>NC_053394.1:342577892-343777892 GCF_905171765.1 Bufo bufo
GGCAATCTAATACCATTACTGTAAAGTAATGTCCAGACAGAAGAGAATGGCAGCATACCAGGGGGGACTTATTAATAAGATGCGGCAGTTTTATGGCACATTGGCCTTTCAGGCCTGAATTATACAGAAGGGCTACTGCAACAGGGAGTGGATGGGCCATAGACTCCCAACGGGGCCATAGACTGACCAGGGGCCCTCCCAAGCCCTACTCCTAGTGACCGGCTTTGTACATAATCTGACACTCCCAGCATTAACTAATGGGAGCGTCAGGTACTTATGTACCAGGCCAGCAGCTGCAGGTGCCCTCCTGAATTCAACTGTATTGCCACCCTCAGGATAAAGATACAGTTGAAGCAATGACATCATCGTAAATGTCTGGGCCGGGACACAGGTGGCTCAGTCTGCAGATTGGAAGAGTTCTGCTGCCTTTAAAGGGGATGGCAAATCTCATACATTGGGGGCATATCACTAGGATATGCCCTCAATGTCTCACAGAGGTGGGACCTGCTCTTATCTCTAGAATGTAGCCTGCAAAGTGGTGAAAAGTGGACTGCGCATGAAAAGTGGACTACTGAAATAGCTGAGCTGCTATGAATGGGAAGTGCACTGTGCAAGCGTGGCCACGGCTCCATTCACTTCTTCGAGGCTGGCATGGGCTATTTTTGGCAGTCCCAAAGAACTGAATGGACGGCTGCGCATGTGCGGTCTGCTCTCCTTCATTTTGCGGGCTCCATTCTAAAGATAGGTGTGGGTCCCACATTCAGCTGTCACCTCTGCTGACGATCAGGCGATTATGGATAACTGATAATTACCCATGTAGAAGGGCCTTGAATACACATTATGGGCAATATTAGGGTCCATTCACACGTCAGTAATTTGGGTCCGCATTCGTTCCGCAATTTGCGGACCCATTCACTTTCAATAGGGCTGGAACAAATGTGAATCCGCATTTTTGGGATCCGCATCCGTTTTTTCGGGATCCGTTTTTTCGGGATCCGCAATTCCGTTCCTGAAAAAAATAGAACATGTCCTATTCTTGTCCGCAATTGCGGACCAGAAAAGGCATTTTCTATTATAGTGTCTGTGATGCGCGGTCCGCAAATTGCGGATCGCACATTTCAGGTGTCCGTGTTTTGCGGATCCGCAATTTGCGGATGCGCAAAACACTTACGGACATGTGAATGGAGCCTTACACTGGCATATCTTTGATCATTCTTGAGACATATTTTTGATAGGGCAGCACAGTATTTAGCGCTGGTACCTTGCAGCGCTGGGATCCTCGGTTCGATTCCAACCAAGGACCACTCAGCATGTTCTCCCCCACCTCCTTGTTTGTGTGGGTTTCCTCTGGATACTCCGGTTTCCTCCCATACTTCAAAGACATACTGATAGAGAACTTAGATTGTGAGCCCCACTGGGGACAGCGAGTGGTGATAATGTCTTTAAAGAGCTGCAGAATATGTCAGCGCTATATAAGGGAGTAAAATAAATACATCAATAGCAGATATAGCCCTAGGACAATAGAGGCGATTTTTTATGTAATACAGCCATGAGCATATATCCTACCAATGAGTCATTCCCATACTCAAGGCAGCAGTGAGTCTGTGGGCTGCCAGCTGACACCATACAGCAGTGAGTCTGTGGGCTGCCAGCTGACACCATACAGCAGTGAGTCTGTGGGCTGCCAGCTGACACCATACAGCAGTGAGTCTGTGGGCTGCCAGCTGACACCATACAGCAGTGAGTCTGTGGGCTGCCAGCTGACACCATACAGCAGTGAGTCTGTGGGCTGCCAGCTGACACCATACAGCAGTGAGTCTGTGGGCTGCCAGCTGACACCATACAGCAGTGAGTCTGTGGGCTGCCAGCTGACACCATACAGCAGTGAGGGGGCTATTGTTGGGGGACTACTTGTTGGCTATTTGCTCCCTCCTTCATGATCTAGCACCGACCTGAGAAACCGGGCATTTCCTAGCTGCAAAACATTAACTATTTATACAAAGCGCAGTTACATTACACATGAAGCTCATGCATCAGTAATGCAGCAGGGTCAGAATTGATATCAGTCTGAGATGTTTTACACACCTCAAATTCCAAGATCTGGACAGTATCATAATAGGAAGTTTATTTATTTAAATTTATTTAAGTGAATAAAATAAATAAACAAATAAAAATAAAAGTGACACAAGCGCCATGCCAGACCTGACCTGTCCTACGTGTGCTGCATTCCTACAAGACACAGGTCTGCTGTCAGATCTTCATTGCCGTGCCTGGCAGCTGTAACCAACACACCTTCACCACACCCCGCAAATTACAGTTTTCAAGTGCAGTCACACCAGCAGGTTTGTTCAAGTTTTTTTTTTTTCTGATACAGTTTTTATAGCCAAAAATCAAGCGTGGATTATAAAAGGAACACAACTAGTAAGGACGGATACTACTCTGAATCCACTTCTGGTTTTAGCTTCAAAAACTGCATAAAAAAGCCTGAACAAAATCTGCATGTGTGACCGCACCTTGACTGTGCTTTGTAGTCTCAAATCTGCAGCAGGCCTCCTCTTGACCAGAATAAAGCTACAAAAAAATAATAATTCATTTAACCCATTACGTTCACAATTTTCCTCTATTCACAACATATAAGCTGCTTCCCAACACCGGGTTGTGGTTCTACAATGGATCCAGTATGTTTACAGGGTCAGACACAGAACCTGCTCCCTAGTGTGTTTGCCTCTAATGAAGTTACATAACTCCATGAGCTTTCACCTCTACCCAAAGTTAGCACACGTACCCTTATCTTTAAACCCTACGTCTGCTACAAATGTATCATAGAAGCAGTTAATCCATGAATTTTAGCTATATTTTGTGTAATCGAGCGTCAGTACTTACTGGTGCCTGTCTCTGTGTGTCTCACTTCCAGGATGATGAGCAATGCGGTGGGTGTGACATGTATGAGATCACGAGGGACAGGTAAAGGGAGGGATCCAGGAAGATGCAGGGCAAAGTAGAAGGAGCACATACATAAGGTAAGGCTTCCCACATATTGGGGCTGGGGTGTGAGTGCAGGGACGATAGGCGATTTTATTTTAACTTTTTTAATGCTGGGCGGTTTGCAATTCCTGTTTCTCTTACTTTTTTGATGAGGTTTTATTGTTTTGTACAATTTTTACTGAATTCATTCATGTTGTGCTTTGTATTCCTAACACACTAACATGTCATGGAAATAGCTTATAGACTCCATATGAATAGGATATGTACATGCACCCCTCCCTATGGATGTATCGCACGACCCCCTGGATCAATGCTGTAGAGACGTTAAAGGTGTATTCTGGTTTCATGATGCTGATGATCAACTTTAGGGCTGATTCACACGGCCGTTGCCCGGCCGCGCCCTTATTGCGGCCGGGCAACGGCCGTGTGCATCAGCCCTAAAGTGAATGGGTCCGCAATCCGGAAGGTGCATTTCTCTCTGTGCCTCCGCACGGCAAACAATGGTGTGGTGTGGACAGATCGCGGACCCATTCAAGTTGAGTGGGTCTGGATCTATCTGCCGAATCCGTACAGATGTTGCCTGTGCCTTGGGGACTGCACATTGTGGTCCTCAATGCATGGAATGGCCGTGTACATAAGCCCTTACTCAGGATAGGTCATCAATTTCAGATTGGCAAGGATGCCAAGAGTTGGACTTCCACCAATCAGCTGTTTAAAGGGGCCTCAGTGCAGGTGCGACCGCTGCTTTCTCTTCAGTGTTTACCTGTACGCGTCGCCACCTATTATTGTAGCACACGCGGGCTGCCATCTTAAATCACAAGTCCGGCGAGGACAGCCCGATGAAGGCCCCCGGTGGCTATTCTCGGAACTGCCTGCTCCCGGTGACCGCATTAGTTTCTGACCGGCTCGCGGCGCAGGTAAGGGCTTCCCTGTGCCTCGCCGGACTTGTGATTTAAGATGGCAGCCCGCATGTGTTCGTGAGCGAACACGGCGAACTGGCCATCACTGTATTGTAATTACTGCTAGTTATCCCATTCAAGTGAATAGGAGAGGAAGCTATAATTACACTGCACCGCTGCTACCATGTAGATGGCATGCAGGTAATCACTGAAGACTAGTGATGGACGAACATCTGCCGGGACGGTTCACGAACGCGATCAAATGTCCACAAACCGCAAGTTCGCGGCGGGTCCCATTCATTTTAATGGCAGGCGAACCTGAAAAACCTTCAGCTCATATTTGCAGCCAAGAAATAAATTACTAGAAGTGCACAAATATTCCCACAACATGGACAGTGACCTACCAGATGTATTATTCAAATTTGCGATCTCCATTCATTATTTTTTTCAATGCAAAATAATTTTCGTGTACGCGCATGCGCAAATGCACTATACAGTACCCAAATGCACTATAAAGAAAGTATATTGGTATACAACACCCCGCTTCAATAGGTTTTTTTGGGGGGCGACTGGTATATCACACCAGTAGAAAATATTTGTTCCAATAACGCTTGTCCCTCTATATACCTGCCGTATCGCAGCAGAACCGCACACAACTGCCGCACAATACAAATGCACTATAATATACTTTCTAACATATAAAGTATATTATAACATTGTACAAGGAAGGCAATCCATTAGAATATACATGAAGATAAAACGTAACCTTTAATAATTTTACTATGAGGGTCCATTCACACGTCCGTAAGTGTTTTGCAAATCCGCAAAACACGGACACCGGCAACATGCATTGCGCAATTTGCGGACCGCACATTGCCGGCACTATAATAGAAAATGCCTAATCTTGTCTGCAATTGCGGACAAAAATAGGACATGTTCTATTTTTATGCGGAAGTGCGGATCCGCAAATGCGTTTGCGGATAGCACATTCCGGCCCCATTGAAAATGAATGGGGCTGCACCCGTTCCACAAAAGTTCCCATTTTGCGGACGTGTGAATGGAAAAGATATCCCTCAAAATGAAAATAAATAAAATTATTAAAGTTAAGCAAAAAAGCATAGATGTGGTAGGCATCAACAAGTGCTCGGCGGCACCAAATCAGAAACCATATGTCCTACCACAATCCAGGGGGTTCCAGTGCACATCCATGAATCCCGGAGGGAAAGCAAAAACCATCCATCCCTGGGCCAGATGATGATGTGGTATTGAAGGACAGGGTGGGCAAAGAACTCTCCCTGATATTGCCATACAGGGGGGTGCTATTCTGGCCCTGATAGCCTAACCACAGACCACCCGCCCTGATAAGAGCGACCCCGTCCGGAACCTTAACCTATATAAAAATGGCCCTAGTAAGCCTCTTGGCCCCTGACTTCCAGGTGATCACTATATAGATCTATGTGTTTTTGACTCATTATAAAAGTATAAGTATATCGCACCCCTCTGTGTATCACACATACATAGCACACCTATACTAGTGCTTAAAAGGACTTTTGTGGCCCTATTAGCTAGTGTTTGGTGTCCCTAACAGCCTGTCCCTGCTCCACACAGCAACCTCTCCCTACACTGGCAAAACACTGAATGTAAAATGGTGGCCAGTTCAGGTTTATTTATAAGGTAGGGGATATGTCCATGTGCTGAAACGTCTCAATTGGCTGTCCTGTCCCACCTGAGGAATGTGTCATGGGTCAAACACGCAAAGTTCACCGCGAAATGACCGCCGGGCGAACCACAAGGCCATCTCTACTGAAGACGACGCAGCTCTCGTACCAGCATCACAGCCCCGTTCAAACAGATGATCAGCGGGGGTGCCAAGAGTCAGACCTCCACCAACGTGAAATTGATGACCTATCTAGATAGGTCATCAATATCATGAAGCCGGAATACCCATACAACAATACAGGTAGGAAAGTGCAGATGCCAGCCACCTGTCCTGTGTGCTTGTGCCAGGTTTTCTGGGCACTGTCATTATGGGTATTGTCCTGTGCTATTCTGTTACTTGTAGGTCCACATTAGTAGTTTTCAACAAGAGAGCAATAGTCATGTAATTTGGGAGTGTGTGCAGCTATGGGAAAGGAAAGGTTGTCAGGTAATGTCATGATGTAGTGAAAGAGCTCTTGTACACTGGTACAGATCAGATGCGGCCCTCCTAGCAGGGAGCCATATAGCCTCCGTGCACTGCTCTACTAGGTCTGGCGGACTCTATGGGGCACATTTACTAAGTCCAATTCTTTAACTGGCTGTTTGACAATATTTAGTCGCACGGCCAGTTTTACGCCGCATCCACCAGTAGGGCGTGACAGGGGCGGGGTTGTGACTCCAAACCTGGCAAATTTACTAATATTTTCGCCGGGAAATGTTAGCAAAAAACTACAACAGCCAACTAGGCACGCCTTGTCATAAACTAGACGAATCTAACAGCAGAGCAAGGGGGAAACTAAGACCAGCATAAAAAGCCGGTCTTAGTAAATGTGCCCCCATGTACACAGAGATACATACCACATTTTTTTCCTATTGGATTCGTAGAAGGTACACTAGAGGGCTCGTCTACCTTTATGAACCCCCCATTATAGTGAAAAATAGGTCATGTACATAAGCCCCTATAGGTATTTTCACATGCAGCAGATGCACCTATGCCCCCCAAAAAACCTGCCCCTGTGATTTAAGAACAGTGTCCGGAAATCCCTTAAAAAGTCCCAGCAACAACAGACCCTCCAAATATCAAAAAAACCTGGGTGCTATGGTAGTCTTCTCCCTACGGGGCACTACCAGACAGTTACACGAAACTGCTTTCCTTATGAATAACCTAGTGGAACTTTAGTTTTTTCAGTTCCAATTTCTTTATATTTTCTTTTTTATTACTCTTTATTTTATTCAGGAGACGCAAGTTTATACAATTCTGTATATGGATATGTTATTTTACATTTGTGTCAAACTGATTGTAGGATAGCTAGCTGATGATCATAGTCATTTAACCTATGTCCAGATCACTACTTACTTTTCAAATGTAAAACCTTTTATTTTTTCTTACTTTTCTTTACCTTCGCTAATTAGCAGGACATGTTGTATTTCAGTTTTGACAAAATACCAATAAAGAAATACGGAGACAAAAAATAAAAATAAAAAAGTCCCAGCAAATTTAGGTCTGTTGGCAACTATGAGGGACGGTTATTAAGGCCAGCGTATTACATGCCGGTCTACTCTAACCCCTGCTGGTATCAGATGCACCATAAATTATTATGAGGAGAAACCAGGTTTTTCAACTTTTTCCTACTGATGAAATATCCTCATGGTAGGTCATCAGTATTAGATAGGTGAAGGTCCAACACCTGGGACTCCTATTGATCAGCTGTTTAAGGAGACGGCTGCCTCCTCATAGCTTAGGCTCCATTCACATCCCCATTTATTTATTTCGTTTTGCATTCTTCTGATCAGTCAGAAAAAAACAAAAAAAAAACAATGGATCCTTTATTTCTATATTTTTTGCATCATTTTGCTTCCGTTTGTCAGTTCCGTCATATATCCATTATTTTAGACGGGAGAAACCATTTTTATTTATTTTTTTCCTGTTCTTCTGGCAGTTCAGAAGAATGGAAAACTAAACGGCGATGTGAACGTGGCCTTACCAAGCACAGCGCTGTACACTTCATAGTTGCTGTGCTTGGTATCACAGCTCAGCCCCATTCATTTGGCCAAGGGTAAGCTTTGAGAAGGCCACGACGATCAAAAGGAGCGCCCGTGCCTTCTCAAATAACAGATCGATGGAGATCCCGGGTGTTGGACCTCCACTGACCAGATACTGGTCAGGATAAAAAAAGTCGGAAAAAACATTTAATAATTGTGTTGCATCTGTTTCGGACCACGCATCAAAATGTAAATCCACACCAGCAAGGGAACTGTTATACATTTCTGCTATAATCTATGTCAGTTTCCTGGTGTCTATTATAATAAATAAACCAGGGTGACTATAGCCCCCCCTGCACTGCAGATCCCCCATGGTGTGCTCCAAACTTTGAGACTTTTTGAGGCCTGTTTTCTGGTGTACAGGGGATGATGAATGTCCCCCTATGTATTTATTTTCCATTCCTTTTACACATAGGAAATGTAAAGTAAGAATAAACGGCGAGTGATTTTGGGCAAGGCTAGATCTACACCAATGTCTTGCGACAATTTTTATAATGGTAGTCTATGGTGTCGCACTGCGACATGCTGTGACTGCGATACGACAGTTGCAAAAAAAAAAAACATTCAAGATTGACTTTTCTGCGACTGTTGGGTCGCAGTTGCAGCATGTCGCATGTTGCAGTGCGACACCATAGACTACCATTATAAAAATGTTGCAGTGTAGTTGTGCCCTATGTGTCGCACAACTTATTTTCACACGACACATGTCGTCGTGTAGACCTAGCCTAAGGGCTAATTTAGCCATGTGGATTACAAACTCCTGTGGCTCCTTAATACAATTGTAATACATGGAACAGAATAGTATAAAAGATGCCATGCATGGAGATGAGCATTAATGGCATGAGCCCTAAAGCTGGTGTGTTAATAGAACGGATATCGGATTGATAAATTGGTCTTTTATGTTATTAAAGGGGTTGTGCAGCCTATTTATATTGATGACCTATCCTCAGGATAGTTCATCAGTACCTGATCGGCAGGCATCCAACCCCCGGCAACCCCGCCGATCTGCTGTTTGAAGCGGAGGCAGCGCTCCATGCAAGCGCTACTTCCTTTTTATTACACTGCCTTTCGTCTCAGAAGTGAGTGTAGTTACAAGTACTTGAATGGAGCGAGTACTTGTAATGATACTACGCCACCTCTACAGGTGAGACGCATAGTGTAATGACAAGGAAGCAGTGTTCGCATGGAGCACCACCTCACTTTTATTGATCTATGCTGAGGATCGGTCATCAATATAAACAGGCTGCACAACTCCTTTAACCTTTAGGAGAACATTTCAGTTATCATCTGCTCCATACCTTTAGGCGTCATGCACACGACCGTGCAAACCACGGATCCGCAAAAAAACGAAAGCCGCCCGTGTGCCTTCCACAATTTGCGGAACGGAACGGGCGGCCCATTGTAGACATGCCTATTCTTGTCTGCAAAACGGACAAGAATAGGACATGCTATATTTGTTTGCGGGGCCTCGGAATGGAGCAACGGATGCAGACAGCAAACGGAGTGCTGTCCGCATCTTTTGCTGCCCCATTTAAGTGAATGGAAAAACGGTCGTGTGCATGAGGCCTTATATGTAGACATGTTAGCCAAAATTCTACAACATTTTCTTCGGCCATTCCGGTGGCAAATTTGATTTAATTTCTGAAATCAGTAAATACAGGACGGCGGCTTTACTGTCCTTTTCTGCGGACTCCTCGACTGGTATCCATTATCTTATTAAAGCAAGGCTTCACATGGCATTGTCACGTTTCAGCCACTGCAGGTAATAATTGTCTCCTCAGCAGGGACTGCCTGCCATACTTTAAAGCTGAATCACTTATGCCAACAAGCAGTGTATGCACGGTATTGGTAATTACAGAAGACAATGGCAGCATACCAGTGACCTGCACATAAATAGATGGGAATATCATGGCTTGATTGCTGCCAAGCAACTTTCCCCTCCTCTCTTCTGGTAGCATGGTGAAAGTCCAGCTTAACTGGAATGATTTGAGACAGACTGGTTGCTAAGCAGACGCTGCCTGGCATAGACAGCTTTATGTATAATGTGGTTAGGCAGCAGAACCATGGCAAACAGTCTGTCTCAACGTACTTAGGTTTTCGCCAGCTCAGGGCTGGGAATGGCCAATGGAGCTTGGCTTAGTAGTTCTGCATTAATCACGTGTGTGTGTAGGTAGGTATATATATATATATACACACACATATACATACACACATATACACATACACACCTAGTGTCTCAGATTTGGCAATACCAGGATTGCTGTCACTGCACTCAGGGGTGCACCTAGCCTTTCTTCTGCCAGAGTGGAAAACTGAAACGACGCCCTTCCCCATGCCAATTTCTTAACCTAACCCTTTTGCCACAATGAAAGCGCTCATTTTGCTGCCCCCCTCTTGCCCCTTCCTGGTGCCACCTGAGGCGATCGCCTCACCTGGCCTCATTGGTGGTGCACCCCTGACTGCACTGCTGTCCTGAGAACCGATAACTAATAGACTCCTTATGCCAGGCAGACCTTACTGTGCCACTATGGCCACTGATTCTTTCTCTGTTACAGCCACTCTGTAGCTGGCATGGGTACTGTAAGGGTACTACAGCTGGAATCTAAAGATGTTGTCTCACAGTGGATATATATCACCTATCCATAGGATGGGTGATAAATGTCTGTTCGCTTGGGGTCCCATCGGTCACTGGAAGAAGTATGGATGGAACAGTGGTCCCCCATGTTCCCTGCTGTTCCTTTCATTGTTTTGGCTGTTTCCGTCAGCCCCATAGATATTAAATGGAGCAGCAGGGCACGTGCTCGACCTCCGCTCCATTCTCCTCCTTCTCGCTGTGGTCATGCAGTGAGGAGGAACAGGGGGCTCAGGACTACCCTTCTGGGGACCAATGAGACCCCCAGTGATCAGATATTTATCACCTATCCTGTGGATGGGTGATAAATGTCCAGTGTGGGAAACCCCTTTTGTAGTAGAAATTGTTACTAAGGCGAGACTAAGGGCTGTATTACATAGAGCGATGTAGCAGGCAATTGTCGGGAGGGAGGCTTTCCTTCTCGGCAATCGCCTGCTCGTTAGTGGAGGAGACTGTTGCATGTAATAGCAGCGTTCTCCTCAACAGAATAGGAAGGAGCGATCGCTAATGCCATTGCTCGTCCTCCTACTGACTAGTTGTTTGCCGGCAGCAGATCGTCATTAAACTGCACGATCTGCCGCTGGCAAACACTGATTTTTAAGCCAGTTTACAAATCTGGATTGCCCGATGAACAAGTGGTTGCTCGTTCATCAGGTAATCAGCAGCAGAATTACACCGCCAGATCATTGCTAACAAACGCTCATTACCAATGATCTGGCTAACAATTCGCCAGGGTAATACAGCCTTTATTCAGGGTATTCATGTGGTTGCAATTGTTAGAGGGGGCACAATGGCTGTCACTGTTATATGGGCACACATGTACCCACTAAAGTCCACCTAAAGTGCTGATAGGTTGGAAAATAGTATACTATATTATCCATATCGGTCATTCAGTGGTTCTGAGAGGATTCATATGAACATTATACTGTTAATTAATAAGTGTAAAATACGGTAATCCAAACATGCAGACAGATTATACAGAGGGCAAGAAGGGTGCTTGCAGTGGGACCCTGCGTAGAAGGAGCACTGGAGGCGTGGGTGCAAATTCCCTAGTTTAAAACTTCTTCAAACCATTGAAAGTTATCAAAATAAAAAGTTCATTAAAAGGAGTCCGTCATCAGTTCTGACCAAGCAGAACTGCTCATAGCAAAAGGTTGGGGCTGGGAAGAGCAGTACAAACATTTATTTGAGGAACTTTTATCAGGAGTAGTGCGGATATGAACTTTTAGGGTACAGCCAAACGGTCAGGTTTCCTGATGCATTTTTGGAAGCCAAAACCAGGAGTGAATTCAAAAGAGAAGAAGTCGTATCTGTTCTTTACATGTTCTCTCCTTTTATGATCCACTCCTGGTTTTGGCTTCCAAAACTGCATCCAGTAACCTGATCGCGTGGCCGTACCCTTGAGGTAGGGCTACACTGCGAAACACTGCTGGATTTTTTGCAACTCACTGCATTCTCGTTCCTTTCTATGGGATCACCGCTACTCTATGCTCCTGACCGCGACAGCTGTCGCACGATCAGTGTCGCCGTGTAGCTGTACCCTTATTCTGCCAGATTCTGCTCCTTAAGAGCACTGGAGGCGGAGCTTCACTATGAAGTGCTCCTTGCCTTGATCTCTTTCACAGCCCTCCCTCGGCTCTGCCAGCTGAACATCCACCCAGGATATCAGAACAGCATTCACTCACAGGGGATGGGATGTGAAGCAGAACAATCCAGAGTGCACCAGCTATGGGCACTAGCAGGAGCAGAATTAAAGTTCATATTCACACTACTCCTGATAACAAAAGCTCCACAAAAGGCATTTTTGTCCTGCTCTATCTAGCCCCTACCTAATACTGTCAGTAATTTTACATTGTCAAACCTGCTGACAGACTCCCTTACCGTTACAATCCAATGCTACTCAAACATTATGAATTTATTTTGTTAAAAATACTAGCTATGGCCTACTGACAGCACGGAGAGTCCTCCGCCTATCATTTCGCCCAAGGGCATCCACCATTGTTGATCCAGAAGGAAATGGTCAGTCAACAATTACACAACCCCGTATTATTATTAACACATGGCAGATTTAGTGCAGACATTTCTGCGACTGAAAATCAGTTCATTATATCTGAATGGGGTGGTTGGTGCAGCAAGCACATGGATTTTATCCATGTTCAGATGATCTCCAGCAAAAGTGTAATTAAAGGGAATTTCCTTCTCGGAGCCTATTAGAAGGGCATGCTGCACTTTGTTAGCATCTGTAAAGTAATGTTCCTGCTGTGTGTCAGCCTCACAGGTTCAGAGTCCTGGAGGCTTTGCATGATATGAGAGACAGGCGCAGACATGGTGGACACTGGACAGAAGGAATGCGTGGAATCTGAGGGGGAGAGGAGAACTGGGGACCGTCACTGATGTGTACAGTGGATTACACTGTAAACTCCTAAGGCAGTGCAATAGTCAGAGGCTGTTATTTGCATATTGTCTTGTAAATGTAGTCAGCCGAATAGTTATTTGTGATCTGTCTCAAGTGCGTTTACCATTCATCTATTGACCCCTGGTAACCGCCTGTTTTGGGTCTTAATGACCAACCTATTTTTTATTTTTTTATCATAGCATTTGAAGAGCTAAAAGCCTTCCTATACACGACCGTGTCCATTTTGCAGCCCTCAAAATACAGATCCGTGTACATCCTGCAATTTTTGCGGGAACCACTGTAAAAAAAAATAGCCTATTCATGTCCACAAAACAGACAAGAACAGGACAGGTTCTATAAAAAGCCCCAAATGCTATTAACTGCTATTTTAAACTACTTTGCACTATTTTCCTTCTCCTGCCCCCATTAGCACCACTGTTAACCTGTGCTACTACAGGCTGGCTGCTGGCGAGTGTGACATGACCTATCCCTCTGCTTTCTTGCCTACAACTTCCAAAAGCGCTTGTATGTACTATTTGTCTTTCAGTCTCCCCTGCTCCACATCTTTCCAGTCAATCTTCTTCTACCTCTGGAAGCTGTAGATATAGTTCCACCAGTCAGTCTTCTTCCTCTTCTGAAAGCCAAAAATATAGTCCCCACTAAGTTCACCTGCAGATAGGTAATATTTGTACGATGGAGTCTGAAGCAGTGAAAAGAAATTCCGTAGTACTTACGCCAACATATTCTGCAGTGCTTTACAACTTTTGCTGTCCCCAAAGAAGTTCACAATCTACAGTTGTGTTCAAAATTATTCAACCCCCACTGAAATTGAGTGTTTTGGCCAGTTTGACATTGATTTTGATCATTTCAGTCATCTTGTTTACAATTAAATCAAAGAGGCACTTGTAAGTCAGACAAATATAACATAACATTTATAATGAAATAACCACAAATGTCTTTTCTGTGCTCACATCATTATCAGTTTTATTCAACCCCCAAGTGACATTCAATCTTAGTACTTAGTACAACATCCTCTTCCAGTTAGAACAGCTTTTAAACGTGAAGCATAGCTTGACACAAGTGTCTTGCAGCGATCTACGGGTATCTTCGCCCATTCTTCATGGGCAAAAGCCTCCTTTTCAGTCACATTCTTAGGCTTGCGCGCTGCAACTGCTTTCTTTAAGTCCCACCAGAGGTTCTCAATCGGATTTAAGTCTGGTGACTGTGATGGCCACTTCAAAATGTTCCAGCCTTTAATCTGCAACCATGCTCTAGTGGACTTGGAGGTATGCTTGGGATCATTGTCCTGTTGAAAGGTCCAACGTCTCCCAAGCCTCAGGTTTGTGACGGACTGCATCAAATTTTCATCCAATATCTCTTGGTACTGAAGAGAATTCATGGTACCTTGCACACGCTGAAGCTTCCCTGTACCTGTAGAAGCAAAACAGCCCCAAAGCATGATTGACCCCCCACCATGCTTCACAGTAGGCAAGGTGTTCTTTTCTTCATAGGCCTTGTTCTTCCTCCTCCAAACATAGCGTTGATCCATGTGCCCAAACAGTTCTAATTTTGTTTCATCAGTCCACAGAACACTATCCCAAAACTTTTGTGGTTTGTCCACATGACTTTTGGCATACTGCAGTCGACTCTTCTTATTCTTTGGAGACAGCAAGGGGGTGAGCCTGGGAGTTCTGGCATGGAGGCCTTCATTACGCAGTGTGCGCCTTATTGTCTGAGCTGAAACTTCAGTACCCACATCTGACAAATCTTTTTTCAGTTCCTCAGCAGTCACTCGGGGACTTTTCTCCACTTTGCGCTTCAGGTAGCGCACAGCAGTCGAAGTCAGCATCTTCTTTCTGCCACGACCAGGTAGCGTTTCAACAGTGCCCTTTGCCTTGAATTTGCGAATGATGCTTCCTATGGTGTCTCTTGGTATGTTTAACATCTTTGCAATCTTCTTATAGCCATTGCCCTTCCTGTGAAGAGAAATCACCTCTTCTCTTGTCTTCCTGGACCATTTCTCTTGACTTCACCCTGTTTGTAAACACACCAGTAAATGTCTAGAAGGAGCTGAGTATCACAGTCCTTTTAAATCTGCCTAATTGGTGCTTATTATGCTTGATTGCTGCTCCTTGACATCCACAGGTGTTTTCAATACCTGATCGAAAACACTTGAATGAACCTCTGTTCTTAAGAGTGGTAGTCTTTAAGGGGTTGAATAATTGTGTCAATGAAGAAATCACAAAAAAACATTTAATACTGTATTACAAAAACAATTGATGTCATTTTAGTTGCATTTGGTTCTTTAAAAAGTCCTTGTAAGATTTCATTCTGAACACAATTACAAAATGTACACTAAATTCCCTAAAACCCTCTACAGCATTGGGAGTTGAATAATTTTTAACACAACTGTAAATTCCCTATCAGTATGTCTTTGGAGTGTGGAAGGAAACTGAAGTACCCACAAGAAACCTACGCAAATATGCTTTATTGTATACTCCCATCAGGGGCGGACTGGCCATGGACCCTACAGGGAAATTTCCTGGTGGGCCCATGCCCATGGGGCTACCCAAGGCCTCCTCATGGCCACCAGCCGGGTACTTAACAATCTGATGCATTAATTAATATGACACATCAGGTACTTATGGTACTAGATAGAGATGGGAAGTTCGAATCTTTTACATGAATCTGTTCATTTGAATCAGTTCATTCAAAAGAACAGATTCATGAATCGGATCTTCGATTCACTTGCTGAGTCGGCTCTCGAGTCTCGGCTGACAAGCAAGTGAACCGAAGCTCAGGAGCCGGGACAGGTAATAAGTGTTACATCAGTGGTGACCTGACTGACGGCTAGAACAGGAAGGGGGAGCTGGGGGCACTGATTTGGGCGTTATATTGAGTATGGGGCACTTCTGGAGGCGTTCTATCATATGGAGGGGTGCTTAGGAGCATTATACTGAGTGGAGGGCACTTAAGGGCATTATACGGCTGCACCCTAATCATCAGACTCAAGTGTATTGTTCTGGTGTCACATGATTCTTTTAACTCAAAGAATCCAATGAGCCTACTAAGTAGACTCATTCGATTCTTAGGCCCCTTTCACACGAGCGGGTTTTCCATGTGGTTGTAATGCGTGACGAGAACGCATAGCACCCGCACTGAATCCTGACCCATTCATTTCAATGGGTCTGTGTACATGAGCGTTTTTTTTTCATGCATCAGTTCTGCGTTGCGTGAAAAACGCAGCATGTTCTATATTTTGTGTTTTTCACGCAGCCCTGGACCCATAGAAGTGAATGGGGCTTCAGAGAAAAACGCATTGCATCCGGAAGTGCAATGCGTTTTCACTGACGGTTGCTAAGAGATGTTGTTTGTAAACCTTCAGTTTTTATCACGTGCATGAAAAACGCATCACAACACATTGCACCTGCGTGGAAAAAACGGAACAATCGCAGACAAAACTGACTGAACTTGCTTGTAAAATGGTGCGAGTTTCACTGAACGCATCCGGCCCCAATCTGTCACGCTCATGTGAAAAAGGCCTTAGACTTGTGCTTCACAGATCTGATTGGTTGCAGGGTGGCAGAAGCCTGGCTTCCACTCTAGGATCAGATTGCTATGTACTGAGTCTGACTGAGATGTTTCACAGGGATCAGCGCAGTCAGATGAATCGTCTCCTCCGGTTCAGTGAAAGGAATAGGATTCAAAAGAACGATTCGTTCATGAACCGGACATCACTAGTCCTAGACCAACGGCTGCAGATGCCCTCCTCAGGACAGTGATATAGGTGAATACTATATTTTATGCTGTACTGTGGTATCTGGTTCTGCTGGGGCAGTATTTTGTACTACACTACAGTGTTGCTGGCCCTCCCTACTTGTGTTGCTCCGTCGTCTGTCAATTTGGAGCCACAAACAACGTGGGGCCACTTTTATTTTATTTTTTTCCAGGGCCACTTTAAGTTCCCAGTCCACCCCTGACTGCCATGCTACTGTGCAGGCTCTGGTCTTTCAATGACAAGCAGCATAGAGGCAGTCTGGTTCAATGATCAGGAGAGTGGGGGAGTATTCCAAATATGATCTGAAGTTGGAAAACCCGTTTAATAGGCAGTGCAGTGAATTCCCATATACTGCAACAGTACACTACTGCGGTGTAAGGGATTGAAAGGTCGTAGGCTCTAGTTCCTTAAGTGCACTAAAGAGTAAAGTAAAACAAAATGGTAAAAAATGTTTTGTGAAAATAAAAACAAAAATATAAAAAATTCTAATTACCCCCTTTCCCAATTTTGCATATAAATTAAAAACATAATTTGTATTGCCACCTCTGAAAATGTCAGAACTCTTTCAATCTAAAAGGATTTATTTTGCACAGTAATAATGGAAAATAATTTATCAAAATAACTGAAGCACTGTTTTTAGGTCACTTCACCCCCTGAAAAACACTGAATACAAAGTGATCAAAAAGTGTTATGTAACCCAAAATGGTACCAATGCTACAGCTCACCCTCATTCTCTTCAATATATTTACCGGTATTAAATGATCTTGTAGAAGGCTTGCACAGTAAAATATCAATTTTTGCAGATGACACTAAACTGTGTAAAGTAATTAACATGGAAGAGGACAGTATACTACTACAGAGGAATCTGGATAGATTGGAGGCTTGGGCAGAGAAGTGGCAGATGAGGTTTAACACTGACAAATGTAAGGTTATGCACATGGGAAGGAATAATACAAGTCACCTGTACATACTAAATGGTAAAACACTGGGTAACACTGACATGGAAAAGGACCTAGGAATTTTAGTGAACAGCAAACTTAACTGTATAAACCAGTGTCGGGCAGCTGCTGTCAAGGCCAATAAGATAATGGGTTGCATCAAAAGGGGCATAGATGCCCGTGATGAGAACATAGTCCTGCCACTTTACAAATCACAGGTCAGACCACACATGGAGTACTGTGTACAGTTCTGGGCTCCTGTGAACAAGGCAGACATAGCAGGGCTGGAGAGGGTCCAGAGGAGGGCAACTAAAGTAATAACTGGAATGGGGCAACTACAGTACCCTGAAAGATTATCAACATTAGGGTTATTCACTTTAGAAAAAAGACGACTGAGGGGAGATCTAATTACTATGTATAACTATATCAGGGGGCAGTACAGAGATCTATCCCATCATCTATTTATCCCCAGGACTGTGACGAGGGGACATCCTCTGCGTCTGGAGGAAAGAAGGTTTGTACACAAACATAGAAAAGGATTCTTTACGGTAAGAGCAGTGAGACTATGGAACTCTCTGCCTGAGGAGGTGGTGATGGTGAGTACAATAAAGGAATTCAAGAGGGGCCTGGACGTATTTCTGGAGCGTAATAATATTACAGGCTATAGTAACTAAAGATGGGTCGTTGATCCAGGGAGTTATTCTAAAATGAGGAAAATTGGCTTGTACCTCACTTTTTTTTTTTTTTTGCCTTCCTCTGGATCAACTTGCAGGATAACAGGCTGAACTGAATGGACAGATGTCTTTTTACAGCCTTACAAGCTATGTTACTATGCTCAATAACATGCTGCCTGTAGATTGCACTGCATTTGCAATGGGACAGGTTTGCTTTAAACAATTTTTACTGCATCATTTAAAGTGGTTATGCCACGATTCATGGAAAAAATGAAAATCAGACATCATATAGTACATGACAATTCAATAGAAAGAGAGAATCCAGCTTCTTGTGGAGTAAAACAAAATAGTTCTTTATTGGCTCATCATATAAAATCCACCAAAATCACAGGAAAAGGGTGTGGTAACATGTTTCGGGCTACATAATCCAGCCCTGTACCTCGTAAATTACAATTGCTTTCTAACAAAGCTAGAACCAGCCCTGTACCTCGTATTGATCCTGAAATCTCTCCATTCATTGCTCCAATTGTTCTGTTAGATTCAGCGGCATCTCCATTCTTTGGGGGGCATGTCCTTTCAGCTGTGGCCCTTTCCCTGTAACTGACATAGCTTCTAACAGAAGACATAGCTGGTGGAAGCTGAGGATTTAAGGCCTCTTTCACACGGGCGTTGCGGGAAAATGTGCAGGTGCGTTACGGGAACACCCGCGATTTTTCCGCGCGAGTGCAAAACATTGTAATGCGTTTTGCACGCGCGTGAGAAAAATCGCGCATGTTTGGTACCCAAACCCGAACTTCTTCACAGAAGTTCGGGCTTGGGATCGGTGTTCTGTAGATTGTATTATTTTCCCTTATAACATGGTTATAAGGGAAAATAGCATTCTGAATACAGAATGCATAGTAAAATAGCGCTGGAGGGGTTAAAAAATAAATAAATAATAATTTAACTCACCTTAATCCACTTGATCGCGGAGGCCGGCATGTCCTTCTGTCTCCTTTGCTGAACAGGACCTGTGGTGAGCATTCATTACAGGAAAATGACCTGTGGTGAAGTCACTCCGGTCATCACATGATCCATCACATGATCCATCACATGATCCATCACCATGGTAAAAGATCATGTGATGGATCATGTGATGACCGGAGTGATGTCACCACAGGTCATTTTCCTGTAATGAATGCTCACCACAGGTCCTGTTCAGCAAAGGAGACAGAAGGACATGCTGGGCTCCGCGATCAAGTGGATTAAGGTGAGTTAAATTTTAATTTTTTTAACCCCTCCAGCGCTATTTTACTATGCATTCTGTATTCAGAATGCTATTATTTTCCCTTATAAACATGTTATAAGAGAAAATAATAATGATCGGGTCTCCATCCCGATAGTCTCCTAGCAACCGTGCGTGAAAATCGCACCGCATCCGCACTTGCTTGTGATTTTCATGCAACCCCATTCACTTCTATGGGGCCTGCGTTGCGTGAAAAATGCAGAATATAGAGCATGCTGCGATTTTCACGCAACGCACAAGGATGCGTGAAAATCAAAGCTCATGTGAACAGCCCCATAGAAATGAATGGGTCAGGATTCAGTGCGGGTGCAATGCATTCAACTCACGCATCGCATCCGCGCGGAATACTCGCCCGTGTGAAAGGGGCCTAAACTGGGCGAGTGCAGCCACTACAGTGAGGTGGAAGGAGAAATAGGGAAAAGAACAAACAGCAGGTGGCGCTGTAGAGATACATTTTACTGAATAGCTTAGTATCTATACAAAATTATTATTATTACATGCAATTACAAAAGTATTCCGATCCAGGTGCTGCTTTCAAAAATGTAGAATGGCATAACCACTTTAACCAATTGCTAGGAGATTTATGAGCTTGGCGCAAGCCACATGGCAAACCCTAAAATAATGGTTTCCTAATGTCAGGCAAGAGTGTAACCCATAGCAAACTGCTCACCTCATAGACGATGAACCTCTAGGCACAGATACAGCAAATGTGAATAGTTTATGCAAATGTTGGCCAGGGTATCCGTACAGATTAGATCTCAGGATTAGAACTCATGCACACGAAGACGTGCCTGCCGTTCCAAGCATTGGGGACTGCAATTTGCAGTCCCCAATGCACAGGCACCATCCGTGTGGTTGCCGCAGATGGATCCAGAACCATTTATCTTCAATGGGTTAGTGATCCATCGAACACCGTAAAAAAATTGAACGTTCTATTTTTTGCATTGCCGAGACACGGAGATAAACCCTGCGGAAGCACTCCGTAGTGCTTCCGTGGGGTTCCATGCCTCCGTTCCTCACCGCTCCTTTCGGATTGCAGACCCATTCAAGTACAGGCGGCAATACAGTCCTGTGCATGAAGCCTTAGGATGGTGCGCAAAGTGCGGTCCCAATGTACGGAATGGCCGCCACTTGTATGAGGCCTTAGACAGCATTCATGGCCTTGTGATCGGTGGTGTCCCCACAATCAGATCCCCACCGATTTAACAGTCATCCCCAATTTTCTAGATAGGAGATGACTTGTAACCAGGTACTCCTTTAAACATTTCTAGCATATCCACAGCTGCTTGCTGGAGACTTTACATATCTCCTATAGGCTCAAATTGAAGATTGACTACCTGTCCATTGACTTCTATGGCTGAATTATCAAATGGAAGTGACAGTGCCATCTCGGGGATTCGCATCTATCAGGCATTTATAGCATATAGTGTGACATGAATTATTGCTTTTATTAAGTGATGAAACTCAAGTGACAAAACCACTACAGTTCTGCACTTAGAATAGCCGCACTTGTACGGTGACCTACCTTTCAGATTTGCAGGCGATCCCTTGTATCCTTAATTTGCTCTTCAGCAACAAGTGATCTCAGAGGGGCACTTGACACATGACTATCTTTTCAGCTCTAGTAAGATCTGTGAGTCTCTGGCTACACTAAAGAGACATTGCTGTGTAATATCGCCCTCTACTGGTAAGTGGCTGTAAAAACCAGTGAGCGATGAATGCAGAAGGCGGAATAGGAGATGTAATGATTACCGACAATAGTTTCAGAAGTGAGAATTAATAAGCATTTATAAGGCTGTGTTTTCTTGTTCTCCAATGTGCTGCAAGTTTTGCATATGTTATTTAAAGCCAAAACCAGTGGAAGTGGGAGGAAAGCATTTACATTTTTTAATAGAACCCCAGTTTTGGTGAATGAGAATACATGCTAATGTATTAACAACAGTGTAGTGTGTGAATCAGGCTGAGAGCAAGTAGTGATGAGCGGCAGGGGCAATATTCGAATTCGCGATATTTCACAAATATTTTGTAGAATATTTGTCATATATATTCGCTGTCTTCTTGATTGCGAAAATCGGTAATGTAATATTCGCGTAAAGCGCGCGCAGTACAGGCTTGGGTCACTTTTGCTACATTTCCCACGCTGCTGTTCCCTGCAGTTTCCTGAGGCTGGAGAAAATGGTTGGCACGGCAGAACATTACAATAGCTTTATATGCAGATAGAGTGCTCCAATATATTCGTGATTGCGCTAATCAGCAATTAATGATGCGCATATTTAGGCGCAATACGTGAAACTTCACATTTGGTCTGACTACATATTACTGATTGGTGCACTAAGTATTGTTGTGACATCACAGCACTATGTCTGTAGCATGTATGTATGGACAGCAGAACCTATCACACTGCCTAACACCCTGGAACCTACCAGCTACACTATATCAGGATATAACCTACACTGAGTATCTCCCACTAACTATCTGTATTATATATATAAGATAACTATCTAATGTAATGACACAGTAAAGCACAGACACAGCAATGACACTGCTCTCTCTCTCAGGACTCCATAAAACTGTAGAAAATGGCTGCTGGGGAGGTTCTTATATAGTAAGGAGTAGGCAACTTTCCTATTGGTTGCTAGGGATGTTGCTAAGCTCTGACAAAGACATTGCAGCCTTCTCATTGGCCCACAAGCAAGAAGCAGGGAGGGATCATGGGTTCAGATGAAAAAAAATCTAGAATATTCGAGAAGAATAATATATAGCACTATATTCGAAATATTCGCAAATTCTCGAAGTGCCGACATTCGCGATTAATATTCTCTATTTGAATATTCGCGCCCAACACTAATAGCAAGCACTCTCTGAAAGGAGAAAGAGCCCCGTCATTTCCTAGCCAGATGGTCCAACAATGGACACCCATAAATGAAGGGAGGCCTGTCTTTTCCCCTGAGGTCTGACCTGACTACCGACTCAAATTTGAGTGGCTAAACGACAAGGAGCTAGAAGTTGCAGAAGATTGGGCGACCTCACAGCCACTCACACACCAGAGGAACCTCTCTGTTTGCGTTCCTGAGGAACCCCAAAGACCCTGGGTCCGCAAATCACAGATGCCGGCCGTGCGCCTTCTGCATTTTGTGGGATGAAACGTCTGGCTCGTAATAGAACAGTTCTATCCTCGTCCGTAATGCAGGTGCCATGGAACGGACATACAGATGCAGACAGCACACGGTGTGCTGTCCACTTTTTTGTGGTCCCATTGAAGGGAAAGAATCCACATCCAACCCGCAAAAAATACGAATCAGATGCGGACCAAAAATAGATTTGTGTGCATGAGACCCAATTCAGTTTGCCTTCCCTATTGCAGGGCTTGTTGTTGCCATGACCAGGAGAAACCCTTATCAAGGCACAAAAAGCCCCAGAGAACCATGGCTAGGAAAAGCTACCCTAGATTGTGGTCCAGGTAGGATACCGGCAATGACCCTGCACTGACAGTTCTTCTGCCAATGACTTGAAATTCTGGTTATACACTCACCTAAAGAATTATTAGGAACACCATACTAATATGGTGTTGGACCCCCTTTTGCCTTCAGAACTGCCTCAATTCTACGCAGTATTGATTCAACAGGGTGCTGATAGCATTCTTTAGAAATGTTGGCCCATATTGATAGGATAGCATCTTGCAGTTCATGGAGATTTGAGGGATGCACATCCAGGGCACGAAGCTCCCGTTCCACCACATCCCAAAGATGCTCTATTGGGTTGAGATCTGGTGACTGTGGGGGCCATTTTAGTACAGTGAACTCATTGTCATGTTCAAGAAACCAATTTGAAATGATTCGAGCTTTGTGACATGGTGCATTATCCTGCTGGAAGTAGCCATCAGAGGATGGATACATGTTCTCATTCTGTTTACGCCAAATTCGGACTCTACCATTTGAATGTCTCAACAGAAATCGAGACTCCTCAGACCAGGCAACATTTTTCCAGTCTTCAACAGTCCAATTTTGGTGAGCTCGTGCAAATTGTAGCCTCTTTTTCCTATTTGTAGTGGAGATGAGTGGTACCCGGTGGGGTCTTCTGCTGTTGTAGCCCATCCGCCTCAAGGTTGTGCGTGTTGTGGCTTCACAAATGCTTTGCTGCATACCTCGGTTGTAACGAGTGGTTATTTCAGTCAACGTTGCTCTTCTATCAGCTTGAATCAGTCGGCCCATTCTCCTCTGACCTCTAGCATCCACAAGGCATTTTTGCTCACAGGACTGCCGCATACTGGATGTTTTTCCCTACACCATTCTTTGTAAACCCTAGAAATGGTTGTGCGTGAAAATCCCAGTAACTGAGCAGATTGTGAAATACTCAGACCGGCCCGTCTGGCACCAACAACCATGCCACGCTCAAAATTGCTTAAATCACCTTTCTTTCCCATCCTGACATTCAGTTTGGAGTTCAGGAGATTGTCTTGACCAGGACCACCCCCCTAAATGCATTGAAGCAACTGCCATGTGATTGGTGGACTAGATAATTGTATTAATGAGAAATAGAACAGGTGTTCCTAATAATTCTTTAGGTGAGTGTATATAGGGCAGCCATCGAGCAGCTAAACCACTGGCCCAGCCAGTATGTACATCCAAAGGCCAGTACAAGTTTTTTTTACCGACAATGTTAAAGGGTTTCTATCACTTCGTTTCACCTATTTAGCTTTCAGACACTAGCGATCCGCTAGTGTCTGCTTTATCTAACCATCCTAATATAAGAGCTTATTGTCCTGCCGTTTAGCTAAAAAAATAACTTATATAGATATGCAAATGAGCCTCTAGGTGCTATGGGGGCGTGATTAGCACCTAGAGGCTCCGTCTACCTTAACAAACTGCCGCCGCCCAGCGCGTCCCTCCAGCCCGCCCATCTCCTCCGGAATGCGATGCTCCTCGTATTCGGCGCATGCGCAGTGAATGTCTGACCGCTTCCCTGATCAGACATCTCCACTGCGCCTGTTCCTCGGAGCACCATGACGTCATCGGCGCAGGCGCAGTGGAGATGTCTGAGCAGGGAAGCGGTCAGACATTCACTGCGCATGCGCCGAATACGAGGAGCATCGCATTCCGGAGGAGATGGGCGGGCTGGAGGGACGCGCTGGGCGGCGGCAGTTTGTTAAGGTAGACGGAGCCTCTAGGTGCTAATCACGCCCCCATAGCACCTAGAGGCTCATTTGCATATCTATATAAGTTATTTTTTTAGCTAAACGGCAGGACAATAAGCTCTTATATTAGGGTGGTTAAATAGAGCAGACACTAGCGGATCGATAGTGTCTGAAAGCTAAATAGGTGAAACGAAGTGATAGAAACCCTTTAATTGCTGGTATTTTTGTGTGGCACCTACTTCAACTCCATCTGCATCCTCAGGATGCAGATATAGTTGAGAACAATTTGCTCCCTACTTCACTGTTCCTCCTGCGTATAAGGAGTTTGCACAGGTAGGTGCAATGCAGTGACATCGTTGCACTGCACCTACTAGCTATATTTAGAGAATATGTGGGAACCTGGCCTCGGTGAGTATTCACTGTGTGTGGGACACAGCAGGGGGCACTATTCTGTATAGAAGCACACAAGGGAGCATATTGTATGATGGGCACAGCAGGAGTCATTGTACTCTGAGTGGTACATATGTGGGCATTATACTGTGTTGGGGGTATTATACCGTGTTGGGGCATATAAAGGGCATTATACTATATAAGGGCACATAAGTTGGCATTATACTGTTATGAAGGCACACAGGGGGCATTATACTGTGTTGAGGTATATAAAAGGGTATTATACTGTAGGGGGCACATATGTGGGCATTATACTGTGTTGGAGGCACACAGGGGGCATTATACTGTTATGGAAGCACACAGGGGGCATTATACGGTGTTGGGGGACACATAAGTTGGCATTATACTGTGTTGGAGGCACACAGGGGGCATTATACCATGTGCAAAATGCATAAAATATTGTATCAAATAAAATGCTAAATATTACAAGAATTTTTTAATATAACACAAAGTATGAAGAAACCATTGGTGTCAAATAACACCTGTGTTAAGCCACACCACAAAACCATACCCCCTATTATTACCAGTCTAGTATTCGCGGGCAATTTAAGGGAACTACTATTTATGCAATTGCCATCAATCTATTGTTAATGCAGTGATAAAAGCAACTTCCCATCTATTAGTAGACAAGAAGTCTTCCAGCAGGCAATTACTGGCTGACAGCAGAACCGGCCTGCGCACCCAGGAACCTGATGTACTAATTTGCATGTGTCTGGTACTGTTTATGCCTGTTTTGTTGGGAGGCAGCGCTGTGCCCAGGTTATTATTGTAATATTTAATTACACTAGATCATTTATAATGAGCTTTTTCTTTATCTGCTTGGCTTGTTTTTTCCCTAGGTTGATAGACATTTAGCAGCTAAATAAGTGGAAGATGCTAATTATGCGCAATGCAATTTACACAAACCTAATACTTAGACTGAAGAAAACAAATTTGCACCGTGACTTTCTAGCTGAGTCATAACTGAGCGCCTGCATGCGGGTATGTGCAGCTTTTATATGTGAACGCAGGATATAGGAGGTAGGTGGGTTTTGGCGTGTTGATGGATTGAGTTCATCCACCACAAGAGGACGGCCTTAATTTGTAAAACAGACTAGATGTGGACACCAAGCCATCTTTCTCCTCTCTCTAACCCAGCGGTCAGCACTCCAGGTGCGTTGAAACTACAACTTCCAGCATGCTCCGTTCACTTCTATGGGAGTTCTGAAAATAGCTAAGCAAGTGTGCATGCTGGGAGTCGTAGTTTTACCACAGCTGGAGTGCCGAAGGTTGCTGATCCTGTGGCGTGCCAGAACCACAGGGGCTACACGGTGGGCCGATGAGGGGCCAGCAATAATACAGTTAATCGGTTTACTCACGGTTAGCAGAAAGCCTCCCTGGGCCAGCAGCACAGTGATGAGGAAGACAGCACGAAATCCTCCGGGGCACACTCTGTGGTAGGGAAGCACCAGCCTAGATGGAGGTTGAGGTGCCCTTGATGACGGAGGTGTTTATGGTGCTTGTAACGGCTGGGTCCCTTGGTGGTATTTGTCGTGACGCCAGTACCGTTAATGGTGGTACAACCAGTTGTAGTGAAATTGAAGAATGAAGTAGACAGTGGTAGGATACAACTCACAACTTTTACTGAAGTTAGTTCCAGTTGCGGCACATACATCCAGACAGAATACAGTCTTTTGTTCTTTAGAGGAATTCTGTTGATCCACTGTTAATAGGTTTGGCTGGGTTTTAACTTTGCTTCAAGGTCCCTTTTGAACCAGTGTAATTTGGTGAGGTTGCATGTAATACTTATTGGTATGCTTAGTCCTATTGTTTCTGTATCTTCCAAGCCCTTGAACAGGTAGCTAATCTGTATTCTTCAATGTATGGTGAGGCTGCCTGTAGCTAGATTGTCCTCCACCATGTGCAAAGGTGCCCATTAAGCCTTAGGTAGTGGCTGTTATCACAGATGTCTCTTTAGCTTGGTTCTCTTCCAGGGACGCAAACACTATTCTCTGGTTGTAGGTTATAAAAGAACTAAGAGGATCACAGGAGGAAAACGCTCTCCTGCCCCTCATACCTTGGCTCTACCTCATTGCTGCATCTGACTTCACCCACTAATCTGTGGTGTGTAGTCTCAGCTTAACAACTGACTCTGGTCCTCTCATCTCCTCACTCTCCTACTCTCTTTCTCCACTCCTACTCTCTTTCTTCACTAGGCCTGACCTAAGTATTTATATGACCTAAGTGCTATCCCCATCTAGTGGTGGGATGTATAAATTACACCAGACCAGCCTATGAACAGGGATACAACAGGTTTTGTAATACAAAATGACATGCAATATGACAATGCCGTTTCACAGCAATTTTTGCAGTTCCCACGTGTCCCGAGTAGGACGCTGCAATCCCAATTCTAACCTGTGGACGAAAGACATTTAAAAAGGGGCTTTATGGTAATTAAAGGAACGCTAAACCAAAAAAATTAACAACCAACACAACCTAACATAATCTATAATCTCCTTGTCTTGTTCTGGTTTCATCTGGTGCTCGTGCACCTGTGGTACCCGTACCTATCAGCGCCAATGCTTGGGATGACGCAAACCCTTTAAAATTAGGTAACTACAACCCCAGATGAACAACAACATATGACAGATTACATAATGTCATTACTTATTTTACAATAACTAGCAAGCTAGCAAGCTTTGAGCAATAACTAGGTCAAAGCTTGCTGCTTTTCCAAGTGCTGATTTTATAAGTGCATTGGAGATTTTCAGGAGGTAATCTGGAGGTGGATACAATCTAAACAAGTAAGATTTGTTTGTTTAAAATCTTTCCCCTCTTTACAATGGCAGACCTGGTTCTGTGCAGGAATTGTTGTGCTTTTATTTCAGGTTCCACTTTTCGGAGGTTTGAATACTGTCTGATATGTAGACAGCTCTCCATACTGCAGCAGGAAATTGCCTTTTTGAAATATGAGATTAACCGTTAAACAAACTCAACCTGAGAACATTGCAATGCCACTGCCACAGAGGCCCCCTAGAAATGGTAGATGGGTTACTGCAGGTTCTGGTAGACTGAGAGTTGTGGATAGAAGACATGTCCCACAGTCTGTGGCTCTCCATAATTCATTTGCAGCACTTTCAGAGTGCAAGAGCAACATGGAGGATGGCTCAAGCACAGTGGGTGAGAAACAATCATCTCCCATGCCTAAAGTATGCAAGACTGCAGCCAAAGACAAAAAGGAGAAGGTGAGGACTGATAGTAAGCAGCTGTTGGTGGGCGAGTCTATCATAAGAGGTGTGAAGTTTGAGGAGAATGGTGTTGTGAGATGTCTCCCTGGTGCTACCGCTAGCAGGGATAGACGACGGATCCTTAATATTTTTAGGCAAGCAAAGCAGGAAAGGGAGGTGGATGTTATTGTCCATCTTGGGACAAATGATCTGGCTTGCAATGAGGTTTCAAAGGTGAAAAAAGCTTTTCACACACTTAGAAAGGATATACGGGAGGTTGCATCAACTGTTTAATTCTCTGCAGTTTTGCCTGTGCATAACCTTCAGCATGACAGGAAGATGCGCATTAAGGAATTCAATGTATGGCTTGGTGAATGGTGTCTGAACCAAGGGTTTGGCTTTGTGTCTCATGTTAGCTCTTGTTGGAATGGAAAAGAACTGTACAAGAAAGATGGTTTGCATCTTTCTCTCAAGGGAACGAATGTCCTCGCTGAACAGTATTTGCTAAGGAGCATTTAAACTAGGGGCAAAAGAGTGATAATCCAGCAGTCCAAGTGCCCCCCGGAACAATGCCAGAAGATGCCAGTAGCACAAAGGTTAATAAATGACAAGCTCAGATTCTTGTCTACAAATTCTCGCAGTTTAGGGAATAAGATCAATGAACTTGAGGCTATAATGGCATCTGAGAATATAGATGTAGTGGCTGTTACGGAGACGTGGTTCAATGGGAGTAATGACTGGGATATAACAATACCAGGGTTCTCTCTATACGGGAAAGACAGAGAAGGCAAGAAGGGGGAGGGGTGGCCCTGTATGTGAAAGATAGCATAAAATCTAATTTGATACAAGTTAGCGAGAACAATTTAGAGTCAGTTTGGGTTACCTTGCAGCTTGATAATCATATGGTAACTCGTGTAGATGTGATATATAGACCACCTAGCCAAGTCAAAGAATTAGATGATCTACTAGTTGAGGAAATAGCTAAAATGACTTTGAAGGGGGAAGTTATCATTATGGGAGACTTCCTGATGTAAACTGGAAAACCAAAATAGCTAGTTCTGATATTCTAAATTCCCTACTGGGATTATCTTTACAGCAAGTAGTTGAGGAGCCAACCCGGAAGGAGGCCATTTTAGATTTAGTATTCACAAATGGGAATTTGGTATCTGATATTACTGTAGGGGAAAGCTTGGGATCTAGTGATCACCAGTCAGTGTGGTTTACTATAAATACAGTGACTGAGTCACACCACACAAAAACAAAAGTTTTAGATTTTAGAAAAACTGACTTTTCTAAAATTAGATTAGTGGTATACGAGTCCCTATCAGATTGGAACAGTTTCAATGGAGTCCAGGAGAAATGGGACTACTTAAAAGTGGAACTATTGAAGGCAACAGAAAATTGCATTAGGCTTGTCAGTAAAAGCAAAAAAAGGAAGAGACCACTGTGGTACTCAGCAGAAGTGGCCAAAATCATTAAAAACAAAAAAGATAGCATTTAGGAATTATAAAAAAAAACAAAAAAAAAACGAGGATGACAGGCAAATTTATAAGATTAGGCAGAGAGAGGCCATACAAGTTATAATAGCTTCTAAAGCACAGGCAGAAGAGAAATTAGCTCAGTCAGGGAAAAAAGGCGATAAGGCATTCTTCAGATACATAAATGAAAAAAGGAAACTAAAACAAGGAATTACCAAATTAAAAACAAAAGGAGGAAGGTATATGGAAGAAGATAAAGAACTAGCTGAATGCCGCAATGAATACTTCTGTTCAGTTTTTACAAAGGAAAATGAAGGAAAAGGACCTCAGTTAGGAAAGAAGACTAATGAATCTTTTGATGCATGTGTCTTTACAAAGGAAGAGGTTCTAAGTCAGCTGTCTAAAATTAATACAAATAATTCACAGGGGACTGATGGGATACACCCAAAGCTATTAAAAGAGCTTAGCGGTGAACTAGCAAAACCATTAACAGATTTATTTAACCAATCACTGCAGGGGCGTAACTAGAAGTGACTGGGCCCCACAGCAAATATTTGTAAGGGCCCCTCCAGCGCGCTTCGCACCTCCCTCCTCCTGTGTAAACCCCACTCCTTTGGCACAGTGTAGCGGTATACTGCATATTGTGTGGCACAGTGGATGCTATATGTGTATAACAAACATATTTCATATGAAAACTTACAGTTACTTGACCCTTGGGGATCTCGGACACCACTTCAACACTTGGCCGGGGGCTCGGCGGAGCTGATGTTGTGCTTTATCCTAATGAGAAAGATTTCATAATAAGGATTTGGAGAAGGGCAGAGGGATAGAAGAGCAGGGAGAGGCTGGTGCTGCTACTAGGGGGTCATACCATGGGGGAGTAATAAAGCCCACTATAATGCCCCCCCCAGTAGTAATAATTCTCCTTATAATGTGACAGTGCAAAAATACCCCCTTGTAATGCCCCCAGTTGAGCTAATGTCCCCATAATGTCCCAGTATAAATTACCCCTAAATAGTGCCCCCAGTAAATTCCCCCATAGTGCTCCTCTCCCCCCTTCCTGCTAGTGCCCCCCATAATGTACCAGTATAAAATGCCCCATATATAGTGCCCCAGTAGATGCCCCTCAGTGTCCGGCCTCTGATAGGCTGCCGGCCTAGTGTCCCCCATAATGTCCCCCATCATGTGCCAGTATCAAGTGCCTCTCTCCCCCCCCCCCCCACATGTTCCAGTATCATAGTGCCATCTCCCCCCCAATGTGCCAGTATCAAGTGCCTCTCTCCTTCCCACCCCCCATGTGCCAGTATCATAGTGCCAAACCTCCCCATGTGCCAGTATCAAGTGCCTCTCTCTTCGCCCCCATGTCCCAGCATCATAGTGCCATCTCCCCCCAAAAAAGTGCCAGTATCAAGTGCCTCTCTCCCCCCCATGTGCCAGTATCATAGTGCTAAACCCACCCATGTGCCAGTATCAAGTGCCAACCCCCCCACATGCTAGTATCAAGTGCCTCTCTCCTCCCCCCCATGTCCCAGCACCATAGTGCCATCTCCCCCCCCACAAAAAAAGTGCCAGTATCAAGTGCCTCTCTCCCTCCCCCCCCCATGTGCCAGTATCAGGTGCCTCTCCCCCCCCCTGGTGCCAGTATCAGGTGCCAACCCCCCCTCCCCGGTGCCAGTATCAGGTGCCAACACCTCTCCCCCCCCCCATGTGCCAGTATCAGGTGCCTCTCCCCCCCATGTGCCAGTATCAGGTGCCAACCCCCCCCCCCCCCCCCCCGGGGTGCCAGTGTCAAGTGCCCCCCGGTCCCCCCATGGCAGTAACAGTCGGGTATTAAAAAAAGTTTCTGCTGGGATTCGAACCCACGACCTTCTGTATGAGAGGCAAAGCACTTAACCACAAGACCATAAGAGCTGCCTTGCTGCTGACTGAAAAAATATGAGACTTATACTGTTATAGCTGGCTAAGTATACATCTATACACATGACAGCTGCTCATATATAGAGATATAGCAGTGCTGGGTGTGTTGGGGCAGCTGTCATGTGTATAGATGTACACTTAGCCAGCTATAACAGTAGAAGTCTCATATTTTTTCAATCAGTTGTAATGCAGCCTTTATGGCTGTGTGGGTGAATGCTTTGCCTCTGATACATTGGAGGTTGTGGGTTCGAATCCCAGACACATCAGGAGACTTTCCAGCCGTATCCCCATGTTGTCCACACATGTCAGCGTCTCCCTAGGCGTGTGTGGACAACATGGGTATACGGCTGGAACAGATTTAGTGAACATCAGGTACTCTTGATTGGTAGAGCAGCATTTCTATTGGCAATAGCGATCATTCTAACTAACACACAGGTGTTTTTTTATTGATAGTATGTGGTCATTGGCTATATTTTGTCACATGTGGGGGGCCGACTATGCTATTTATATGCTTGATTGATTTTATACTGGTATACTTGAGAAAGGTCGTATTTGTGTGTGCACTCTGGTCCCCAATAAAAGTCACACTGGACATGCTGCTGTGATATCTTCTGTGAACCATTTATGTCTATGGGACGGCGTTGGATCGGCTGTCCCTCCATGGCTGGTGCATTCCAGACAGGCCAGAAGGTCCACTTTGTGCTGCTCTGCAACCTTTGTAACTATTTTTATCATGGCAACAGGAGTCGTCCCAGAAGATTGGAAATGAGCAATATGGGCTTGGACTTACATATTGTTGAATGGATTAGGCAGTGGCTGAGGGACAGACAGAGGGTTGTAGTCAATGGAGTATATTCAGACCATGGTCTTGTTACCAGTGGGGTACCTCAGGGATCTGTTCTGGGATCCATATTGTTTAATATCTTTATCAGCGAAATTGCAGAAGGCCTCGATGGTAAGGTGTGTCTTTTTGCTGATGACACAAAGATTTGTAACAGGGTTGATGTTCCTGGAGTGATACACCAAATGGAAAAGGATTTAGGAAAACTAGAGGAATGGTCAAAAATCTGGCAACTAAAATTTAATGTTGATAAGTGCAAGATAATGCACCTTGGGGGTAAAAACCCAAGAGCAGAATATAAAATCTGTGATACAGTCCTAACCTCAGCATCTGAGGAAAGGGATTTAGGGGTCATTATTTCAGAAGACTTAAAGGTGGGAAGACAATGTCATAGAGCAGCAGGAAATGCTAGCAGAATTCTTGGGTGTATATGGAGAGGCATTACCAGTAGAAAGAGGGAGGTGCTCATGCCGCTCTACAGAGCACTAGTGAGACCTCATTTGGAGTATTGTGCGCAGTACTGGAGACCATATCTCCAGAAGGATATTGATACTTTGGAGAGAGTTCAGAGAAGAGCTACTAAACTAGTACATGGATTGCAGGATAAAACTTACCAGGAAAGATTAAAGGACCTTAACATGTATAGCTTGGAAGAACAAACTTTTAAATACATAAACGGAATCAACAATGTAAAAGAGGAGAGAATATTTAAAAAGAAGAAAAACTGCTGCAACAGGACATAGTTTTAAATTAGGGCTCTTTCACACCTGCGTTCTTGTCTTCCGGCATAGAGTTCCGTCGTCGGGGCTCTATGCCGTAAGAATCCTGATCAGGATTATCCTAATGCATTCTGAATGGAGAGAAATCCGTTCAGGATGCATCAGGATGTCTTCAGTTCCGGAACGGAACGTTTTTTGGCCGGAGAAAATACCGCAGCATGCTGCGCTTTTTGCTCCGGCCAAAAATCCGGAACACTTGCCGCAAGGCCGGATCCGGAATTAATGCCCATTGGAAGGCATTGATCCGGATCCGGCCTTAAGCTAAACGTCGTTTCGGCGCATTGCCGGAGCCGACATTTATCTTTTTCAGAGTGGTTACCATGGCTGCCGGGACGCTAAAGTCCTGGCAGCCATGGTAAAGTGTAGCGGGGAGCGGGGGAGCAGTATACTTACCGTCCGTGCTGCTCCCCGGGCGCTTCAGAGTGACGTCAGGGCGCCCCAAGCGCATGGATCATGTGATCACATGGATCACGTCATCCATGCGCATGGGGCGCTCTGACGTCATTCTGGAGCGCCCCGGGAGCCGCACGGACTGTAAGTATACTGCTCCCCTGCTCCCCACTACTACTATGGCAACCAGGACTTTAATAGCGTCCTGGGTGCCATAGTAACACTGAAAGCATTTGGAAGACGGTTCCGTCTTCAAATGCTTTCAGTACACTTGCGTTTTTCCGGATCCGGCGGGCACCTCCGGCAACGGAAGTGCACGCCGGATCCCAACAACGCAAGTGTGAAAGAGGCCTTAGAGGGGCAAAGGTTTAAAAGTAATATCAGGAAGTATTACTTTACTGAGAGAGTAGTGGATGCATGGAATAGCCTTCCTGCAGAAGTGGTAGCTGCAAATACAGTGGAAGAGTTTAAGCATGCATGGGATAGGCATAAGGCCATCCTTCATATAAGATAGGGCCAGGAGCTATTCATAGTATTCAGTATATTGGGCAGACTAGATGGGCCAAATGGTTCTTATCTGCCAACACATTCTATGTTTCTATGTTTCTAAAATGCAGGAGCTGTGTGTAAAAAATAAAATATTTATATTTATACCATTACTACTTTCATAGGAATTAAAAGGGTAAGTAGCAGCCAGGTACTGCTAATCAGCCAGTCTGCCCAGTGCTCACCTTTGTAAAAGCAGATGTTTTGGCAGTTTGCTGGTCTGGAGCACTCAGATGTGTGATAGCACAATGTCAAGGAGGAAAGACATCAGTAATGATCTTAGAGAAGCAATTGTTGCTGTCCATCAATGGAAAGGCTATGAGGCTGTTCCCAAACCATTCCCAAACAATTTCGCCATCATTATACAGCAAGAAAGCTTATTCACAAGTGGAAAACATTCAGGACAGTTGACAATGTTCCCAGAAATAGATGTTCCTCCAAATTCACCCCAAGGTCAGACAGTGCAATCCTCAGGGAAACTGCAAAAAGCTTAGAGCTACATGTAAGATTCTACAGGCCTCAGCATGCTAAATTTTCAAGCTCATGGCAGTGCAATTACAACAGTTCCCTTTGCTTGCTCCCTGCTCTTTCTTTCCCCTGTCGATGAGCTCCCAGGATGTGCACTTCCATTTTGATGATGCTGCAGCCAATCGCTGGCTGCAGTGGTGAACTGCTGCTCTTGTGTCGTTAAATGGTCACATGATGTAAAAGGAGCAGATCAGCTCTTTCGCCAGTAATTTGCTCTAGTGCCGTCAAAATAGAACTTTACATCCTGGGAATGCAGCAGAGCATGAGGAGGTGGTTGCCCATGGTGAGGGGGTTGCCAAAACTCCCTCAAATGTGCACAGAATCTAAACAAGCCAAGACCTCTGGAACAATGTTCTTTGGACAGACAAAGTGAAGATGTTTGGCCATAATGCACAGTGCTACATTTGGCTAATACCAAGCATAGCATACCAGCTCAAACACCTCATACCAACTGTCAAGCATGGTGGTGGAGGGGGATGAATTGGGCTTGTTTGCAGCCACAGGACATGGGCACCTAAGTAATCAAGTCTATTCTAGAGCCATCTATCATGAAGTCATGAAACAGGACAGTGATCCCAAGTCCACCTTCAACAGAATAGCTGAAATAGAAAACAAACAATCAAGGCTGTTCCCCTAAGTCATCAACCCAATTGAAATCCCGTGGCAAGACCTTAAAGGGACACTGACAGGCCCAAAAAGCATATTTAGGTAATTATTGGGAGGAAGTTGTAGAGATGATTAATAGTAAATTGACTTTGAAAATTCAAAAAGATCCTAAGGTGTGTATTCTGGGGTATGTGTCTGAAATTGGAGGGAATGAACCGGTTAGGGCAGCTGTGGGGAGATTGCTATATGTGGCCAGGAAACTGATTGCTATGAGGTGGATCCAGGGAAGTCCGCCTACACTGAGTGAGTTTGAACGGAGGGTGCATGACATGCTGATACTTGAAAAAGGGGTGTATGTGAAGAGAGGGTGTCCTCAGAAGTTTGATAAAATGTGGAATGAATGGTTATCTCATACCCATGTGGTTATATAGTCACGTGATGGTCAAGACCAAGTTAGGGTTGGGGGGTTTGGGTAGGATACGGGGGGGAGGGAGTTTGGAAAGGTCAAGTTTCCGGTAATTTTTTGTCCATAATATATGTTTAGCAAGGGCACATGTATTGTACGGATTCATGATAATACTGAGTGGTGATATACTTATGAGTAATGCTGTTCACTGAATCCGCATTGTGGATAATGTAAAGAAAGAAAAAGTCAACGTATTGTATTATGTTATACTATGTATTTATTGTTTAATAAAAATGATTTGATTCAAAAAAAAAAAAATGCATATTTAGGTATATATATGACCGTACAGGTCTTATAAAGTGTATTAGAATCATCTAAGTATCCCCCTGTCCACCTTATAAATACAGTAAACTGAAGTTTTATAACCTGCTTGAATCGTGTTTAATCTGCCCAAGGGGTGGCGTTTCATCTCCACTTGCGCCCAGCCAGCCTCGCCCCAACTGCCGTTTGAAGCGCCGCCCAGCTCATCAATATTCACTTCGCTGGGCGGCTACTAGTGTCCCCGGCCATCTTCAGCGCATGCGCCCGGCACCCTCACTGGCCGGGATCGCATCTCGCCTGCGCACAGTCTGATTCTCAGAGGCCGATGCAGCCTCTGCTTTATGCGCATGCGCCGGGCACAGTTCAGAGCAGCGCTTCAGAGTAGCCGCCCAGCGAAGTGAATATTGATGAGCTGGGCGGTGCTTCAAACAGCAGTTGGGGCGAGGCTGGCTGGGCGCAAGTTGAGATGAAACACCGCCCCTTGGGCAGATTGAAGACGAGACAAGCAGGTTATAAAACTTCAGTTTACTGTATTTATAAGGTGGACAGGGGGATACTTAGATGATTCTAATACACTTTATAAGACCTGTACTGTCATATATATACCTAAATATGCTTTTTGGGCCTGTCAGTGTCCCTTTAAGGGAGCTGTGCATAAACCAAAGCCCACAAACCTTCAGACGTAAGAAACATTGTAAAGAAGAGTGGGACAAAATTCCTCCAGAACAATGTGAGACTAATTAATAAAGTCATACTGGAATCAATCACTTCAAGTTATTGCTGCTCAGGGAGGTTCTACAAGCTATTGATCCATGGAGTGGACTTAGTTTATCACACATGGCTTTTCCATTTTGGCTTCCATTTTTGTTATATAATGATACAGTGTAATTAGTTTTTAATCTGAGGTTGCATTTGCCTAATTTTAAAAAGGTATTCCCATCTCAGACTATGAGGCATATTGCTAGGATATGCCCTCATTGTCTGATAGGTGCGGGGCCCTCACCTATCTCGTAAACCCACCCGGCAACGAGAAGGATGTGCAGCTGCCCTCTATTCATTTCTATGGGGCCACCGAAAATAGCCGAGCGCTAGCTACCGTTGGGCCCATAGAAGTGAATGGAAGCAATGGCCGCACAAGCCTGGTGCGCTCTTATTTATTTCTCTGGCGATTCCAAAAATTGCAGAGCATGCCGCTCGGCTACTTTTGGTGGGCCGATAGGAATGATTGTTGGTGGCCAGACACGGCACTGCCGGCCACCATTTTTCTGGCTTAGTTTTAGCGATATGCCCCCATTGTCTGAGATGGGAATACCCCTTTAAGACCATCTAAAGACCAGATGTTTTTCATTATGTCCTGATACACAGGATTCAAAGATGGGTGTACTTTGTTTTTCTCATCACCATACATAGTACCAGACATAGTACATACGGCTGAATAGCTAATCCGCCTAGTTATGCTGTGATAATTTGCCTTTCAGTAGCTTTGGAAAGCTGGGTAGCAGGTGAAGGTATGCTGGAGACCAAACTGCATACATAGTAAATACCAGTAAAAACTCACGGTATGTATGTATGTATGTATGTATGTATGTATGTACCAAGTGTGGCCTCCATAACATCTGGGGGTTTTGAGCATATTTTGCCTTTTAGACAACTTTATTTTGTGATTTTGTCTGTATATGTATGCCTGGAGGTGAGGCAACCTCAGGTTTGAATGTACCTTAATTTTGATTTATGGGTAACATTCAGGTGCACCTGGGCAGCCTGCATCACATGACCCAGTTATAGGTGGGACTCACAGCCTCCTCCCATTGTATGTGTGATTTCACGCTGGAGGTAACTGGGAGCTGCTGGCTGTGTGTCAGACTTTATGCACCTATCCTAAATTGTCCATATGGCATAGGTAGGTTAGCGTTAGATCCCGTGACACATTGAGATACCTTGATGGGGTGCGCGGGCTCCGGTATGTTCTTGATATAAGAATAGATTGGCGAAAGTCTCATTTTAATATCAGTGTGAGGGTTTAACCATATATTGTCAATTGTATCTACCATTGTAGTGCACCATTTTCAGTGATTTTCTAAATTCCAAATTTGCCTAGTTCTATAATGATAAGACCAACCTGCTGCTCAGGGTCCTGGAAAAGCTGGGTGGCATGCTTGCACAGCTGCACTGCACAAAACTGACATTTCTGTACACCGCTGCTCCTTCCCGTGCCTCCTAACTCTGTGCGTAGCACACGGGTACCCTGTACCTATGTACTATGCCAGGATTAGCTCAGAGGAGCAGGCACCTGGTTCTCCCTGCTCTGCTAAGCTAAGAGTCCTGCATGTCAGCTCTGCGGCCCCATTCATAAAAATGTCATGTCCGTACTCCGTACACCGCTGTCAGCGGTGTACAGAAATGTCAGTTTTAAGTGCACAGGAAATGGTGTGCTTTGGGGAGGAAAAAGTCAAATAAAAATACAAAATGTATTAATAAAGTATATTAGAAAAACTTTTATTAGGGCATTAGGGTTTTCTTATTAAAATTTTAGTCAAAGGTTTAGTTAGTCTAAGTCTTGCAGTCTCCACATCTTTCACGGGGCACGGGGGGTCTATTGAAGTGAATTGGAATTAAAGGGGTTGTGTCATCTTAAGTGTTCGGATATGCCACCAATTTCTGATAGCTGCGGTTCCCTGAGGTGGGACGTGCACCTATCTCTAAAACGGAGCCCGCAAAGGGAAGTAGAGTGAACCGCACATGTACAGCCGCCCTCCAGTCATTTTTATGGGACTGCCAAAAATAGCAGAACTGCACAATCTCCTATTGTCGGCAGTCCCATAGAAATGAATGGAGGGCGGCCGTACATGTGCGGTTCACTCTACTTCCCTTTGCGGGCTCCGTTTTAGACATAGCTGCGGTTCCCTGAGGTGGGACCGGAACCTATCAGAAATTGGTGGCATATCTGTGAGGTCATGCTGGTACAAACTGAGAGATAGGAGTCAGTTCCCAGCTGAAAATTTAGGCAATAAAGGCAGACCACGCGACTGCTACAGGGCCCGGGGGGAGTTGCGTCATTGATCTTCTCTCTTTCTTCCATTCCCAGGTGAAAACACTGCTGCCACCACTAGGGGGAGCTCAGTGCAAAGACATTATTATAGCTGCCATTGCACTGTATAAACTCCTATGCAATGGGCTCCCACTAGTGGAAGTTACAGCCAGACAGCTTTGTTATATATGTGAAGCTGGAGAATTTATCAATATATTTATGCCAGTTGTCTTAATACATTAAGAAATTAGCTGTTCAGGATAAGGCTACATGCACACGACCGTTCCGTTTTTTGTGGTCCGCAATTTGCGGAACGGAACGGGCGGCCCATTGTAGAAATGCCTATTCTTGTCCGCAAAACGGACAAGAATAGGACAGGTTATATTTATTTTTGCGGGGCTACGGAACGGAGCAACGGATGCGGACGGCACACGGAGTGCTGTCCGCATCTTTTGCGGCCCCATTCAAGTGAATGGGTCTGCACCCGAGCCGCAAAAACTGCAGCTCGGATGTGGACTAAAACAACGGTCGTGTGCATGAGGCCTCAGGGGAATATTTTTGATGATCCTGTGAAGCTTTTTCTGACACAGAAGTCAGAAAAAGTGAGTGAGGCAGAGGGAGTCATATATATATATATATATATATATATATATATATATTCTTTTTTTATTTTTTTTTAATTAAAATTTCTTCTGCTTAATAAAAAAAAAAAAGTTAATTAATCAGAAATCTGTCATGTTGTACTTTGGGTTCCACCTTGCTTGGGAGTGTTTAACGCACACTTACTGGGAAATTGGTGGCGTAGGGGGAACCCATACTAAGTTTTGCTATGGGGCCCTATGAGATCTATGTGCACCCCTGGCTGAAGGAGGCGTTTCTCTGACTGTAGATTGCAGATGTCCACGCAGAAAAAATTATAGACAAACTTTATGTGCATGTAATGCTTTTTTCAGCGTTTAGTGGTTCTTTAAATATTGTCATGGTCAGTGCAATTAGAATAATCCCACATTTACACAGTTTTTATCATGTTTTACTACTTTGTTTTTAACTGTTTACTGTGACCAAAAAAAATAATGCATTCTGGATTGCATGGGTCGTTATGGAAGTGGAGCATCTTTAAAAATTTATTTTTCAGTAATAAAATATTGTATATGGGAGAAAAGTTCATATTTTAATTTATTTTTCAGTGAAACCATTTAGGTGCTACTGCCATTGACAGCAGCATCTGAGGGGTCAAACAGGTAATTAGACTCATCTTTTCACTCCTTTTCTTAAATAAATGGCCCCAGCATATGAGACCGAGAGTAAGTATGCTCTCTGATTGATATGGGGGCAGATAACATGAAGAGCTTCTGTTATCCCTTTCTGTGAGCTGATCTAGACCCACGCATGGACAGGAGGAAGGTCTGTTATTCTCCTCCTCTCCCTCCATGCTGCCTGCCCTACCTTCTGCAGCCACACAGGATTGTCCTGTTCTCAGGCTCTTGCACCTCTATTGCAAGAAAAAGGAGGTCATTTACTATACAGAAATACGCCAAAGTTATGAAGAGGCCGGTCTAAAGCGCTGGTCTTAATAAATGACCCCCTAAGTGTTGGGAAAGATCTGCTAGCATATATTTTATGTGTACATGGTTAGGTGTACAACCAGCTTTAGGGCGCAATCAGACGACCGTGGCGTGTTTTACGGGCCGCAAAATTTCGGATGCCGCCCATGTGACTTCCACAATTTGCGGAACGGAATGCGCGGCCCATCATAGAAATGCCTATTCTTGTCCACGATTGCGGACAAGAATAGGACATGTTCCATCTTTTTTGCGGGGCCGTGGAATGGAACTACGGATGTGGACAGCGTGCATCTTTTGTGGCCCCATTGAAATGTATCAGTCCGTACCTGTTCTGCAAAGTTTTGAAACTAATGCGGACCCACCGGTCAGGTGAATGAGCCCTTTACTGTTCTTCAATGTGACCACTGTAATACTTTGTCACTTTCTGAGAACTTCCATAAACCGTATGTGATTATTATTAGCATCTATTATAATTCTACACATTGCTTTGTACTTTAGGTTTAGTGTTTTCTTACATTACCCTATACCAGTGGTGGGCAACCTTTTTTGTCAACTGAGCCAAATATCGCCAAAACCACGATTGGAATTTCTTTCGAGAGCCACATTTTTAAAACCTAAAATATTGCATCAACAGTACCAGTGAGGACTATTAGGCTCATGCACACGACCGTGTGCCCGCAAAAAAGTAGCGCATGCTGAAGTGAATGGGTCCATGATGCGTGCTGCACACGGCCGTGTGCAGCCCGCATCAAGGACCCATTCACTTCAATGGGTCCAGGATCCGGGCGCATGCACTACTTTTTTGCGGTGCGGAGGCACAGCCAGAAGCACCACTGAAGCACACTGTAGCACTCATATCCCGGATCCTGGACCCATTGAAGTGAATGGGTCCATGATGCGGGCTGCACACGGCCGTGTGCAGCCCGCATCATGGACCCATTCACTTCAGCATGTGCTACTTTTTTGCGGTGCGGGCAGTCGGATGCGGATCGCGAACCCCATTCAAGTGAATGGGTCCGCGATCCTCATGCAGCTGCCCCATGGTCTGTGTCCGTGCATTGCGGACCGCTATTTGCGGTCCGCAGCACAGGCACGGCGCCCTTACATTCGTGGGCATGAGCCCACAGTGTGTTTTTGAATACTTTTATATGTACGTTCTTTTATTTGGATCTTGATTATTATTTCATTTTATCTTTATCATTTTTTACTTTTCTTAACCACTTCCCATCTGGGCCCTTTGCCCCCTTCCTGACCAGGCCAAATTTTGCAAAACTGACATATCTCACTTTATGTGGTAATAACTTTGGAACGCCTTTATTTATCCAAGTCATTCAGAGACTGTTTTCTCGTGACACATTGTACTTCATGATAGTCATAAATTTGAGTCAAAATATTTCACCTTTATTTATGAAAAAATCCCAAATTTACCCAAAAATTTGAAAAATTCGCAATTTTCTAAATTTAAATTTTTTCTGCTTTTAAAACAGAAAGTGATACCTCATAAAATATTTATTATTTAACATTCCCCATATGTCTACTTTATGTTGGCATCATTTTGGAAATGTCATTTTATTTTTTTAGGACGTTAGAAGGCTTCGAAGTTTAGAAGGAATTCTTCAAATTTTTAAGAAAATTGCCAAAATCCACTTTATAAGGACCAGTTCAGGTCTGAAGTCACTTTGTGGGGCCTACATAGTGGATACCCCCATAAATGACCCCATTGTAGAAACTACACCCCTCAAGGTATTCAAAACCGATTTTACAAACTTTGTTAACCCTTTAGGCGTTCCACAAGAATTAAAGGAAAATGGAGATCAAATTTTAAAATTTCACTTTTTTGGCAGATTTTCCATTTTAATCAATTTTTTTCTTTAACACATCGATGGTTAACAGCCAAACAAAACTCAATATTTATTACCCAGATTCTGCGGTTTACAGAAACACCCCACATGTGGTCATAAACTGCTGTATGGGCACACGGCAGGGCGCAGAAGAAAAGGAACTCCACATGGTTTTTAGATGCCATGTCCCATTTGAAGCCCCCTGATGCACCCTTACAGTAGAAACTCCCAAGAAGTGACCCCATTTTGGAAACTAGGGGATAAGGTGCCAGTTTTATTAGTACTATTTTTGGGTACATATGATTTTTTGATCATTCATTATAACACTTTATGGGGCAAGGTGACCAAAAAATTGGTTGTTTTAGCACAGTTTCTATTTATTTATTTTTACAGCGTTCACCTGAGGGGTTCAGTCTACTCGGTGAGCGCTGTGTCTGCAGCGATCGTGAAGGCAGGGACACCTGGGCACTGTCCCTGCCTTCTCTAAGGGTTGCCCTGCTGTCACCGACAGCGGGCAACCCGATCAGCAGCTGCACGATTAGCGTGCAGCTGCTATTTCTGACAGGACGTTCTAAAACGTGCTGTCAGAAATAGACGTCCACCCATAGGACGTTTATATCCTATGGGCGGACGTGAGGCGGTTAAACTTGTCTGCAGATGTGGATGTAATGTGGATGACACACTTATGGGGGATATCTGTGGATGACGCACTTATGGGGGATATCTGTGGATGACGCACTTATGGGGGATATCTGTGGATGACACATATATAGCATAAGATGCTATATATGTGTCATCCACAGATATCCCCCATAAGTGCCCTCCACAGATATCCCCCATAAGTGCCCTCCACATATATCCCCCATAAGTGAGCCATCCACAGATATCCCCCATAAGTGCGTCATCCACAGATATCCCCCATAAGTGCCTTCCAGTAAGTAATGTATTAGTGGGGGGAAGGAAGGGGGCAGGGACACCTGCGGCGGGGCCGGTGCAGTGCACACACCGGGGGCAGCTCCTACCTTTCTGCTGCAGGACATTTCGTTCCTCCTGAGCGGCGGCCTCTTCACCACTCCACCCCTCCTCACAGTGGGCAGCCGAACTAGAGCCGCGCTGCCCGCCCTTCTGCTGCTGTGCGCAGCGTGACATCTCTCCCTCCGTCATGCGCCTCCTGCCCCGCCTGCCTGCTTCATTCATAAAGAGGAAGGAGCAGACAGACGGGGCAGCAGGCGCATGACGGACAATTTACAAGCAGCTTGAGCGGCGCGATATGGCTGCGCGGCCGCCCACCCGCCAGCCCGAACCAAAGAGCCGCAGTGAAGGATCAAAAGAGCCGCATGTGGCTCGCGAGCCGCGGCTTGCCAACCACTGCCCTATACAGTATGTTGGCTTCTCTTTGTGTGTAAAGTCCTCTTTTTACTCTTTTAGTATGGCATACAATATGTTTTAAGGCTCATTTAGATGCTGTGAGTCGCAGCTGATTGTCTGAAAGGAAGCGTTCGTAGGAAAGCAAGTCCCCGATAAATCGACCCGAACATCGGCCCATGTAAGGGTACTTTCACACTTGCGTTTTTCTTTTCCGGAATAGAGTTCCGTCCTAGGGGCTCTATACCGGAAAAGAACTGATCACTTATATCCCCATGCATTCTGAATGGTGAGCAATCCGTCCAGGATGTCTTCAGTTCAGTCATTTTGACTGATCAGGCAAAAGATAAAACCGCAGCATGCTACGGTTTTATCTCCGGCCCAAAAAAAACCTGAAGACTTGCCTGAATGCATAGGAATGTATTAGTGCGGGATCCGGCATTCAAAATACCGGAATGCCGGATCCGCATGTGCAGACCGGTAAAAATGTGAAACATCAAAACTGATCCGTTTGTCTGTATGACAAACGGACAGACTGATCCGTTCTTGCAATGCATTTGTCAGATGGATCAGGATCCTGATCAGTCTTAAAATGCAATCAGTTTGCATACGTTTTTGCTGGATTCCTGTGCCGCAAGTGTGAAAGTAGCCTAAATCCAGCTATACACCATTGCCCACCTTGTAGCAGCTGCTAAGATTTTTCACAATCGTTGCCTCTGTCGATAATAAAAACACATGCATTTCATTGAAGATTTCAGGATGGAAGACAGACACACACCCATTATGTAGTCTCACACCCTGCTTGTTGTGAACATGTACGAAATGTTACAAGCAGCACATATTTAACAGTGAATGATTGTGCCTATAGAACAGTATGGATTCTGATGGTCAGTGCAGATTTTCATGGTGAATTGCCATGTTGGTGCTCATATCCAGTTATGGATTTAAAGGGGCTGTATATATTATTTGATGAAGGTCTTTAAAGGGGTTGTCCCCCATATGCCCAGGCCCCTCACATTGAATATACTTACCTGGCTTCTCGCGCCACTCCTGGTCACCTGCGATGCTCATCCCTGTCCCCATGTGCCATTGGCTGCCCCCCCCCTTCCCCTGACACCGGATGTTTTCATCCCTACACGGTGTAAGGCAGGCATGCTCAACCTGCGGCCCTCCAGCTGTTGCAAAGCTACAACTCCCAGCATGCCCGAACAGCCTACAGCATGGCATTGTGGGAGTTGTAGTTTTACAACAGCTGAAGGGCTGCAGGTTGAGCATGCCTGGTGTAAGGGATCGCTGTACTTGGGGGAGGGGGGGGGGGGGGTCATTCTCACAAGAATCGTCGTCCACCGCAGCTTTCTGGGCCAAACATTGCATTTATTGGGACATTTTTTCATACACGGAACAGTCCAGTTAATTATCACTGGGGGGGGGGGGGTTCCCATATACACTGCTCAAAAATAAAGGGAACACTTAAACACAATGTAAATCCAAGTCAATCACACTTCTGTGAAATCAAACTGTCCACTTAGGAAGCAACACTGAGTGACAATCAATTCCACATGCTGTTGTGCAAATGGGATAGACAACAGGTGGAAATTATAGCCAATTAGCAAGACACCCCCAATAAAGGAGTGGTTCTGCAGGTGGTGACCACAGACACTTCTCAGTTCCTATGCTTCCTGGCTGATGTTTTGGTCACTTTTGAATGCTGGCGGTGTTTTCACTCTAGTGGTAGCATGAGACGGAGTCTACAACCCACACAAGTGGCTCAGGTAGTGCAGCTTATCCAGGATGGCACATCAATGCGAGCTGTGGCAAGAAGGTTTGCTGTGTCTGTCAGCGTAGTGTCCAGAGGATGGAGGCGCTACCAGGAGACAGGCCAGTACATCAGGAGACGTGGAGGAGGCCAACAACCCAGCAGCAGGACCGCTACCTCCGCCTTTGTGCAAGGAGGAACAGGAGGAGCACTGCCAGAGCCCTGCAAAATGACCTCCAGCAGGCCACAAATGTGCATGTGTCTGCTCAAACGGTCAGAAACAGACTCCATGAGGGTGATATGAGGGCCCGACGTCCACAGGTGGGGGTTGGGCTTACAGCCCAACACCGTGCAGGACGTTTGGCATTTGCCAGAGAACACCAAGATTGGCAAATTCGCCACTGGCGCCCTGTGCTCTTCACAGATGAAAGCAGGTTCACACTGGGCACATGTGACAGACGTGACAGAGTCTGGAGACGCCGTGGAGAACGTTCTGCTGCCTACAACATCCTCCAGCATGACCGGTTTGGCATTGGGTCAGTAATGGTGTGGGGTGGCATTTCTTTGGCGGGCTGCACAGCCCTCCATGTGCTCGCCAGAGGTAGCCTGACTGCCATTAGGTACCAAGATGAGATCCTCAGACCCCTTGTGAGACCATATGCGATCACCTCAGGTAGAAAGGAAAACCCATACTGGATACTGGAAGGGTGTGAACTGGCAACTCCCTCTACCAAGCCTTGCAACCAGTCCAAGTAAAATCCAGCCCAGAAAATGTATACAAAAATGTCTCCGCAAACTATGCTTTGCTGAGACTACTGCCACTCTCTGGATTTTATCTGTCTCCCCCATCTGAGGTACCTGAAGTGGGACAACACACCTTCCAGCACTGTTCACATTACCACAACGGGGAAAAGCAGCAGCGGCGGTGCGGGGAGCCAGGTAAGTATATTCAGTTTGAGGGGCCCGGGCATATGGGGGACATTTTTTTTGTCTCAGATAACCCCTTTAAAGGTGAAGCTTAGCTTCTTGCCCACTGTAAATAGCAGAATTCAGCAGCCCAACATATAAGGATCTTGCATGTTGGATTTGTATATCTTGGCTGCGTTTTTATTCCTCTTGCTCTTAGTTGAAATAAACATGCAAGGTTGGATGAGGTGAATGTTTGACCCGCAGCTACGAAATTAGTATGGTCAGCTTTATAAAGGCTTTTAAATTAGAGAACTACACAAACTATGGCTTGATTGCATGCAGATGATATAAAAATTATAAATACTTCAGTTTTTTTTTTTTGCCGCTTATGATCAAAGTTGTCCTGAGGAGCATTAGGGCTTGTTCACCTTGCAGAGTTTGGGTGCAGATTTGCGCACACAGAATCCACCTTTCATTGCTGTCAGTGTGTAATACGACCATGGGCATGAGCCCTTAAACTTCCTTTTAGGAGAAAAAAAGAGCTCAGTAACTTATGAATAGGGATCCTTATTTTGCAGTTCCGCAATTTGCGGATGACAAAACAGGCAACGGTCGTGTGCATGAGCCCTCATACAGATTCATTGTTTCTGGACAGCAAATCGCGGTTTACACAGCAAGATCTGCTGCCCAGAAATGGTGATTTATATGTCAGCATGTATGATGATTTCACCCGATGAACGTGCATTTTTTGCTGGTTCATCAGGTGATCAGCAGCCCCTTTACAACGGTACATTATCGGAAACTAGTGTTCGTACAATGTTCGTTCTCAATAGTCCCATGTAAAGGGGCTTTAAAGGAGTATTCGGGTTGTTTTATGTTATCCCCTATCCACAGGATAGGGGATAACCATTAGATCAGTGGGGGTCCTACCACTGGGACCCCAACTGATCACAAGAATGGGGGCCTCATACTACTGCAACCCCCTGAAATGGACGGAGGGGCTGGTCGCACAAGCGTGTGCCCACTCCATTCATTTCTATGGGAGTTCCGGAGATAGCCGAGTATAGGCTGACACATAAGCGGTAGGACCCCCACTGATCTAATAGTTATCCTCTATTCTGTGGATAGGGGATAACGTGAAACAACCGGAATACCCCTTTAACTCTGCATTTGTGCGTGTGCAGTCAACAGTCTGAAGTCCACAGACGGACATTTCCATAGACCTCACAGTATATGTGCTATATAATGCAAAACAGGCAGGACGATAATACAGTTCAGCTTTGTTAACATTGTGTATAATCTCTGAGCCTCCTTTGAGGGCTTCAGAAAGACTACACAATGTGCAGGAAATGATGGTACACATGGCCATATGCAGCGGGCACCACCCCCCAGGGCCTTTTAAGAGTAAAAAAAGTACTTGTTTTTGTGACGCCAGTTGCAGTGAAGCAACAAGGGCACAGGGCCCCTTTTAGTGATACTGTGGATAGTACCCAGGTGTAGGAATGCCAGAGTGGTGTAGGGTGGCCTATTATGTCCCTTAATGTTGGTGCACGTGTCACGGTGCTCCTACCTGGATACGCTGGACCCTAGGCGTTGGCTCCGCAGCAATGAAAAGGGGGTTATTGAGGAAGGGGGTGAGGGAATAAATTAAGTCCAGACCTTGTGATGAAGTTGATAACAGTTTTACTTTGCATAAACATTCTCCAAAACGATTTACAGGCTTTATCTTGGTTCCAGAAGGCTTTGGCATTAACTGTGGCAGCCAAACTCCTCCCTGCTACATCAGTCACTCTCTGACTCTGCTGTGCTGACAGGGTAGCTATAGAACTCAGCTTCCTCCTTATGCTGTACTTAACTTTGTAATCTGGTCTATCTCTAACTTTGTCCAGGGAAAACTTTTTCCCCCTGGCTTCTGAGGCTTCGAGCTGTGGACTCCACATCCAGCAGAACTGAAGGTGCTCTAGCTGGCTTGGCATCCTGATCAGTCTGAAAAATGCCTGATCAGTCAGAAAAATGCATTGCAATACCGGATCCGTTTTTCCGGTGTCATCAGGCAAAACGGATCCAGTATTTATTTTTTTCTCATTTTTAAAGGTCTGCGCATGTGCAGACCGGAAGGACGGATCCAGCATTCGGGTATTTTGAATGCCGGATCCGGCACTAATACATTCCTATGGAAAAACATTCAGGCAAGTCTTCAGTTTTTTTCGCCGGAGATAAAATCGTAGCATGCTACGGTTTTCTCTTTTGCCTGATCAGTCAAAATTACTGAACTGAAGACATCCTGGATTACTCTCCATTCAGAATGCATGGGGATATCCCTGATCAGTTCTTTTCCGGTATAGAGCCCCTGTGACGGAGCTCTATGCCGGAAAAGAAAAACGCTAATGTGACAGTAGCCTAAGGCTACTTTCACACTTGCGGCAGAGAGATCCGGCAAGCAGTTCCGTCGCCGGAACTGCCTGCCGGATCAGGCAAAATGTATGCTAACTGATGGCATTAGTAAGACTGATCAGGATCCTGATCAGTCTTAAAAATGCCTGATCAGTCGAAAAAATGCATTGAAATGCCGGATCCGTCTTTCCGGTGTCATCCGGCAAAAACGGATCCGGCATTTATTTTTTCACCTTTTTTTCAGTCTGCGCATGCGCATACCGGAAGGACGGATCCGGCATTCCGGTATTCTGAATGCCGGATCCGGCACTAATACATTCCTATGGGAAAAAATGGCATTCAGGCAAGTCTTCAGTTTTTTTAGCCAGAGATAAAACCGTAGCATGCTGCGGTTTTCTCTTTTGCCTGATCAGTCAAAACAACTGAACTGAAGACATCCTGATGCATCCTGAACGGATTACTCTCCATTCAGAATGCATGGGGATATACCTGATCAGTTCTTTTCCGGTATAGAGCCCCTGTGACGGAACTCTATGCCGGAAAAGAACAACGCAAGTGTGAAAGTAGCCTAACCATAGCAGATAGTAGAGGGGTGTAATGCCACTCTGGGGCATTACACATGTAGGTAGAGTAAAGGTAAGTCTATGTTCACATATGTGTTGAAGGTTCTGTTAGGAGCTTCTCTTGCAGAGTCCATCAAAATTGCAGCACAAATTCGCACGGTATGCAGCGATATTTTATCTTGCAAAATGATGGACCCCATTACAGTCAATATATCATCATATGAGGAATCCAGCACCATCGTTATTTTCGGCTTTGTGATCCAATAATGGGACCCCAACCCCCCAAAAAACTGAAAATATAGTGCAGATAGCCTAAGCTATGTTTGAGTTTGAATTGAGTAGCCAAGCATACCCTGGCACTGGTAGAGGGCTGGTGACACTGTGGGACTAGTCGAACAAGATGTATACCTCCCAACTGTTTGGACTGTCAAAGAGGGACAATTCTGGTTCATTGTGTAAAAGATCCATTTTCCCGGCATATTTATACACTTCAACAGTTTTCTTTTACACAATAGCCCACAAATTATCTGGTAAAGGTGACTGGAGTTGGACCCCTTCCGATCTAATATTGGTGGCTTTGTCTAAGAATAGGCGATCTGCCCCTTTAAGACTTAAAGGGAATAATGCCTTTTTACATAATGCCTGTAGCCTTCCTTCATAATTAGAATACTGATACTTACCTGCTCCATGCCAATCCGGACCTTAGCGTTGGCTCCCACACATTCATTTTCCAGTCCCCAGATTGATTACATCTGCCACGGGCATTAACCGTTGAAGCCAGTAGTTGGCAGCAGCGGAGCATGTGACCATGCCCATGCAGTGGCAGATGTAAACAGTCTGGGGACCGGAACCTAGGCCTGCAAGAGCCAGCACAGAGGACCGGAGTGGCGGGAGGCAGGCAAGTATGAATCTTGTATTTACAGAGGCAGGCTACAGGCATTATGTATAAAGGCATTATTTCCAGAGAACCCCTTTTAAGGAGTGTTGTGATTGACCAAGGGGCAGCGTTCTTCCTCCTTTGGCCGTGGGCCCTCGGACACTGATGCCCAAATGATTAGGCCACCCCTGCTGGCTAGGTTTCAATGATGTAAGCATTTCCTATGTATTTAAACAAGAGAACAGATAGGATCCTATATACCAGTGATATTGGTTAATGATGTGACATCTCTGTTTCAGTAAATACTTGAATTCCCCATAAAATAACATTTCTGGATCATCTGTTTTGTACCTCTGTTATTCCTACTAGAAAAATAAGAATGGGTGCCACCTGTGAGTGGCAATGTCCAATTAGTGCTGATCGTATCAGACCCCTTTGACAAGGGTATTGGTAACATCCAGTTGTCATTTTTTTCAGAATTATTTAGGAGGAATAACAGAGGAACGGCACAATATAGCATTCTAAATAAAATAAAAAATACTGAATTGTTAATTCATAGAGAATACAATGATGTCAGGAGAGCGGACAGATCCCCTTTGACAAAAAAAGGTTCAACGTAAGGATTTAAAATGCTTAAAGGTTTAACTTCATTATGCTGAAGACAAAATAGTTGATCTTGACTCTCTGCCCGTGTGCAGGATCTTTTCCAATGTAACCGTTCATATGGGTGGCTAGATTTTAAAAGATTTTGCCAAATTGTGGTTGTGTAGAATGATCTTACCACATGTTAGGTTCTTTTGGCCAAAAAAGTAAATAACCATATTATATGGACACTCTATTAAAATTTCCAGCAGTGGAGGTGCTGGTGACCACACAAGCTGCAGTGTAATGTCTACATGTTATACTAGACTGGAATCGGAAAAGTGAAATGAAGGACCAGTACACAGCACGTGCATGGGGTATACACATGTAATATATACTGGAATAAATTGTGGGATTCAAATTGTTACTTTTGGTAATGATTTACATTCCGCTACAACCCCTGCAATACAGGCTGTCATAAAATAGTCATAAAATAGTCTCTACTCTGCTTACATCTTCAGTGTAAAAGCAGACATTTTCATAGCAACATCTGCACTACAATGCAACGGTACACTGCAAGAGGGGTTAAAAAGTATTTTTGTTTGGTAAATACATTTCTGCATATTTATGCACAAGGTGTTAATAGGCCGTAATATCCACCACCAGCCACTAGGTGGCGCTGTTTAACTTCCCCACAGGGAAGAGTGAATCAGCAAATAGTTAGAGTAGTCTGAGTTTAGACTTTGAAGAGTGAATACATGTTAAAGGGTTTATCTAGGAATAGATAATGATGACCTATCCTCCGGATTATCAGATCAGCAGGGGTCCGAGTCCCGGCAGCTCTGCCAATCATCTGTTACAGGAAGCCGCCATGCTCACCTGAGCTCTGGTAAGTGCAAACGGCTCCCGGTATCTCTCATCAGCTCCGTACATAGTATAGAGCAGGGATGGCCAACCTGAAGCTCTCCAGCTGTTGCAAAACTACAACTACCAGCATGGCTAGACTGCCTACAGCTATCAGTCTACAGCAGGGCATGGTGTGAGTTGTAGTTTTACAACAGCTGGAGAGCCGCAGGTTGGCCAGCCCTGGTATAGAGGCTGTGCTTGATATTGCAGCTCAGCCTCATTTACTTCTAGGGGGCTGAGATGCAACTAGGCCATGTGACCAATGTACAGTGATGTAACATGGCCATAAGAAGAAGCTGCAGTGCTCATGGAGTGCTGGGCCTCTTCTAACAGCTGATCGGCAGCGGTCCCGGGTGTCGAACCACCACCGATCTGATATTGATTACCTAGCCTGAGGATAGGTCATCAATTTTAATTAATGGATAACCCCTTTAAGTGTTGTAGCTGAGATAGGAATCATCCCTGGGTTAGACGTCAACCAGGGTTCTGCCCAGAAAACTTTGCATACTCAGAAAGCAGGCCAGGTAATAAAAAGAGGTGTAGTGAGAAGTCCACTGAGTCTCAATTGCTACTTGCCAAGGAATTTAAAGTCTTATGGTGCCTTGAGAAGTGGCTTGATCATCTGCATAACAGAAACTATCCACATCCCACAGAGGACATTGTGAAAGCATACAATGGAAGTTCGGCAACTTGCTCAAACAAGGTACAGAGCATAGTCTGACGTTAGGGTCTGCCTTGAGGTTCCATTGCAGAAAAGGAAGTTTTGCTTGTGCAAGATTCAGCTACAGAATTGCAGTGTAAGGGCGCATGCACACGGCCGTTGCACAGCCATGGCCGAATAGGTCTGCAGCCTGGAACGGAGGCACGGAACCCCATGAAAGCACTACAGAGTGCTTCCGTGGGGTTTCTCTCCGTGCCTCCGCACTGCAAAAAAATAAAATAAATACAACATGCTGAATGGGTCTGGATCCATCTACGGCAACCGCACGGATGGTGCCCTGGCATTGAGGACCGCAAATTGCAGTCCCCAATGCACACAACAGCCGACACACGTTCGTGTGCATGAGCCCTAAGGAGGATTGCTTTAAAGAGACACCTTGGCCTAATAATTACCTTTACCAGAGATTTAACCTATAAAAACTATGGAAAGTGCATGTGTGTACCATCTGCCAGTCCACTGCATGCTGAGAACTGTAACTGATGTGCTTAAAGTGGAATCTTCAGTAAAGAATTGTTCTACTGCAAAGCTGCCTCGTCACCCATTACCTCCTCCACCAACACACGGGACCCTGCCTTGCACCTCAAAACCACCAACACCAAGGGCACCCAAACTACATCAGGCAGGAGCCCCAAAACCAGGGTGTGCCCCAAAGGGAGGAACAGGTGTGACATTCCTATAACTGCACAGCCCAGGGGTGTTTCAGAGTGTGTCCTGATTACTACTACCATTCTTGCTACCATCACTCCTATCCAGTGCCTAGGGCCCACCAGTAAAATTTATTTTGGGGGCCAACTGTACCGATACATTCAAATATTACCTGCTCACACAGCAGCAAGATGCTACTAGATCAGAAGGCAGGTCCTGGGGAGAAGAGGACACTGGTAGCTTTCCTCTATACCTAGAAGTCATCTCAGCTCTGATCGTGTCTATAATAATAAACTGGGGAGTTTCTTTAATAATCTATCACGTTTTGTATATGAACATAGGCTGGTTGAGGTGCTGTACACTGAATATATGTATGTAGTGCAGTAAGTCTACTGTGTTATGTGCCACTTGTGCAGTGGGTGGGAGACTAGGGGCCCACCTTGCTCAGGGGCCCACTGGGGAATTCACCTGTACCCCTGTGGGCCAGTCAGAGCCTGCTCCTATTCTCTTGTTTTGCTCTCCTCCTCCTGGGTTGCAGCACATCATATATTAGGGTATTGCTATTCATGCATGTTAGTTACCGTATATAGAGGACTCGTATACACAGCCATATGACTACTTTGTTTTATAATGACTTGCTCTGCTGTAGTTCAGTATGCCTCCATCATCCATATGTTTGCAGTCATTCTCCCATAGATGGCCTGTATGCACTGTCATATTTAAAGGGGTTATCTGGGACTATAAAATTGATGGCCTATAGCTAGAACAGACCATCAATATTAGATTGGTAGAGGTCTGACTCGGCACCCCTGCCAATCAGCTGTTTGGAGGTGCTGGATGCCACAATCAGTACAGATAGCATGTTATAGAACAGGAGTTGCTGAGCAGACTGATATATGTTTTGGTGGAAAAAGATCCAGTAAAACTTGTAATTTATACATTTATAACTTTAACAGGTTGTCTCACCTTGAACATTGGTGGAATATGGCTAGGATATGCCACTAATATCAGACAGGAACAGATCCCACTTCTGTGACCCGCACCTATCTCTACAACAAAGCTCCCAAAGAGAATGAGAGCGCATGCGCAGACGTCCTACATTCATTTCTTTAGCAGTGGCAAAAATGGCTAAGCACTGGCTCAACTATTTTCAGCAGCTCCATAGAAGTAAATATAGGGCGGCTGCACAGTGCGCTTTCACGAAATTTAAGTACTCCATTTTAGAGATAGGTGCAGGTTCCACCTCTGGGACCCACACCTATCTGACATTTGTGGCATAGGTGAAACAGAATGGGTTATCCCCATGATTAATGAAAGAAATTAAAATCTGATACCATATAGTACATGAATAACAAACTTAGAACCAGCCCTGTACCTGGATCCAGAGATTCATTCATTCAGGGCTTGACAAATTTCCTTGGAATCTAGGAGCCAGCTAAAAAAGTTAGGAGCCAGGCGGAGCCGCGTCATAAAGCCCCTAGTAGGTGCCCCCATAGTGCCCCCCCCACTTCTCCATAGAGCCCCCCCAATAATGCTGTATACCATGTTACATATACTGCCGCTCCATCCCCTGACCCTATTGACTATAATGGGGACGGGGGTGGAGCTCCGGCGCAGCATGGCAGTTCGCGGTGAGAGGCCGCCGGACTAAAAAGTTGGACATGCAGGACTTTTAGTCCGGCGGCCTTTCACCATGCACTGCCGTGCTGCGCCAGAGCTCTGCCCCCATTATAGTCAATGGGGACAGAGCTGCGGTCCGGCGAAACAGCGGAAGGACGGATCCGACAGGGTGAACAGCCTGCCAGATCCATCCTGCCGCAAGTGTGAAAGTAGCCTTAGTTCTATAGCTACTGAATGAGACAGAAGAAGGGATGCCTTTAACATATAGATCTCCTTGAGAAGCCAATTTGATCCTAAAGGGTTAATTCAAACTGTAATCTAAACTGTGTCCTGTCACTTCTCCCACCTCTCTGCTCCTGTCCCTAATCTTATCACTACTGCAAAAGCATCAGCCGACAGCCTCAGTGTGACCTGTTCTAGACTCTGACTGACTGTTCTTTTAACTCAAAGAATCGAATGAGTCTCTAACTAATCGGATCTTTAGATTCTTTTAACCTGAGACTCATTCGATTCTTTCTTACTTAGACTCCCTCCTGTACTTGTGTCAGTGACTCGGGCTCAGAGCTGCTAGTGCTTGCCTCGCCTCAGCTCTGATTGGTTGGTGGGCGGGGAGGGGAGGGGCTGGCAGAAGCAGCTTCCACTCCTCCCGAGCCCCTCCCCTCCCTGCTGCCAGCGTCTCTGCTATTGTGTGCTGTGACGGAGCTGTTTCAAACGGTGCTGCCTCCGGACAGAACGGCAGCTCCGCACCCATCGCCCGGGCACCTTTGAAAACGGGCTGACAAATACCCAAGCGCCAGGACTAAATTCCTGGTCGCCATGGCGACCTGGCGCCTGGGATTTGTCGAGCCCTGCATTCATTGCTCCAACTGCTCTGCTAGATTTATTGTAAGCTGACAGTTTAGGGGGTGTGCACTTTCATGGGGATAGTGTCCTTTTTAATGCAGCTGGTGGCAGGTGAAGGATGGAACTGAGCATGTACTTCTACCTCACTGAGCAGGTGTCACGGTAGGTAGGTAAGCAGGGAAATAACCAAACACAGAGAAAACAACCAGAACAATTTACTAGGCCCAAAAGCTAGGGAGAAAAGGGTCACCTCCTAGCGATCCCTAAGGCTTTCCCTATACTGCTGTGCACATGTGCATACCCTTATGGTGGATATGCACATGCCCTTGTGCCTAAGTCTATACACCCTGGGAAAACCCTGAGCAGTAGGGAAAGGGGAAGAGGCGACCTGCTTCTTCAAACAGGAAGAAGCAAGCGTCTCCCTAGAGGCCTAGATAAAAGACACCAGGGGAAGAAACAGAGAGGACTTATCTTGAGCTGAGCTGGAGCAGACGATCCACAACAGATCCAAAGCCCACAGGAATGAACTATAACCCACACAGGCCACTGGGAGAAGGGGGAATAAATAGCCTCGCTAACAATCAACCCAGTACACCTGAGGGAAGGTGGATCCAGCTCAAACCCAAACCAAAACAAAGAGAAGAGTCAGACATGTGCAGCCAGCCTGGCAGATCTCCGCACATTCACAGGGCAAGGCGTGACAGCAGGGCAGAGAAATTAGAAAAAGAGAAAACAGCAGGTGGCGCCATACAGATAGATTTTAGTGAATAACTGAGTGGCTATACAAAATGTTAAATTACAAGCAATTTCAATAGTATTCTGATCCAGGCGCTGCTTTGAAAAATGTAGAATATTTTTCGTGGGATGATCCCTTTAAGATGAACCCCCGTGCACTTATACACACAGTGCTATCAATCACTGATAACATCTCCGTGTACAACTCAAGTCAGGAAAAGTAAAGCTCTAAATGTATAAATTACAAGTTTTACTTAATCTTTTCCACAAACCTATATATCAATCTGCTCAGCTTCTTTTGCTCTATAACATGTTGCCTGCAGATTACACTGCATTTTGTGGTGACCGGTCCCTTTAAAAAGGGGTTCTCCGGGCTGTCATAGACATACAGCAGCGGTGAGAAGGGAGATGGCACGTGTGCACTGCGCACGCTGTCTCCTCGATCTGATACTGATGACCTATCCTGAGGATAGCAGAAAGAAAAGAAGTTACAGCAGCATCCCCGGTGTATCCTTTTATTGAAGCCATGAGTGTGTACAGATAGCAAAAATACGACGTTTAGGCTACATAGTAGCCTTTATCAAGCGTGTAAACAATGATTATAGCAGCCATAAATATTAAAAGTTACCTCCTCCCACCAAATGGTGGGACCAACCATCGTAAAGCCACAACCCACTATTATCATCTGTGTAATCAAAAAGTGAACACAATCTAATATCTTAATAAAACACACCCATGTGTTTACCCTGTGCAAGATGATCACCGTCAGCCTACCTAGAATGTTACTGGACTCCATGTTGGCTTCTAGCAAGGTGCATTGGGCATGTCCGTGACGTCATCGCGTTGGATACATACCCAACGCCTCCTGAGCGCCCTCATGATCGGCGTATCCACGCCGCCCACATCCTGAGGGTAGGTCATCAATATGGGGCTATGATAGCTAATCTCCGACACTCCAGCTGTAGTAAAACTACAACTCCCAAGATGTACACTTGCTTGGCTGTTCTCAGCACTCCATAGAAATGAATGGAGCATGCTGGGAGTCATAGTTTCACCACAGCTGGAGTGCCGGAGATTAGTCATCACTGATATAGGGCAGCCCGGAGAATTACATTTTGTTCTATGCTATGACTTAAACCAACAAGTTTTTTTCTTCTGCCTTTATTGTAACTAGGTTATTACCTTATGGCAATAGGTTTGTAAGGGCGCGCTCGGTTGTATCCGCTGACCTGTTTGGTGACCACAGGAAGTTATGTATCAGCACATCTTGGAATTCTGGATTTACATCTGTCTTTTCTGCGCTGTCCTTGCTTGGTTTGCTCTCCGCAGCTCATTTTTAGGCAGATCTTTCATTGCTTTTACAGCGGCAGATATAATCGTATTTCAACAGCTGGCTACGCTTACTGTAAAACACATGAAGTTAATTGAAGCCTATAAAATTTGGACACTGAATGGAAAACAGATTAATCCCGTTATGTATTCTCACACCCTGCAAATTCCTTAATCTGCAGAGCAAGGGCCGGTGGACGCAGCTAGCGGAATAGAAACATAACAGGATGAACCAGGAACAGGGCTTCTTTGTGGCTGGAAGAGTGATTTACCCTTCCTGGGTATAGGTCATTGCTGAGTAACTGGTTGCACAAAGCAGGGTGCCACTCGAGTGGAATTTAGGCAGGAATGTGCTGCTTAGTATTCTTCATGGACTGGTTTCAGTGCTTTGGAAACTATACAATAGGTTGACTCTTTTCAAATTAAAGGGCCACCGCTCATAAAACACAAATTGTCCGGATCGTGGATCCACATAAATAGCAATACCTGGATATGGTGGCTTTCTTACCTTTAGCAGTGAGGGTCATCTGACACTAATATGATTTAGATCCATTACCCTGGGAACTAATCAGCAGACTACAGGCTGGAGTTTACATGATTCTGTAAATTTAGTAGTTGCACATGAGAATTGTACAGAATAAAATAATGGGTGCACCTTATGTGGCGTGCCAGAACCACAGGGGCTACACGTGAGGTGCACGGTGGGCCGATGAGGGGCCAGCAATAATACAGTTCATCGGTTTACTCACGGTTAGCAGAAAGCCTCCCTGGGCCAGCAGCACAGTGATGAGGAAGACAGCACGAAATCCTCCGGGGCACACTCTGTGGTAGGGAAGCACCAGCCTAGATCGAAGTTGAGGTGCCCTTGATGGCAGTGGTGTTTAGGGTGCTTGTAACGGCTGGGTCCCTTGGTGGTATTTGTCGTGATGCCAGTACCGTTAATGATGGTACAACCAGTTGTAGTGAAATTGAAGAATGAAGTAGACAGTGGTAGGATACAACTCACAACTTTTACTGAAGTTGGTTCCAGTTACGGCATATACATCCAGACAGAATACAGTCTTTTGTTCTTTAGAGGAATTCTGTTGATCCACTGTTAATAGGTTTGGCTGGGTTTTAACTTGGCTTCAAGGTTCCTTTTAAACCAGTGTAATTTGGTGAGGTTGCCTGTGGCTAAAGTGTCCTTCACCTGGATTCCCAAAGGTCTTGGATGCCTGGGTAGTGGCTTTTATCCTTTGGATTTAAGTCTTTCCTTTCTTCTGTCCCTTCCTGGACTAGACTTTTGCCTGAGCAGTTTGGTGCTTGATCTGCACTCTCTCAAACTTAACAACAGACTGACCGATAAGACCTGAGCTGAGCTGGATATCTCAGAGTAGTGCTATCCCCATCTAGTGGTGGGATGTTTAAATTACACATAGCCAGCCTATGAACAGGGATACAACAGGTGATGTAATGCAAATAACATGCAATGCAATAATGCCGTTTCACAGTGATTTTGCAGTTCCCACGTGTCCTGAGTGGGACGCTGCACTTAGCCCTTCTGCACCTTTAAAGAGTACATTTTTTTTGCTGTCATCCAAGAGCCATAACTTTTTTTTTAACTTTTCGATTCACAGAGCCATGAGGTTTTTTTTTTGGACAATTTGTATATTTAAAAGGGTTTTCCAAGATTACTTCGGCTTCTTTTACACTTGCGTTTACATGTTCTGGTATTAAGATCAGTCATAGGATCTCAATACTGGAGAAAAACGCTTCCGTTTTGTTCCTATTCATTGTCAATGGGGACAAAACTGAACAGAATGGAATGCTCCAAAATGCATTCTGTTCCGTTTTGTTGCATTTCCATACCGGAGAGCAAACCGCAGCATGCTGTGGTTTTATTTCCATCATGGGATGAGGAGCAAAACAGATCCGGCATAACCCACAATGCAAGTCAATGGGGACGGATCAGTTTTCTCAGACACAATAGAAAACGGATCCATCCCCCATTGACTTTCGATGGAGTTTATGACGGATCCGTCTTGGCTATGTTAAAGATAATGCAACCGGATCCGTTCATAACGGATGCAGGCGGTTGTATTATCAGTAACTGAAGCATTTTTTTGATAGGTAATCAGTATCTGATCTGTCGGGGTTCGACACCCGAGACCCCCGTCGATCAGCTGTTTTCAGAAGATACCGGCACTGCTGTGAGCCCCGCTGTCTTCTCGCAGCTTACCAAGCACATCGCTGTCTATTTGGTGCTTGGTCTTGCAGCCCAGCCCCATTCACTTAAATATTACTGAGCTGCTTCACGTGATCAATGAATGTGATGTCACACGGCCGAGGAAAAGCAGAGAGAAGGCCACTGTGCTCACGGGAGAGCCGCAACCTTCTCAAACAGCTGGTCAGCTGGGGTCCCGGGTATTGGACCTCCACCGATCAGATACTGATGATCTGTCATGAGGATAGGTTTATCAGTTAAAAAAAAATCTCAGAAAACCCCTTTAAAGCTGGGTCCATTCAGACGTCCGTAGTGCATTGCGGATCCGCAAGTTGCTGATCCGCAATACACCCGACTGGCACCCCCATAGAACTGCCTATTCTTGTCCGCAATTGCGGACAAGAATAGGACATGTTCTATTTTTTTCCGGAACCGCGGACCGGAAGATCGGGGCCACGCCCCGGAAATGCGGATGCGGAGAGCACATAGTGTGCTCTCTGCATCCATTCTGTCCCCATAGAGAATGAATGGATCCGTACCCATTCCGATTACAGTGATACTAAAAAATTTTTTTTATTTTTATGCTTTACGACTTTAGTATTGCAGTCTGTGGTACTTTTGACATCTTCCTATTAAGGCAAGTTTCACACTAGTGTTAAAATCTTCCGGCAGACTGTTTCAGCAGCCTGCCAGAGTTCATCATATCTGGCATAGCTGGATATTGCCTTTCCCCGCTTCAGCCCATTGACTATAATGGGACCTGGAGGGGATCTGGCCTATTTCCAGCATTAGTGCTAGGATTCGGCCAGACAAAAATCTGTGCAACTGAAAATGTTATTTTATCCATTTGTTCTTTAGTTATAGGTTAAAAAGGAACTGGACCATTATTAATTCCTTGAATGGTTTTCTGGGGTTTTAATATTGATACGATAGGTTATCAATAGTAGATTAGTAAGGATCCGACTGATCAACGGTTTGCACTGTGGGCTCTCCAAACAGCTGATCAGCAGGGGTGCCCATAGACTGATCTGATATTGATGGCCCCTTTAAAGACCACCCCTTTAAAGATGTTTGGGATTAAACAAGGATTCTGCTTTATCTTTAAAAAAAATCATAACCAGTTTTTTCTAATATACAGTACTTTACCTAAATTGTTCTTTAGGTTGTTGTTTCACAGAACTGACAGTCAGAAGCATTTCATGTTCTGACACATGGTGCCTCTTTATAAGGGCCGGACTGGCCATAGGGCAGACCGGACATTTGCCCGGTGGAAGCGCTCATCTCCATATTCATCTGTATCGCGATACAGATGAATAGAGCAGGGGAGAGGCGTCTCCCTTGCCCATTCCTCTGATAGGCTACAGGCCTAGTGCCTGTAGCCTATCAGAGGCCAGTGCAGGCGGAGCGATGACGTCATACAATTCTGTATGTCCTTGAGAAAAATTTCAGAGGTACACACATACTTACAGGCCCAGAGATTTTTATGGTAACGTACTACAGAACTGTTTAGGGGTGGGATTCAAATTTTTAACAGGTTCCAAATGGCAGACACGCTGCGCCACGACACATGTTTACATATACATACACCATATATATGCAACCCACATAAATACACCATATAAATGGTACACATACATAAATACACCATATATACACTGCACACACATACCATCCAACTAAGGAGCTAAACTATCAGCAGCGCGCGAAGCAATGGAATCGAACATCTCCAGCTGCCCTGCCACCGCCAGAGCTCCCAATCAGGACTCAGCCAGTACCACAGTTCTCCGATCCAGTTGTAATTTTAACAACTGGATCTGGAGGGAACTGGCTGAATGGAGGGAACTGGCTGAATCCCATCCCTGGAACCGTTCAACACAGATCCATAATACTGCTGTGTTTCAGGGTTGAAAACCTTCTATTTAGTTTTTATTTTACAAGAAAAATCTGTAGAGAATTTGGGAAACCACAATGAGAAATATTCTAATATATGTGTATTGCTCAGATACTAATATGAACACATAAGCAATATTTACTGTAGACCATAAAATGGTGATAATTACAAATCACCTGCACATGCTCCACCAGCTTTAAAAATTATCCTGGACAGAAATATACGGTATATATTTTTATACATATATATTATACTGTATTGTACTATACAAAAGTCTGGGAATATACAGACAGCCCTGCTCTGTACAAAGTGTAATTAAAAAAAAATCTGCTTGAATCCAAGGCCATTGGGAAAATACACATGGAATTTATGGTGTTAAAGTGGCTGTCCAGTAAGGAGTTAAAAAAAGATATGTAAATCACTACTTATAGATGATCCTTACCTGCTATTTATTTCCCTCTGATCTTGCTCCTTGGCTGCTTTTTTAAGCAGTTCTGTGATCTGTGACTACAGTTTATCTACAGTGCGTACAGAGAGTCTGAGGTGGTCTGAGACACGCCTCCTGTCTCATAATTGGTTCAGGCTGCTGCTCTCTCCCTCCTCCCTGCAGAACTGCCTCCTCTGATTGGCTGCCTCTTATAAACACAAGGCTGGCCAGGAAGTCAGTTCATGGAGAGATGAATTCCCAGTACAGCAATGGCAGAATGGATATAAAGTTCAGATTAGTAAAGCACAAGTGGGAAAATATAATTTATGATAATACAATGATACGTCTTCAAATCAGTGAGAGCTTTTAGTGCTTGTTCTTTTTGTTATTATGCTTCAATTACCCAAATTACTCTCTCTATCAGAAGGAATGATAAAAAGCATTACTCTAAGTATGTTTGTGGCAATTACCTGATAATTTTCTTTTTACAGAGTGTATATAATCGTGACCCAGAAACTGTCATGTGCTGTGTGTACCAGTAGATGGCCCCAGCCTCCACAGTTAGATTAGCATTAGCCGGTCAGGACTTCAATTTCAATTACTACAACAAAATTATACCTACCTAAGACTGTGGTCAGACGCGCAACTTAATACTGCCCCAATGCATAACCTGTAACAGGGTCCCAATCTACCATGTGACATCTATAATATCGGTGTATTTTTCCTCTGGAACCATCAGGCACCAGCCAGGGCATGAACACTATTTCTGTACCTCTTATAGCTATGCCTTTGATTCTGTTCATCCTTCTCTTCCTGGTTCATGAATAGAATGGCAGAGCTACTGTGAAAATTCCCACTGACACTAGGTTTACTATAGTGGAGTCATGCCTTCTGTGCCCGATCTGGTTTTGAACAGATCCTGATTGACCCCGTTGAAATGAAAAGGGTTCTCTGGGCTTTTACTATTTATGAGGATAGGTTATCAATATCAGATTATTGGGGGTCCCACACCCGACACCCCTGCAGATCAGCTGTATGAGGAGACGGTGCGCGCAGTGCCCTCTCCTGTCTCTCTTCCTGCTCACCACTGCTTTGCCCTAGACAGCAGGGTCCATTGGGTTGTTCTATTCTTGCCATCAAAATGAAACTAAAGTCTGAAGGAAAATTTGAATGTCTACAAATGGGTGGATTTTTACATTTCACCTTTTTAGTAACGTGTTGTCCTATATTGAACATGATAGGTTATTGGTTACTTACTCAGGGCCTTCCATAACTTCCCCTTTTTCCCCATCCAAGTACCATCCCAATAAAACACCACACACTTTGCTTGGATTAAATCGGCCACAGCAGCCGTTTTATTAATAAAATAAATACATCCATAAATAACAATAACATTAAATTAACATTAACCCCTGACGAGGGAGATCGTAGAAGCCCCAAAATGTTACCATCCACAAGAAGCCAACCTGGCAACTCCATCTTGCCTCCAGCCGTAAGCACCAGCTCGGAGACACCAACTGATGGACGCCTTCTCCAATTAACCAAGTACCTGAAACTATGAGAGTCCAGCCCCACTATTGAGGCCCTCCCATTTCCACTACCGTCATATACCACCAGCTTCTATGATCTCCCACCGCCAACAACGCGCAGCTTGAACCCTACAACCACCCTCAAGCCTGCGCGTTCCTCCACAAACACAAGGCCCGTTCAATTCCATTCTGCAAACCAAGCGCCCACAGATCAATGCCCACCGCATTTAGGTGAACACCATCCGACCTCCAAAAACCACCACTCCCCGCCTCCAGATCCGTATGCCGAACCGCCACTGCTCCATTCCGCGCCATAAACCTCCCAATAGCCCTATTTACCTTAACCCTGGCCTTGTTGATTCGCTCAACCGAACGCGCCTCTCTCCATGTCTTCCGAGCCACAATGTCGGACCAGACAATCACCATACCCGGAAACAAAGACCACAACCTCAAAAGGTCAAACTTAACATCCTTGATAAGCTCCCGACACGGTCTAACCCCCAAGTCATTACCCCCGACATGCAACACTAAAATGTCTGGGGCTCGATCCAACCTCACAAAACGGTGCACCTCCCTCATCACACTTCCCCACAACATACCCCTACTCCCCAGCCACCGCAGCACCGCCTCGTCCCTGCTGAAACCCAGCTGACGCCCATCCGGACACACAGCAGCTCTCAGCGCACCCCAGAAAACAAATGAATGCCCCATAATCCACACCAACACCGCACCTGCAATACAAACAAAAGAAAATTAATGCCACCACTCAGCTTACAAAACCTCCCAAACGAACATAGGATTTAAAACGTGAAGATTCCCATCTCCCAATTTTCTTAATCACCTCCTCGCCCAGACCTAACCTCGCCGCCTCTGTAGCAGCCCCAATCCTGAAGGAATGACCCGTAAAAAGCTTAGAGTCCATTCCCAACTCCCCCAAACATTTTTTAAACACTGCCACGAACTGAAAACGCGACAGAAACGATCCATCCTCATGCCTCAACATGGGCCCCATATTTCCAAAACTTACACCCTCCCGGTACTCCCTCAAGCAACGCACCGGGCACAACCCACAACCTGGAACCCCAAACAGTGACACGCTACACCCCCTACCTTCCCTATCCGTCTTAGACACCCGTATCCGCACTACCACCCTGTCACTATACAAATCCACATCCCCCCAACACAAACTCCCTGCCCTATTAACACTAGGACACACCAACTCACCCAGCCGAAAAGCCCCAAAAAACGCTAGCGAAAAGGCCAATCTAAACAACCTTACCTCACTCATCGACCGACAAATCACACCCACCTGCTCCCCTATTTTCAATAATAGAGCAAATGAAACCGGCCGTCTCTGATCAGCAATTCGCTTCCCCCTCCTACAACCCTTCAACACCTGCCTCACCAAAAAGGTTTTCGTAACATCAGGTAGGCCTCTAAGCTTAAAACCAAATGCCAAACCTGCCATAACTCGATTTACCTGCGCTACCGACCTCCCCATTTCAGCTAAATTCCCCAAGAACAAAACCAACGGAACCTCACCTTCTTCGACCCCCACTCCTAGCTCAGCACACCACCCTTCCCACTCACTCCAGGCCTTACCGTATGCCGCCCACGTGCCAGCGCTCAAAGACTCCCTCAACAGCCCCGCTACTGTACCTCCAAGAGCTCCCACAGGGACTCCGGACACACCAACCCGACCGCCTCCGCCTCCGGGGCGAGTTGCCAAAAACGCTCCCCCTGCAAACGAGAAAGAGAGTCAGCCACACCGTTATCAACACCTGGCACATGAACCGCCACAATCCAAGCATTAATTTCCAAGCAACACAACACTAAATGCTGCAATAACTTAACCACCGGGGGAGAAGAAGCCGTCAACCCATTAATAGCCTGCACCACTCCCAGGTTGTCGCAATGAAAACGAACCTTCCTATCACGAAACCTATCCCTCCATAGCACCACTGCCAAAACAATCGGAAACAATTCAAGCAAAGCAACATTGCGGACCCAACCCCTCAACACCCAAGACTCTGGCCACTGACCCGCACACCACTGCCCATTACAGAAAACCCCAAAACCAACCCCCCCGCTGCATCCGAATACAAATCAAAGTCAAAACTATCCACCACCTCCCCCAACACCAATGTCCTGCCATTGAAATCCTTCAAAAACTTGTCCCAGACCGCCAAATCCCCTTTTAACTCCTGCCCCAAACGAATAAAATGATGTGGGGCAATCACCCCCCCAGTAGCCGCCGCCAATCTCCTGCAAAATATCCGCCCCATCGGCATAATCCGACATGCAAAATTCAACTTGCCCAATAAAGACTGCAAATCTCGCAGGCGAATCTTGGGCGCCCTCAGTGCACTACCTACCACCCCCCTCAGGTCCTGAACCTTCTCCTCAGGCAACCGACCCTCCATCCTAACCGTGTCAATAACAATACCCAAAAAACTCAACTCCGTCGTAGGCCCCACCGTCTTCTCTGCCGCCAACGGCACCCCAAACAAGTCAAAAACATACTGCAACGTGGACAACAATAATGAACAAACTCGTGACTCCGCCGGACCCAAGCATAAGAAATCATCAAGATAATGAATCAGCGACACACACCCTGACACATCTTTAACCACCCATTCCAAGAAAGAACTGAATGTTTCAAAGTATGCACAAGACACCGAACACCCCATTGGCAAACACCTATCCACAAAATACCCACCATCCCAGAAACAACCTAACAAGTGTAAACTATCTGGGTTGACAGGCAACAACCGGAATGCCGCTTCAATGTCCGTTTTTGCCAACAAGGCCCCAGGCCCTAACTTACGCACCCAACCTACCGCCGCATCAAAGGAGGTATAAACCACCGAACAAAGTTCAGGGTCAATACCTTCATTGACCGACGCCCCCTTTGGGAAAGACAAGTGATGAATAAGCCGAAACTTGTTCGGCTCCTTCTTGGGCACCACCCCCAAAGGGGAAACCCTCAAATCCTCCCACGGCAAGTCACAAAACGGCCCATCCATCCTCCCCAACGCTACCTCCTTAGCCAGCTTCTCCGATACTACCTCCCTGTGCTCCAAGGCTGACCGCAAATTCTTCCTGACCCCACACCCCTGCTCCGCCGGGCGAGACGGAATACTAAAACTCTCCGTAAACCCCTTCCGCAAAAATTCTGCCGCCCCCTTATCCGGGTATCTATCGAGGTACCCCGCCATCACGGCCAGCCGCACCGGCGTCCGGCCCTTTTCCACCAGCCTCACTCCCCTTCTGCCTTGCCCCCCTAAAACAAAGGCTGGCCTTTATTGAAGAGAAAGCACAATCCCTTGGCCGCTGCTGTTGCAAATCCCGACTGACCTGACCCCCCTTGCTCCCCCCGAAAGGGCTGCCCAGCCCGTACCGGCGCCATTACCTTCATCCATAACCCTATGTCCTTATGGTCCCACCGCATACTCTGGTGGACCGCTTTCCTCTGACGAAACTGCTCGTCATATCTCAACCACCCAGAACCCCCATAAACCCTATACGCCTCCCCAATCGCGTCCAAGTAACAGAAAAGCGCCGAACAACTGTCCGCCGCCCTCTCCCCAATCACGCTAGGCAAAATGGCGAAGGCCTGCAGCCAATTAGCAAACGTGCGCGGTATCAGTCTATAACGCCGCTTCTCCTCCTCATCCCTCTTTGACCCGTCCCGCTTCACTAAGTCCAGATTAAAACGCTCCAGGGGAAGCCGCGAAAATATATCCACGTACTCCCCTTGCCAAATCCTATCCCTGACCTCCTGTTTCAAGTGCGCACCCAGTGGGCCTTCAAAGCACACGTAAACCTCTCCCTTGGCCGCATCATCCAGCCGCGGCCGGTCGTCGTCACCCCCTGCTTGCGTCTGCACTGACACGGAAGCTGCCGCTGCGACACCTGAACCCCTTGCCTCCGTTCCCCCAACAGGCCCAACACCCCATGCCTGCATAGGCCCCCCACCTGACACACCACTCCCAGAATCCACACCAGCTAACCCACACAATAATCTCCCCAAACCCGCCATCATATCGTTCTGCCCCCCTCCTAAACCACCCAGCTCAGAACCCTGCGCCAGCGCAAGAAAAGCTCCTAAAGCCGCCTCACTTGGCTGCCAGGGCGCTGTGAACCCCGCAGCTGGAATTCCTGAATCCTGACGCAGTGACCCCGCCGTCACTGGAACGACCACTCCAGACGCCACTCTCCCGCTCGGACCGGGCATCCCAGCATCCTCAACGCTGGATGCGCTGTCCGTCATGCCGTTGAGGCCTGTGCACCCCACCTCGCTCCTGGTGCACAGCCTCACGACCCCTGCTGCTGCTGCTGCCTCTCCCACGTCGAGCAGCCCTCCCCCCCCCAGCCTGGAGAGGGGAGCCTGCAGTACCTGCTCCGGTCTCCATGTCGTGCGCTGCCGGAGACGGAGCACTTGCCGCCCCGCCCCTCACTGGGCCCCGCCGAACAACTGGAGTCCTCCCGCGCTGGGAGGACCTAGAGGGGTCCCCTGAGGGGCTCCTAACCCGGCGCCGGACCCTGGGGGTATCCTCTGGGCTCAGGCGCGCCGGCGGCCGGACCCGCCGCGACCGTGTGGTGCCCGGCGGCGGGCTTGCTGACCCCGCTGCCTCCCCCCTGCAGCAGGCTGGCTACCTGTCCCTGAAGCCACTCCAGACCTCTGACCTCCGCCGCTGCTCTCAGCTGCTGTAGCATCTCCTCCACCTGCGACATGGTAAGCTTCTCCTCAGTTTGCTTCCAACAAAATGGCACCGTCTGCCTGCCGGTCACCTCTATTTAACCCCTAACTCCTCCCATCTCATCACCCTAACCACACCTCTCCACTCCAGTTTAACTAACTCCAGCCCAGGCCCTTCCTACCAAAACCCATCATGACGGCCTCCCCTTACCTGGCGTCCTAGTCCGGCCTCTCTTGAACGATGTCTGGCTGCAGTTTTCGCAGTTGCACTCTTCTGTCCTTTTACAATTGCAATACCCCAGATAGGGAATCTGCAATTGTTTGTTCTATTTTGTATTAATGTCATGTTATGTTATTTATCTGTCATATGCGTCAGCAATGATAATATATGGTTGGCATTAGGAATAGAACTTTCCATCCTTCCCCTCTAGCTCGGAGTGGGAAGGTCTTACTTCCTGCCAGAAGAAGGAGCCCGGAGTGAGGGAGCATGTCCATCTGCTCCCAATCCATGGACCTTGGGGCTAAAGTTACAGCTCGTCTGTGAGGTCCACTACTCCAGGGAGACTTCAGGGTCCCAGGCCACCAGAAGATCTGCACGTTACAGCGTACCAAGTCAGCATAGTGATCAGCACTACAGCTATATAGACTCCACTGCAAGGTGAGGGATAATAAGTTAAGACACCAATCACCACAGTCAAGACAGGCACACTCAATAGACTGCATATCACAATTGGACACCTATAGCCACAAGTTCCAGCTTATTGCTGTTAGTGCAGGGAAATCAGGAGAGTCAGAAGGACTACCCTAGAGTGCTATTGTCTGCCATCTTGCCTGACTCCATACCTCATCTTCTGTGGATTTAGACATTACACCTTGTACAGATGACAGCTGGACGTACTGTAACTCATGCTTTGCACTCAGTAAAGAAAAACGTTTGATGTTCTTCTACATCTAACCTAATTCCTTACACCACCTTTTCACTGCACCGATCCCCAGGGAGCAATGGCCTGAGGGAGTACACCATGTCACAACATCTCATCGGGGCCACTACCACTCCCATCCTCTGCACCAGCTCCTCAGGGTCTCACTGCAGAATGTTTTAGGTATTCAGAAATGAAGATGACCAGTTAGACCAGTGATGGTGAACCATTTATAGGCATAGTGCCCAAACTGCAACCCAAAACCCACTTATTTATCGCAAAGTGCCAACACGGCAATTTAACCTTTAGTACTACAGTCCAATAGCATATCTTCCATGTACTTTATCATTTAGCTATTGTAGCCTTTATTCAATGCACTGCCTGCACTGTTCATAGTATGCCATGCGCTGATGAAGGACAGGAAAAGTCTAAGGCATATTGGTACACCATAGACATTTTCCAGTGTGCGGGTGCCCACAGTGAGGGCTCTGAGCGCCGCTTCTGGCACCCGTGCCATAGGTTCGCCACCACTGACTTAGACTATTGAGGTTTGTCATGTGTTCTGTGGAGCCCATCACACCTTTTCAGAGTAACTCTGAAGTTGTTAACGCCTTGTCCTGCCATCGACCTGATGCTTTTCCTCACATTTAAATTTGGAACCTAAAAGTTCCATATTAAGATGAATTATTTTCCATAGATACCTGACAGCTGGATTTTAGAGCCACAGATGTTAGCATTCCTGTAATAGAAAATGGCAAAAAGACATAGCCAACTTTCTTCAGGCATACCTTTACGGAAAATGTATAACTGTGATGGAGGTTAGACGGTGCAGTACATCACTTCCTTAGAGGCAGCTGTCTATCCTGAATGGTTCCATAGAAATTGTTTTAACTGTTGGCTATTAAACCTGGGTTTCCATGTAAGTTCCCTAGTATTCATCCAACGGGTTTATGCTCGATACTTTTTAAGTATAGGCTTTAATTATTATAATTTTTTTTTTTAAATAAAAGTCAACAGCTGATAGATCCTAACATATGGCTAATGCATGTATTTGGATCTGCTGAAAAATGTTACAAAAAAATTGATCTGTTACTTACGTCACCCTTCCTAAAATACTATGTTACCCTATGTATAGTATCTGTTTACCAGGTGGAAATGACACTGCCGTACAGGGACCTTGAGGGCAGGGAAGCCCCATGTTACCACAACACTGGGACCAATGGATTGTGGATTCATTCTTCAAGGAAACGTGTTGCACCAAGCTGCTGTCCTGTCTCCCCCATTTTATCTCTGAATCTGGTGCTGACACAATCTCTGAGCTCTAGTTTTCATGGCTGATACTGATATGAAGATGTAAGCCATTTTATTACATTTGCTTCCCTTACTAAGGACAGTTTTTCAATAAAAAGACAAAGACAAAACCCTGCTAAACCCTCCACCTCTGTTCTCTGGACATTATCCAGTGCAAATACATTATTGTGAACTGCACAAACAAAGACGTGGACATGGGGCCAAGGTGGTGACTACTTGGGAACAAGTCTCTATTTTTATACCTGCTGTTGGGTTTGGAGAGGTACATGAACATAACTCATTTTCTACTCATACACTGTGTGTATTGTCCTGTGCCAAGAGTCATTTGCTTTAATTGTGTTCTGCCTTTATTACGTGCAATTGACATCTTCCCAACATCCTGGTGGAAGGTGGGGTGCCCTTGTTGATGGAAGATTTGTGGGATGTGAGGCAGGAAACGTAGACGGAGGTAGTAGTCTGGTTGCAGTTAAGTTTTAAGCAGCATTTACATGTATTCACAAGAGGTGCAGGCACAGTACTTGAACATTGCTAACTGGTCCTGGGACTGTGGATATGAGGGACAGTGCAGGCACTCCCTGAATCACTTTCCAAAGTACCAATGCTATCTTTTCAATCCAGCCGAGTGGTGCAAATTCTCGCTGCGGGGTGCAGGCCATACAACAAACTAGTAATTAGGTTTCTTTGGTATCACCTGGGAGCCTGAAGGCACTAGCCCAGCTAACGCTGTGGAGAGCAGGAGCCCTAAAGGGCTATGAACATCTTCAGGGCAAGCTTTTATGATTGCATTTTGCTCAGTTTGTGCTAAAAAATATATCTTTTTTTCTGTGCTAAAAAATCAATTGGTCTTTATTAAAATTTCCCAACACTTTTTTTGTGATAAAGGGTTGAGTTGTAGCCTTACAGCTAGGTTCCCTTATCTCTGAACTACTCTGAACTACTAATAGCTCATAAATGCTTATTTAAGTCCTATTCTTATCAGAAACATAAGAATTGAACTATGATGAGTGTTTATGAGCTGTCAGGAGATCAGACATAAGACTGACAGGACACAGTGTGAACACAAAGCCTATACTGGAGACTCAACACTGTATAGAGAAAGGGGCTGAAAATGTTGAATACCAATAAAAAAAGACCAATAGAAAAAATATTTTTAACTCAAAATGGGTACAATGCAATAATAAAAATAGCATAAAGGTGCGTTCACCCCACAGACTTGAATCATGCACAATCTCTCTGTACTGACTGCTCTACCACCTAGAAACGAATCTGGGCTACTTTCCCTTAGTGGAGACCACTGGATTTTTTACCTTTGGACCCTTCAGCTAGCTGTTACCTCCCTTACAGAACTGCTTAAAGGGGTTATGCGCTAATTTCCAGATCTCTCAGACTGGCTAGACCTGAGTTGGTAATCACACTTACCTAATCCCTGGCGCTGGGTCCTGGCTAGTGTGTTCCCCAGCTTCCGCTGCTTGTCCCGGGTCACTCCAGCACCTAGGGAGGAGTTTTTAACCCCACATTAACAGCCATTAGGATAAAAGTTAAACAAACAGCAGTAAGGAAAGAAATACAATTATACAATATAAAACATCACTTTTGCAGTGAACCACTGGGTCACTGCACAATTTTAATGTTGAGGAGTGTATAGCTAATTTCACATCTCTGGTTGTCCTCTCCAACAGGCTGTTCCAGCATACAATGCCGGACAAAAAACATTGCGTGTAGCAGTTTTCGTCTGGCCGATTCTTGGCATATTTGCGACCATTATAGTCAATGGGGACCGGAGGGCAGGCGGCAGTATTCGCCAATTCCGGACTCTTAGAACTCCGGGAGGCTGCTCTATGCCAAAACAGCCTGCTGAAGAGGATAGCTGGAGATGTGAAACTAGCTTATTTTTGTAAAATTCCCCTTCCCCCTTACTTAATACTTAAGCAGAAAAACCCCTTTAAGTATTATACAATTTCTATTGAAATCCGCAGGCTGCCGTGTAATGCAGGGACGTGCAAGGTCATGAACCTGGAACTTCCATTCCTAACTACGGATTCCCGTTTATTGGAATTTCATAAATGGTGCTAGAAGAGCAAGCAGCCCTTTTTAATGTCTTGTCGTCTATTCATTGTAATTCATTGTAATAGAGGAAGCCCCCTTGCTAAGGATCCCACTTACCAGAGCTGCAAAGAGCGCTTCCCATTCTAGAGGACTCGGCACAATGATGAATTACGTGGTCCTTCACTAGTTTGAATGGGTACCATGTAATATAACATTTTTTCTCCAGCTTATACTACAGGAGAAATCTACAACCACCACCAGCTTCTGACTGCCAGTCCGTCCTCCCTCAGAGAATTGGTGCGGTGGGGGAATATGTTACACCAGATGGGACAATGGTGTACAATTTGTAATATTTAGTCCTGAAGCAATGTTATCCAAGAACAAAGCTGTAAAGACACATTGAGCATCAAAGTATAGTAGAAAAAAAAAAGAACAAATAAGCTCAAAAATACAGCAAATATTCCAGACAATAATAGGAGGCACAGTCAACGAGCAGCCATATTATACAGTATGTGGTAACTTATTACACTTGTTATATTTCCAGTAACAAAGGGGGGATTAATCAAAACCAGTGTAAAAGAAACCGGGCTTAGTTTTCCATAACAACCAATCAGATTCCAGCTTTCATTTTTGACAGCTCCTTTGGAAAATGAAAGGTGGAATCTGATTGGTTGCTATGGGCAAATAAGCCAGTTCTACTTTTACACTAGTTTTGATAAATCTCCTCCTAAGTCCTATACAAGCCTTCCCTTTGGTTCACATACAGACACCCAGACCTATATTATATGTGATGAAGCACTATTAGAGCTACAGTACAGACCAAAAGTTTGGACACACCTTCTCATTCAAAGAGTTTTCTTTATTTTCATGACTATAACTGAAAATTGTAGATTCTCACTGAAGGCATCAAAACTATGAATTAACACATGTGGAATTATATACATAACAAACAAGTGTGAAACAACTGAAAATATGTCATATTCTAGGTTCTTCAAAGTAGCCACCTTTTGCTTTGATTACTGCTTTGCACACTCTTGGCATTCTCTTGATGAACTTCAAGAGGTAGTCCCCTGAAATGGTTTTCACTTCACAGGTGTGCCCTGTCAGGTTTAATAAGTGGGATTTCTTGCCTTATAAATGGGGTTGGGACCATCAGTTGCGTTGAGGAGAAGTCAGGTGGATACACAGCTGATAGTCCTACTGAATAGACTGTTAGAATTGGTATTATGGCAAGAAAAAAGCAGCAAAGTAAAGAAAAACGAGTGGCCATCATTACTTTAAGAAATTAAGGTCAGTCAGTCAGCCGAAAAATTGGGAAAACTTTGAAAGTAAGGGCTATTTGACCATGAAGGAGAGTGATGGGGTGCTGCGCCAGATGACCTGGCCTCCACAGTCACCGGACCTGAACCCAATCGAGATGGTTTGGGGTGAGCTGGACCGCAGAGTGAAGGCAAAAGGGCCAACAAGTGCTAAGCATCTCTGGGAACTCCTTCAAGACTGTTGGAAGACCATTTCAGGGGACTACCTCTTGAAGCTCATAAAGAGAATGCCAAGAGTGTGCAAAGCATTAATCAAAGCAAAAGGTGGCTACTTTGAAGAACCTAGAATATGACATATTTTCAGTTGTTTCACACTTGTTTGTTATGTATATAATTCCACATGTGTTAATTCATAGTTTTGATGCCTTCATAGTCATGAAAATAATAAAACTCTTTGAATGAGAAGGTGTGTCCAAACTTTTGGTCTGTACTGTATGTATAGTTTTGGCATCCTGAAAACAAATGTGTCCCACAAATAACACTGCTTATTCCTTTACACAGCGGGCCTAATGCATAAAGATGAATACAGACATAAAATGGGAAAGTCCACCATGACAACCAGTCACATTACTGCTTTCATTTTCTAACCTGTTCTGTAAAAATTAAAGCTGAAAACGTATTGGTTGCTAAGGGCTCCTGCTTCCCCTGTACTGGTTACTATACAAGAGGCCTAGTGCCTGTCACCATCCTGCCTAAATTATACTGTGAGTTTTAGTGTAATTGCTGAAAACTGGTTTATGTCCTGGGTTGTGATGAATAATAATAATCTATCTTTACATTGGTGACCATAGTATCATATACAGTACAGGAAAGCAATAGGGCAGAGTTTCTACTGCTCATGCCAGATGATAACATGACATGGGATGAGCTAATTGATTTGTACGATTCATTTATCAAATAGATGGTCCGAGTAGTGGCACAAGTACAGAGGCTCTGCTGCCGATACCAGACCAGCGACTGCATAGTTGCCAATTATCCTGAGTTTGATGGGACTGTCCTAGATTTTCAGAGACAGTCCCAGCAAATTTCTGCTGTCCTGGGCTAAAAATGGGCGAGACTGACATGAATGCTGCCGATATGTGGGTGTTCCCGGGTAGAGTCGGGGCATTCCCAGGTGCGGGGCTTATATGCCCTGATTTTACCAACTGAAATATTGGTAAGTATGGAGACTGTGCAAGTGCCGCTACACTTCTGGCTAGCAGAGCATGAACAGTCCTTGGAAGCAGACCCTCTGCGCTTGTGTCGCTTCTCGCGGCCAGCACGAGATTGTCAGGGCCCGATGAGTTGTCCGGCCATGTCAAATATGTGGAGGGTGGGAGCTTCTTCAGCAGCAGGGACACCCCATCGTAGCTAAATAACAATTTGATGAAAAAAAATGGTATGAATCAATGCGCTCATTGTGCTACATAATATTGCATTAGTAAATGTGAGCTAATGCGTTTATGCATCAAAAACTACAAACTACAATTTAGTTTTGGTTGCCATTGCAGGATATATTAAAAATACTTAAAAGGTTTTCTGCACTTCATGTATTTCTTGCAAGAACTGACATTTGTTATGTCCTTCTCAGCCTTCAGGAAATGAACTACGTGGGGCAGCTAGCAGGTTCTGTCCTGGGCCGAGTACGAGACCTCTATAAAGGTGTCAATCCAGCAACCTTGTCTGGTTCCATTGATGTGGTTGTGGTCCGACAACCTGATGGCTCCTTTCGGTCTTCACCTTTCCATGTACGATTTGGGAAACTTGGTATCCTGCGGTCGACTGAGATGACTGTAAGTGCAGACTAAAAAGATGATACATACTGGCAGGTAATCCTAGTTGGCTTGTAGAAGTCATCAAATTGACTCTGAAGGGTGCAAAACGTGTATACCAGATGGGCACCCTAGCAAACCCCCATCCCCCAATTCTACCTTCTCCTCCATGTACTGAAAGCTCTTCTTTTCTTTATGGGACACTTCTATCCACTGTTTATTCACATATGAGCAACATATATGGGAATATTTTATGTATTTATTAACTGACTCCATGTATACTAGTTACTGTCCAGAGTCTTTACTTTCCTCTCTGCATGGACTTTCAACACAGAAGACATTCTCACTTAACAATCTTTGCCAGACCAGCAGTCAGACCAGAAAGGACTAAGGACAGTCACTGTATTAAAGCATCGCAAACAACCCTGAGCTGTTACAGTATTGTGGTTAGTCAGGGATTGCCAAATAATATTAATTAATGTACTGCTCCTCTGTTTGCACATTTATCTCGGACTATGAAGAGAAAAATAGAGCTGTCATTCTGTCAGTTATTTCAGCCCCCCACCTACTATTCTAATGAGGATTACCTTTCAAATAAATCCTACCTGGAGTCATAAACTGAGATTATTTTGCTCTCATATTGGTGACTTTATTCCCTTGTTATTATTGGTACAGAAGGACTATATTTTATATAGAATTTTCAATGGCACAGTACAGACAAAATAAAAAAAATAAACTGATAAAAATTCTGGAAAAAAAATCTATCAATTATGGTACAAATTTTGCAAGTCAATGTTGTAGGAGTCCGATCTAATTTACACCAAATTTATCAAATGCTGCACAAAGTTTGATAAATTTGGTCACGTGATGCAAGTGGGGGGGAGGGGGGCAGGTCAGGTCACCAGCCAGTTATTGGCTGCAGTGGTGTCAAAGCGGATGTTGACAGCGGGGAACCTGAGCGAGGCGAGCAAGTGTGGGAGCAAAGTAGTCCAGGACCCAGTAGTGGGGAGTGGGTAAGTATGCTTCCATTTGCAAGTCTGGCCAGGATAATGCCTCAATAACACGTCAGTGATTTGGTCAGGGATTTCCATCAGTGATTGTGAGCCAAAACCAGGATTGGAGCCTCAACAGATATAAGGTATAAGGGAAAGATCTGCTCCTGTTCTGTGTTTAGGCCCAGAATGACTGATGGAAAACACTGACCTGTGAATGAGGCTTAAAGAGGACCTTTCACTAGTTTAAAAACTAAAAACTAACTATATCAGTGGGCAGAGCGGCGCCCAGGGGTCCCCCTGCACTTACTAGTATGTCTGAGCTCCGCTCCGTTCGCCCGGTATAGGCTCCGGTGTCTGCAGCTCCCTTTTTTGTACTGGGCGGAGTTTTTGTATTAGGGTTGTCCCTTGCTGCAGCGCTGGCCAATCGTAGCGCACAGCTCATAGCCTGGGAGTCCCAGACATACTAGTAAGTGCAGGGGGACCCCTGGGCGCCGCTCTGCCCACTGATATAGTTAGTTTTTAGTTTTTAAACTAGTGAAAGGTCCTCTTTAAAAGGTCTGCCTAAGCACCTGCTTTAAAGGGGTTGTTCCACTTCAGGAATGGCATTTATCATGTAGACAAAGTTAATATTAGGCACTTGCTAATGTACTGTGATTGTCCATATCACCTCCTTTTCTGGCTGGACTCACATTATACACTGCTTGTTTCTATGGTTACAACCACTAAGCAATCCATCAGCAGTGGCCGTGCTTGCACACTATAGAAAACAGCACCAGCCTATGTGCACCCTTCTGGCAGGTGGTTTCGGCATTGAATGCCGGGAATTGGCCAGAAAAAACTGCTACATGCAGCTTTTTTTTCCCGGCCAAATCCCAGCATATTTGCTGGGTAGCGATTGGATCTCCACTGGACCCCATTATTAATGGGATCGGTGGGCATTCCAGTAAAGTCTGTCAATGCCGGATGCACAGAGCTCCAGCAGGGTGTTCTGCGGGATCTCTTACCGTATATGTGAAATTAGCCGAAAGGGTTTATGTTGTTCCTGTCAACGAGCTTTCCAGTAGCAATCATCTGACTGCTGCTCTGGAGTCTAGTGCAAGCTGTACCTCCGGATCAGTATAAATCATATAATGTACAAAGACCCTGAAGATTTTATGTAGATTTTGTTTGACATGTCATTTAATCTATTTTTGCAGGTGGACATAGAAGTGAATGGAGAGCCTGTGGATTTACCAATGAGACTTGGGGAAAATGGAGAAGCTTTCTTCATCCAAGATATGGATGAGAATGATGTAATTATATTATAGAGGCTGCTTGAGAACCTTTCTCACTAGACTCTGTGGTTAGGTGTGATACTATGCAGAAAACAGTAAAGATTTACTCTAGTTAGTTGTCCATATAGTCTGTAACATAATTTACGTAGAATAATATCATATATCCCGGTATGTATATTTTATAGGGTATTCATGTATTAGTAATGTCCGTGAGAGCTATTTAAAGGCTATGTACACCTTTGGGGCAATTTATTTTATTAGTGCATTATACTCATTATAAGCTAAAAATAATTTTTTTAATTGGTCTTTATTAAAAATATGGAATCCTTTTTTTCTGTGCAGAGCTGAAAAGCTCTAGTAGAGGGATCTGGATTTTCGCTCCTTTTTGTCAGTTGGGGACCTGATGGGCTCCTTATCTCTTCTCTCTGAGATTATAAACATTGATCAAAGCTCAATACTTATCTTACTGATAAGAATGTGGCTTAAATAAGTGTTTATGACCTCTCAGTAGTTTAGAGATAAGGGTTTTTAGATTACCAGCACACAGTAAAAGTGGAAGCAGCATACACACAGCTAGAAAAACACCTTTGTGACAGAACGGTTCAATATTTTTTAATAAAGACCAATTGAAAAAAATATTTTTAGCTCCAAATGAGTAAAATGCAATCTTTAAAAAAAAATTGTCTCCAAAGGTGTACATAGCCTTTAAGTGTTAATACGACAGTCCACTAAACACAAGACATCCATGCGCACTCAGAGTACTAAAGTGGCACAAACCACCAGATTTGTAAACAGCAGACTGTTGATGGGTTTTCACGTAGCCACTGATTATTTTTTTTATATTACACTGTGAACATGCCAAACAAGGCAACAACAAAGATATTGGATTTTGCATTTGCTTACTATTAAACAGTTGAGCTTTCTTTTAAGGCACTTGTGGATCACCTGGGATTACATAATGTGTAATGAAAATATCTTTTTTTTTTTTAAAGGTACCTAATTCCTCCATCAGCTGCCCTCACCTACCTCAGGGTACTTCCTCCCTTTATGTTGGCAATGAATTAACTGAACCTTCTACAGCTTTCCATTCTCCACTTCCTTTCACTGATACTGCCGCTAAAAGGAAAAACTGGAGCAGGAGAACAATAACCAGCAGAGCCGAGGAGACATCTGAAGACAAATCTGAAGACACGATTCTGCTTACAAGGTGAAGCTGCATTCTCTAGGACTGATTGTCTGCCGACAGTGTAATCTACTGCTGAGCCTTGCTTTATTATACTATATACTCTGGAGGACTCCCCCCGTCTGACATCTATATGTCCTAATAAGCGATGCAGAGAGGGGTCAACCCCTTTACTCGCAGCGTATTCATGCGTGAAATTGACAATAAAGTGGAATGTCAGTTGCGGTCTAAAAATATTTCAGTCACAACCTTTGGACAATGTTTATCTGCATTTTTTTTTCTTCGTATTGTCCTATTAGCTGCCTCTTGCCTGGTGACTTCAGCTTAGCAACTGCTGTGTCCCTATCCCATGCTTTATACTGCAGCACCTCTTCATGCGATTGGTTGCTGTTGTATAAGAACAAGCCAGCCATGAGTTACTCATTGAAACTAATCCAAATAGAAGCTTTATTTTGGTCCATTCTTTTCTTATATATCCTAGTGATAGCTGTGTAATTCTTAGTTTCTCCTGTGGTGGCGCTGCAGGGCAATTGAAGACTTCAGTATTTACAGATGATCACTTTGGGTTTCTAACGTTCTACCAAAAAGGGATTATCCAATAGTACGGCTACCCAGCGGCATGCGTCTCGCGACATTGCACATAAGGATCGTCAATGGTGTCACAGTACGACACGTGACATACTGCTACCCGACAGTCACCAAAAAGCAGACTTGGAGTTTATGTTGCAGGTCAGAAGTTACTTGCGACTTTTACTCCACTGACTAAGTCACACATGACATGCGACTCACGTGCGACTTGGCTATGCATATTTTTGTGTTGAGCGTCACATGTCGCCATGTAGCCATACCCCCATTAAAGGGTTCTATCAAGTCTACTCTTGGTAGAATGACATCTTGATTTTATGAAAGCATGCCTCTCCATTGATCTTAATTGCTTTGACTGGTCTTTTTTTCATTGTGACAATGAAACTAATTGTGAACATAGCTGTATATTAATAATACTGTCTTCTCTGCTGTGTCTCATTATATCTAGTGATTCCATATACTTCTCCTTCTCTGAGATCCCAGATGACATCTCCCCGTCACAGTCTATGGATCTCCTCACCACTGCTGAAGAAGATCTCTTGCAGCCGTCCACAAGGTAATCTATGAAGGGGTTATCCGAAGTCTAAAAGATACCCCCCTAATGTCCAGGCCCCTTGTATACATTATACTTACTTGCTCCCTGGCACCTGTGTCGCACGATATCCCTGCATGGCGGCTGCTGCATCTCCCTGTTGCATAAATTAAATCATCTGGCGGCAGGGGGGTGCTGCCAATAGCAGGCCGCAACGGGAACAAGCCTCCCTACCTGCTAGATGCAACGGCCGCCATGGAGGGATCTGGAGCAATGCAGGCGCCGGGGAGCAGGTAAGTATAATGTATGAGGGGTCTGGGCATTAGGGGGTATCTTTTAGACTTCGGATAACCCCTTTAAAGACAAAAAACTGTCCAGAGTCATTTTGGTATGGTTGTCCAAAAGACTAGCATGTATTTGGAGAAAAGGGAAGTCAGATTGGATTTTTTGACCATTCATTGACCCTTGTCCCTGCTTATACCTTTACTATGTATGACCGTGAAAGTGAGCATGTAAACTGTCCCATAGGTAGACAATGTAAATGACAGCACAAAGTACTGGAAATGGAAAGACTTTAGTAAGTAGTGATGGTCGAATATATTCATATCTTCAGCACAATCAAGCAATCTTGAAGGGTCACTGTGCTTTCGGATTACTTTTGATATGTCATAGGGACATATGAAAAGTTTTGATTAGTAACAGTCTGAGTGCTGGGACCCCCATCGATCTCTAGAACGAGGAGAGAGAAGCGCTCACTTAGTGCACTCTCTCTACTCACTGCATGAAATGGGAGTGTGACGAGAGGCCCATAGATTTCTATTGAGCCCGTCTCGCTTCCTGTCCTGCAGCAAGGAGCGAGAACAAGCTAAACGTTCTCCCCTCCTTCTAGGGATCAGTGGGGGTCACAGCGCTCAGACGCCCACAGATCAAAACTTTTGATATGTCCCTATAACATATCAAAAGTTTTTTTTGAAAGCACAGGGACTCTTGTGGGTGCAGGGCTTCAGAGGCCCCTCAGAGCGAAAAATCAGAGTGAATGTAAAGATTATTCACCCAATATACTAGCAAAGTTTCAGTCTAAAACTTGCTGAGGTGGGATCTAGATTTGTTGTTCCCCTGATAGTAGGAGTCCAGGTACACAGCCATGAAATGCAGACATGCACATGAAAATCCTGTCTAGGGTGAGCCAAACCTATATTGCAGGGCAAATAGAAATATGATAGATTTTAGATTTATTGTCTCTTTCATTTAAATACGATTATTGCAAAGTATTGCTGAATATGTTGGTGCCACTTCAATAAAGATTCTTATTATTATTTTCATATTTTTCAATAGTCGTTCACCCTCCCCAAAAAGTGACTCTGAAGTGGAAGTGAGGGCCCCTGGCTTGTCTCTCTACGAGAGCCGCATAGAATGGGACTGGGGAAGCCTCCCACAGGTGAGAAAAAAATCTTCCATAGGGTTGTTCAGGATTTATAAAAACATGGCTGCTTTCTTCTAGAAACAGTGCCGCACCCGTCTATGGGTTGTGTCCGGTATTACAGCTCAATTCCATTAAAATGAGTGGGGCTAGGGTGTAATGCCACTAACAATCTGTGGACAGGTGTGGCACTGTTTTGGAAAGAAAGCGGCCATGTTTTTCTAATCCTGGACAACCTCTTTAACGTTGTCCTGTTCCGGTGATCTTTTTTTTTTTTCTATCAGGTTTCTCGGCCAGATTTGTATTCTCAGATATCACAGTCTCTCCCACCCAGTCCAACCAGGGAGCTTGAGTTACTTCCACTCACCTCACCAGAACCTAGGCTTCCTGATCCAGCAGAAGATTGTAAAGCTAGCCAGAGTGTCCCAGAATCTGGGGAAACGTCCACGGCTCCATTTCATACAGGTTTGTATTTAGCAAGGAAAATACCACAATCCAGAAGTTTCTTCTCATACAGATTTTTATAATGTTTTCTAATGTTTACATGTGTTTTTATCATTAACTAGAGGTTTTCAGAGACAAAGCTTCACCAGAAGACCGCAAATAGTGATTAAATTATTTTATTCCATAATTTATTCCAGTTAAATCTTGTGCTCATTTCTGGAATCATAGGTCCATGAGAAGCTTATCCTATAATGCCTTGATGAAGAATGATGTCTATATCTTTCACAATCAAGAATATATCAGTCACTTTCATAATGGTTAATGCCTCGTGTACCCACGAGATGGTAGTGGGAAGATGACTGTGATACTTAGCCCTGCTCCCACTGCCACCTGAGGGAGTGGAGACAACTCCAGTCCAGGCAGTTTAGCCTGTTAGATGCAATGGTCAGTACCAACTATGAACACGATGTGGTTTAACAGAGTGAGGGGGTTCCGTCTGTTGACCCACCAGCGCCCCTTCAATGTAGTCATGAGGTACCATGGCAGTTGGAATGACCAAACAAAGGCCCCCAGGTCTGCAAATAGTAATTTCTTTTAGCAGTCTAAAATTTTTATAAATCATTATAAAGTATGAACTTCAAGTCCTCTATTGGCACAATAAAAAAGTGTAAAATAAAAAAAAAAAACTTTTCCTGTGAAAAGTGCTTTTACTGTTCAAAATTAAAACAATTATGTCAATGAAAAATGTACCTTGTCCCAGTAAGAACAAGCCTCCAACAGCAACATATATGGAAAGATAACAAAGGTACAGCACTCGGAATGTGGTGATACAGAAATGGAAATTTTCTACGATCCTTAAAGGAGTTCTCCGGGAATTAAGAAAATGAAAATATGTAAATATTCCTTTATTATAAATATATTCCCAAATACCTTTCATTAGTTATAATGGCTCATTTTGTCTAGGGAGCAATGATTCGGAGAAACAAAATGGCCGCTGTCCTATTAGTACACACAAAACCTGTCCTAATTACACAGCAGGACAAGTTACTTCACAACACTGAGCTAAAGAGCTGCCTCATCCTCCTCTCTGCTCTGCTTGTCAGGAATTATGATTTTGAATACAGTTTAATATGATATTTAGCTGAATCTGTGTAGGAATGGAGTTCATGAGGAGACATGAAGTACAGAGAAGATGGACAGGACAGACTGTGGTAATGGAGACTGCATACCAGTGCTGCTGCTCATTAGCCACATCTGTTCATGAACTCAATTCCAACAGAGATTCAGCTAAAGATCTTATCACCTGTATTCAGGATCATAATCCCCGACAGGTAGAGCAGATAGGAGAATGAGGCAGCTCTTTATCTCATTGTTGTGAAGTAACTTGTCCTGCTGTGTGATTAGGAGAGTGGCCATTTTATTTCTCCTAATGATTGCTCCCCAGACAAAACGAGCCATTATAACTAATGTAAGGTATTTGTGAATATATTTATAATGAAGTAATATTTAAGTATTTTCATTTTCTTAATTTCCGGAGAACCCCTTTAAAGGGGTTGGTCCAACTCAGACATTGGTGGCATATCGCTAGGATATGGCATCCATGTTAGATTGGTGTGGTCCCTACCTCATGGACCTGCTCCTGTCTCCAAAACTTGGCCTCCAAAGTGAAGGATAGCACACCGCACATGCTCTCCATTCACTGCTGTAAGAGTTCTGAAGATAGCTGAGTTGGAGGATGGACATGAATGAAAGAAGGACATCTGCTCTGCTTCACTTCAGGGGGCCCGTTCTGGAGATAGGAGCAGGTCCCAGAGGTGTTACTAGCGATGTGCCGTCAGTCTGAGATGGGAATACCCCTTTAAAACCAGAATAGTCTTGGTCCTTAGGGCGTTAATATGGTATAGTATAATTTCCTATAACTGTAGCACAGGCAAAATATAATGCTGTGAAAATAACAGGTCAGTTTCCAGGAAGTTGGACATTATATTGACCAGCCAAAAAGTCTGAGCTAACAATAGTTCTGTGTTTTAAGCTAGTTCTTCTCAAGCTCTTTCAAACACTGTTTATCATCCTTATATCATTATGATTCTATCTAGATACAGTCAATGAACCTCCTCCACTACACCCTGATGATGTTCTCTCCCCCGACTCTCAAGAAGTGTCACTTTATTTTCCTAACAGGTAGGAATTACATGAGGCTTCTACTGTATATAGTACTATATATTCATACAGACATCTGCATATTCAAAAAGAACCCATCCGATGTCTTGACTGTCATAGGATCGGACCTTGTAAATACAATCTGAACATTGTAACTTTGTTCATTCTGCCTGGAAACACATGATAAAACTGGGTTTTAACATTCCCCTTGTCAAAAGGGTGTGTCCCTACATTAGAATGGCTGTCTGTTTATTCCTACATTTCAAGGAGGAAGAACAAGGGAACAGCATCATTCAAAGTTGAGTTCCAAGAAAAATCACTCTAGACATGCCTAGAGAGCTGAAAGGTCTTCTTTAACCCCCAACAGTCACATAAAAATTGGAAAAACTCTTCCAAAAATGTAACTTTTTTTAATTGTAAATCCTAAATTTATGTCTGAAGTTAAGTATAGGTGGCGCACAACTCAGATGACCTAAGTGCATATTAACCCCTTAGTCACATAACTAATTTTAGCCTTAAAGGGGTTATCCCACTTCGCCTTTTCATACTTACCTGCTGCCAGCGCGCCGTTCACTTCCTGGATTCTGGCTGGGGGCGGGCTTCATCTTAATTGAAGTCTTTTCCTGGCCGGGCTGCGCGCTGGACTGAACGCGCACGCCGCCGCGCATGTGCCATGGTGACTTATTCCTGGCCAGTATAGTACAGAGTCGGCGTGCGAGTTCGCGGCTCTGTACTATTCTGGCCAGGAAGAAGTCACCATCGTGCATGTGCGGCGGCGTGCGCGTTCAGGACAGCGAGCGGCCCGGCTAGGAGAAAAGAAGGAGTCTTCTGCGCAAGCGCGGCCCCCGGGATTCCGGAGAAGAGCGGTGGCCGTAAGCGGGGATGAATTTTATCCTAAACGGTGGGAATTTGTTAATCAAATATATTTACAAAAATTATCACTGTCAAATCATTAACAGATTTAACAGTGATCATTATGATGGGATAACCCCTTTAAGGACCAGTAAAATTTTTCTCTCTCTGTGTTCCAGCAGTCATAACTATTTTATTTTTTTCTTGAATTTAGCTGTATGAGACCTTTAATTTTGCAGGGTGAGATGTTTTTTTTTTTAAGCAACCATTTTGGGGTACTTATAGGGGGAAATTTATTATGCCAATTTTCTGGCATAGACAAAAAAGTCAAAAACACAGTGTTTCCTACTTTTTAAATGCCACTGCGACACAATTTTGTCGCAAGTGACATTTCTTCAATTCCCACGCCACTTTCTGAGAAGAGGCCTTGGTGAGGGCAGGGCAGGGCCAGTGGGCTTCGCATATTTATGTTCCTTTTATATCATATCAGTTTTTTGGTGTACATGAAGACAGAACTTTATGCCAGTTCGGAGCTGCCATAGATTTCTGTTTATTCACATGGATGGACTGCCAGAGGGAGAAGATAAAGAAACAACAGTAATTTTAAAGGAAATGTGTCATCAGAACATGACCTGCAACGTGCTGCCCCAGGGCCGATCGGATCCCAGTGTTTAGGAATGCCGAGTGGTAATGTGGCCTGATAGTTTTGTGTGCTCCTACGTAGCATTCAAGAATTTATAGTTGGAATAAGCCGAGTCCAGACTTGGTAAAGTTCAACGGTTTTACTTGAATAAATTTGAGATAAACAGGGGAAGGGTAAACTGGCAGGTAAACTTTAATACCTTGTTTTCTCTCTCTGCTGTTGTGCTAATCTCTGGCTTCCGTCTGGTTACTGGACTGTCTAGCCTCTTCTTCTAGAACAGGCATGCTCACCCTGCGGCCCTCCAGCTGTTGCAAAACTACAACTCCCAGCATGCCCGAACAGCCTACAGCTATCAGCCTACAGCAGGGCATTGTGGAAGTTGTAGTTTTACAACAGCTGGAGGGCCGCAGGTTGAGCATACCTGCTCTAGAAGACTCCTGCTGCAGGAGGGAGGAATGCTTCCCTCACTGCGCCATGTCTTGTCTCCTTCCAACTCTCAACTCCCTATAGCTTCCTGCAACCCCTCCCTTTTATTGGAAACAAGTTTAGCCCACTTCTGCCCAAAAGAGGGGAGAATGGAATGGTAAGTTGCATTCTAAATAAAGATCTCTCTCCGCCAGATACACTGCCACCTGCTGGACAACCAGGGACAGTGCAGGAAATACAATACATAAGTTAAATAGCCATTCCTTTATTCTTTCTAATAGAAGATATTAATGAAATGCTATTAGCCTTCAGTAAGGGTACAGAGGTGAGGTAACCAGTTTAGGGGGGTGTACCTGCACAGTCTGAAAATGGCAGCGCTGATTGGATGGAGTGAGTCTGTGCAGGTACACCCCCCCAACTAGTTACCTCCCCTCTGTACCCTTACTGCAGACTGCTACCAATTCATTCATAACTTCTAGCAGGAATAATAAAGGAATGGAACATCATACAGACATAAGAATAGATGCTCCAGAATTGTTATTACATGGGGAATGCATGAAGCTATTAAAGCAGGAGTGGTGAAAGGTCCTCTTGAAACAATAGGCTATTTTTTTTATGACACATTCCCTTTAACATTATTTTGTGGGATTTATTTTTATGGCATCATTGTGTAGTATTAATAACATGATAACTTTATTCTGTGGGTCAGTATTATTATGATGATGGCAAATTTATATAGTTTTTATTGTTACAATACTTACGCAATAAAAACACTTCTTTTTACAAAATATTTTGTTTTTGTGCCGCTGCATTCCAAGACATAGAACATTTAAGTTTTTCTGACATGAGAGGGCTAATATATTAGTTTCCGTTCTAATGATAATCATTATCACTATTACTGTCCCGTGTAACAGGTATCGCTAGAGAAGCATATTTGTGTGGGGAGTACAAGTGTTTGGTGTGACTTACTTGACACCATGATCCAGACGCTGTTAACTGTTTGGGTCATGGGGTCAATATACCCTGTTTAGGCATTCTAAGTTAATAGAAGTGAGTACCTGATACGTAATCTCGATCAAACTGGTGTAGGTGTAGTACATCCATAGTCCTCTTGATATGTATACCTGAAATGAATGGAGACATAAGACTGGTAGCTCCTCTGGAGTCGGAAAAAAGAATCCACTGAATTATTGTCAATACTTTATAAAATGAGAAAAATTATATATCACTTTTTTGTAGTGATCCACATCCCCCACCTCCACCTCTCCATAATGAAGAGGACTCAGGACAGCCACCAGAAAACAACACAGAACCATCTACACCATTTGTGGAAATGTCACTCTGCGGGGGTCTCACAGACAAATGGAACATCCCTGAAGGTATAAATATTACAAATAGATATCATACAGGCTCGGACTGGCCCACCGAGGAGCCGATGAATCCCTCGGTGGGCCACTGAGCTAATCAGTAAGCGGTCTGTCTGTCCTCTTCTCTGCGCAGGCAAGCGCTGTCACTGCATTTCTGTGCCCCGCACCCTCTTGCTGTAAGATCCTATAACCAGTAGGGCTCCCTGAGAGGCGGGTAAGACAGAATTTTAAACTATATCTGCGTCCTAAGGGCACGGTTTCAGATGTGGAAAGACAGGGAACCACCACAAGAAAAGCTATTTCCAGCAGTGGTCACTTTAAAGAATAGGGCAGCACCAGCAGGCATGCTGCACACTGCGCATGACCTCACAAGGCAGAAAAAGAGAGAGTTTGAGGGTTAACAGGGATTCAAATGGAACGGGTGTCCACGGGACCCAAGGTAACTGGAGGCTCCAGGGGATGGAGGGGTGAGAAAGAAAGGCTGCTCACAGGGTCAGCCCTGCAGAAGAGACCACAGTTAAATGTAGATAAAAAAAGCTGGCTTTTTTAAACATTTTTTTAAACATCTAGAGGCGAACCTGGCTGGGGGGGTATTGGTTTACTCGTGTTTTATGCTTATCCGAGTAAACCCCCCCGTGAAGTGAGTAACATCTTATTGTGCAGACTTGCATCGAAGTGTATTCACCTGTACATCCATTCGCCACCCAGGCGGCGACTTTTAGTTTATTCAGTGCAACACAAAAAGATTTTAAGCACACCACATTACATTTCATTTTTATTTTTATTCCAATACTTTTAATTTTACGTCACTCCCCCCCTTCCTGTCTCCCATTCATTTTTTAGATACACACCATTTTTAAACGGCTTTAGTATTGCTGATTAATATTTGTTGAGTAATTTTCTTCTATTGCCTCTTATTGTTTTTTATTGTTTTTTATGGTTTCTTTTTGCCCAATAATGTCCACAACCCATTCTGCCACCATCTGTGACCTAGCCTACCACCCACCCTCCTTTCTTTTCCACCAACTGCTATTTTGATTGGCGCTTTTTCCAGGGTCTACTTGGAGAGGGACTGGGAGTGTCCCCCCCACCCCCTCCCGCCTTTTTTATCACAAGGCAGAGACAGCAGGAGCGGAGCGAGGGAGTTGCCTGCAAGTTAAGTACTGATTCTGCTCTAGAGTGTAAAGTGTGGAGAGCAGGGTACTTTCACACTTGTGGCAGAGGATTCCGGTAGGCAGTTCAAAACGTATGCAAACTGATGGCATTTGTCAGACGGATCAGGATCCTGATCCATCTGACAAATGCATTGAAATGCTCTATCCATATTTCACAAATTTCCTCTTTTTTTCGAGTGAGTGTCCTCGTTAGGATAGGAGCACCTAAATTGGTGTCCTGGTTCCCTAGTGCGACAGCTCAACTGTTATAATATAGTAATTTATACTGCACAACACATATCATTAAAAAGATGAAAAAACTATTTCTGATTTACTTTCCCCCTCGAAAAAAAAAAAAAAAAATGTAATTAAAGGTTAATCAATAAAAGATATGTACCCCTACATTGTGGCACTAATAAAGTAAGCCTAGCAGGTGAGTGGGAAAATAAAAAGATGGATCTTGAAATACTATGAAGAAAAATCTAAAAAACTGCATTCAGAAGGCTGAAAAAATAAATTTTCAATATTTGCATATATAGGGTGGGCCTCCAGAGTCCGTTCTACTGGTGGGCCCTAGGCACCCCAGTCCGACACTGATATCATAGATAGCATCATGTTAACACATGTGGTGCCATACACCAGGATTCCTTATGATTTATATCTTCTCCTATAATCCAGCTGCCCTCTCTTCATATTTAGACAGGTTCCTCAAGTACAAGATCTCATTCTCAGATTTCAGCCAAAACCCTTCACTCATAGGAAACCCAAGACTGGTGTTGCGAATACACAACAAGTGGGTCCATTTTGTTTCTGGATATTTTTTGTACTATTTTTTTTCTATCTACATGTTGTCTTTTATGTTTTTTCTATGCAGATTCTATAACTGGGCAACTGCTGCCCCCATTCTTCTCTGCATGCAAGTGTTCAACCAGATGCTGCCACAGGTAGTAAGCCTCTATCTAGTATGTTATCTGCCTCTCAGTCATTGTGTATTTCCCTTATTGATCCATCTCCCATGTGCTCTTGAAGGGGGTGATTGATCAGATTTCTCAGCAGAAGATGCCACCTCAGAGTCGAGGATGGTGGTTTTCTTGGCGCAGAAGGAGCTTGCCTAACCAAATGGTGAGAAACCAAAAATTTGCAATAGGAAATGTTATCTCCTATTCAATCCATGAAACATTTAATGCTATGTTTATATGTGCCTGATTCAACTTGAAATCTGCTAATACTCTGCAACCCATGCATGTGAATGGGGTATCTGTTATCCTGTTCACATGCATCAAAAAATGTCTGCATGGCTGCCCGGCAGAAATCTGCTGCTGAAGTGGCATGTCACTTATTTTGGCCAGACATGACATTGAATGACAAAAGGGCTAAATCTGCAAGGGATCTGCTGCACACCTGCAGAAAAAAACACAGCAGAAACAGAAGAGTACAGCTTCAAATTTCTGGTGTGCAAATTTGTGAACATAGCCTTGCATTCTGTACTTTTCATCTCCCCATTGTATAAAAGACAGAGCTTCAGTGGATTTTTGCCCTCTAATGAGCTGTCACCTCAGTCCTACTTACCCAAATCCTCCACAATTTCCTTCTGCTAGCTTATCCGTAGACATGACCTCCTTAGCCCCTCGCTACTTAATCTGTCTAATAATTTTCTATCACTCCACCACTTGCACCTCCTCACTGTAGAAAATCTTACAATCATATCCTTAGTTTTCCAATATTTGCTTTCCTTCATATTGCCCCAGCTCACTCTTACCACACTTTCTCCCTCACTCCCTTCCTCAAGCAGCCAGTAACAAACACTAAGGAATATGTGGAGGAGACCGAAGAGTCCAACACCGAGCGGTGAGTATCTTTATGTGAAAAGTCTCTTCCTAGCTACATCACTTTACTGCTCTCTTCTCCTTGTTCTTCACTTTTTCTCTCTTGAAGCATTTGTCTTTTGGATCCTGTCTATATATTTTCTACTTAGGTTGAACGAGAAGATAGAAGATGACAGGAAACCTTCATTAATTCCTACACAAACTCGGCCATATCGAAAATCACTACGATTGACTTCTGAGCAGATAGTAAGAGGGAACCATTTGTGTTCAGCACTATTCTATTTTTGCTTAGGCAACTTTCACACTCGTGTTTTGGCTTTCCGTTTGTGAGATCCGTCTTGGGCTCTCACAAGCGGTCCAAAACGGATCAGTTTTGCCCTAATGCATTTCCATGAATGGAAAAGGATCCGCTCAGAATGCATCAGTTTGCCTCCGATCAGTCTCCATTCCTCTCTGGAGGCGGACACCAAAACGTTGCCTGCAGCATTTTGCTGTCCGCTTGACAAAACTGAGCCAAACGGATCCGTCCATATTGACTTACATTGTTTTCCCTGACACAATCTGGCAAATTGAAAACTGATCCGTCTTCTATTGACTTTTAATGGAGTTCATGACGGATCAGTTTTGGCTATGTTACAGCTAATACAAACGGATCCGTTCTTGCAGATCCATGACGGATCTGCCCAAAACGCAAGTGTGAAAGTAGTCTTACTGACTCATCTGCTCACTTACTGGCAAATCCTGTCTTGTTTTAGAAGCTGTTGATATCTCCATGTTAATATGTGTTAGGGTGGGTTCACATCGCGTTTTATTCCTCCGTTTGAAGTATACATTAGAAACAAAGAATAGAAAAACACAGCACACCACGTTCTTATATCCTGAAGAGTATACTTTTTTTTTTTTTTACAATGGAACTCCAGTGGCATCAGTCTGAGGCATCAGGTTTTTTGTAGAAGTTAAATGGATGGGAAAAACACAATGTGGATCCAGCTTTAAGGATCTGTATTATTTTTGCCACACCCTGTTGTGCAAAAGTATTTTCTAAATGAATTGCAGAGACGGCAGTGAGATAACAACAAGCATCAGTCTATGCTCAAGCTGGTCTGTGCACTCCAATGTATTAGCATAGCCCATGGGAGGGCCATTAACATTATTGGGCATAGATGTATCCTTGGTTGGATTCAATCTCATGGACCCACAGCTTCCAAACAACCATGCCAGTCTCTAAGCATCCATTATTATCTATATTCCAAGGCAAATCAAGGTTGAGGTAGACTCCATTACCATTAACAATTTAATATAATGTGTGGCTAACATAAGCCTCAACCAGTAGATAAGCGCCACCAGAGATGTTTGGTGGCTGCTTATTCATATCTACCTTCAAGCAAGAAGAACGGATCTCCGATCATTTGTAATATACAGTAAATTAGTAAAAGCTGTACCACTTCTGCCCCATATTTAAAGGGGTTTTGCAAGACTCACATTTTGATGACCTCTCCTCAGGATAGGCCATCAATATCAGATCCCCACCAATCAGCTGTTTGAAGGGGCCATAGTGCTTGGACTAATGCTGTGGCCTCTCCACAGTATATTAAACATAGCACTGCACATTGTATAGTAGCTCTACTTGGTTTGTAGCTCAATCCCATTCACTTGAATGGGACTGAGCTGCATGAAGGCCATGTGACTGATGAATGTGATGTGACAGGCCTAGGGGTGCCAGAAGTCAGATATGGAGGACCTGTCCTGAGGACAATCCTTTTACACCTTTATGTTCTTTGAGATACACTTTAAAACTTTATAAAATCCCATATCTTGCTGCTAGAGGCCCTATTACACAGGCAGAATATTGTTAAGATGATCAGGGCTGGCTCCAGGTTCATGTGGGCCCTTGGGCGATAAATCTCAGTAGGCCCCCTTGTGGCATTTGTCAAATGTCACCACGGCATCTGAGAGTGTTAAAAGACGGAAGCGAGGGCTTCCTGCCCTGTCCCCCAGCAGAGATCAGGGAAAGCACCCTGTTGTAAAAATGAGCCGCAGCCGCAGCCTGTACTAGGCTTCCAGGCTCATTGTTAGTATATCCCAGTTCAAGCCACTAGGTGGCAGCACTAAACTGTGATATAGTGATTTCTATAGAGAATAATGGAGCAATTTCCATTATTCTGTATAAGTTGCAATCTGATGAAAGTAATAAAAAAAAAGTTTAAAAAAGTTTTGAAAATATAATAAAAAAACTTAAAACGTAAAATCACCCCACTTTCCCCAAATTAAAAATGAACAAAAAAAGAATAACATTATGGGCCTCGTCGCATGCGAAAATACCCATACTATTAAAACATATAAAAAAAAGTTAGCCCATATGGTGAAGGATGTAACAGAAAGAAAATTAAAAAGGCTGATTTGCCATTTTTTCATCACGTTATCTCCCAAGAAAATTGAATAAAAAGTGATCAAGTCATACACACCCCAAAAATGGTATTGTCAAAAAAGACAGATTTCCCTCAAATGAGCCCCCACACATCTCTATAAAAAAAAGTTATGGGGGTCACCGGGGAGTAGGGGTTCTGTTAGGGTTGCCACCTTTCCCAACAAAAAATAATAGTTACACAAATTAAAAAGGTTGTTGTGTCTATTTAAGTTTTATTTAGCCTCTGTTTTTCAAATGATTCTTCTGGGATTTGAACTCACAGCCTTCTACATTAAAGTCAAGAACCTTAAAGGAAACCTGTCATCACTTTCTAAGCCTATTTATCCACTCACTTTTCTAAAAATACTTTTTAATACATTAATAATGATATTAAAATCAATTCTGAACGAACTATCAGTTCAGAGAAAAACCTAAAATAAATGTTCCCTCCATATATGTAAATGAACCTTAGATGAGTCCTGTCTCCTCCATGCTTCAGAGATGAGTCCAGCGTTCTCTGACTCTCGGAGTGCAGCCACACCCACTGTGAAGGAGCCCAGCCCTGCCCTCATCCTCCGAATCTCCTCCTTGCTCCCCGACGTCACAAAGCTAAAGCGCCGTAATCTCGCGATGCGCAAGCTAGCGCATGCGCAGTTCGTTCCCTGAGGCTGATGCCAGCACAGGGAAGGAACACTATGCCGACACTGCGCATGCGCTAGCTCGCGCATCATAAGATTACAGCACTCTAGCTTTGTGACGTCGGGGAGCAAGGAGGAGATTTTGAGGATGCGGGGCAGTGCTAGGCTCCTTCACAGTGGGCGTGGCTGGGCTCCGGAAACGTTAGTAACAGCTCCTTGGGCTTCTTACTTGCCTCATATATATATATATATATATATATATATATTGTTTTTTTGTCACAATAAAAGCACAGAGAACTATGGGGAATGGATATTGCGGATGTGCTAGCAGCGATCTAGCAGCCCATGTCCTCAGCTCTATACAGGGGCGTAGCTGAAGGCTCATGGGCCCTGGTGCGAGAGTTCAGCTTGGGCCCCCCTTCCCTCAGTGCTTTGTGGCCAGGGGCAGGGGAGCACATAGCCTTTGTGCTCCCTGAGGCAAAAATTTAAACTGCACTCCTCCCATGTCAAATTCTTGACCTAACCCCTTCCCTCCAGCCAGAGGTGTAACTTGACAAGCATGCACTTTCTATAATACCGGTGTCTTCTTATGTGGCCCAAGGGTCAGGCTCCTGGGCCCGGTAGCGACTGCTACCTCTGCACCCCCTATAGCTATGCCCCTGGCTCTATACCCAAAATCCAGGTGACAGGTTCCCTTTGACCACTAGGCTATAGAGCTTCAAGTTAACCTGCTGTACATATATTATGGCTAAAAACCTCAGTACATAGTAGTTTCCCACATATTATGCATTGATATATATCAGAAGTATGATTTTATATAAATATATATATATATATTATTATTATATATAATTTTTTTTTATAATTACACATTTATTTTGTGCCATACATTTTTTTACAATTACTAAAAAAAATTATAAAATTATACTTCGGCTGTATAGAAATAACTAATACATGAGAAACTACTATGAGGTTTTTCTAGCACAGTTTAGCATTGAGCTCCATAGCTCACTGGTTAAGGTTCTTGCCTCTAATTTAGAAAGTTGTGAGTTCAAATCCTGGCAGAAACATTTCAGAAATAGAGGCTACATTAGACTTAAATACACTGGGTGTCCCCAAGAATACTGACAATGCTTGGGGATACCCCTTTCATGTTCATAGCACTGACTCCATATATGGAGTCAGAGCAGGGACTCCTAAGCCGGTAACTAGAGTCCTGACTGTTCAGTAACACTAGGGGATTCCCTGTTCTGCATAGACCATGTTTGCTGGGTGCTGATGCCGACCCTGAAGATGATCACTAACGAGCGTTCATATGATTGCTCGTTAGCAATCATCTGGCAGTGTAATACTGCAACAGATTACACGATGATCGAGCAAAATCTAGTTCATGGGGTAATCGAGATCTTTTAACATGTTAAAAAAAATCCTGGTTTTCTCTTGGCAAATCGCACCGTATAATAGGCGCTCTGCTGCTGGCAAACAATGAGACAGTATAGGGACGAGTGTTGCATTATCGATCCCTCGTCCCTATACTGAGGAGGAGATCGCTGCATGTAATAGCGAGCAGACGATTGACGAGAATGAACGCTTCCCACCCGACAATCGTCTGTTCTATCTGCCCGTGTAATAGGGGCCTAGGAGTGTTTGGAAAGCATCGGAGGGAAACAGCAATCACCCTATCTCTACAATCTGACCATATTACCTTACACTGCATTGGGCAACATTGCTTTCCTTCAATTGCTGTAATCGGTTGGGTTCTCTCTCTACAGAAAAGTTTGAATTTAAAAAGTGGCGCAAATGAAGTCGTGTTCAGCATCTGCACTAAGTTTCAAGGCACATGTCGCACTCGAGCACAGATTTACCTATGGGAGAGCACAGACCGCATCATTATCAGCGACATCGATGGAACAGTGACCAGGTCGGTGCCAGGACCACCTGGTTTATTTCCAGTACTGAGAAATGAACTTCTTTGTAGGTCTCATGTATATATAATTACACCACAAGCAGGAAGCTTGTCATTCCAAACTTCTTGCCAGACCTCTTCTAAGGAACATGAATTCTTCAGGAGATTTCTGAACCACAAGAAAACACTATAATATAACAACCTTGTCCCATATTTCAGTGTATGCTGAGCAGTCCACTTCTCTATTTCCTCATTTATTCTCTTAATTACTACCCTCCTCAGGTCAGATGCACTGGGTCACATCTTGCCACAGCTTGGAAAAGACTGGACACAGCCTGGCATAGTGCAGCTATACAATGCCATCTACATGTCAGTATTGGCCTCTTTATCTTCTGCTCATGCTGCAGACTTTAGCTATTATTGTTTGTGCTGGTTTTATTGTAGTTGTGCCTCTACTATTGCTAAACGACTAAATGTTCTCTTGTGTGCTCAGGAACGAATACAAGTTTGTCTACTGCTCTGCGCGGTCTGTGGGACTAGCGGAAATTACGAAGACCTTCCTACAAAGTGTTAGTGAAGGTGGCTTTACTCTTCCACCGGGGCCTCTACTCCTGTCTCCAACCAGTCTGTTTGCAGCACTTCATAGGTACGGTACCAAGTCCATCAATATCCTACTATCCAGACCCTAGTGCCTGCCTTGAAGTTTTCTTCTTTACTTCAAATAGTTCCAATTAATATAAACAGTAATTCTTAGTAACCAGGGGCAGACTGGGAACTTAAAGTGGCCCTGGAAAAAAAAAAATCTAAACGTTCCCCTGTTTTTTTGTTGTGTCCAAATGGATGGAAGGCAGGGCCAGCAACACCATATTGTGGCACATTATACCACCCCAACAGAGCCAAATACCACAGTCCATCACAAAATACTGCCAGCAGCACAAAATACATTCCCAAAAACTTTCACTGGCCGGCCGTGAGGAGGGCTCAGGTGGCTCCCTAGGCATCGGCCCACCGGGAAATTTCCCTGTAAGGTCTATGGCCAATCCGCCCCTGTTAATAAAATATAATCAGTAGGTAAGCAAGAAGTAGAGGAGAGATGGAAAGGAGTATAACCACAGAATCAGATTATACGGGCTTTGCAGCCGAGAAACCTTAGGAGCTGTAGATACAAAATGGTACATTTTCAGTGAAGACCATTTGCAAAGTGTTTTTCTTTTTAGACGCAGTGAAAGAAATAAAATGGTTGTGATTGTGGATCTTGCCTTTAAACCTCTGCTGGGCTGCAACTCTCTAGGTATTACTAATGTATGTATGTTTTCTTGCAGGGAGGTTATAGAGAAGGCACCAGAACGCTTTAAGATCGCTTGTCTTTCTGACATTCGGCAACTTTTCACAGACTCTTATCCGTTCTATGCTGCCTTTGGCAACAGACCAAATGTGAGTAGAAGGAACTTGTTGACATATAAAGTATAGCCTATGGTGCAATGGAGGAGACTTTATAAGCCCTTTAAGCCACAAAAATGGTGTCAAAAATTTGCAAATGATGGTATAAGATGTATTTGCGCCACAGTTTGCAACTTTTTAAGCTTCTCAACACTTTTTTTTTAAATGGCACAAAAAGAGGGTGGGCATTAGTGGGAGGAGTGGATCCCCCCGTGGCCTGTCGGACTTACTATAATTTACACCAGAAACTGGCATACGTTATAGCTCAAGTCCACATCAGCCCCTAACTTTCTGGCATTCTGGTATCATTTCTTAGACCTCATGCGCACGACCGTTGTTCGGGTCCGCATCCGAGCCGCAGTTTTTGCGGCTTGGGTGCGGACCCATTCACTTCAATTGGGCTGCAAAAGATGCGGACAGCACTCAGTGTGCTGTCCGCATCCGTTGCTCCGTTCCGTGGCCCCGCAAAAAAAATATAGCCTGTCCTATTTTTGTCTGTTTTGCAAACAAGAATAGGCATTTCTACATTGCGCCGCCCGTTCCGTTCTGCAAATGCAGAAGGCAAACGGCGGCTTCCGTTTTTTGTGGATCCGCGGTTTGCGGATCGCAAAAAACGGCACGGTCGCGTGCATGAGGCCTCAGAGAAATCTGCCCCTTAATAAATTAGGCGTATCTCACTCCAGAGCACAGGACATCAAGACTGGTTTGAGAAATGCCTGTAATGATAAATCTCCCCCAGTGTTGTTAAAGAGGTTGTCTGGTTTAGAAACCATAGATTTAAATACCCTATTAGAGAATTATCAAGTAATATAGAGGAGGGGACCTCCATTTGTAGCTGCTCTTCCAAAGTTGTGGAGAACAGCTACAAAGAGCTTCTCTTCATTACATGGACAACCCTCTGTTTTCAGCAGACACTATGACGGAGCTGGAGGAGACTTGAACACTGAGTACCCCTATAGATAACAGCTAGCAGCGGACTCCCTGTGATCAGCTTATAATCCAGAGACCCTTCTAACAAAAAGGTTTTCCAAAGACCAAGATCAACCTTGGCCTTTCATGTTGAAAGCCTAAACCCTTACACAAACAATTTTTCATTTTTGCGTTTTCAAAAGTCATTTTTTTTTTTATTTTGCTTGTTTTTATGCAGAAGAAGTTGGACTTTCTAATGGCACTAATATTCCATATTGGGGTGCTGGAAAAATATTAAAGGGGTTATCCCATGATTATTGTAAAAATGAAAGTCATACATTCATATAGTATAAGGCTACCTTCACACTGGCGTTCGGTGCGGATCCGTCTTGTATCTGCACAGACAGATCCGCACCGATAATGCAAACGCTTGTATCTGTTCATAACGGATCCGTTTGCATTATTCATTAAAAAAAAAGTCTAAGTCAAAACGGATCCGTCTTGACTTACATTGAAAGTCAATGGGGGATGGATCCGTTTTCAATTGCACCATATTGTGTCAGTAAAAAACGTATCTGTCCCCATTGACTTACATTGTAAGTTAGGACGGATCCGTTTGGCTCCACATAGTCAGGGGGACATCAAAACGCTGAAAGCTGCGTTTTAGTGACCACCTAAAAAACACAACCGAGACCAAACCAAATTGATGGATTCTGAACGGATCCTTATCCATTCAGAATGCATTGGGGCTGAACTGATCCGTTTTGGGCCGCTTGTGAGAGTCCTGAAACGGATCTCGCAAGCGGACCCAGAAACGCTAGTGTGAAAGTAGCCTAAGACAATCTTTCTCAACAAAGCCCTGTACCTCACATGGATCCAGAGATCTCCACATTCAACGCTCCAGTTGTATCACTAGCCTAGCTTTATTTCAAGCTGTCAGCTCAGGGGCATGTCCTTTCTGCTGCAGTTCTCTCCCTAGCACAGCTCAGGAGGCAGTTGAAGGATGGAAATGAGCATGTGCATCTACAGAGCAATGAGAAAAAAAAACAGCAGGTGGCGCTATACAGATAGATTTGAGTGAATATTTTTAGTGGAATCAACTGGAAAACAAATGCTATTGTACCATTGTTTTAAGCATTTCACTTTTACAGTGTTCATGGGTCGGTAAAAATGACAGATTACCCTTACTGTGCGAGGCATACTAGTAAAGTGATACCAAATGTATTTATTTTTATTTTTTTAATAATTTCAAAAAATAAAATAAAAACATCAAATTTTGATACCCAGAACTTTTTCCATCTACGGACTTTTTTTTAGCAGGTAATGTGACAAAAAACAGTGATTCAGCTATTTGGATTTTTTTTTCTTCGTTGTGGTCTTCACCATACAGAATAGTTTTATATTTTAATAATTTGGCCATTTTTAGGTGCAGATAGGGGGTAAATAAAATGTTTTATTCTTTTTTTTGTTTTTTAAATACTTTTTAAAACATGTTTCTTTTTTTTTTTAACCTTTATTTTTAGTCCCCCTAGAGGGTTTGAACAGGCAATCAATAGATCTCTTACACTATAGACTTCAGTAGTTTACTATTGTAGTTCATGGCAAAATCTTAGTGTTCCTATAAAGCCCTGCCAGTGGCAGGGTTCAATAGGACGTTTTCCATGGAATGCCTGGGATCTGTCACAAGGCTCCCGGCGGCCATAGCAATCTCGTCATGAAGGGGAGGAGTGCGTTTGGGAATAGGTGGGAACCTCCTCCCTGCAATGACTGCTAAGATGCTGTGGTTGCAATTGACTGTGGCATCTGAGGGGTTAAATATCTGTAATCAGAGTTGTAGCCAGTCATGGATGTTGCCGGCGGATGTCTGCTGTGTAAAACTATGGCATCCACTTAGTTCCAGAGCAGTTGCCATGTTTAAAGACCTGATATTTACCTTACATGTCAGGAAGAGGTTAGAGGAGTCGTCCGCTGTGTACAATTCTTATACAGTACAGACCAAAAGTTTGGACACACCTTCTCATTCAAAGAGTTTTCTTTATTTTCATGACTATGAAGGCATCAAAACTATGAATTAACATATGTGGAATTATATACTTAACAAACAAGTGTGAAACAACTGAAAATATGTCATTTTCTAGGTTCTTCAAAGTAGCCACCTTTTGCTTTGATTACTGCTTTACACACTCTTGGCATTCTCTTGATGAGCTTCAAGAGGTAGTCCCCTGAAATGGTCTTCCAACAGTCTTGAAGGAGTTCCCAGAGATGCTTAGCACTTGTTGGCCCTTTTGCCTTCACTCTGCGGTCCAGCTCACCCCAAACCATCTCGATTGGGTTCAGGTCCGGTGACTGTGAAGGCCAGGTCATCTGGCGCAGCACCCCATCACTGTCCTTCATGGTCAAATAGCCCTTACTTTCAAAGTTTTCCCAATTTTTCGGCTGACTGACTGACCTTCATTTCTTAAAGTAACGATGGCCACACGTTTTTCTTTACTTAGCTGCTTTTTTCTTGCCATAATACAAATTCTAACAGTCTATTCAGTAGGACTATCAGCTGTGTATCCACCTGACTTCTCCTCAACGCAACTGATGGTCCCAACCCCATTTATAAGGCAAGAAATCCCACTTATTAAACCTGACAGGGCACACCTGTGAAGTGAAAACCATTTCAGGGGACTACCTCTTGAAGCTCATCAAGAGAATGCCAAGAGTGTGCAAAGCAGTAATCAAAGCAAAAGGTGGCTACTTTGAAGAACCTAGAATATGACATATTTTCAGTTGTTTCACACTTGTTTGTTATGTATATAATTCCACATGTGTTAATTCATAGTTTTGATGCCTTCAGTGTGAATCTACAATTTTCATAGTCATGAAAATAAAGAAAACTCTTTGAATGAGAAGGTGTGTCCAAACTTTTGGTCTGTACTGTATATTAGAAGTTTTCTTTGATCATAAAGTGTCCTCCTGGTAGAACCTCCAGGAGCCTCTGAGGATAGCCCTGGCAGTAAGAGTTCAGTTTCCCTGCAGTGCCCCCCACAGGGGAAATTGAGCATTGCACAGTTCAGACTGAATTCAATTGACTGTCTTAGTAATGCAGAATGGGGCAGGTCATCCAGGACAAGAGATGCTCTTTGTAACCACTCTCCATTCTGGGAAAGAGATAAGGATTCTGAATAGGAGACCCCTATTATTAAAATAGCCTGCCCCTTCTGATAACACGTCCTAATAGGGTATGTGAAAATGTTTTTTTAAGCTGGAAAACCCCTTCCACGTCACTAACGGCTCTTGCATTATGATAAGTTATGGCAAGTGCAACGGGCCCACTAAGCCCACTCCTGGGGTATCCCTTGCCCCTTAGAAGGTTTCTACAAAATATGTCCCTCTTATAGAGCAAGTAAACGTGACGGCAGCTGCGGTTGAGCAGCGGAAGCTCAAGGCTCCCTTTGTAGATGGTAATGTTGGTACCCAGGGGTAGTATTTCCAGAGTGGTGCAGGGTGGCCTACAGTCTCTGTAGATGGTATGTTCACGTGTCACGGTATTCCTACCTGGATATCCGTGGATCCCAGACGTAAAGTGGTCCGAAGCAGTGCAAAAGGGGGTAGTTGAACTTGGATGATGAACAAGTGGAATAAATGGAGTCCAGACTTGTGGTAAAGTTGAACAGTTGCTTTTACTTGGCATGAATTGGTAATCCAAACAGCTTCCAAACGATATCTTGGTCAACAGCAGGTATTGGCTTAACTTTGGCAGGCAAATACTTCTCTGCAACAATCTCAGCTTTGCTATGCGGCAGCTCTCTCAGCTCTGCTGTGCTTGGCTGAATAATAGGAAACTCTTCCTCCTCTGTTGGAACTTAAGTTAGCTGTAGTCTGTAGTCTATTACTGTGATTCTAGGAACTTCTTGTCCTGGCTTTAGAGTACCTCAAGCTTAGGCTCAGCTTGGGTGGAGGCAATGCAAGCCCAGGAGGGGACAAGCAACCATGTAGACTTCAGAGACAGGGCCTCTGGGCCTAGCAGAGCAGGCAGTGCTCTGCTAGCCAGCACACAACCTCTCCCTAAGGAGGGTAGACTAGACACTCAATCCTAACTAACTAAACTCCTCCAACTCCCTCCCTGGAAGGGAACAAGGAGGTTCCTCTCCAGGGAAGCTAATACTGCCAATGTTGCCGCCATCTGCTGGTAGACCAGGTAATTGCATGAATACAACAGTTTTAGGAATAAATATGCACATTATTAGGTGATTACATAAAATACATTAGATGTTATACATTAGCACATAGGAGATGGTAGCAAGGTGCCAAAATAAGTGGTAATGGCACTCCGGGACATTACACAAGCATGAAACATATACAAGTAGGTTATAAGAGACCCACACCAAAATGTATCCGTCCATGTGGAGCCATTTTTCAGCTATATATATATATATACACACCGTATTTTTTGCCCTATAAAACACACTCCTCCCCCCCCAAAAAAAGTGCGTCTTATGGGGCGAATGCTGCCATTTTTATTTTGCACTAATACATCGCCGGCTGCGATTCTGCACAGAGCAGCGGGGAGGGAGGAGGGGCTGGAGGCAGTCACTGTTCTCTATCACACCGGCCCCCGCTCACAGCAGTATTTATTAAGTGAAGTCATGGGTAAAGCTTTGTTAAGGTATAGCAATCCTCTGCAGCAGTAGCGCACGCAGTACTCACTAAGAAACTCCCGTAGCAGGCAGGCTGGCCGGTCACTCACTTCCTCACATGCATGCTCCTCCCACTTTATGAATGAAGCAGGCGGAGAAGGCGCGTGACGGAGTGAGTGACGTTACGCTGCTGGCCGCCCTGCCTGCTATGGGAGTTTCATACTGAGTACTACGTGTTTTACTCCTGCAAAGGATTGCTGTACCTTAACAAATCTTTACCCATGACTTCACTTAATAAATACTGCTGTGAGCGGGGCCCAGTGTAATAGAGAACAGTGACTGCACCAGGCCCCGTTGCGATTCCAACACAAGTAGCCGGCCTCCACCCCCTGTATTGGGGGTCACTATTTACACAAGGACAGTGTTATGGGGGGATCTGTGGATGACACATACAGTGGATATAAAAAGTCTACACACCCCTGTTAAAATGTCAGGTTTCTGTGATGTAAAAAAATGAGACAAAGATAAATCATTTCAGAACTTTTTCCACCTTTAATGTGACCTATAAACTGTACCACTCAATAGAAAAACAAACTGAAATATTTTAGGTGGAGGGAAGAAAAAAAATAAAATTATAATAATGTGGTTGCATAAGTGTGTACACCCTCTTATAACTGGGGATGTAGCTGTGTTCAGAATTAAGCAATCACATTCAAAATCATGTTAGGCTACTTTCACACTCGCGTTTGGTGCGGATCCGTCATGCATCTGCACAGATGGATCCGTTCAGATAATACAACTGTCTGTATCCGTTCAGAACGGATCCGTTTGTATGATGTTTAACGGATCCGTCTTGAACACCATTGAAAGTCAATGGAGGACGGATCTGTTTTCTATTGTGTCAGAGAAAAACGGATCCGTCCCCATTGACTTGCATTGTGTGTCAGGACGCATCCATTTGGCTCAGTTTCATCAGACGGACACCAAAACGCTGCAAGCAGCGTTTTGGTGTCCGTCTCCAAAGCGGAATGGAGACCAAACTGATGCATTCTGAGCAGATCCTTTTCCATTCAGAATGCATTAGAATGCAAACTGATCCGTTTTGAACCGCTTGTGAGTGCCCTAAATGGATCTCGCAAACGGAAAGCCAAAACTCCAGTGTGAAAGTAGCCTTAAATAGGAGTCAGCATACACCTGCCATCATTTGAAGTGCCTGTGATTAACCCCAAATAAAGTTCAGCTGCTCTAGTTGGTCTTTCCTGAAATTTTCTTAGTCACCTCCCACAGCAAAAGCCATGGTCCACAGAGAGCTTCCAGAGCATCAGAGGGATCTCATTGTTAGAAGGTATCAATCAGGAGAAGGGTACAAAAGAATTTCCAAGGCATTAGATATACCATGGAACACAGTGAAGACATCATCAAGTGGAGAAAATATGGCACAACAGTGAAATTACCAAGAACTGGACGTCCCTCCAACATTCATGAAAAGATGAGAAGAAAACTGGTCTGGGAGGCTACCAAGAGGCCTATAGCAACATTAAAGGAGCTGCAGGAATATCTGGCAAGTACTGGCTGTGTGGTACATGTGACAACAATCTCCTGTATTCTTCATATGTCTGGGCTATGGGGTAGAGTGGCAAGACGAAAGCCTTTTCTTACGAAGAAAAACATCCAAGCTAGGCTACATTTTGCAAAAACACATCTGAAGTCTCCCAAAAGCATGTGGGGAAAGGTGTTATGGTCTGATGAAACCAAGGTTGAACTTTTTGGCCATAATTCCAAAAGATATGTTTGGCGCAAAAACAATACTGCACATCACCAAAAGAACACCATACCCACAGTGAAGCATGGTGGTGGTAGCATCATGCTTTGGGGGTGTTTTTCTTCAGCTGGAACTGGGGCCTTAGTTAAGCTAGAGGGAATTCTGAACAGTTCCAAATACCAGTCAATATTGGCACAAAACCTTCAGGCTTCTGCTAGAAAGCTGAACATGAAGAGGAACTTCATCTTTCAGCATGACAACGACCCAAAGCATACATCCAAATCAACAAAGGAATGGCTTCACCAGAAGAAGATTAAAGTTTTGGAATGGCCCAGCCAGAGCCCAGACCTGAATCCGAAAATCTGTGGGGTGATCTGAAGAGGGCTGTGCACAGGAGATGCCCTCGCAATCTGACAGATTTGGAGTGTTTTTGCAAAGAAGAGTGGGCAAATCTTGCCAAGTCAAAATGTGCCATGCTGATAGACTCATACCCAAAAAGACTGCTGTAATAAAATCAAAAGGTGCTTCAACAAAGTATTAGTTTAAGGCTGTGCACACTTATGCAACCATATTATTTTATTTTTATATTTGATCTTCCCTCTACCTAAAAGATTTCAGTTTGTTTTTCAATTGAGTTGTACAGTTTATAGGTCACATTAAAGGTGGAAAAAGTTCTGAAATGATTTATCTTTGTCTCATTTTGTTACATCACAGAAACCTGACATTTTAACAGGGGTGTTTAGACTTTTTATATCCACTGTATATAGCATAAGATGCTATATATGTGTCATCCACAGATTCCCCCCCATAGCAGTGTCATCCACAGATCCTTCCCATAACAGTGTCATCCACAGATCCCCCCATAACAGTGTCATCCACAGATCCCCCCCATAAGTGCCATCCACAGATCCCCCATAACAGTGCCATCCACAGATCCCCCCCCCATAACAGTGTCATCCACAGATCCCCGCCCCATAACAGTGTCATCCACAGATCCCTCATAATAGTGTCATCCACAGACCACCATTAGTTCAAAACCCACCAAAAGCACACATTTTGGTTCAAAATATTTTTTTTCTTATTTTCCTCCACAAAAACCTAGGTGCGTCTTATGGGCAGGTGCGTCTTATAGGGCGAAAAATACGGTGTATGTGTGTGTATATATATATATATATCTATAAGAAAACTGTGGCAGCACTCCCTTGGAAGCTGTATAAGATGTAGGGTGCCCGCGGTGGTCCCTCGATTCAGGACGGAAGACAACAAAGAAAGTTTGCAGCACTCCTTGAAAGATAAAATGTGCTCTTTTATTCACACATATCAAGTGACAACGTTTCGGTTCTCTCACAGAACCTTTCTCAAGTCAGGTGAGACTTGAGAAAGGTTCTGTGAGAGAACCGAAACGTTGTCACTTGATATGTGTGAATAAAAGAGCACATTTTATCTTTCAAGGAGTGCTGCGAACTTTCTTTGTGTTTTATATTTATATATATATATATATATATATATATATATATTATATACAGTGGGCATTGCTAGGTTAAAACATTCGGGCCTGGGACAAAACATCAGGGGCCCAGTGAAGAGAAGTCCTGGGAAGAAGCTGTGGTGAGGTCTGCTACATGAGGAGAGGTAAGTGAAGGGGTAGATTACTCAGTGTGAGAGGCAGAGCAATGTTAGGAGTTGTAGTTATTTAACTGGGACTGTATGTTAGGGCTGAAGTTATTTACGTGGGACAGTGGGGTGGAGTGATGTTATTTACATGGGACTGAATATTGAGGGGTGATGTTATTTACATGGGACTGTATATTGGAGGGGGCTGGAGAGATGGTTTTTACATGGGACTCTATGGCGGAGGAGGGAAATAATATTATTTACATGGGACTGTATGGTGGAGGGGCTGAGGAATTATAATTTCTGAGGACAGTAAACTGAGGAATATAACTACAGGGGGCACTGCACGGGGCATTATAAATACTGGGGGTGCTTCAAGGCGAGCATTATAACAGTAGGGGGCAATATAAATACTGGGGCCACTGTGTGGGCATTATAACAGTAGAGGGCGATATAAATACTGGGGCACTTCAGGGTGAGCATTATAACAGTAGGGGGTATTATAAATACTGGGGGCACTGTGGGGACATTTTAAATTCAGGGGACATTAAGCGTTCTTATTACTACTGGGGGCTCTATAGGACGGACTTATTAATCCACATTATTTCTATTAAGAGCACTAAGGGGGCCTTATTTCTACTGAGGGGTCTGTAGAGAGCTTTATTACCACTGGGATAACAAACTTTGTTTTGCTTTGTATGCTAATTATATCAACACCCACTGATTTGATTGGATCACATGACCCTGATGTGTGTCGTTTTACCTATATATACTCACTACATGTATGTGTTCTTTGCTTGAAAAAGGCTCTAGTGCTGAGCCGAAACGTTGCACCGCACGGGTGAATAAAGGAGTTATTTTTTCTATTATCTAAAGGAGTGCCGTTCATTTTCTGGACTATTATTGGGGTAAGAAGTCTATTCCCTTAAGAAAGTGCACCCACATTTTCCTTATCTGCTGGTGCCGCCATTTTTCTCAAATATATATATACACAGTAATGGTCAGTTTGCAGTGTTCGCCAGCAAACACATGCGGGCTGCCATCTTGATTCACCCGTCCGGCGATGCACAGGTAAGCCATTACCTGTGCCTGTGCCGGGAGCTGGTCTGAAATCAAATGCAGTCACCGGGAGCAGGCAGTTCCGCCGGGGACCTTCATCGGGCTGTTCTCGGAACTGCCTGCTCCCGGTGACCGCATCTGATTTCAGACTGGCTCCCGACACAGGCAAGGGCTTACCTGTGCATCGCCGGACGGGTGAATCAAGATGGCAGCCCACATGTGTTCGCTGGCGAATATATATATATATATATATATATATATATATATATATATATAAAGGCATAAAGGAAAAAAAGAGACAAGTTCTATGCTTTCTGTGTGAAGTGTGTGAGGCCAAGTCCATATGTGGATATAATGAAGGAACAGTGAAAGACAAACAGACCAGAATCATTAACATCAGGATGTAAATCTGGGCCTCAATTAGTGCGGGGGATGCTGAAACACTATATGATGAGAGAGGAGGAATGCGGATTGTATGTAAATGTATGTGTGAGAATATAGCAGAGAAACAAGTAATGCTCTCTTCTCCTGTTTCCCTTTCTCCATTTCCTTGTTTGTCTCCAATCCCCCCCCACCTTCCTTCCCGCTCTTCTGTACTTGTGCCAATCACCCACTCATCGCAGGATGTAGTAGCCTACAGGGAAGTGGCGGTTTCAGAATCACGGATCTTCACTGTGAATCCAAGAGGAGAACTGACGCAGGAGCTGAACTCAAGCTTTAAATCCTCGTGAGTCTATAGGATGTCAGCATGGAGGGGGCTATGTTACACATTTATATGTTGCTCATCTCTTTTAGCTTTCACTATTTTTACGGTTTTTACGTATTTTGCTTAGTTGATCTTTATATATTTAGAAAGGAGCATGTTGTAGCCTTCGGATCAGGGAAATATAAAAAAATAAAAATAAAATTGAATTTTAGATATGAGTAAAGTGTACAGTAGAGGTAGTCTGTCAATAACATATTGCCTTGTGGCGAGCATAGCTTTTAGTTTTGCTCCATGCTCCTTCCCCAGGTACGATGTGAACCTGTACATGGATTCCTCTCTCAACAAGCACCACAATACTGGCAAACAAGGCTCATGCTGTACTCCATGTTTGCTAGGGAAGGGTTAACAAAAGCTGGGCCCCATTTCCACGATTGCTATATGCACCTGGATTTGAGATCCCATAATCAAGAGGTCTTTGTTTTCATTCCTTCTCTGCTTCACTTGTCATAATTTCCTTTCATTCCAGGTATGCAGCCCTCAGGGATTTGGTGAATGTCATGTTCCCCCCTTCATCGTCTCATTCGGTCTCAGCTCTGCTCTCACAGGAGTTTAGCGGTTTCTCCTTTTGGAAGGATCCACTGATGAGTCTTAGTAAGGAGGACATGGAACATGTATCCTAACAAGAAGACTTGACCTGACCTCAAATAAAGACCTTAGGTGGTATCCTGAGCTACAGCTTCTGTTGTAGTCCAATATGCTGCTCACTTCTCCACAAAGACCTTCACACATTACATCTCACCCAACGTTTCATAGACCACATGGACACCAGACTTTGTGTATGGATTCAAAGAGTTTTATTACTTTAAAAATAAACAGCTTACTCCTTGCCGGGGTCCGACAACGTACTTCAGTCGGGATCCGTAAAACAACAGTACACACCATAATAATCACAATCGGCATCAACCAAAGTACCAAAAAAGTACAATACAGTCTGAATGTTGTCTCCGGTTTCTGCCTTTTGTAGACCGTATGGAAAAATAATATTATACATCTTACAAGCCCTCAGATACACACAGGATTAATGCTGTCAGAATCAGGCTCCAGCTCTCCGCTCCTTCCTTGAGGTTAAGAGCTACTTGGAATGTGACTTGAAGGAAGTGTTTACATTGGGGGTGTCACGGGCTGCTGACAACCAGAAAATGTCTGCTCTATTCGTCCTGTCAGTGACCCTTGAGGAAGCTAGCCTGCTTAGCCCTAATTTACAAGTCTGTGGGGCAGGAGACCCTACTGCTGGTGAATAGGAAGCCCTGCTATCATCACTCATATAATTCCACATTCTTCAGCATGAGAAATCTATAAGTTTTGCTTAAAGTGCTTCTGTCATCTACTAGGAGTAGAAGTGGCCACTTAGTGTCTTACAGCCTGGTGATACTGGCATGGACCTATGGCTCCACTCACAGAATGGCCTTCCCCTATGGAAGCCCGAAAAGGGACTTGTGGTGGCCAACAGGGGACAATGTGTACTACTGACAATGGGCATTTCCTCTGGTCCTAATTTCTGATAGCATATAGGCAACAAGGACCGTTTTACTTCTGTTAGCCCATTTTGATAAATGATGGTTATTATTATTTTTTGCTAAGAATTACCTGTGATGATTGTGTCTATAGAAATGGATCAAGCTGCGTTATGTGAGTATATACCTATGTGACTTCTATACGAGGACTAAGGGTACTTTCACACTAGCGTTCTTCTTTTCCGGCATTGAGTTCTGTCCTAGGGGCTCAATACTGGAAAAGAACTGATCAGTTTTATCCTAATGCATTCTGAATGGAGAGCAATCCGTTCAGGATGCATCAGGATGTCTTCAGTTCAGTCTTTTTGCCTTTTCAGGACGGAGATAATACCACCGCATGCTGCGGTTTTATCCCTGTCCAAAATTCCGGAATACTTGCCGGATCTGGCATTTTTTCCCATTGACATGCATTAATGCGGGATCCGACCCCGAGTGTTCCGGCAAAACTGATCCGGCATTGTGGTCTGCGCATGCTCAGACCGCAAAAAATTAGAAAAAAAAAATGCCGGATCCGTTTTTCCGGATGACACCGGAGAGACGGATCCGTCATTTTAATGCATTTGTCATACGGATCAGGATCCTGATCCGTCTGACGAATGCCATCAGTTTGCATACATTTTGACGGATCCGGCAGGCAGTTCCGGCGACGGAATCCTCTGCCGCAAGTGTGAAAGTACCCTAAGAAAACAGCTTGTGCGACAATCGAGTCCCATAGGCACTAGATATATCCCTTTTGCACAAGAGTAAAGACAGACACACCCAAGCGAGTTCAATGTAAGAAACTCGCAGCATGTGTCAGTATGGTTCTCTGACTGGTTCACACAGCGTTATAATGATTTATTAGGCAGTGTGTCCCTGTGAGACCTGAAATCTATTGTATTACACTGACAACATTATGTGAGAGTAATGCAGTAGATTCCAGGACTTTCATGTTCATACATCATTATAATGCAGTGCAATGCTGTCAGAGGAGAGGTGGTCACACTGATGCACGCTGCGAGTTTCTCGCATTGGACTCGCTTGTGTGTGCCTGGCTTGCTTGCAGCAGTCTACATTTATACAGTGTCTCCAGCTGCGATGTATATAATCTAATAGTTTTTATCTTGTTCTCAAATGTTTCTAACTAAATGTTTAAAATTTTGTATAGCCCATCTGATGTATACAATAAATTGATAATTATTAATAATGGAGTTGATTATGAAGTTCTTTGGTTATAAAAAAATGTGCGTGACAAAATTAAAGGTGCTGTCTTTAGGAAAATAGGCACAGTTACGGACCAACTGAGCCGTGAAAACCAAATATATGTATATTTTATATCGAGATGAATGCTACTGTTGTATACATCTGCCAGGAGTGCTGACCCTCTGTTTTCCAGCACTGACTACTCTAGCTGAATGACTGAGAGCCAGAGATTCCTTGTCTCACTTTACGTGTGGTTGACTGACATTAACCATATTCCTTATACACTGTGAACGTTAATTGAGAAGCTGGTAGCAGGATGTACAGAGACTAAAGCATTTTAAAGGGTCTCATCTGGGATTAAAGGGGTTTTCCGACATTTTTTTAGCTGATGTAGGTCATCAACATCTGATCAGTGGTGGCCCGACCCGCCGATCAGCAACGCTGCTCACAGTAGCACCACAGCCTTCTCTCAGCTCACCAAGCACAGCACCATACATTGTACAGTATCACTGCTTAGCCCCATTCACTTCTATGAGCTGCACCTAGGCCATGTGACCGATGAACGTGACACCACGTGGCCTAGGAAAAGCTGTGAGAAGGCCGATGGTTGGACCCCCAGCGATCAGATACTGATGGAAAATCTCTTTAAAAATGTCTCCTTTTTTCCAGAATCGGCATCACTCTTTGGCTGTATTGCAGTTTAACCCTATTTAGTTCAATGTCAATAGGCTTTAGTGTCAGACATGGTCCATGGAGAAGAGTGGCACTACCCATGGAAAAAGCAGATACAGTTCTATAGTTCTGGACACCCCTTGAAATATTAAGTTCCAACTCAGTTTATTATTTCAAAAATCTGATTACTATGGCATAAAAGATGTATGCTTTGAGTAAAGCTTTGTCCTTACTTTAGTGTCAATTTGACCTTTTAGGTAAAACCAGTGTAATCTGACGAATTGGTAGCCAGTTCTTCCTTGACATTTGTAGTTGAGGGGGAAAACTGCATTAGGTGTTTAGGATTTCAACATATTATAACTATGCATGCCTGACCACAATGAATGTTCACGTTTATTGGGGAGTGGCTTTAGACAGTGTCAGCTTGTTAAGGACCATTCTCTATCTCAGTCTGCCTTACTAATGAGATTTTTCTGACAATACATTTAGGTGTAGATTATTTTTTTCAATACTTGCTATACTTCCAATGCAGTGGACACTGAAAATCAATATTCCAGTTAGTACTTTTCACTATTCTACTTCCAAGGACAAGCAGATGTGCAACAGATTTAGCACCTCAAGCCCCCAGTTCTCTTTATGTTCTCTAAGGGCCTTCCGACCAGAGTTAATGCCTTATACAGTTATTTTACTGACCTGAACAACCTCCATGAATGGAATGAAGAACTACACAAAATAGTAAAAAAAAAAAAAAAAAAGGTAGATAGAAAGAGAGGCTAAATGGTTGTGGAAAAGCAAACATGGGGGTGAAAGCTTTTGTAACCACACTCATGTTCTGAGTCAGGACTGGACAGATGGGAGTAGCCGGACTGTTTGGGTCTAAGGATGTCTATGACAGTTCTTATAGGTGGCTACTAAAATATTCCGCTGCAAAGTCTCCAGTAATTTGTCCTCTTCTGTCTTAAAGTGGACCTCTCCTGACATGTCTAGGTTAGTAACTACCTTATTAATAACAATTCTGGAGCATCTATTCTTATGATGCTATATTGTGCCATTCCTTTAATATTCCTGCTAGAATTTATGAATGAACTGCCAACAGTCTAAAATAATGGTCCAGATGGGCGTTACCAGTTTGGGGTGTGTCCCTGCACAGTCTGACAATAGAAACACTGATTTGATAGTGTAAGACTTTACAAAAACACCCCCAAACTGATAACACCCATCTGGACCTTTATTGCAGGGTGCTAGCCATTCATTCATAACTTCTAGCAGGAATAATAAAGGAATGGCACAACATAGAGTCATAAGAATAGATGCTTCAGAATTGTTATTAAAAGGGAAATGCACATAGTTACTAACAGACATGTCAGGAGAGGGGACGGGTCCTCTTTAAAGCAGCTCTGTCATGTCTCTTTGAGGGCAGTGTAGGATATAGAAGGACATGCTGAGCTCGAGGATATATAGTTTTCTATGATACAAATCTACGATTTTCATGTCGAAAACTGTGTGATCAAAGCCTTTGAGTCCTTCTTCCCCCGACCACATACAGTGACTTATAGCTTTTCCTGTACATGTATACAGTGGGAGCTGTCAATCACTGGGTGTAGGCGGGGGAGGCAGGACCCAGGCTTGATCTATGAGTCCTGGCAGCATTGACACAGCTTTATACATAAAAATACTGAGTTAATTTCTATAAACCCATATATCCCTGCTCTTTGCCTACCCCCCTCTGTTATATACAATCAGGTAGGAGATCTGACAGAGCCACTATAAATAATGTATCATTAATATGTCACTGTTGTCATATTCTGCCCCCTTAAATTCTATGCAGGTGATGGGATCAAGCCCTGGGAACACTCAACTTTTAAAGGGGTATTACACAGGGCAGTGATGGCTAACCTCCAGCACTCCAGCTGTGGTGAAACTACGACTCCCAGCATGCTCCATTCATTTCTAAGGAGTTCTGAAAACAGCCAAGCAACTGTACACCTTGAGAGTCGTAGTTTTACCACAGCTGGAGTGCCGGAGGTTAGCCATCACAGGCATAGGGTGCAATACCATATATAATATAATTTCTGTATCAAGATCTCTGCTTGCAGTCATTCAATGGGAAACTTTGTTGTTTACTTCCAAAGGTTAATAACCAGTCATGGTCATGTGAAGGACACACAGATGCATGCAGGGGTGCACCTAGCCTTTCTGCTGCCTAAGGTAAAAACAGTGCCCCAACCCCCCCTTCCCCCATGCCAATTTCTTAACCTAACCCCTTCCCTCCAGCCCTACTGTGAAATACATACTTGGAAAACAACACATACAGCGCTACAAAACATACATGGTAATACAGCGCCACATACTGTGCCCACTGTGCTTCCCAATACTATACTACAGAAGCAGATAATCCCCATTCCGCTGCCTGAGGCAATCGCCCCACCTCGCCTCATTGGTGGTGCACCCCTGGATGCATGGCTAGAAGAGATATCGGATTACTAGACTGTAACAAGCTGAGCGTCTGTGTTTCAATCACCATCAGGAGTAAATTTTGAATTACTGCAAGCAGAGGTGTTGAAAGCTGTCAGGAACTGATGCAGAAATTATATTGCAAAAATTTAATACAATTCCTTTTATTTTCTGAAACTGTAATAGCCCGTTATGATGTCAGTCAAGTAGCACATGGCACTTAATTTGGCAGTCACAGGTCTCGGTCCTGGAGAACTATGGTACTGCAGATAATACTGATGTACTAGCTGCTCCCACTTAACCCGGTGGTTGTACAAGTTATACATTACTACAATGGAGTGTGAACATTTAAACACTCTTTTATATGCAGTTTGCATTTCACACCCTATTTGCATTTTATATGGAAAACGTACACATCACTTGTATCTGCTGTTATCCGGCTTATTCTCCATCCTGTATTTAATTATATTACTCACAAATTACCTGACTGCACAGAGGAAGTTCTGACCCAGAAATTGTTGGTTGCAATGTAATTCCAAAAATATCCAGTAGGAGGAGTATGTACAAAGCAGTAGAACTGAGTAGGGTATTGTGACTATAGTGCTCAGGCAGGGTACTGGTGGTACCCAAGCAGATGACACCTACTGTATATCTGTAGATATTTCACCTTTAGTACCTAGTGTTTTCTGCTTTGTACATAGATTTTTGTGTCCTTTTTGTGCATTTTTGAGATTTGTTTTGCTACAGCGCATGAAGATGGGACTTCTTGTAGGGACAGGATTGCATCATATAGTAGGGTTATCTAATAAGGTCATCCACCCCCTGCAGTGCATAATTGATAACAGGAAGTAAATGAAATATATAAATTATTCAAATCTAGTCCTTGGTATATTAATAATGCCCTAGCACCATACACATCCCTACATTGCCTTATCATCTCAGACAACCACAAGGCAATGTAAATTTACCCTCCCAAAGTGGCTTAGCTGCCCCAAAATCAAGGAACATACATTTGTATGATTTTTCATCTTTTTTTTTAGGTCCCCTCCTGTCCTGCCACTTGGGCATTTTGCTTTCCAGTTTATACCTACTTTTTGCCACTGTTTAAAGAAGTTTTGCCGCACCACTTTACTCTTGCTATTTCTTTCCTGTAGTTTCTTGTGTGGTGGGTGGCAGTTCCAGGCTTGGCACCTGATGGTTGATTTTACTCATCTCCTTTCTGAGGATTTCCAGGCCCTGCTCATGAGATACTAGTGTGCTGTTAACCTGGTCCAGATAGCCAAGCAAACTTGTTTCTTGAGTCCCACAAGACCCTTCCACCTGTGCCACCCTATGTTCAAACTTGGACATCTCCCCTTGAAGTTCACGAGCCAAGGAATGACAGGTTCCCATTTGTCCTGCAAGTCGTGCTTTCATCCTCTCCATGTCCCCACGCAAACCTAAAAGCTGTGATTTGCTGGTGCGGATTTCAGAACCTTGTCCATCTACTTGGCCTTGAACAGTGAGCAGTTCTTCAGTTATTCGGGTTCCACGTTCCTCTGCAGTTGAGTTGACTTGGACTACAGTATCAGCAAATCTACTTACAGACTCCTCCAAACCATGCACAGAGCGCCCAATGCTCCTCAAGTTAACTTGCAGTAGAGTGATCTCACCTTGTAATGCTTCTTCCTTTTGTCTTTCAAATTGCCTCTTGATGCCCAGAATGGTATTGTTGAGATGACCTAGCTGTTTTTGGACATCCTGGTTCTGCTTTTGGCATTGTGAAAGTTCAGTGTGAACCTCTATGAGAGATTCTCCTACTGACGTGGAGCAACCAGCAGCACACAATTCTTCAACAGCAGCAAGTCGACTCTGTACCCCATCTAAAACTTCAAGACCTTCTTTCCTTACCCCTGACAAATGTGCATCCAGCAGTGGCATCACTGCTCCATCCAGTGCCATAGGAGCTGAGGCATTGGTAAGCTCTCCAACAGCTGTCAGCAGCCTCTCTTCCAAGACTCTTACTTTGTCATCCACAGAGGCCCTTACCCCATCCAACTCTGCCAAGAAGTGCCCTCTTTCTTCTCCTTCTTGGCAACATCTCCTGACACCCTCTTCAGTATAGTTGAGTCTGCTCTCCACTTCATCCAGTCTCACTCCAATTTGTGGTTCCAGCATAAGCCCTGTAAGTTCTACATCCACTTTCTGGCTTAGGGCATGGTGGTCTTCAGTTAGCTGGCGCATGCTACGTTCCAGTTCCTCTACACGTCTGCTGAGTTCCTCCAGGCGCCCACAGCAGCCATCAGGTGCACTGATTCCTTGTACTTTGGTAGTTAATCCTAATATCTCTCTTCTCACTGCCACTTCTCGCCCATCCATTTCTTGCTGCATTCTGTGACCCACTGCCTGCTCAGCCTCTTGGCATTGTTTTTGCACTGCTTGTACTTTGACATCACAGCTACCTTGAATCTTATGCAGCCGAGCCTCTATTCCATCCAAAAGCTTTGCCTGAGCCTCAGCCAGCTTTCCCTCCAAAAACTGTTCTAACATTTCAGTGGATGTAAGTGGAGATGGTCTTGCAGCTTCTAGTAGATGCTGGAGCTGTGCTTCATGGCCCATGACCATCCCATTTACCTCTTCTAGAAGATCTGATTTTGAACGGAGCATCTCACTCACCTCAGCTACTTTCCCAGTCAAGTCACCAGGGATATGTGGGGCCTCAGCCAATGCATCAGGAATCATCCCAAAGCCAACAGAGGACTGTGAGGAAGAACTGGGGCCACTCACTAGTGAACCGATCATCTTGTTGGTGTCCTCCTGGATGGTAAGGCGTAAAGAGTCTCCCAGACCGCTTATCATTCCCTGCATGCTGTCATAAGCCTGTGATAGGCGTCTGACTTCTTCTTCCACACGGTCCAAACGCTCTCCAAACACAGGGGCCAGTTTTCTTCCTGAAAATGCAGACAATTATGGTTGACCATTTTTGTAATTATAGAAAAGACCATTCTAAGTGCAGGCATTATGGCTGCATTACAAGCAACAATGTGACTCTGAGGCTACATTCACATGACAGTGAAAAACGGAGAAAGACTAGCCACTTATATGATGGTACATGGATAGCAGAGATGCAGCGAGCACAGAATTATATGCTTCGGCCCAGGAGGAGTGTGTAGAGGATGGCAGTGGTGGTTGTGGCTCTGAGGGTGGTGGTATTTCTTACAGACCAGGGTGGCAATCTCCACTCCAGCGTTCCCAAGTGCGGCGTGACTAGAGGGCACACCTTTGTATTGGGGCTCGTGCCTGGTGGGTGCCGTTCTACTGTACGTCGCCGTGCAATATTATCCCAATAGCAGCGTATGGACAGCAACAATGATGGTTATAGTACTACTCCCTCTCTCTAAAGACACTTTGCAGTCTCTGAGCAGAAGCACAGGCATGCAATGAGGTTCTTGTTAATTCCTTCGTAATTTCCTGGACTGAGCCAATCCAGTGCATGGTCTTGTGGGTTCTAGACCTTCTAATCTCCTTCTCTCTGGAGTGCTATGGTAATCTGTCTGCTTTCTGGGCAGTTGTAGGCTCAGAGACTATAGTTCTCACACACATTTCCTTCAAGCTGCTTAAGACTAGACTCCCTCCCTCTATCTAACCAGGGGGCAGACCTGGTCCATCATACTGACAACCTAACACAGTCTGCCATATGCCGTCCATACTTTGCTATTAAGTGCATGTACATCACAACATTTAACTCGAGAAACATTATATTAACTCTGTCAATAGTAATTATTTTTTGCAGTAGTCCTTCTAGGGCACTGCAAATGTATGAGTTCAGAAATCGTTGGAGCCATGTACAGGCACACTGGTGGCTTTGGACATTATTATGACATTATAACAACATTACTGTGGGTGATTTTATGGGCACTATTATAGCTACAGTAGTCAACGATATGGCTTGCAGTGTTGTAAGGCCCCAGTTGTGTGTGCACTGTATATCACCGATATGGTTAGAGCTATTATAATACCATTGTATGTCTCTTATACATGGTCATTATATGACGGTATATGACACTTTTGTTAATATTGTAAATACCACTATATTATCATTAGATGGCACAATTATATTGGAAATGTATTGAAATTGTATATTGGTAATACCGTTCACTATATTGGTATTGTAAGGCAGCTTTACATTGGCACTTTGTGGCACTGCTTTATTAACTGTGTGGGGCATAATCATATTGACAGTGTCAGACTCTTGTTATATTGGTCATTATAGATATAGTTTATTAGCACTGTATAGCAGTATTCTGTTTGCACTCTATGGCACCTTTTTATTACCACTGCTTGACACCCCTGGTAGAAATATGACCATGGAGTTTGGCTACAACATGTCCTATTAATATGTTGCTAGATTTATGCTGCCCTAGCTGAGAGCAGCATAAGGCTACATTCACACGACTGTATGTGTTTTGTGGTCCGCAAATTGCGGATCCGCAAAAGGCTGAGTGAATGTAACTGGCCCTATGATAGAAATGCCTATTTTTGTCCACAATCGCGGACAAGGATAGGACATGCTCTATCTTTTTTGCGGGGCCGCGGAACGGATCTACGGATGCGGACAGCACATTGTTTGCTGTCCGCATCTTTTGCAGCCCCATAAAATTGAATGGGTCCGCACCCGTTCCACAAAATTGCGGAACGGATGCGGGGCCAAAAATACGGTTGTGTGAATGTAGCCTAAAGTAGTGGCAGGTACATGTTTTTATATAGGTGTAGTTTTGGGTAACTGAAGATACTCAATGCTGTGCAGAGAAGTCTGTCATATTCATGAGCTGCGATAAAACTACCCTTTATTAACTGCAGCGGGATCCGAGGATGCACGGGAGGCGCAGCTCATGAATCTCAAAGACTACTTTCTTGGTCTTTGTGGAGGCTGATAAGGGGCGACTATCAAAACTACACCCACCCATAAATTAGACATTGATTGCATCGGGGTCACTGTCACTATTTCATGCCGCCCTCACATACCTGATGACAGATTCTCTTTAAGCCTAGTACTTGACCCATCTGCAAGCTTTGACTTAAAAAAATTTACAGTGTACATATGTCATAAATGTCTGATGGGGCATCCATATTACAGGAAAATGGGGGTCCAGTGGCCCTCATTTTTCAGTACAATGTGCTTGTAGAAGCTTAGAGGAGAAGGGGAGAATTAGCAATGCATCTGTGTGGATCTCTTCATTATACCCTATCGGAGTTACAGTACGGAATAACAGTCCATTGCTATGTAGTCCTGTGTCCGGAAGCCATAAGATCACCCTCTTAAAATTCTAGACTACCAAAGTGGTTATTCTCAGGATTAAATTTATGGAAACCTAAAAACCTAATTATTGTAGTGTGGAGAAGCATTAAAGGGGTTGTCTGGTTTCCTATATTGATGACCTATCCTGAGGATTAGTGTTGAGCGAAGCACGCTTCAGATCATAGATCTGAAGTCGATTCGCTCAAGACTTCGTTTGGATGCTGTACGCAGACCTGTCTCTGCGCTGCATTCAAATGTATGGCATCCGGTGAGGGAAATTAGTTATCACCAAAGTCTCGAGAGACGGGTCTACGTAGAGCATTCAAACGAAGTTCTCAGCGAATCGACTTCGGATCTTGGACCCAAAGCTCGATTCGCTCAACGCTAATCCTCATGATAGGTCATCGGTATCAGAGCGGCGTGGGTCTGACTCCAGGCACCCCCGCCGATCAGCTGTATGAAAAGATTGCAGCGATCGTACGAGCACTGCATTCTCTTCACTGTTTACCTGCTTGCAGCAGTGAGCAGGTGTAATTGCATCTCCTCCGTCTCATTCACTTCAATGGGAAGGAACAGTTACACTCCGGCAGCTCCTTCCTACTGAAGTGAATGGGATGGAGATTCTGTAATCACACCTGCTTGCCGCTGCAATGCTCGCATGAGCGCTGCATTCTCTTCATACAGCTGATCATAAGGGGTACTGAGAGTCGGACCCCCACTGATCTGATATTTATGACCTATCCTGAGGACAGGTCATTAATATTGGAAACCAGACAACTCCTTTAAGATGACCATACACATTACACACCCCTTTCCACCATGAGCAACCACTATGTGAAATATACAATGTATTTACTAAGTCACTTATTTTGTACTGATGCTGAATTCACAATCCACAGCGTGCACAATTCTACTGTTTGTTACTGGAAACAGTCAGCAAGCTTGCCGTAAGACATACCCCTTACAACTTAGCGGAGTTCAAAAATGCTATTATTTTCTTCCACATCAGATTACTGTACAGTCCCTCTTCTAAAGGTGCACGTCAGCTAAGCAAGTGTTGTGCACACACAGAATCTGCAGGGAATTCGGGGAGATTTTTTTTTAGCTCTGGAGTCTGTAGAGTTTTGAATGCAGTTCTGGAGTATAACACAGAATGCGTACAAGTGCAATATATTAATAATGTGCGCTATATTTGAGTTGTGATGCATACGACAGAGGATAATTATCTGATCGCTGGGGGGTCTGACAACCGAGAACTCCGGTGATCATAATAATGGTGTTTCTGGAGTCATCTGTGAGAATGGAGCGGTAGTGCAGATGCAAGACCTCTGCTCCACTCACTTCTAGGGGACAGCTGAGTACAGCACTGGGCTATCTCCATCTGTCCTGTAGAAGTAACTGAAGCAGTGATGGCACGTGCACCCTACCACTGCATTCTCACAAGGGACAGATATCTAATAATTATCCCCCATCCTGTGGGGCTGTGATTGGGAACATGTTTGTATGAATCGTCTGCTTGTGTATAAGGTCCTTTAGCTTTTTCATATGATGTTCCTTACCATAGCCACTCTTCTTGGGTGATGCAGGTGGGTCAGGAAGACTTTCTGGCTGCAGTTTGGAATAGGTAGGTGGAGTCTTGGGCGGAGGGAAGAGGTTCTGCCCAGGAGCAGCTTTGGATCCTATATAGGGTGGAAGAAAGCCTTGCTGAACAGGAGGTCCATCGTGGCAGGAGTCCCCTGAATGCCCAGGACAACAGCGCCACTGTAGCTCAGTCACTAGCTTATATCCAATCTTGTACTTGGGTCTGAAGAGAGTCCTATACCTGTTTACAAAAGAGCAAATGAATGATAACCGAATCTGCCTCCACTCATCTGTACCAACAACTTTTGCCGGTTGCTGCTGAACTTCCTATTTCCAGCAATACCAAAGAAGGAACATGCAATTAATTATTATGTACTAGAGCCTGGAACCTCATATCTATAATACACAGTGAGATGACTAATGCATTATGGTGGATCGGTCAGTATCTTTACTCCAGTATGAACAGGGCAACATCAGCATGGAGTATGTAAGTTCTCCCCGCATCTCCTCTGGGTATTGCAATGTAGGGTATGTTCGCATCTGCAGTAGCAGATCTGGCAGGCTCATGCAACACAAATGCTGGCTGTCGGCCAGACAAAACCCATAGCATGCAACGGTTTGAGGCTATGTTCACATCCCCATTAAGGAGATCCGGCGCAAGTGCTGGCTGTCGGTCAGACCAAAAAAAGTTGCATACAATGGTTTTTGTCCAGCTGAAACCTGCCAATTATGCCGAAAAGTGGCTGGATTACGGCTGGACCCCATTATAGTCAATAGAGAGCCAGCAGTGAAATGTCGTATCCGGCAATGCCCGATCCGGCACAATCCAGCGAGCTGTTCCGGCAGAGAGCATATGCAATGCTAGATCCGGCAAAATCCAGCAAGCTGTTCCGACAAAGAGCATATACGAATGTACCCAAACTTACTGTTTAGTTGGTTCTCTATGAAATTTTCCCTAATGCATTGTATATGCATTAAATGAAAGGAAGTCCATATGATGTTAGGGGCTCGGCCATGCTGGCTTTCAGCACGGACACTTACATTACAGTCCCTGGACACTTGGGTCCCCAGCTGCACGTCCTGTACTCAGCTTTGATATATGGTTCTGTGCCATCCTGCAGCGTGCAGGTCACATTCTTCTCGACCACGTACACACAATGATTCCTACAAAAGAAAGGAGACGGGCATAAGACAAACATATATAGAAAAGTCTGGAAACACCAATGCAGCAATTTCCTACGAAAGTGCATGCATATTGATAAATCGGAATGCCATGAGGGGCGCTGGCAATAGCAGACTCAATTTTCCTACATTATTCCAGGCAGAATGCCAGAAACATGCAAGAACAAGGGAACTCAGTCAAAGAGCCGTTATATGAGCTTGTAAAATATTGTTCCTTTAATTTTTAACATACTTCTCTGAAATAATGGATTCATGCAACCACAACAAATATTCAGCAAGAGTCCAGTAATCTCTGCCCGTGGCTCATTACTGAACTACAACTCCCAGCAGGCTGCTAGCTGTATTCATACAACAGCTGAAGCGTTACAGGCTATCTACATGTGTTCTTCAGGTTTTTTTTTGGCTTTAGTCTCAAATATAAATATCGTTCTTGGACCCTTCGTGCAATTTTCAGTGGCTTTTGTATTATTTAAGAGGGAGCTGAGCATATGTAGCACTAGGAAGAACTCCCGGAACTGCTCCATCCGATACACTGTAGGTATAGACAGTAGGACAATGGTCTTCACATCATAGCTGCTCACTTTTTGATTGCTCCTAGTACTTGGCGTGCAGTGAATAGACCTATAATATGAATATATTTGCTCTGTGCACATTGATAGTTTTTGCAGCAATTGACCCATTGGTTACAGGTAAAGTCTTCTAGAATGTATGAATACAGAAATCAGCACACCTGTAAACTCACATTATAATACCGTACACTGATAGACATATGCATGCTTTTCCTGAATTACCTGTGCCTGGTAATGGGCTTGCCGTAAGTCTGAGGTTGAGAGCTTGAGGTATAAAGGCTGTGAACGAACCTTCCATGGGCTGGAGGTGGGTAATATGTTCCTTTGGCGTCTGCTGGACATAGTAACCCAGTAAAACACATAGAGAAGGCAACTAAATACAAGATCCTGAGGAGCCAGACCTCCATTCTTCTAATGGGTGATGGTACGCACGGCGAGGACTGATGATGATGAATACAGAGGGGTCAACAGTGAGGATCTAAAATGTCTATATCCTTTCTCTGTGGCACAAGCAGAGGGGTCTCTGGAGGTTAGGAGGACTTTACATTTATTCTGCAGTCCAAGTGGGCTCTCGTCTATGGGATGCACTTCAAGTAGCCTCTTCCAGTAAAAAGACTGTACCAGGCACACTCCAGAAGTCTGCAAACACAACGGTTTTGTCCTTGACCACAAAATCAAAGATTCCTTGGAAGTTATTAGTGAGATGTTTGTCCTTTGGTGTCACCGGGTGAGTGTCAGTGCCACTCAGTGTGACAGTCTTTGGCTAGGGTTGCTGGTCAGACCATCAGAGTTTCCATCCTTTTTTTCTGTCCTCTTTTACCTTCTCACTTTTTCTCTTCCGAGTCTTTATTTTGCATCGTCCCCTTTGCCTTTAGGGCTCACACCTCCTCAGGGCACTTTCCTCTCCACTCCAGAGAGATGGATGCTTCTCTTTATTTGGGTTGCAACTTTGTGAGTCTTCTGTTTCTCTGCCTGATACTTTCTCCAGTCTCCCTCTCTCCCCTGTCCCTGTCAGCTCCTCACAGCTCCCTCTATACCCCAGACCTGTTAAAGGGGAGGGGGTGACTGGGGTGGAGGGAGAGGAGGAGTTTTTGTGGGATTAGAATAATATACCCCCCTGCACTGCCCTTTCCTGAAGCTGTGTTACCTCTGCCAGTAGCAACATGAGACTAAGGCTGGCACCATGTGTCACATGCACTGAAAGCACACGTGCGCAGCGCTCATGTGCGATGCACGTCCAGCAGCACTGCCTGCCACCTCATCCTGACACATGGAGGGGAGTCACAGTGCACAGACTGGGAATGATAGCAGATGCAGCTGTGCACAGGAACCTGCTCGGCTGCAGCCACGAAACATGCTTGTGATTATTGGCCCCCTATGTACTCAGACGTGACTCCATTCAGCTTAGGGCCCCTTTCCTCTTGCTTTATCGTTAGCATATATTCTAGACAATATTTAGTATTTAATTTGTGTATTTAGTGTTATTATTACCATTAACTAACTAGTCTATCTTTATTCCATGGCTGCATGCAATATATATTTAAAGTATTACCGTATATATAGTCAGAGTTTACGGTGGCAAATGCTCCTACAGATGTACGCCTGGCGGTAAGGCCGCATGCGATGTAAACACTGTGGATTCGAGGGCAGAAAATCCACAGCATTTTTGCAAATCTCATCCACATGCTGTGGACATGTTCTTCAAGAAACCCAACCAAACAATAATAATGATGAAGAATACATGGCAGCAATAAATAAGCAAACATCCCACCAAGAAGAATGGATGTTATATCTGTAGCACGTCAGGTTCATCTGCAAAGGGCAAATCCACAGTATTTCTGCATTGAACATCTGATCTATTCGGTGCAGATTTTGCACACTATGGATTTCCTTCTATGAGTGCTCGTACCCTAAAGTACGGGTCGGGTAGCATACATCACAAACATAGTGTGAACACAAACTAACACCAGTACCAAATCCTGGGTATGTTGTTTTCCCTATTTACACAGCACATCAGATTTTTTTAACATTTTAAGATAATTTGCCAGGGATTAGTACTCCAGTTTTTATAAAACGTTGCCAGTAGCTCCTCATCCCATTTCCCACAGACATGCCAGATATGTTAAATGAGTTTTCTGAGACATTTATAACAAATGACCTATCCTCTGGATAGATCGCCAGTATCTTATCAATAGGGGTCTGACACCTGGGAGCCCCGACAATCAGCTGTTTGAGAAGGCACTGGAGTTTGCAGTAGTGCCACGGCCTTCTCGCTGCTTGGTCTATGACATGGCCTAGGTGCAGCTCAGCACCCTAGAAGTGAATAGGGGTGAGCTGCGGTATCAAGCACAGCCGCTATACAATGTACGGCGCTGTGCGTGGTGAGCTGAGAGAAGGCTGCATCACTACTGGGAGCCCCGATGCCTTCTCAAACAGCTGATTGGCGGGGGTCCTGGTTGTCGGACCTTCACCGATCAAATAGGTAGTCAGTAGTGCTGAGCGAAGCGAGCTTCGGATCATAGATCCGAAGTCGCTTTGGTCAAAACTTTGTTTGAATGGTGTACGGAGATCCGTCTCTGTACAGCATTCAAATGTATTGGCTCCGCCGAGGTGAAATTTCGGTGAATAACTTCTAACATCAATTTTTTAACTTAAATTTTTTTTAAAAACTGGAATCCGAAGTCGGCTTTGGGACCTACTGTTACCTGGGTACCGAAGCCGACTTCAGATCCTTAACGGATCTCCATACAGCATTCAAAAAAAGATTTGACCAAAGCGACTTCAGATCTATGATCCGAAGCTCGCTTCGCTCAACACTAGTCATCAGTCCTCCTGTCTAGACACCCCACCAGTCAGCCAAGAAAGCTCACTTGTCAATGGATCTGATCTTTTATAAGACATATAACATAATGTTAAGTGTATGGTGGACAAACAACCATAGTAACGATTGTTCGTACCCCACAGAGTTTTGATCAGCCAGCATTTTAAATAAGAGCCAACTGAGCTGTTTATTGTTGATTGGTGCTTGTTACGGCCCCGCCATCTAGAAGGATCTTTATTCGTATGGTGGCTTCCTGACTGCCTCCCAATGGCAAACACTGTTGAGATGTATATTTATACCATGTATATAGGGAGGTTTTGGGAGACAGCTGTTGGCCCAATCTTAAGAAACCTAGTAGAACATCAAGGGGTACTGGCCCAAATGAGGTACATGCTAGGTGCATGGTATGTGTGGATATTCCTGTGCTATGGACAGTTGTAGAATTTCTCATCTCACTGTCACCAAACACAGACGTCTGCCCTTTTGATGTCATTGATGTGTCACCTCCGACTTCATCTACTGAACAAATATCAGTGATGACACAATTTCCAGCTCAGGCCCTCCCAGGCCATTATCACAGGAGCACCAAGTGCAGGAGTAAATAATGGTATCAGGTGGGGCAGCAGGTCAGGATGGAGAAGTATGTGGCTGTAACTTGGTGCCTTCCAAAGACAGAAAGGCAAAGCATCCAAAAACATCTCTCTGCTGCAGAAGCTCTCAACTAGAATGGACACCATAGATTCAATGTGACAAAGATGGAGCGCCTAATCATTGCTTTGTTTAATGGTGCTTCCATTTGCTTTCCTAAAGAGTAAAATACCCCAATGCTCCAAGGGTGAAAGGTGCAGAAAACCCGCAGCACTTTCTCTCCAAAATCCACATCATTTGGCGTCGATTTTGCTGATGCAGAATTCCAGTAGGTCTGCTGAGGATTTTCCGCTGCAGAAAATCTGCAGATGACCTTCTACATGTGTCCATCCCATTCCTTGAAGTTTTTCTGCTTCTCCTCACAGCTCATTACACAAGGGACGGTTCTCCTGCGTCTGGTCATTAGGCACTCACTCTGCAATTTTTTTGTGAGGTCTGTAGGCCCAGAGGCTTCACTGTATGTTCACTATTGGGACCAGAGCTACAGGGACATGGAGTCATGGATAGTTACTGCTGTGTAATACAGTATAAGCTATATAGTGACTGCTGGGGAGATTTTCATGTCTGGCTGGCTCTGTAGATTATGAGTAGAGTGCTAGATAGTAAACTATAGTAGGACTAGGAACTCTTAACATCAGATCTAATGAAAAAGATAAATTACCTGCATAGATAAACTGTAACTATAGAGTAGATCTTGAGAAATCAGCTACTCCGTCTACATCTCCTAAGCTAAAGATCAAAATATGTCATCAATATTCACAGTTCTACCCCAGGGCCGATATTGGTGCAGCTCCGAGACAGACGTTCCATGTGCGACCCTCGATGCCATATATAAGATCCATGTGGAATCAGGCACATGGAAGTTAGACCTACAGTATAGGCTGAAGTTACCCACGAGTCACATATTATTTTTTTTGCATCCTATTTCCTACATTACGGGAAAGATTTATGAAATTGTCTAAAAGAAAAATGGACTCAGCCTTCATTTTTCAAGAGCAGCAACAAAGTGAAAGCTGCGCTGTGACTGATTTCTATGAGCAAAAACTGACGTTTTTGTGGAAAAATGCCTCAAAATATTCTCTAAAAACTGTGCTAACCCTCCTGTGGTAAAAATGCGGTTTGTGTGACTTGGAATCCAAAATTTCACATCCATCCATCACATCTAACGTTGTACATCTGGTCTCTGTTGTAACATACAGCGGCGGCATAAAACAGGCTCCAGAACGCCCCGTGATAGTAATTATCTTCCACCTCGTATATTCATGTCAGTCAAGCAGTGTGATCATATCTATATTCTCACCAAAGCATAAGACCACCCGGACCTCCCACCTGTTCTATTTCTATGGGTCATTCTTCGCTGTTAGACCCTGCATATTTAACATATTACATGGTACAGATGTTGAGACGCTTTCAGAAGGTCCCGCCATTGTTATACCGCATTAAGTATTGGCCCCACTTTTCAGATGATGGCATTTTTGTAATATTATCCCTTTTAAATAGAAGCAGGTGTGGATCCATCTTCGCTGAGCCTTGGTGATCAGCTGTTGTTGCTGCAGGAAGCCACTTCTGGTCACACTTTTCTGCTCTGTGGCATGCAGCATGATATGGCGCCCATACTAATAAATGGCTATCCACATAGAGCATGAATGGGCCGGGTCTGGCAGAACGGGTGGTGACCTCATGCCCTTTAAAAAAAAAAATCTCATCTTTTACCAGAATGTAATATGAGACACAATGTACCAGAGTAATCACATAAGATTGATTTTTTTTTAAATTATTACTGCATGAAAAAGTAAATTAAAGGGGTTGTCGAGATTGTACAAAAGGGTCTTTTTTGAGGAACAGAACCACTCTCGTCCATGGGCTGGTATTACAGCCGTGTGACATTTCCATAGATGCCAACAGTCCCATATTCCCATGTCCCGCACTTCAGCGACAATTCCTGCAAATTCGAGCTGTCCCAGGATAAAACTTGATGGAGCTTATATAAACCCCACCTACAAATGGGAGGTCCCACATGGTTTTAGAGTATTCCTGGGGGCAGGGACTACTGCAGAGTTTTTGTGTACAGTACTCTATGCACCAGGGGCAGGGAGGCAATTGCCCTCCAGGCCGCCCTAAAGCATGTTAAAAACAGCCGCTGGGACATCTTTAACGAATAATTTAATTCATTTTTTTATTCCTCAGGGCCGCACCGCCGATCACCACAGGCGCCGCGGCCCTGATTCTAGTTGCCGGCGGCGGTGGTGGTGGTGGTAGTGGGGGGTCAGTAGGAGATGAGCGCTTCCATTGTGGAAGCGCTCATCTCCATATTCATCTGTATCGCCGTCCTCAGGACAGCGATACAGATGCCTGTACTGCGGCAGGGCAGGGGAGGGAGGAGCGTGTCTCTTCCCTGTTCTTCTGATAGGCTGCAGGCACTAATGCCTGCAGCCTATCAGAGGCCGGCTCAAGCGGCGCGATGACGTTATTATCATCGCGCCGCCTGAGCCGGGCAGCACACAGCAGGGACACAAGCCGGAAGAGGCCTGCATCGCATCACTGCTGATGGAGGTATGTATTAGGCTCCATTCACACGTCCGCAATGTGTTTTGCGGATACACGGAGTCACGGATCCGCAAAACACGGAAAGCGGCAATGTGCGTTCCGCATTTTGCGGACCGCACATTGCCGACATAATAGAATATGCCTGTTCTTGTCCGCAATTGCGGACAAGAATAGGACATGTTCTATTTTTTTGCGGAAACGGAAGCACGGATGCGGAAGTGCGGATCCGCAAATGTGGATGCGGACAGCACATTCCGTCCCCATAGAGAATGAATGGGTCCGCACCCTTTCCGCAAAATTGCGGAAAGGATGCGGACACATTTTGCGGACGTGTGAATGGAGCCTAAGTGTTTTTGGGTTTTTTCTTTGCGAGGTTAGCTGGCACTATGGGGGCATCTGACATTTCTTACAGCCCCATTTTTATGGGGGTCACACTCTGGGGGCATTTATTTCTTGCTAATTTTGGGGGGGCACTATGGGGGCATTTCTTACTGGCACATTATGGGGGGGGCACCATGGGGGAGAGGAGCACTATGGGGGCATCTGGGGTTATAAAGGGGCTTTTTTTTATTAGCACACTATGGGGGGCACTATAGGGGAGAGCGGCACTATGGGGCATTTGTTGGCACTATAGGGGCATTATTTGGGGGCACTATGGGGAAGTGGGGGCTCTAAAGGGGCCTTTTTTTATTGGCACATTATGGGGGGCACTATGGCATCTGGTGGCACTAAGGGGGCATTTTTTACTGGCACATTATGGGAGGCACTATAGGGGAGAGAGGCACTATGGGGCATTATTTGGGGGCACTATGGGGGAGTGGAGCACTATTGGGGCATCTGGTGGCACTAAGAAGGTGCATTTTTTACTGCCACATTATGGGGGAGAGGAGCACTATAGGAGCATCTGCTGGGGGCACTAAGAAGGGGCTTTTTTTTACTGGCATATTATGGGGGACACTATGGGGAAGGGGGAGAAGAGCACTATGAGGGCATTTCCTGGAGCACTATATAGGTGTATTTTATACTGGCATACATTATGGGGACATTAGCTCAGCTGCGGGCACTAAGCGAGGGTATTTCATGTACTGTCATATTATAGGGAGAATTATTACTACTAGGAGGTATTATGCGGAACTTTACTGCTACTGGGGGCTATGAGGAACATAATTACTAGTATGGGCACTATAGAGGCATTATTACTACTAAGTGGGCTCTGGCAGATAATTATTTCTATTGGTGGGATTTTGGGGAGCACTGTTACTTTGGGGGGCACCCTGGCATAGTATCAGCTCAGCACAATTATTTTTGGGGGACATTATCTTTATACTATTATTGTCTGGGTGCAGTTATTTTTTAGAGCACTGTGTGCCAATAATTGTTGAAGGGGGCACTATCTGTGTGGTAGTAGCATTTCCAGGGGGACTGTATCTGCAGTATAGTATTGGGGGCACTATCTGTGTGGTAGTAGCATTTCCAGGGGGACTGTTTCTGCAGTATAGTATTGGGGGTGGCAGGAAAGGGTGTTCAGAAGATGTGAAGATGATGGAAATGTGGGAAACTAATGTCTGTTTGTCAATCTCTGCAGAGACAGGAAATGGCTAAAAAATCATCATGGCGGTCTGGTCTGAATGGAGAAGATAAAGAAAGAGAACGTCTACAACAAAGGTGACATCACTGGATGTAAGTGGTATGTGGCGCTATGTAGGAGAGGAGATGCTCCGGCTCCTTCCCCTGCCATTTGCAGAAGGAGGATTCAGAGCTGGGTGAGGACGGCCAAAGGGGGCAGCAGGCCACGGGCGGGTGGCAGATGGTGGGGGGAACCACAAGCCTGGGGAGGGAGGAGAGTGGAGGAGCTTCCTGGCTGTAGCCGGCTGTTGTCTATTGTACAATGTGAAGCAGGCAGTGCAGCCAGGACAGGCCTCCCCTCTCCGTATGATGTGTAGAGACAGGCCGCAACTATAGAATGTCAGCTGTACAGTGTTTGTTGGGAGTGGCCTATTATATGTAGGAGGGGCTTAAAATAATGGGCGGGGCTAAAATGCGCGGCGCAGGTCTTTTAGAAATGCATTCCTACAGGGCTTTTAGTAATGGCCAGCCAAAAGAATCGGCGCAGCACGCTACGCGTGCCGCTTTTTTAAATCTGAAGGAGGCTTTGAAAAATGGGCGGGCAAAAGAATTGTCGCAGCGCACTACACGTGCCACATTGGGGGGCAGTAAATGCAATGTGTTCCTGTATAAAAGTCTGCAAAATAAAAATGGGCCACTTGACTGGATTTGCCCCCCAGGAGTAAGGCTGACAGCCCTTCCCTGCTATGCACTATATGTCCGACAGGTTAGGCAACAGTCCCATATTTGCAGGGACTGTCCCTAATTTTCAGCGACAATTCCTGCAGATTTGAGCTGTCCCAGGCAGAAAATCGATGGGTTTTATGTAAACTCCACCTACGAATGGGAGGTCCTACATGGTTTTAGGGCATTCCTGGGGACAGAGACTATTTGTGCAGTGTCCCACTGCAGGGTTTTTGTGTACTGTACTCTATGCACTATATGTATCACAGGCTATGTATGGGAAGAGCAGCAGGTCACCACCTCTGGAGGAAGAGAGGTCAGTGTAGAGTGAGCTCTGAGTGAAGTAGTAGCAAGAAACAGAGCTGAGCTGGAAAACTCTTTTACCTGAGGGTTACAAAAGCAACAAAGTGTCAGCAAATGTGCCAGCCCTTATGGGAAAGAGCTATCGGATTCCACATAAGGTTTAAGGGGTTTTGCCATCACAGACAATGGGGGCATATCACTAGGATATGCCCCCATTATCTGATAGGTGCAAGTGTAGTGTCCCACTAGGTAAAGGTGGGCACTACACAAGGGTTAACATGTCTTTTGCATTACTGTGATGTTTAATTATGCATTTCCCTGTGTTATCTGGGTGTCAGGCCTGTTAGGGTGTAGTTTAGCCTCCTAGACATTAGAGGGAGCTAGAGAGCCCTAAGTATATATAGGTAGGCCCAGACGGGAGAGTTAGTTCATACCAGGTGGCTAGAAGAGTAACCTAGTCAGCCTGAAGCTCCTGAGGCTAAGCTTAGCTCAGTAGAGTCACCCCAGAAGAGGAAGCTACCTCCTGGGAGAAACCTGCAGCATCCCTCACAACAGGGACAGTACAACCAGCTCAGATAAGTAAGCTGATGGGCAGAAGTACTATAAGATAAAAGCAAGGGTCAATACGGGAGGAAGAATTTCTACCAAGGATTAAAGCCAGCATTTAGGCATCCAGGCCTTGGGATCCAGCCAGCTAGAATAGCTGAGGGGATAGGGCAGCATAGTTCTGTGAAGCATTAACTGTTTACCCTCCAAGTATCTTGCAAGATTAATACCTGCCATTAGAGTTGAGCGAACACCTGGATGTTCGGGTTCGAGAAGTTCGGCCGAACTTCCCGGAAATGTTCGGGTTCGGGATACGAACCCGACCCGAACTTCGTCCCGAACCCGAACCCCATTGAAGTCAATGGGGACCCGAACTTTTGGGCACTAAAAAGGCTGTAAAACAGCCCAGGAAAGAGCTAGAGGGCTGCAAAAGGCAGCAACATGTAGGTAAATCCCCTGCAAACAAATGTGGATAGGGAAATGAATTAAAATAAAAATTAAAAAAATTAAAATTAACCAATATCAATTGGACAGAGGTCCCATAGCAGAGAATCTGGCTTCACGTCAGCATAGAATCAGTCTCTTCATGCCATAGCAAAGAATCTGGCTTCATGTCAGCAGAGAATCAGTCTCTTCATGCCATAGCAGAGAATCTGGCTTCATGTCAGCGCAGAATCAGTCTTTATGTCATAGCAGAGAATCAGGCTTCACGTCACCCACCACTGCAACAGGCCACTGTCACACATTTAGGCCCAGGCACCCAGGCAGAGGAGAGAGGTCCCATAACAGAGAATCTGGCCTTATGTCAGCGCAGAATCTGTCTTCATGTCATAGCAGAGAATCAGGCTTCACGTCACCCACCACTAGAACAGGCCACTGTCACATATTTAGGCCCAGGCACCCAGGCAGAGGAGAGAGGTCCCGTAACAGAGAATCTGGCCTTATGTCAGCACAGAATCAGTCTTCATGTCATAGCAGAGAATCAGGCTTCACGTCACCCACCACTGGAACAGGCCACTGTCACACATTTAGGCCCCGGCACCCAGGCAGAGGAGAGAGGTCCCGTAACAGAGAATCTGGCCTTATGTCAGCACAGAATCTGTCTTCATGTCATAGCAGAGAATCAGGCTTCACGTCACCCACCACTGGAACAGGCCACTGTCACAGATTTAGGCCCCGGCACCCAGGCAGAGGAGAGAGGTCCCGTAACAGAGAATATGGCCTTATGTCAGCGCAGAATCTGTCTTCATGTCATAGCAGAGAATCAGGCTTCACGTCACCCACCACTGGAACAGGCCACTGTCACATATTTAGGCCCAGGCACCCAGGCAGAGGAGAGAGGTCCCGTAACAGAGAATCTGGCCTTATGTCAGCGCAGAATCAGTCTTCATGTCATAGCAGAGAATCAGGCTTCACGTCACCCACCACTGGAACAGGCCACTGTCACACATTTAGGCCCCGGCACCCAGGCAGAGGAGAGAGGTCCCGTAACAGAGAATCTGGCCTTATGTCAGCGTAGAATCAGTCTTCATGTCATAGCAGAGAATCAGGCATCACGTCACCCACCACTGGAACAGGCAACTGTCACACATTTAGGCCCAGGCACCCAGGCAGAGGAGAGAGGTCCCGTAACAGAGAATCTGGCCTTATGTCAGCACAGAATCTGTCTTCATGTCATAGCAGAGAATCAGGCTTCACGTCACCCACCACTGGAACAGGCCACTGTCACACATTTAGGCCCAGGCACCCAGACAGAGGAGAGAGGTCCCGTAACAGAGAATCAGGCCTTATGTCAGCACAGAATCTGTCTTCATGTCATAGCAGAGAATCAGGCATCACGTCACCCACCACTGGAACAGGCCACTGTCACACATTTAGGCCCAGGCACCCAGGCAGAGGAGAGAGGTCCCGTAACAGAGAATCTGGCCTTATGTCAGCGCAGAATCAGTCTTCATGTCATAGCAGAGCATCAGGCTTCACGTCACCCACCACTGGAACAGGCCACTGTCACATATTTAGGCCCCGGCACCCAGACAGAGGAGAGGTTCATTCAACTTTGGGTTGCCCCGCAATATAATGGTGAAATGAAAATAAAAATAGTATTGAATGAGGAAGTGCCCTGGAGTAGAATAATATATTGTTAAGGGGAGGTAGTTAATATCTAATCTGCACAAGGGATGGACAGGTCCTGTGGGATCCATGCCTGGTTCATTTTTATGAACGTCAGCTTGTCCACATTGGCTGTAGACAGGCGGCTGCGTTTGTCTGTAATGACGCCCCCTGCCGTGCTGAATACACGTTCAGACAAAACGCTGGCCGCCGGGCAGGCCAGCACCTCCAAGGCATAAAAGGCTAGCTCTGGCCACGTGGACAATTTGGAGACCCAGAAGTTGAATGGGGCCGTACCATCAGTCAGTACGTGGAGGGGTGTGCACAGGTACTGTTCCACCATGTTAGTGAAATGTTGCCTCCTGCTAACACGTTCCGTATCAGGTGGTGGTGCAGTTAGCTGTGGCGTGGTGACGAAACTTTTCCACATCTCTGCCATGCTAACCCTGCCCTCAGAGGAGCTGGCCGTGACACAGCTGCGTTGGCGACCTCTTGCTCCTCCTCTGCCTTCGCCTTGGGCTTCCACTGGTTCCCCTGTGACATTTGGGAATGCTCTCAGTAGCGCGTCTACCAACGTGCGCTTGTACTCGCGCATCTTCCTATCACGCTCCAGTGTAGGAAGTAAGGTGGGCACATTGTCTTTGTACCGGGGATCCAGCAGGGTGGCAACCCAGTAGTCCGCACACGTTAAAATGTGGGCAACTCTGCTGTCGTTGCGCAGGCACTGCAGCATGTAGTCGCTCATGTGTGCCAGGCTGCCCAGAGGTAAGGACAAGCTGTCCTCTGTGGGAGGCGTAGCGTCATCGTCCTGTGTTTCCCCCCAGGCACGCACCAGTGATGGGCCCGAGCTGCTTTGGGTGCCACCCCGCTGTGAACATGCTTCATCCTCGTTCTCCTCCACCTCCTCCTCATCCTCGTCCTCCTCGTCCTCCAGTAGTGGGCCCTGTCTGGCCACATTTGTACCTGGCCTCTGGTGTTGCAAAAAACCTCCCTCTGAGTCACTTCGAAGAGACTGACCTGAAAGTGCTAAAAATTACCCCTCTTCCTCCTCTTCCTCCTGGGCCACCTCCTCTTCCATCATCGCCCTAAGTGTTTTCTCAAGGAGACATAGAAGTGGTATTGTAACGCTGATAACGGCGTCATCGCCACTGGCCATGTTGGTGGAGTACTCGAAGCAGCGCAACAGGGCACACAGGTCTCGCATGGAGGCCCAGTCATTGGTGGTGAAGTGGGTCTGATCCGCAGTGCGACTGACCCGTGCGTGCTGCAGCTGAAACTCCACTATGGCCTGCTGCTGCTCGCACAGTCTGTCCAGCATATGCAAGGTGGAGTTCCACCTGGTGGGCACGTCGCATATGAGGCGGTGAGCGGGAAGGCCAAAGTTACGCTGTAGCGCAGACAGGCGAGCAGCGGCAGGGTGTGAACGCCGGAAGCGCGAACAGGCGGCCCGCACTTTATGCAGCAGCTCTGACATGTCGGAGTAGTTGCGAATGAACTTCTGCACCACCAAATTCAGGACATGTGCCAGGCAAGGGATGTGCGTCAAACCGGCTAGTCCCAGAGCTGCAACGAGATTTCGCCCATTATCGCACACCACCAGGCCGGGCTTGAGGCTCACCGGCAGCAACCACTCGTCGGTCTGTTGTTCTATACCCCCCCCCACAACTCCTGTGCGGTGTGGGGCCTGTCCCCCAAACATATGAGTTTCAGAACGGCCTGCTGACGTTTACCCCGGGCTGTGCTGAAGTTGGTGGTGAAGGTGTGTGGCTGACTGGATGAGCAGGTGGAAGAAGAGGAGGAGGAAGCTGAGTAGGAGGAGGAGGAGACAGGAGGCAAAGAATGTTGCCCTGCGATCCTTGGCGGCGGAAGGACGTGCACCAAACAGCTCTCCGCCTGGGGCCCAGCCGCCACTACATTTACCCAGTGTGCAGTTAGGGAGATATAGTGTCCCTGGCCGTGCTTACTGTTCCACGTATCTGTGGTTAGGTGGACCTTGCCACAGATGGCGTTGCGCAGTGCACACTTGATTTTATCGGACACTTGTTTGTGCAGGGAAGGCACGGCTCTCTTGGAGAAGTAGTGCCGGCTGGGAACAACATACTGTGGGACAGCAAGCGACATGAGCTGTTTGAAGCTGTGTGTGTCCACCAGCCTAAATGACAGCATTTCATAGGCCAGTAGTTTAGAAATGCTGGCATTCAGGGCCAGGGATCGAGGATGGCTAGGTGGGAATTTACGCTTTCTCTCAAATGTTTGTGAGATGGAGAGCTGAACGCTGCCGTGTGACATGGTTGAGATGCTTGGTGACGCAGGTGGTGGTGTTGGTGGTACATCCCATGTTTGCTGGGGGGCAGGTGCCAACGTTCCTCCAGAGGCGGAGGAAGAGGCCGAGGCGGCGGCAGCAGCAGCAGAAGAGGCCGAGGCGGCAGCAGCAGAAGAGGTAGCAGGGGGAGCCTGAGTGACTTCCTTGTTTTTAAGGTGTTTACTCCACTGCAGTTCATGCTTTGCATGCAGGTGCCTGGTCATGCAGGTTGTGCTAAGGTTCAGAACGTTAATGCCTCGCTTCAGGCTCTGATGGCACAGCATGCAAACCACTCGGGTCTTGTCGTCAGCACATTGTTTGAAGAAGTGCCATGCCAGGGAACTCCTTGAAGCTGCCTTTGGGGTGCTCGGTCCCAGATGGCGGCGGTCAGTAGCAGGCGGAGTCTCTTGGCGGCGGGTGTTCTGATTTTGCCCACTGCTCCCTCTTTTGCTACGCTGTTGGCTCGGTCTCACCACTGCCTCTTCCTCCGAACTCTGAAAGTCAGTGGCATGACCTTCATTCCATGTGGGGTCTAGGACCTCATCGTCCCCTGCATCGTCTTCCACCCAGTCTTGATCCCTGACCTCCTGTTCAGTCTGCACACTGCAGAAAGACGCAGCAGTTGGCACCTGTGTTTCGTCATCATCAGAGAAGTGCTGAGGTGGTATTCCCATGTCCTCATCATCAGGAAACATAAGTGGTTGTGCGTTAGTGCATTCTATCTCTTCCACCCCTGGGGAAGGGCTAGGTGGATGCCCTTGGGAAACCCTGGCAGCAGAGTCTTCAAACAGCATAAGAGACTGCTGCATAACTTGAGGCTCAGACAGTTTCCCTGATATGCATGGGGGTGATGTGACAGACCGATGGGCTTGGTTTTCATGCGCCATCTGTGCGCTTTCTGCAGAAGACTGGGTGGGAGATAATGTGAACGTGCTGGATCCACTGTCGGCCACCCAATTGACTAATGCCTGTACCTGCTCAGGCCTTACCATCCTTAGAACGGCATTGGGCCCCACCAAATATCCCTGTAAATTCTGCTGGCTACTGGGACCTGAGGTAGTTGGTTCACTAGGACGTGTGGCTGTGGCAGAACAGCCACGTCCTCTCCCAGCACCAGAGGATCCACTAACACCACCACGACCATGTCCACGTCCGCGTCCCTTATTAGATGTTTTCCTCATTGTTCCCGTTCACCACAATTTTGAGAATGGCAAATTTGGGAATAGTTTTTCAACCCAGAACAAAAACTGTGCTTTTACGGTCACTACAAATAACTTGACCAGCTAAAACAGTACAGAATTGGTTGAATAGAAATGTGAGGCCTATTTTTTTTGCGCTGTGTGATAGGTATACGTTTAATCACAGAATTAGACTTGTATCTGCACGGTAGCGTGTGTGTTAAGTTTTTCTGAATGACACTATCAGCACCTTGAATCTAAGATATCCTTTTTGGGATAGATTTCAAGTAGGCCTGATATATATAGCATAAACTACTTATTTTGAGAATTGCAAATTTTGGAATAGTTTTTCAACCCAGGACAAAAACTGTGCTTTTACGGTCACTACAAATAATTTGACCAGCTAAAACAGTACAGATTTGGTTGAATAGAAATGTGAGGCCTATTATTTTTGCGCTGTGTGACAGGTATAGGTTTAATCACAGAATTAGACTTGTACTGTATCTGCACGGTAGCGTGTGTGTTAAGTTTTTCTGAATGACACTATCAGCACCTTGAAGCTAAGATATCCTTTTTGGGATAGATTTCAAGTAGGCCTGATATATATAGCATAAACTACTTATTTTGAGAATTGCAAATTTTGGAATAGTTTTTCAACCCAGAACAAAAACTGTGCTTTTACGGTCACTACAAATAACTTGACCAGCTAAAACAGTACAGATTTGGTTGAATAGAAATGTGAGGCCTATTTTTTTTGCGCTGTGTGACAGGTATAGGTTTAATCACAGAATTAGACTTGTATCTGCACGGTAGCGTGTGTGTTAAGTTTTTCTGAATGACACTATCAGCACCTTGAATCTAAGATATCCTTTTTGGGATAGATTTCAAGTAGGCCTGATATAGCATAAACTACTTATTTTGAGAATGGCAAATTTGGGAATAGTTTTTCAACCCAGAACAAAAACTGTGCTTTTACGGTCACTACAAATAACTTGACCAGCTAAAACAGTACAGATTTGGTTGAATAGAAATGTGAGGCCTATTTTTTTTTGCGCTGTGTGACAGGTATAGGTTTAATCACAGAATTAGACTTGTATCTGCACGGTAGCGTGTGTGTTAAGTTTTTCTGAATGACACTATCAGCACCTTGAATCTAAGATATCCTTTTTGGGATAGATTTCAAGTAGGCCTGATATAGCAGAAACTACTTATTTTGAGAATGTCAAATTTGGGAATAGTTTTTCAACCCAGAACAAAAACTGTGCTTTTACGGTCACTACAAATAACTTGACCAGCTAAAACAGTACAGATTTGGTTGAATAGAAATGTCAGGTCTATTTTTTAGGCGCTGGGTGACAGGCTCAACTTGCCCCTGATGTAGTATATGGCCAAAAAATAACCAGACTGTTGATGGTTAAATGCACTTCGGTGACACAGGCTCAGCCTGCAGCTGATGTAGTATATGTCCAAAAAATAACCAGACTGTTGATGGTTAAATGCACTTCGGTGACACAGGCTCAGCCTGCAGCTGATGTAGGATATAGCACAAAATAACCACACTATTGATGGTTAAATACACTTGGTGATAGCTTGTGCTGGCGCACCACAAGCCACAAAATGGCCGCCGATCACCCCAGAAAAAAGTGATATAAAAACGCTCTGGGCAGCCTAAAAAAAGTGAGCAAGTCGATATTAGCACTTCAATGATCCACAGCTGGAGATCGATCACAGAATGAAGTCTTTTGGAGGAGTTAATCTGCCTAATCTCGCCCTAACGTCGCAGCTGCAACCTCTCCCTATGCTTGAATCAGCAGAGTGACGTGCAGCGCTACGTGACCCAAGCTTATATAGAGGCTGGGTCACATGCTGCACTGGCCAATCACAGCCATGCCAATAGTAGGCAAGGCTGTGATGGCCTCTTGGGGCAAGTAGTATGACGCTTGTTGATTGGCTGCTTTGCAGCCTTTCAAAAAGCGCCAAGATAGCGCCGAACACCGAACCCGGACTTTTACGAAAATGTTCGGGTTCGGGTCCGTGTCACGGACACCCCAAAATTCGGTACGAACCCGAACTATACAGTTCGGGTTCGCTCATCCCTACCTGCCATATTAAGAAGTAAACCTGCTTGTGGAATATTGTTCTAAAAGACTGCATCATCATTATCAACTGTCTGTATAAAGTTTGAACTGTTTTCCAAGTAAAGCAACGTTTGGTTCACCATATCATCTGTGTACCTCCATTACTACTCCTACAAATCGGTGTGCCACCGTTACAGGCACTGGCGTCACGATCCTTAAAGGGACCTTGCCTCAGGCACTCAAAACACCTGCAGCATCCAGGGCACCTCATCCACCATCAGGCCTGGTCCCTACATACAGAGTGTGCCCCAGAGGAACTTGTGTCTACCTCTCCTTCACTGCCGCATGCCTACTCAGGATCCTCCAAAAAGTGAGTAACCCTCGATTGCCCATAACCGTGACCTCACTTCGCAATACCCTGCAGGTCTGGGGTGCTGCATAAATTGGCGTCACGAACAGGATACGATCATTCCGCGCCATTGTGGATTACAAAACTGACACAATTTAAATAACGCTTCAAAGGCGCTCCGTGGATGTAATAGGTGGTGGCAGCGGTATCGCAGCAGAACCGCAAACTCTGCCGCATAAAGGAAGGCACTGTAATAAATATAACGATACTGCGCTCTGGGACTTTAAGTATATTGAAATTAATGCAGGGATATCACAGATTATTACAATTCAGCACATGAGTATACACTATCATACAAGTCTTTATCTGGCTTTGCCAGTATACCTGTAGTGTGAACTCCTGTCTGTATGTTGATCCTCCTGCTTGTGCTTCTGTATTTGGTGCGCTGTTGCAGCTTTCTGAAAATCGGAGATTGCAGATAGAGTGATTGTTGCTCACCGAATCCTCGATGCGGGGATACTTAGATGTAGAGGATGGATCCGGACACTACCAGACCGTGTGGATACCTCTGTAATAGTGGCTGTGAATGACTGCTATGTGCGCACATAGCAGTCATTCACAGCCACCATTACAGAGGTATCCACACGGTCTGGTAGTGTCCGGATCCATCCTCTACATCTAAGCATCCCCGCATCGAGGATTCGGTGAGCAACAATCACTCTATCTTCAATCTCCGATTTTCAGAAAGCCGCACCAGCGCACCAAATACAGAAGCACAAGCAGGAGGATCAACATACAGACAGGAGCTCACACTACAGGTATACTGGCAAAGCCAGATAAAGACTTGTATAATAGTGTATACTCATGTGCTGAATTGTAATAATCTGTGATATCCCTGCATTAATTTCAATATACTTAAAGTCCCAGAGCGCAGTATCGTTATATGGATTACAAAACTGTGTGCCATTATATGCCTATAAAGTGACTAAGCCCGACTTGTTTATTTAAAATTGCTGGGCCAAAGAACTGTACTAATTTTCGGTGTGAAACTGTGATTGCATGGACTGTTTGCCATTTGTGTAAGCCACCGCTTGCTGTCAGTGAATATACAGCATTTTGCTCAAAGATGGCCGCTTAACCTAACCGGATTAAAAGTGCGCCTCGTTGTACCCGTTTGGCGCGAAAAAGGACAAGGTGAAGTTACCGCCCAGTCTGCAAGGAGGAAGAAACGCCGCCCTGTTGGGTAAAAGTACCGCCTACCTGAATCCCGGAGCTGCAGGAGGGCGCGCCTACCTTCTGACGCTGAACATGGGACTCCCGTCTGACGTAGCCACGCATCTCGCGAGACTTGCAGCGAGCACCACCGGAGTAAGTACTAACTTTATCCTTCACCGGCCCCCTTCTGATTACTATACCGGAGCAGCTCCGACCCCTGCTAGGGTACCAGGAAAGGTCCTCCCTTAGCAGCAAGAGACTTTACTTTGAAAAAAAAAAAGGGACTCTGACGTTTCAGCTCCAGTCCGCTCCACTGTCATTTAAAGGGCCATACCCAGCTAGTAACACTAGGGCAGGCGGCCCCAGAAATGCCTTTTGAAGTGCCCGCAACTGACAATAGGGCACCTGCCGCCGCGGCAGCATCAAGCCTGATGCCATTAACCATGCCGTATTATTTTGGGGCCCCCTGGTTTCCACGATATTCAGGGGAAGCCCATAAATTAAAGGACTTTAGGGACCAGATACTGGCCTTGTTCCGGCTCTATCCTATATCTGCTGAACAACAAATGGAGATCCTGCTAGCTCAGTTAGAAGGGGCCGCCCGCAGGGAAGTCATGTCCTGGCCCCGTTCTGAAAAGAGTACCCTGGAGCAGATTTTTGATCTCCTCGGCACCACATTTGAGGCCAGAATGGTGTCCGAAGTTAAAATGCGATTCTTTAGCAGGAAACAGCAATCTGGGGAGTCCCTCCGCGATTTTGCTCTGTCCTTGCAAGAGACCCTGAGGGCTGTGGTCCAGGTGGACCCCAAGGAAGCTGAGGATCAGGACAGGACTCTTAGAGAACAGTTCATTGCAGGTATAAGTACTGAACATCTAAAGGGCCAGCTAAGGATGCTGTCAGCCCAACCTCCCAATTGTGCATTCTTGGACTTTAAAGAGCTGGCCATCAGCATTCTAGGCCAAAACCCGGCCGCAGGGCCAGCAGCCTTGCCTGAACCTCAGGTTTGTCAACCAAAAACTGTCAATGTGGGGTCGGCTGGAGTCAGTCAGGCCACTCAGACTCCAGTAACAGATGTAGTGCAGCACTAATGGAGCAAGTGAACCATCTTACTCTGAGCTTAGAGAAAGTATGCAAGAAAATAGAGGAGTGGGAGAGACCATTATTGTTAGAAGATGAAGGCCCTTTTCCTCCAAGGCTCCCACCTGCATATAGGGATGTCTACCCAAAATAACCTGATGGATGGCCAAATTATCGGTCTAAAAATCGAAAGCAGCCTGTTTGCCACTATTGCAGAAAATATGGACATACTGAATTAATGTGCTGGCAGTTAAACGGGCAACCCCTGAGGCAGAGGACCGCCTCTCGGGAGGTAGAACAGTAGGTCCAAAGGATCCAAGCTGGATGCCTAAATACGTGGGATCCCGTCCAAAAATTAAAATATGTATCAACGGGATACCCTTTGAAGCCCTTCTGGATACGGGGTCACAGGTCACCACCATCCAACGACCTGCCTTTGACAAGTTCTGGGATCCAAGTCTCCTCACCCTGCCACCAGAGTCCTGGCTAGATATCATTGCCAGCAACGGGAAGCCAGTGAAAGTCCATGGATACTGGGAACCTACTCTTCAGGTGGGAGAGGCCACCTTACCACAGCAAGGTGTAATTGTGGTACAAGCAGGAGATAAAGGAGGACACCCTGTGATCCTAGGGACTCATGTCCTTAAAAACTGTTACTCTGAAGTGCTTGAGGCATTGAACCAAACTATATCCTCAGCCTCGCCTTCTTCCAGAAGGGTCATTCAAAAGACTATCAGCGCGCTGTGCGCTCAACAAAGGTTCGCCAACAAAAAGGGGGAAATTTGTACTGTTCGGATCCGGGACAACCGGCCAGTAATCCTGCCTCCAAATTCCCAGATCATCCTTTGCTGCCATGCGGTGTTAGGGATCCAGGGTCAGGACTATCAAGCCCTAGTGGAACCCATTCAGATTGAGAATCATCCCTTCGTACGGACAGCCAAGAGTCTGGTGACCGTGTCCCAAGGTAAAGTGCCTGTCCGTTTAATTAACTTTGGTGATCACCCCGTTACTCTTTTTAAGCACTGCCCCGTTGCTCAGCTTTTCCAGGTGTCTTTCCAGGATGTGATCCGTCTGCCTGCTACGGAAACGTTCCAGACCACACAGAGCAGCAGCACCACCGCCAACACCTTGACAACATCCTGGTGGGAAGAGCTTCATGTGGGGAACGAATCCACCCCGAAAGAGCAAATAGAGGGAGTTCTGAAGCTAGTGAGAGAACATCACAAGGCTTTCAGCAAGCACTCCACGGACTACGGAGAGGTCAGTGTAATCAAACACACCATACCCACTGGCTCTCATCCTCCTATCAAGGAGAGGCACAGACCCATACCACCTACTACCTATCAGTCTGTGAAAGAGATGATACAAGAGATGAAAGACTCTAACATAATTCGGGACAGTCACAGTCCCTGGGCTGCGCCCCTAGTCCTTGTGCGAAAGAAAGATGGCAGTATAAGGTTCTGTGTGGATTACAGAAAGATCAATCAAATCACCCACAAAGATGCCTATCCACTACCACGCATTGAGGAGTCCTTGACTGCCCTGGGGTCATCAGCCTATTTCTCCACCTTGGACTTAACTAGTGGGTACTGGCAAGTACCTATGGCCCCAGAAGATCGAGAAAAGACTGCTTTCACTACACCTATGGGCCTGTTTGAATTTAACTACATGCCGTTTGGACTGTGTAACGCTCCAGGGACATTCCAATGGCTGATGGAGCGTTGTTTAGGCCATAGGAACTTTGAAACCGTATTGTTATATCTAGATGACGTTATTATATACTCCAAGACGTATGAGGACCACCTAGAACACCTGGCGGAAGTGTTCCAAGTCCTTACCAAATATGGCCTCAAAATCAAGCCATCTAAGTGCCACCTGCTGAAACCAGCGGTAAAATACCTAGGGCACGTTGTTAGTGCCGAAGGAGTACAGCCTGATCCTGATAAACTTGCTGCTGTCCGCAATTGCCCTACTCCCACCACCGTAAAAGAGATGGGAAGCTTTCTCAGCTTTGCAGGGTATTACAGGCGTTTCAGCCTCCATTTCGCACAAATTGCGGATCCAATCCAGGAACTCCTGAGGGGGCACCCTAAGAAGAGTCAACCAATATTAACCGGACAGAATGATATCAAAACATCAGACCCCCAAGAAGTCATAATAATCACCAAAAAAATATGAAACTAACTTTCGTATCTATGAAAATCCAAAAAGCTTTATTGTAAATATATATAAACAGTACATACATGTATTATAACAGGCAGCACAAGGCGGGACACACAGATGAGGAGCAGGACCCAAGGAGAGGCCGGGAGATCAGTGCAAAAAAATACAGGGAAAAAGAATACTAGCTGAAAGAGCATACCTCAGAGTCTCATAGCAGCAACGCCCCAAACACAATGCAACAGAGGCGATTCTGGAGACTGAGGTTTAAGATGGAAGGAACACAAAGGAACACAATTAAACATACCCTGAATGGTGCAAAGATCTCTCGGCCAACTCCTGACCCAACGCCGTTTCGCCATTAGATCTGGCTTCTTCCGGGGATACCCTAAGAAGAGTCCAAAGACTCCTATTCCTGTTGAGTGGAGCGAAGAATGGGAGATTGCCTTCCAGCTCCTCAAGAAGAAGCTGACCGAACCCCCTGTTCTGGGTTACCCAGATTATCAGAAGCCGTTCCACCTCTACACAGATGCCAGTAAAAGAGGCCTGGGGGCTGTGTTGGCTCAAGTGCAAGATAACAAAGAGAGGGTAATTGCCTACGCCAGCAGATCCCTGAAGGGAGCTGAGAAGAACGACCAGAACTACAGTGCCTTCAAGCAGGAGTTTCTTGCCTTAGTGTGGGCTGTGACCAAGAAGTTCAAAGACTATTTCGCTGCCACGCCATTTGTGGCCTTCACGGACAATAACCCCCTGGCGAATCTGAATACCGCCAAGTTAGGGGCTCTGGAGCAAAGATGGGCCTCCCGGCTTGCCAACTATGACTTCACTGTGAAATACCGGGCAGGCCGCTCCAATGACAATGCTGATGCCCTGTCTCGGCTACCCACTACGGAAGCCCCAGATGAACCAAAAGATGCCTGGGAAGAAGTGGAAATGCCAGCGTTCTACAATAAATTTGCCCAGCAGGATAATATCCGCACTGAAAACCATCCTGCTGCTGATCCTTCATCACCAGATATTCCTGAATCCAGAGGCGACCAAGAAAGGTGGATTAAGCTCCAGTCCGAAAGTAGAGTCCTCGGTGAACTGCTCGACTTCCTTACCAGTGGGAGAACTCCTGAGAGAGTCCGTAGGAAGAGCGCAGACCCAGAACTGATGAGACTGTGGAGACATCGCCACCTACTTTTCCTTCAAAGAGGCCTGTTGCTTAGAAGGAGCCTGGACCCAGTGTCCTGTGATAGGATATATCAAATCCTCCTACCACGTCGAGATGCTAGTCTGGTGCTAGAAATGTATCACAACCAGTCCGGACACTTTGGCGTGCAGAAGACTGAGGCCACCATTCGCAGAAGATTCTATTGGATTGGGATAAGAGACGATATTGAGAAATGGTGCCGAGAATGCACTGCCTGTGCTGTGGGGCGAACTGAACGTCATGACCAGAGGGCGCCTCTCCATCCTATCGTAAGTAAAACTCCTTTAGAACTTGTTGCTATTGATCATGTGAAGTTGGAGCCAAGTCGCTCAGGGTATACTTATGCCATGACCATTATTGATCACTTCACTAAGTTTGTCGTAGCAGTGCCTGTGAAAGACCTGACAGCTAAGACTACAGCAGAGGCGTTCTGGAAGTATTTCCTTCTGCCCTACGGCTGCCCAGAGAGAATCCTCACCGACCAAGGGTCTGCGTTTGAGTTACAGCTGTTTCAAGAGATGTGCCTGCTACATAACTGCCAGAAAGTCCGGACCACCGCTTATCATCCACAAGGTAACGGACTCTGTGAAAAGATGAATCAAACTCTCATCGAAATGCTGAGAGCAGTACCCCCAGAGACAAGGGGTAATTGGCCTACTCTGTTGCCACAACTCATGTATACCTATAACAACACAATTCACTGCTCCACCGGTTACACACCTTTCTACCTGATGTTTGGCCGTCAAGGGAGGTTGCCTGCGGACCACTCCCTAGATGTACAGGTGCCTGACGTCATTAACCCACTACCAAAGACTGATTGGGTAGTGGAGCACCAAAGACCTCAATGCCAAAGAGATCGTTCAAGAACGCATGGAAAATGCCCGGGAACGACAACAAAGAGACTATGACCTGGCTGCTCATGCGGAACCCTTAGCTCTGGGAGACCTGGTGTGGTTGAAGAACAACCATAGAACCAGTAAATTGGACAGTAAGTGGGAAAGGATTCCCTATGTTATTTCTGCCATTCCTAACGCTGAGGTTCACATCTACCAAATCTCCAGAGAAGGTAAAGGCTCTCAAGTTGTACATAGAAATCGGTTGAAACCCTGTATAGAAGGAGAACCTGCAGCAGAGGACATTGAACCAGAATCTCCTGAGCCTGAGTTGCCAGCCCAACCTGTTGATCCTATGCAGGCTGTTGAGAACCTGATACATGATAAAGATCCACTTCATTGGTTTCTCACTCCCTGGTTAAACCTGGTAGTACCTGCTCCTGTTCCAGTTGTTTCTCCATCCCAGGATGAACCCACTTCAGTTCCTGTTATTTCTTCACCTCAGAGTGTACCTGAAGGAGCTCCAGAGCCTGTGGACTCCTCCAATCCTCCTGAACCATGTCAGGAGGAATCTCCGCCAGTAAGAAGGTCCACGCGGTCTACCAAGGGGCACCCACCTGTGAGATTTGAGGACTACATTATGGGTCCAGGTAGCCCCTTACGGGAAACCCCTGTTTAACCCTCTACAAGCCTTGGGTACGGACTCATTGTGTTCCTTGAGCCTCTAAGAATTGTTATTTTGTTCTACATTTTCTATGGACTATTATTATGGACTATCCTGGTATTATTGATACGCTGCACCAGGTCAGCGCCCCTGTTCCCTTACAATTATCTTGAGAGAAGAGAACGATGCCCCTTGTCACCGCACTTTCAGTGAAACAGTTTATTATATTTCAATTGCTAAAGTGGTGATTACTGTGTAAGCTTGTTCTCCATTTTTGTCTTTCAGGCTGCAGTATCCAGCTGGGCAGGGCCCCTCCATGTTGCGCCGAGGACGGGCAACGTTGTAGCATGGGGGTATGTAGTGTCCCACTAGGTAAAGGTGGGCACTACACAAGGGTTAACATGTCTTTTGCATTACTGTGATGTTTAATTATGCATTTCCCTGTGTTATCTGGGTGTCAGGCCTGTTAGGGTGTAGTTTAGCCTCCTAGACATTAGAGGGAGCTAGAGAGCCCTAAGTATATATAGGTAGGGCCAGACAGGGGAGAGTTAGTTCATACCAGGTGGCTAGAAGAGTAACCTAGTCAGCCTGAAGCTCCTGAGGCTAAGCTTAGCTCAGTAGAGTCACCCCAGAAGAGGAAGCTACCTCCTGGGAGCCTGCAGCATCCCTCACAACAGGGACAGTACAACCAGCTCAGATAAGTAAGCTGATGGGCAGAAGTACTATAAGATAAAAGCAAGGGTCAATACGGGAGGAAGAATTTCTACCAAGGATTAAAGCCAGCATTTAGGCATCCGGGACTTGGGATCCAGCCAGCTAGAATAGCTGAGGGGATAGTGCAGCATAGTTCTGTGAAGCATTAACTGTTTACCCTCCAAGTATCTTGCAAGATTAATACCTGCCATATTAAGAAGTAAACCTGCTTGTGGAATATTGTTCTAAGGGACTGCATCATCATTATCAACTGTCTGTATAAAGTTTGGACTGTTTTCCAAGTAAAGCAACGTTTGGTTCACCATATCATCTGTGTACCTCCATTACTACTCCTACAATTCGGTGTGCCACCGTTACAGGCACTGGCGTCACGATCCTTAAAGGGACCTTGCCTCAGGCACTCAAAACACCTGCAGCATCCAGGGCACCTCATCCACCATCAGGCCTGGTCCCTACATACAGAGTGTGCCCCAGAGGAACTTGTGTCTACCTCTCCTTCACTGCCGCATGCCTACTCAGGATCCTCCAAAAAGTGAGTAACCCTTGATTGCCCATAACCGTGACCTCACTTCGCAATACCCTGCAGGTCTGGCGTGCTGCACAAGTCCCACCTCTGGGATCCGCAGCTACATGGAGAACGGAGTGGGGAAAGTAGTGGAGGGCGCACTGCGCATGCGCAGCCACCCTCCATTAATTTCTATGGGGTCGCCGAAAACAGCCCATAGAAATGAATGGGAGCGGGGGCTGCGCATGCGCGGTGTGCTCCCAGTCACTTGTATGGGAGAAGCGGGGAGCAGAGCTTGTTGGTGGCTGGACCCCGGGAAACCTGGGGTCCTCCAGCCACAACTCTCCCAGCTCCATTCTTGTTGTAGGCGCGGGTCCCAGAGGTGGGACCTGCACCTATCAGACAATGGGGGCATATCGCTGGGATGTGATGGGAATCACATTGTCTGTGATGGTAATACCCCTTTAAGTGGCCATAGAGGAAGTAGTGTCAAGTACCTGGCAGAGAAGGTGAGTGCATTTACATTGGGGCTACAGACCTCCCTGCATGTGGTGGGAGCAAATCAACTTCAAGTTCCCCATTATACTAAAAAAAACTGCCTGGCCATCTGTAGAGACTGTACTATATTGGAGAGATGCTTATATAGTAAGAGTGAGAGAGAAAAGTTGCAGCCCTTGGTTGACTCGAGAAGATTGTGCAAATTATAAGAAAAAGACTCATCCCCCATCTCCCAAACTCAGCCTTGGGAAGCTATATATGCTGTCTGTAAAGACTGCTCTTCATGCATCCAGTGCCTGTGTGAACCATCTATCAACTGCTGCAAAAAAGTACTGTGAACTTGTAGTAAATTGTGGCCTCTTCATTGCATGCTTCTGTACTGCATGGCATTCAGGGACCCTGCCTTGTACCTCACATCAACAATAGGGGCTCCCCGAACCACCACCAGGCAGGAGAGCTCCAACAACAGGGTGTGCCATGACGGATCCGCAAAAAACGCTACTGTGAAAGTAGCCTTACTTGTATTGTGAATTTGTGCCTATGTGCTTGTATCTTCCCTCAGTTGTATATTGCAAGGGATAATCATTCCCTGGTTGAGTGTTTGTGCATCTGCTTGTCTATTGAGTTTAAGTCTGCTATATACACTCACCTAAAGAATTATTAGGAACACCTGTTCTATTTCTCATTAATACAATTAACTAGTCAACCAATCACATAGCAGTTGCTTCAATGCATTTAGGGGGGTGGTCCTGGTCAAGACAATCTCCTGAACTCCAAACTGAATGTCAGAATGGGAAAGAAAGGTGATTTAAGCAATTTTGAGCGTGGCAAGGTTGTTGGTGCCAGACGGGCCGGTCTGAGTATTTCACAATCTGCTCAGTTACTGGGATTTTCACGCACAACCATTTCTAGGGTTTACAAAGAATGGTGTGAAAAGGGAAAAACATCCAGTATGCGGCAGTCCTGTGGGCAAAAATGCCTTGTGGATGCTAGAGGTCAGAGGAGAATGGGCCGACTGATTCAAGCTGATAGAAGAGCAACGTTGACTGAAATAACCACTCGTTACCACCGAGGTATGCAGCAAAGCATTTGTGAAGCCACAACAAGCACAACCTTGAGGCGGATGGGCTACAACAGCAGAAGACCCCACCGGGTACCACTCATCTCCACTACAAATAGGAAAAAGAGGCTACAATTTGCACGAGCTCACCAAAATTGGACTGTTGAAGACTGGAAAAATGTTGCCTGGTCTGATGAGTCTCGATTTCTGTTGAGACATTCAAATGGTAGAGTCCGAATTTGGCGTAAACAGAATGAGAACATGTATCCATCCTCTGATGGCTACTTCCAGCAGAATAATGCACCATGTCACATAGCTCGAATCATTTCAAATTGCTTTCTTGAACATGACAATGAGTTCACTGTACTAAAATGGCCCCCACAGTCACCAGATCTCAACCCAATAGAGCATCTTTGGGATGTGGTGGAACGGGAGCTTCATGCCCTGGATGTGCATCCCTCAAATCTCCATCAACTGCAAGATGCTATCCTATCAATATGGGCCAACATTTCTAAAGAATGCTATCAGCACCTTGTTGAATCAATGCCACGTAGAATTAAGGCAGTTCTGAAGGCAAAAGGGGGTCCAACACCGTATTAGTATGGTGTTCCTAATAATTCTTTAGGTGAGTGTATTTCCTGAATTCTGTATCAGTCTGGTATATGTTTCTTGACTTCTGTGACCTGCCCTGGTTGTACAACATGCTTTACTTGAATCTGATTAGATTCTGTCTGTGTCCTGTGTTGGAGCTTTGTCTGCCATTACGTGTATTGTCTAAACGGTGTCTTAGCAACTGTGTGAGCATCTTGTGCTTCCTTCCGCCTAGACGTCTTGACCACTGCCATCCAGTATCCACTTTGTCTGCTCAATTTCCTGTAGTCCATATATCTGTGTTTTGTCTTGTGCCTGTAACTGTGTTTGTCTTGGATTTGCCTGTATTGCACTAGTGTTTCTGACCTCTCTGGGTCAGCTGTCAACCACACCAGGACTATTCCAAGAGGTAGCAGCCTGGTGGCTCCCCTGCAGCAAAGCCCAGATCTTTGTATAAGAGTTAAACTGTGAAAACCAGAGGACCTCCAGGACAATGCCCTCAGGATTTGCCCCCACACCAAGTCGGTTAGTTGGCACGGTGGTTCCACAACCATTGTCCATACACCTGTCCATAACACTGCTGCAGCTATCTCCTATAAGGCTTCATGCACACGATTGTATGTGTTTTGCGGTCCGCAAACCGCGGATCCACTAAATTCAGATACTGGCTGTGTGCACGCACCCATTTTATTCTCCCTTCTGTAGAAATGTCCTATCCTTGTCTGCAAAATGGACAAGCTCTATTTATTTTGCAGGACAGCGGAATGCGTAATAGTTTGCTATCCACATTTTTTTGTGGCCCCATTGAAATAAATTGGTCCACACCTGATCGCAAAAAATACGATTGTGTGCATGGGGCCTCTTCTAACAGTAGATCCATCTGGTGGTAGTTGAAGAACAGAACTGAGCATGTGCGACCACCTCAGAGATATTACTGAGATGGATGTAGAAATAAGGAAAAGAACAAACAGCAGGTGGCGCTATACAGATACATTTTATTGAATATCTTGGTGGCTATATTAAATTTTTAATTACATCCAATTACAAAAGTATTCACATGCTGGTTCGAAAAATGTAGAATATTCTTGATGGGACAACCCCTTTAAGCGAAAATTTCAAAGTTCTTACTTTGTGAAACCACACTGACATGAGGTGGATTTGGTTTTCAAATAACGTATTAATTGGTGGCACAATTTTGCTGGTAATACTGCTGTTTTACTCCCAAAACCGCTCAGCCATTCACAATCATGCACAATGGAGCATGGGCCCGCAACAATGTGGGACCATACATTTGTAACTGGTTGCATCTCCTTTAGAAGCAACACCTGTTCTTCCCAATGTTAGTTATTAGTCTTTGACATCGCTTTAGAGCAGGGGTGCTCAACCTGTGGCAAAACTACAACTCCCAGCATGCCTGGATAGCCTACAGCTATTAGGGCATGCTGGGAGTTGTAGTTTTGCAACAGCTGGAGGTCTGCAGGTTGAGCACCACTGCTTTAGAGGAACTTTCAACCACCCTTCCTTGCATGAACTGCTTGTTTTCAGTTCTAGAAGGAATAAGAAAAAAAAAGTTGAAATATTTTAGCCTGGAAATGGTTATAAAGCCATCACTAAGGCTCTGGGACTTCAATGAACCACAATGAGAGTCATTATCTACCAAACAAGAAGACTTTGAGCAGTAGTGAATCTTCCCAGGAGTGGCGGCTTGAAGAAGTTTCTCCACGGGTGCAGCCAGGAAACCACAAAACATCTCAGAGCTCAATGAACTACAAACTTCTCAGTCTCCACTAGGACTGATGTTCATTACTCAGAATCTGGATGATCCCCAACCCTATACTACATTCTATGGACAGATGTGAACAACTCAAGCCCCATTAGTGCAAATATAGCATTTCACAGAAAAAAAAAACATACTACCAATAATCAAACATGGTGTATTGTACCAGCAGACTGACCCTCCAGGGACCGAGCATACTTGAAAAAAGGTGTGTCTGGTTGAGCTACTTGGTCAATGAAGGCATGCTATTACAGTATGCATATTCCGGGACAGCCGCTTCCCTGGGAGATAGCTGTATGTTTATAAGCAAGCAATATAAGCCTCATCTCATTTAAGTTACATGCACACAACGTGTTTTGTGGTCCGTTTTTTTTTTTTGCGGATCCATTGTAACAATGCCTAAAACGGACAAGAATAGGACATGTTCCATTTTTTTTGCGGGCTACGGAACGGACATACTAAAGCGGACAGCACATGGTGTGTTGTCCACATATTTTGCGGATCCATTGAAATTAATGGGTCCGCATCCTATCCGCAAAAAAACCCGGAGCGGACACGGAAACAAACAATGTTCGTGTGCATGTAGCCTTACTAAAACAATTTGAGGGTCTCCAATTCATTTGTAATCATTTTCTGCTGACCAATCAAAAATTACTTTTTTTTTTTTTTTTGCAAGACTTGGGTCCCCTTACATTTGCAAACAGTGCATTCAATATTAAAGAGACCATCCGATTCAAGACACAAAAAAATCACAATATAACTGATGAACTGACAGAGCACATAGTACATGGTGCCCTTCTTTTCAATATTTGAGCTGAATATCCACTTATTCTTGGACTCCACTTCTGCCACCCATTATGGCCATGGGCTACCAGAAAATGAGGACACAATGTAAATGTTCTAGACGTTCCCCAGTTCATATGAATTCTTTAAGAACACCTGCAGTGACCCCCGTCAATTACTGCTAAAGGGTTAATGTTTGAGTGGATCAGTGCTAAATAGTTTATGTTGCAATTCATTGCCAAAGGGTTTAAATTGGTTACAATATTCTCTTTTTCTTGTGCACTGTGAATCCCAAAATGGTTGTGTATAGACAACAAACAGTTAACTCTAGCACCTATTTAGTTTTGGTTGCCGAGGCTGGTCCTGACGCCTCTGGTTAGTTGTGGCAGGTTTATAGCATGAGTGAGAGAAGGAGCTTATGAGACTGACTGCAGCCTGTTAGGAGTCTTTGCTGAGCAGGTCTAGAGGAAGGACATATGTGTGTGAGCTCCTAAGAACGAGGCCTAGTCCATGGAACCATCACCCCCGAGACTGAAAGCTGCCAGAGAAGCAACTTTGCTGGGAGAATGCCTCTGAAAGAAAGAGAACAGACATCTTCAGATGTTTGAGAACCACTAAAGGTCCTGCTGAGACATTAGGGTATGTTTAAGACAATAGACTTTACTGCATGTGGAAAGGGTTGATTGCCTTCAGAACCACCACAATTCTTATATGGACTGACCATCCAGATCTAAGGACTGCACCCACAGATTGGGAATAGCAGAAAGTGTTAATGAGAACGGAAGTGCACAACTGTCATTATTTGGGAAGATTGCAAAATATATCTAGAGAGAGACTCAAGGAGGATTACTACCATCATTGCTGCTGCCTTTATACAACAACTGGGAGAAGCCTACTGTGTAATATACCTCAGAACTGTGGCTATTGCTGCTTGTCATGGCCTCCATCATCCTCCAGCCTCAACCGTCTGCTCCCCTGCCTTGCACCCATCTACCTAACATTAAGGGCATCCCAGCCACCACCAGGCAGAATTGCAATACTATAGTAAACAGAGACTGTTAAAAAGAGTGGTGCTGTTTCTTTAAAAAAAAATTAAAATACAAATAAAAAAAATACCAATTTTTTCTATATAACTCTTTTAAATATTCAAAAGCTTGTCAATGTGGCTGAATTAGTGCAATTCAGCCAATATGAGGGGCACTAAATTTCTCCACAGTGATGTGAAACGGTGATCTCCAGTTCCTTGAAGTGTTTGGGTTCAGGTGTTGAAGGTGAAATAACCAGGTTTTAAAGTGGTCTTCCAAGTGTTTTATACTAATGATCTATCCTCAGCATAGGTCATCAATATGTGATCAGTAGAGGTCCAGCACCTGGCACCCCTGCCAATCAGCTGTTTGAAGAGCTTGCTGATCTCTATTGGATAGAGGCTGTGCTTGGTATCACAGCTCAGCCCAGGGGCGGACTGAGAACTAAAAGTGGCCCCATGTTGTAGGCAGGTCCAAATTGATAGAAGATGGGCCAACTAAAGTAGACAGGAACAACAGAAGTAGGCAGGGATAGCAATACCATAGTGCAGGAAAAAATACTGCCGCTCTTGCCACAACTATATTCAACTGTATCACAATCATGCGGCCGTTGAGCATCAGATCATTATATACCTGGCCTGCGACCATCAGGAGAGCTTGGGTGGCCACCCACGTCATCGGTCCACCGGGAAATTTCCCTGTAGGGTCTATGGCCAATCTGCCCCTGGCTCAGGCCCACTCACTTAAATGGGACATAACTGCAACTGAAGAACGTGACGTCACTGGGCTAGGAAAAGGCTGCAGTGCACAAAGGGGTTCTGCAGCCTCTGATAACCTATCCCCCCTTTAAGTTTAGGGGAGACGCAAAATTGTCAGTTTCGGTAACTCTCCTAAAATGAATGTAGAAGCCTTCCTATCCTTTGCTCACCTGCCCAGATGTAGCAGAACTGGGGTCAAGGGGCCTTTGAGGTCGGATTTCCATCTATGAGACAATTATTATATATAAGAAGTCAGGCATTGTATAGGAGTTCTTAACTGAAGTCTACCTAGACATTTGTTGACATGTTTTCCTTGAGCTGTGTAAAGACCCATCATCGGTAAAATATTTTTCTACCTGGCACTTGGCTTATGGCTGACAAGCAATAGAGAATAACAGCAATCACATAGTTATTACTTGTTTAAGCCTTTGGTAAACAGGGGACAAGAAGTCTATCCAAAAAATAACAATAAAGATATACCCAGTATTATGCCTTATTAAAGATATACGAAGTCCACCAGAAGACAGATCCATATCTCAGAGCAACTTCACGCACAGGTGAGGAGAAAGCAACCAATGTGACTGTCATTACAGCTCCTACCAGGACTGGCAACCAACTGAGTTGTTTCACACTGTGTCAACCATGTGTGCTCAAGGTTTACAGTCTTCTCAATGGAAACCTCGGGTGCATTAGCTTAAAAGATGGTGCAACGAGCAGCAGGGAGGATGCAGAACAGAGAAGATAACAGTGGGCCTTTAGAAAGGTAATAGTACTCATAGTCCAATAACAGCCCTCTCTCTGGCGCCGTGCAGTGAATGGAGGGCACACACTTTCTTCCCTCGGGGCACTCCCAGTTATTGGGGCTCCTGCCTGGTGCTAGTTGGGTTGCCCTTGATGGTGGATGTTTAGCAGGGTAAAAGGCAAGAGTGCGGATGCAAGGCCGGTGGTTGGATGGCGGAGTCAATAACCAGGCCCACTTTAGTGATAACATGAAACAGTCTCTTTACTGAGGATGATGAGTGTTGTAGTACAAACAGCAGCAACAAAGTATATCACAGTATGGTTTTCTCCCAATAGCTGTATATGGGCAGCAATGATGGTAGGAATAGTCCCTGAATCTCCATCTAAACACTTTGCAACCCTTCAAGATGATCACAGGCATGCAAGACTCTCACAATCAGTACTGCAGTTCTGGGGCTAAGGGTCCAAATCATCAAACAAGCTCCCAGTCTGTTATATAAGTGTGGCGGGTGCTCCTAGCAATACCCTCTCCACAGCAGCAAAGTCTTTTGCCATAAATGAGTGTACCTTTGCTAACACGCACGGTAGATTGGATAGCGATCACGGTTTTGTGATTCTAGACAGTCTGTGAATCTCCATTGTCTTTCCTTCAGGGCTGGTCTCCTGGCACAATTCCTGTTTTCTGGCAACTTTCCACTCCACAGCAATGAGGTCCTTTTCCTTGCGAAAACTGTTCTTATGTAGCTTTAGCTTCCTTTCTCACAGGCAGAGCCAGACTGGCTTGGCTGATGCAATCCAACTACACAGATCCTCCTTCAGAAAAAGCAGGGCCAGCTTCCCTCTGTAGAGTTAGGGCATAATAACTAAACAGTGCTATTTGGGATCAAATAACAGCTTTTGGGATCACATACAAGGCTTAAAGAGGACCTTTCACCGATCCTGACATTGTGAACTAAGTATCATGACATATACAGCGGTGCCCAGGGATCTCACTGCACTTACTATTATCCCTGGGCCCGCTCCGTTCTCCTGTTATGTCCTCTGGTATGTTCGGGGACTTGGTTATAGTAGGCGGAGTCTGCCCTTGTTCTGGTGGGTGTCTCCTTCTCCTAGGCTGTAGCGCTGGCCAATCGCAGCGCAGAGCTCACAGCCTGGGAGTTTTTTTTCTCCCAGGCTGTGAGCTCTGCGATGCGATTGGCCAGCGCTACAACCTAGGAGAAGGAGACGCCCAGCAGAACAAGGGCAGACTCCGCCTACTATAACCAAGTCCCCGAACATACCGGAGGACATAACGGGAGAACGGAGCGGCGCCCAGGGATAATAGTAAGTGCAGTGAGATCCCTGGGCGCCGCTGTATACTGTATGTCATGATACTTAGTTCACAATGTCAGGATCGGTGAAAGGTCCTCTTTAACACAAAGTATTAACTCTTTCAGTACCAAATTAGCTTTTTAGCAGTGATCTTGGTCACAACATTGGCACTAAGTGATATCTGTCACCTATAGGCTCCCATGTTAAGAAACATATACAGCACGTAGGGGCGTAGCTACCATGGAAGCAGGAGAAGCAGATGCCAAGGGGCCTGGGAGGAGAACAAATGGATTTATTTTCAGGTCCCAGGCAGTGATCAGTATAGTGCTCCTACTCCTAATATTTTTATTGCTCACCGCCCTGGTCTTCTTCTCCAGAAGCCTGTGCTGAACTAAGTCCTGACAATGCACAGCTTCAGGATGGGGCGTAGGAGTGCACTATTACCTGTCGCTGTGCCATGTCAGGTCACAGTGTAGTGAGTGACTAGACACAGTACTGCCCAACGAGCAAAGGTGCCGGCAGGAAAAGAGAGGTACGGTAAGATATTTTTTTTTGCCTGATCTGAGGTCTGCATTAAAGCATCCTAGGGCCCATTCAAAAATTTGCTGTGGGACCTAGTCAGTTCTAGTTACGCCATGGACCACATGGCTCAATGTACACACTGGGCACTTTCCATGCACACATGGTAAACATAGACACTAAGGCAGTGTTCACATTTGCACTGTGCACGCTGCATTATTTTTCTGTCAAAACAACAGATGTCCTGACAGATCCTGTCATAAATCAATAGGGCTGTCAGGCACTGCTGGTACCCATCACACAGCAGACCGTGTCATGGGGTCTGTTATAAATGGAAAAGCCTTATCCAGATCCTTGACTGACAAATCTGCTGATCCATTCTCAACTACATACATCACACCTTGCTAGGCAGATGGCCATTCAGGAGTCTTAGAAAGCTGGACTACAACAGCTGGGTAGACCGACCTGGCGTTCATGCCAACAGACTGAGAATGATTGTGATCAGGTGGTGAAAACGCAGTAAAACTTAATAAAACCAAATAAGAAAGCTCAAAGCACACATAATAAACAATACGCTGCAGCGTCATTTTCAGAGGACTTCTAAATATTCCACAGGGGGGTGAGGCTCCGGGGGGCCCTGCTTCCCCAGCACCAACCCCAGACTGCCTGCTATTTCCTGAGATTAAAGCACCTTATAGAAAACACTCCGAGAATTTCTCCCTGCGTCTTGCTTTGCGCACCAAGGATCCAGAAATTCTGGGGGGAGGGAGAGATGCTCGAGGGGTGGCACAGAACATGTAATAGAGGCGAGAAGCCTGGATACAGGGTGAAGATCTTCTACTATAGTCAGGTCCATATGTTATATTTCATAAACACCACTCTTTCCTCTTCGTGTCAGCTCATTGTTTCTGTCTATTGACCTGGACTTTGCAACGTCAGTACAGGAATGTAGTCAGCATAGTGAATTAGTGTCTGTTATTCTGTATGTATGTTATTAGGATCCAGTCAGGGCTATCGCCCCCCCATTACTGCTAATAACCCCTCTACATTGTAGAGCATAGCCACCATTCACATGAGTCCTCTTCCGTAAACCCGTAAATTCAGCTAAAGCCTCTTGCACACAAACAGATTTTCTTTCCGTGTCCGTTCCATATGCAGAACTATTCACTTCAACGGGTCCGCAAAAAAAAAAGAAGTTACTCCGTGTGCATTCCGTTTCCGTATGTCCGTATTTCCGTTCCGCAAAAAAATCAAACATGTCCTATTATTGTCCGCTTTACGGAGAAGAATAGTACTGTTCTATGAAGGCCCAGCTGTTCCGTTCCGCAAAATACAGAATGCACACGAATGTCATCCGTATTTTTTGCGGACCGCAAAATACATACGGTCGTGTGCAAGAGGCCTAAGTCGTTTCGAAGTTATATGTGGTTTTAGGAAATGGCATTAGGTATTGTCAGGCTGATTTGTCAGGAGAACAGTGATGGTCAGTTCGCAATGTTTGCCAACGAACAAATGCGGGCTGCCATCTTGACTCACCCGTCCTGCGATGCACAGGTAAGCCCTTACCTGTGCCTGTGGCGGGAGCCGGTCTGAAATCAAATGCAGTCACCGGGAACAGGCAGTTCCGAGAACAGCCCGATGAAGGCCACCAGCGGCTGTTCTCGGAACTGCCTGCTCCCGGTGACCGCATTTGATTTCAGACCGGCTCCCGGCACAGGCACAGGTAAGGGCTAACCTGTGCATCGCCGGACGGGTGAGTCAAGATGGCAGACTGCATGTGTTCGTTGGCGAACACTGCGAACTGACCATCAATGTTCTCCTGTACCTGCAGAAAGGTTGTCTTACATGTAATACAAGGACAGGTCATAACAAGAACAAACAGGAGACCCCCTCTGTAGCATGTGAACACAGGCTACTTTCACACTTGCGTTTAACTTTTCCGATATTGAGATCCGGCAGAGGATCTCAATGCTGGAGGAAACCGCTTCTGTTTTGTCCCCATTCATTGTCAATGGAGACAAAACTGAACAGAACGGAGTGCTCCAAAATGCATTCCGTTCCATTTGGTTGCATTCCCATACCATGTGTGGCATGGGATGCGGAGCAAAACTGATCTGGCATGACACACAATGCAAGTCAATGGGGACGGATTTGTTTTCTCGGACACAATAGAAGACGGATCCGTCCCCCATTGACTTTTAATGATGTTTTTGCCGGATCCGTCATTGCTATTTTAAAGTCAATACAACTGGATCCGTTCATAAAGGATTCTGCCAGTAGTATTATCAGAAACGGAAGCGTTTTTGCTAATCCCTGCCGGATTAGTGTGAAAGTAGCCTAAAGGATACCTACATCCTAAATATCTTCTGGTATTTCATTTATATATGTAAGAAGATGTTATTAGTGGGTGTATGGGTTAAGGCCCCACTGATCATGGGCTATAACGAGCGTTGGCCTCAGTTGGCTTCACCCTGGGCAATCCATATGTCTGCTCAGAGCTTGCGGGGTACTATCTCCCCTGCACTGATGAGGGGCAATCACCCAGAAACAGCGGTCTGCAGATGAGGTGCTGGCTTACTTAATATCTGAGTCATGTCTCAAGGCCTATTTAAAGGGTCGAACATTCACTTATAGAATAGGTGCCTTACATCTGGTGGCATTAGAGGCAGAGCCTGTTAGGAGCTCGTTTGCATCCCTTTCTGCTCAGAGCTTACACTGTTTCTATTAAAATCAATGGGACTGTAATGGTCGACAGCAGCACAAGGGGTCCAGAGTCTATACTTTGCTCATTGGCATTCACAGTAGGAGTATGGAATATTATGCTGCAGAAAAATGTGTTTTAGGCCTCAGGCACAAGAACGTATTTTGTTTCTGTGTGCGTTCCGTTTTTTTTTGCGGATAGGATGCGGACCCATTCATTTCAATGGTTCCGCTAAAAATGCGAACAGCACACCGTGTGCTATCCGCATCCGTATGTCCGTTCCGTAGCCCCGCCAAAAAAATATAACATGTCCTATTCTTGTCCGTTTTAGGCATTGTTACAATGGATCCGCAAAAAAAACGGATGGCATTGCAGATCCGCAATTTGCGGACCACATAACACATACAGTCGTGTGCATGTAGCATTAGTCTAATTTTTTAACATTAGTCCCGTTAAAATAATGAAATTAAGAGCAGACTTTGTTAACCATCAAATGCAGGTATTTATCAGCCAGAGAAACAAAAACTCCCTTCCGCATTCCAAATAGTCCTTTCTGGAAGTTATCATTCCAATCTGCCATCAACACATTTATTAATAGGAAGGCCCACACCCTGACCGCCGTCTCTTCAAAGAACCGTTTACTTTCCCAGTGCAGGACTTGAAACAGGTTGTTTGCGAAAGAGAAAGTGATGACATGGACTGGAATTATATTATCTACTAATCTAGTATGTTTTAGTCTCTGTTTAGTCTTAAAGGGGTATTCTGGTTATATAAAGTTATCGCCTATACACAGGATAAGGCCTCTTTCACACGACCGTATGGGTTTTTTAGTGTTTTGCGGTCCGTTTTTTACGGATCCGTTGTTCCGTTTTTTTGTTGTTTTTGTTGTGTTTCCATTTCTTTTCCGTTTTTCCGTTCCGTTTTTCCGTATGGCATATACAGTATACAGTAATTACATAGAAAAAATTGGGCTGGGCATAAAATTTTCAATAGATGGTTCCGCAAAAATGGAACGGATACAGAGGACATACGGATGCATTTCCGTATGTGTTCAGTTTTTTTTTTGCGGATCCATTGACTTGAATGGAGCCACGGAATGTGATTTGCGGGCAATAATAGGACACGTTCTATCTTTCAACGGAACGGAAATACGGAAACGAAATGCATATGGAGTACATTCAGTTTTTTGGGCGGAACCATTGAAATGAATGGTTCCGTATATGGACCGTATACGGAACACAAAAAACGGCCCGTAAAAAAAAAAAAAACGGTCGTGTGAAAGAGGCCTAAGGGATAACTATCACATCTGATCTATCATGAGGATAGGTCATCAATAAGCAGGCAACAACTTTAATGGTTCTGGTCCTTCTAAAATGACTGGTCTCTTTCTTTCAGGGACACTCTAATGACAAAGTTAGCAGCTGTAGCCTTATAGAGAAAGGTTCTCTTGACTTGGGCCTAGCTTGAACATGTAGGTCTGTACAGTAGCTCTGCTCTGCTACGAATCCTCTTACTAACCACAGGGGCGGACCAAGTCTATCACCCTGGTAACCCGACCAGTCTGCCAATATAAACCATATAAACCAGGCATTGCTATTAGGTATCCATAGTACATAAAGAAATGTGTTTTAACAACAAATCACAACATTTAACTTAGTAACATTAAATAACCCTTTTTAGCAATTTACCCTTCGCAGTCATCCTCTGGGGCACTAATGTGGTGGCTAATCCTTGCTTCAGCACTCTCCCAGGCTGTGCAAGGAATGGAGGGTGCAACTTTTCCTTCCCTCGGGGCACACCCTAGACTTCTGGGTTCTTCTGCCTGGTGGTGCCCTTGATGTTAAAAAAAAAGAGCAGCAGGGTGCAAGGCAGAAGAACAGGAGGTAGCTGATGATGATTGGGTATAGAGACCAATGAACAGGCTGGCTTGATTACAGCTAAATAACTGAACTGAAGAGAGATGATAGGAGTTACAGTACAAATACATGCAGTAGGCACAGTCTGAAGTATCTGAAGTATTTCACAGATAGGTTTTTCCCAAAAGCCTGTGTATAGGTGATGATCATCCCTGAGTCTCCCTCTATAGATACCAGCAATCTTCTCAAATGACCAAAGGCGTCCTCAATATCTCTCTGAAATGCCCAGCAGCGGGTGCAGTCTTAGATCAGACGGAGAGTCTATCTTAGTAGTGTGACGGGTGCCAGAAGCAAAAAAACACAGATCATCGGTAGTAAAGTCCAAAGCCATATGTGGACGTTACCTTTGCTGACTTAGTCCAAGAGCAGACCTCATGGTCCTCAACCATCTGTAATATTTTAATACTTTTTTCTCTCAGATGTAGTTCCCAGCAAAGTTGCTTTTCTGGCAGCTTTCACTCACAGGAATCATGTTTTCCTGGAGGAGAGTCTGTTTTAGCTGACTTGTCAGCAGCACACACCAAACAGGTCTTTACTCTGGCTTGCTTACTAGCAGACTCCACTAACCAGGGGAAAATGGGACCAACCCATTACCTGGCAACTGTAACTAAGAACCTGCCAGTTAACTGTTTCTACCCATACATAGCCTTTTGGCTTACATAGTATATAAATCAGAATCAGTATCACAGTAAAGATCCTATTGACAATGGACATACTATTAACCTTTTAGCAGTGAACCTGGTATTAACCCTTTAGCAGTGAACCAGTGGGTCACTGCTCTTATTATTTTCAATATCAATAGGGGAACAGTTTGAAAACGAACCTTCTTCCCTTCATGCACATGCTCCATCACCCTGTGGCCAAACTTAGAGATAGCATTTTCAACCATACTAACCATGTAACTCATGTAACTTGTGATCCACTTACTTTCAGGGAATCATTATAAAAAGAAAGAGATTGCAAAAAGTGGTGAACTACAACTTTATGGAGTTCTCTGGGATTTTTATATTGATGGCCTATCCTCAGGACTCCCACCTCATGCCGATCAGCTATTTGAGGAAGCCACGGCGCTCACCGGAGCTCTGGTGAGCACTGCAGCCTCCTTGCAGCTTACCAAGCACAGTGCAGTCTGTTGGATATCGTCTGTGCTTGGTATCGCAGCTCAGCCCCATTCACTATGGACTTAGCGACCCATGAACGTGACATCACCAGCCTAGGAAGAGGCCTAAGTGCTCATGGAGTGCCACAACCTCTTCATACAGCTGATCAGTGTGGATGCTGGGAGTCAGGCCCCCGCTTATTTGATATTGATGATTTATCTTGAGGATAGGCCATCAATGTGAAGATCCCAGAAAACCCATTTAAGTTAAAGGGCTTTTCCCAAAAACAAGATGCCCAGATGGCATGAGGGCCCACTGCTCGTACTCCTACAAATCTCTACAACAGGGACTCCTGGGTCCCCGTTTGAATGGAATGTCGGTCAGGCTGCAGAGTCTATGGGACTAATAAAGATAGAGAAGTCCATCAGTCCCATAGACTTTGATTGGAGCAGCAGCCTATATGTGCAACGATCGATAAACTCAAGGGGGGACACAGGTCCCCTGTTGTCATGCTGTGGATAGGTTTTAAAGGGGTTGTCCGGGCTTTTAATATTGATGACCTATTCTTAGGATAGGTCATCAATTTCAGATCAGCAGGGGTCAGACACCTGGCACCCCCGACGATCAGCTGTATCAGGAGATGGCGAGCGCAGTGTGCGCGTGCCGTCTCCCTTCTCTTTTCCTGCTCACCACTGCTTTGCCATAGACATACAGCAGCAAGCAGGAAGAGAGATGGTAGACTATACGTGCACGCTGCACGCGCCGTCTCCTCATACTGCTGATCGGCGGGGGTGCCGGGTGTTAGATCCCCGCCGATCGGATATTGATGAACTATCCTAAGAATAGGTCATCAATATTAAAAGCCCGGAAAACCCCTTTAAGTGTTGTTTCCGGGGGAGGAGGGGAAGACTTTCATAGTCTTATTGAGAAGCAATGATCAATTTAATGCCTATGTGGATTTCTCAATATATCATTGGTTTCCACAGATCGATTCTCATATAGAGTAAATTACAATAACTAGACTACAAAAATGATCACTGGAGCAGCATATTTCACTACTGCAAGGAATACGCTGGTAGGAAAGTACAAAGATTCTTATGCAATTGACTTAAGGGAAACGGATTATAATTTATCAAAGCAATTTCGAGTCGCAGCCCTTTGTGTAATACATAGTATACGGGATAAAGAGCAGACGACCTTCTTAGTATCCTGCTCGCAGGTCACATCTATGATGGTGCAGGCCCCATTATTGTTTTGGGATTTAGCAGAAACTGCAGAGCTCTGCCAGGATTTAACAATAATTGTTCGGCATGGATGTATGGAGCCGAGATATATTACCCATAAATCCTAGCTGGAACAGCCGCCGCGACAAAGCCTTCTCTTATGTAGGCCTTTTATGTCTGCAGGTGCGTTTTCCTGGCCAAACTATTGTGTTCCAAAGAGTCCATTTCGGCGTGTCTGTTTATACTGAGATCAGAGACCGTGCTATTATTCCAGATATAATGGCGCTTAACCAGCAACCTGTGCTCTCCATAGGGAACGCTATTAAACCCTACAATGAAATGTAATGTGCCGTCCTGTAGTTATGAAATGGCACAATGGACGTGACTGAAGATGCAGAAAGGCTTTGCTACGCAAAACAAACAACGGGATGTGAAATCTATCGGGGCAATTAGCGAAATCCCATGTAAAGAAAATAATTTTTAAAGAGGAGATAATTAAAGGACATCTGTCAGCAGATTTGTACCTATGACACTGGCTGATCTGTTACGTGTGCGCTTGGCAGCTGAAGATCTCTGTGTTGATCCCATGTTCATATGTGTCCGCTTTGCTGAGAAAATTTGATGATTTAATATATGCAAATGAGGGTCCAGGAGCAACAGGGGCGTTGCCATTACTCCTAGCGGCTCTGCTCTCTCTGCAACTGCCCCATCCTCTGCAGTTTCATTGACAGGGCCCCACAGCGCAAAGAATGGCGCTGGAGAAAGGGGGTGAGTATACAATGTTTTTTCATTTTATGCAATTTTAGGACTTGTCAGAGATTATGTCGGACAACCCCTTTAAGGAATGTGCAGGATTAAATGGATTCTCTGAAATTTTTTAAAATAAGCAGGGAGCTTTGGGCACTGTGAAATCGAAAAACAAGCCTTACTTTTAAAATGTCCCGCTGATCCCAAGCTACTGCTCTGATCCCTGCTGGGCCTGCAGCAGTCACAAGCAGTTCATTGTTCACCTCACTCTGCAGCCAATCACTGGCCTCAGCACTGATGTGCCATTTATTTACACAAGGTCTCATGACCTATGAGATCACTACTGGCGGTGCAGGAGCAGAGAACAGGGTTTTTATAATACAATGCCCTCTGTTCCCTGCCTAATTTTAAAAAATATCAGATAACCCCTTTAACCTTGTAACATCCCAGAGTGGTGCTACCACTTCTGCACCCTGCTACTGTCTTTATTGGTCTAACCTCATGTCATCTTGTGTATTTATTCCAGGTCCCCTACAATGTGCATTCCTATTTTGCTATGCAAATGTTATGTTCACATGTAATGTGCCTGGTTCACTAGCAGGTGGCAGCAAACACGGCAGAGCTGTATGTAGATAGTGGCCACTGAGGAAGAGGTTAGAAGACCTCGAAACGCGTCTGGCATAATTAGAGATCGCAACTACCCACCACTACCCACACACAGTGTTTGCGATATTTAAAAAGGATTACAGGATCAAGAAAGATTTCTCCTCACGCTTCATTCAACACCCTTCCGAGACATCACGTGACTGAACCACAAGCTCCGATACGCAAGTCACGTGACGGAGCATCACGTGAGACGCCAGTTTCATCGCGGAATCGAAACAACACGGCCGCTGTACAAAGAATCGATTTATACTGACTTTACAGCAACACAAGGGTGGGTGAGTGTATATACACCACGAGGGACGCCTCTGGTGTAGACGCTGAAGCAACTATAAAGTGAGTAGAGCTATCTACAGTACAGACCAAAAGTTTGGACACACCTTCTCATTCAAAGAGTTTTCTTTATTTTCATGACTATGAAAATTGTAGATTCACACTGAAGGCATCAAAACTATGAATTAACACATGTGGAATTATATACATAACAAACAAGTGTGAAACAACTGAAAATATGTCATATTCTAGGTTCTTCAAAGTAGCCACCTTTTGCTTTGATTACTGCTTTGCACACTCTTGGCATTCTCTTGATGAGCTTCAAGAGGTAGTCCCCTGAAATGGTTTTCACTTCACAGGTGTGCTCTGTCAGGTTTAATAAGTGGGATTTCTTGCCTTATAAATGTGGTTGGGACCATCAGTGGCGTTGAGGAGAAGTCAGGTGGATACACAGCTGATAGTCCTACTGAATAGACTGTTAGAATTTGTATTATGGCAAGAAAAAAAACAGCTAAGTAAAGAAAAACGAGTGGCCATCATTACTTTAAGAAATGAAGGTCAGTCAGTCAGCCGAAAAATTGGGAAAACTTTGAAAGTAAGGGCTATTTGACCATGAAGGAGAGTGGGTTCAGGTCCGGTGACTGTGGAGGCCAGGTCATCTGGCGCAGCACCCCATCAATCGAGATGGTTTGGGGTGAGCTGGACCGCAGAGTGAAGGCAAAAGGGCCAACAAGTGCTAAGCATCTCTGGGAACTCCTTCAAGACTGTTGGAAGACCATTTCAGGAGACTACCTCTTGAAGCTCATCAAGAGAATGCCAAGAGTGTGCAAAGCAGTAATCAAAGCAAAAGGTGGCTACTTTGAAGAACCTAGAATATGACATATTTTCAGTTGTTTCACACTTGTTTGTTATGTATATAATTCCACATGTGTTAATTCATAGTTTTGATGCCTTCATAGTCATGAAAATAAAGAAAACTCTTTGAATGAGAAGGTGTGTCCAAACTTTTGGTCTGTACTGTATGTTTACTTGCAAGAAATGAAAGTTATTTAGAACTTAAAGGATTGCCGATTTTTTTAAATATTTTTTTTATACGCGATTATATGAATGGACAGATCGAACAATATAGTGCTCTTTACAACAGCATATATACTACAAATGATGAAAAAGTGACATTACTTATTCGATACCAGTTCATCCGTATTGGATTTAATTTGTGAAATATTACACCTTATAGATCGGTTTTGAACCTCTCTTTTATATATATCTACGAATGATATCGCATATTTATCAGCTTGAATTTCTGGACTTTTTATATATTTAAGCAAGATCAAGTTTTAAGTGGATGTTGATTGGACATTCTATTATCTTTATCGATTTTAGCGTTTATATTTCTATATTCATGGTGAACCAATCGATTTGAGCATTTTTGTTGAATTAAACAATTTTAATGTACCTATTTGCAATTCATTGGTTTTAGATGTGATTTGGATGGTGAGTGCTTGTTTATTTATCGATTTCAACCATGATTTATTACATTAGTGACTGGGTGAGTCACTTCTAAACTAAGCACCCTTACCATAACTAAACGAGATAGGAGAGCCACTATATATACTATATACTTATATATATAAGAATACATATATAGACTATATATAAAAATTACAGATATAAAGACTATATATAAAATACACACATATAGACTATATATAAAAATACACATATAAAGACTATATATAAAAATACATATACAATATATAGACTATATATTGCAGTTTGTGACTTTTTGAACACTTGTGCCTAAACAACTAGGATATGGTGTGGACAGGGCCATTCACGATCATTCACACCAGTTTCGGGAAGCTGTTGGCACCAGATACTATATAGTGGATGGAGCCAATGCAGAAGGCGGTTGCCCGAAACAGCTGAATGGTGAGGGTGCTGGGCATCGGACCCCCGCGATCATAAGGATAGGTCATCAATATCTTAGTGTCCAGGAAAGCCCCTTCAATACGCTTTTCTACTGGTCGGCATACACAAATGAGCAATAAGCATTACTGTATGAGACCTCATGCACTGTACAGCGGCACATGGTAATGTATCATGGAGTTATTCACCTCTCGAAACAGAACCCCTTGGGGAAAATACCACCATAATACGGCATTCATTGCAGCATGCCACATCTTTCCAAATTAATCTTACTCAAAACCTTCTGTATGAAATCAGAGGCATACAGACCTATGGCAGAGGCCCCATAGGTGCCCTATAGGACTCCATACAACTCGTAGAGAGTCGTAATACAGCTATTTATATGCGGTCTAAGTATGACATAAGAGGCAATTAAACACATCACAGTATGACCTTTTTATTGGTCCAAAGCCAAAGAAAATCAAGAACAAACTAAAGCAGCCCATTGCTGATGTGAGTGTGAAGTACCGAGTGGCAAAGCGAGGGGTGGACTGGCAAGTGCTGGGTGCCAGGGGTTTACCAACAAACCATTCTGCTTTAGCCAGGGTTAACAGATACAGGGCAGCAAATGTAAACTCTTCTCCAGATGAAGAAAATCCAAGCTACTCCATCAAATCACCATGAGAAATGTTTGAGTACACAGAATTCTTTTGCAAATATAGCTAAAGCCGAAAATTCTTCCATATGTAGGCTTCATCATTTTGTGACCCTTCTTGGAATTGGATTACACTGAAGTGGGCACACTGGGTAATGATAGCTCCTGGTGGTATCGCTACCATACATCTACAGTACATGATGGTGGCACTCATTGGGTGAGAATTGAACTAATTTGTATGACTTCAGCTGCAAGTATTTTAGAAGGTCATTTATCATCCCCCACTATAATAAAGTGCTGGTTATCAGCAATGTATTGCCTGCAGAGCGCTGCCAGCGTTTTCCATGTACCCCGTCATCCTTAGGCCTTGTTCACACGAACGTGTGCGCCCCGTGGCAGTGCTGCGGCCCTCAAATTGCTATCCGCAATGCACCGGCACCGACCATGGCCGAGCCGCATGAGGTTTTAAGTGAATGGGTCCGCGATCCATCCGTTCCGCAAAAAGATAGAGCATGCTCTATCTTTTTGCGGTGCGGGGGCATGGAACGGAACCCCAGGAAGCACTCCGTAGTGCTTCTGTAGTGTTCCGTTCCGTGCTTCCGTTCCACATCTCCGGATTTGCGGACCCATTGAAGTGAATGGGTCCGCATCCGTGATGCGGAATGCACAAGGAACGTGCCCGTGTATTGCGGATCCGCAAATGCGGGCCGCAATACGGCAACGGGCAGCACACATTCGTGTGAATGAGCCCTTAAACTGAGGTAACAATGTCAATATGGCAACCAAATTGGACAAGATGTAAGTTCTAATGAAAGCCAGAAAGACAGCAGGACAGTAACGAGCAGAGATATAAATGCTAGCAGATAAAAGGGATCCAGGGTAGGGAGTCTATTAAAAGGTCACTCATGAGACCCCCCTTAGAGTATTGTGTTCCACCACAATGTACTGACACAAATTGTTATATAGCGGATACATAAAGGACAATGTATCCTTTATTATAATGATCTGTGAGAGCATGATAAAACGTAATAATAATTCCGGAAAACAAGTTGAAATCTATTTTTTGGATGTCATGAGTAGTAGAGGTGCTAAGGTCTCTATCACACTTTTATTGATTTCCGTTCTTCTCCATTATAGGGCTCATGCACATGAACATATTTTGTTTCAGTGTCCGTTTTCTTGTACTGGTGTAAAACCAGGTAGGTTTAGCGTTAGGTCCCGAGCTACTTGAGAAACCTTGGCGCGGTGCTTGGGCTCAGATATGTCCTCCAAGCAGGATATGTTGGCTAATCTCTCAATTTTACACCAGTACGAGGGTTAGTAAGACCGCAGTGTGCACCTGTCTTTGTTTTTGTTATATTATTTTTACTGTTTATCACATCCACACATTTGCTATCCTGTGTAGGATGTCCATTGTGGTACTTGTGGTCCGCTGCAGGCATCCTCCATTGTATGCATTTTTGCTGGGGATTGCCATTAGCAGCGGACCACAAGTGCAGGATCTGCCCACCTGGTATAGATGCGCCACTGCATATGAGGTTGAGCACTTCCTGCTTTTCATTACCACGCCAATTTGTAGTTTGTATATTGAATTTTTTGGAGGTTTATAAACTCCTAGTCTGAATGTGCCTTTATTTCCATCCACAGGCAACATTCTGGTGCACATGTGAGGCACGGGCTACGGTATATCAGCCAGTCTTGGGTGGGGCTCAGAGCTCTCTCCCTCCTCCCATTGTATGCATGGTCACATGCTGGAGGTTACTGGGAGATTGACTGTGAGTCGGACCTTGCGCTCCTGTAATTTGCCCACTGGCTCCTGGTATTGCCCATACGGCCCAGGTAGGTTTAGCGTTAGGTCCCGAGCTACTTGAGAAACCTTGGCGCGGTGCTCGGGCTCAGACGTGTCCTCCACAGTAGGATATGATGGCTAATCTCTCAATTTTACACCAGTACGAGGGTTAGTGAGACCGCAGTGTGCACCTGTCTTTGTTTTTGTTATATTATTTTTGCCAGCACATTAAAGATCCGAAAGAGCCAAACAGATCCCGTTGACTTCAATGGGGTCCTCTCGGTTTCTGTTTGGAAGTCCGCTTGTGGAGAAAAAAAATGCCCTGCATGCAGGACGTTTCTCTTTGCTTTTTTGATGGAATTTGCAGAGGCCTAAAAAGGAGTCTCCAATGCACAAGTGAACAAGCCTTTAGCGATACAATTCCAAGCAATGCTTTCGAGTAGGGGTGAGCGAATTAAATCTAAGATCCGAAGTCAATTCATTTCAAAACTTCATTTGAATGCTGTAAGGATATCTGTCTCTGTACAGCATTAAAATGTATGTGCTTGAGCGAGGCAAAATTCGTTAAAGGGACCCTGTGCTCTGGTGAAATCTCGTGCCGTTCAGTATTCGGCGCAGGCGCGGTGAGGGAAAGACGCTCGGTGCGAGTGCGAGATTTCACCAGAGCACAGGGCTGGCAGACAGATGCGAGCGCTGCCTGGCCCTGTCAATCAGGACTTGGAGGGAGGCGACAAAGGTGGGAGAACGGAGCCTCTAGAGCAGTGGTTCTCAACCTTTCTAAAGCAGAGACCCCTTAATACAGTTTCTCATGTTGTGGTGACCCCCAACCATTACATTTTTTTCCTTGCTACATCATAACTAATTTTGCTACTGTTATGATGACCCACCAAAAACACGCACAGACACCAATACACCAAATGTTAATTCAAATACACAAGTATTCATTCATAACCACAGAACTTTAGCATAAATACAAAATATTTGCAAACCAAATAAATAACTTTAAAATAAATAATAAACAACAAATACCCCCTAAAAAATAAATCAGTGGTGCGCACAGTACCCCTCAAATAAATAACTCAGTGGTGCTCACAGTACCCCCACCCCCCCAAAAAAATATAATAAATCAGTGGTGCTCAGGGTACCCCTCAAATAAATAAATCAGTGGTGCTTCAAGTCCCCCCCAAATAAATAAATCAGAAGTGCTCAGGGTCCCCCAAATAAATAAATCAGCGGGGCTTCAGGTCTCCCCCAAATAAATAAATCAGCGGTGCTCAGGGTACCCCCAAATAAATAAATCAGTGGTGCATCAGGTTTCCCCCAAATAAATAAATCAGTGGTGCATCAGGTTTCCCCCAAATAAATAAATCAGCAATGCTTCATGTCCCCCCAAATAAATTAAGCCTTGCTCAGCCAAATAATTAAAATAAAATTAGCCAGGCTCAGCCAGGCTCAATTAAATCATTGGTGGCAGTGGTGCTCAGCGGCGGTGTCATTAACGAAAAAACTCGGACCTCAGCAGACAGGCGGCCCGACTTACCCGTCCAGACGTCAGGCTCCTTCAAGCACAGGCAGTGATAGGACATCACTTCCTGTGCGCGAGGATAAGGGGCCGCTGCCGTTGTGCGGGCGACCCACAATAGGAAGCCTCAGGCGACCCCCCGGAAAGGGCCGATCGACCCCCAAAGGGGTCGCGACCCCTAGGTTGAGAACCGCTGCTCTAGAGGCTAATTAGCATATTATAAAAGTTAGATTTCTGGCGTAACGGGGGCATAGATAAAAGTAGCAATAGGCTAGTTAGGTTTAGCTGACATTAGTACATCACTAATGTCAGCTAGCTTAATAGGGTTAAATCTGGTGACAGAATCCCTTTAAGTCCGAAGTCACGAGAGACTTTGGTGAATAACTTCGGGCTTCGATTCTACGACTTTAAAACAGGAATTTGAAGTCGTCTTTGGTATCGAGGTACCAGCCAGCGGATTCCTGTTTTAAAATGTTTTGAAAGTCATAGAATCGAAGTCCAATGTTATTCATTGAAGTCTTCGCTGAAGCACATACGTTTTAATGCTGTATGGAGACAGGTCTCCGTACAGCATTAAAACTAAGTTTTGGAACAAATCAACTTAGGATCTTGGATACAAAGCTTGATTTGCTCAGCCCTACGTTTGAGGTATAGTAATTGCGGCGTTCCTTTCGCTACGGCAGTGGTCCACTGCATACTTGGGAGAAATGTATTTTATATATTTCCTGTGTGTGATTTATGCAGGGAGTTAACAGACCACAGTAATGGTTGCCTGGCTCGGACTGGCCCACAGGGGAACAGGTGAATCCAACGGTGGGCCCCTAGTTTCCCACCCCCTGCACAAGTGGCACAGTAGACTTACTGCACTACATACATATATTCAGTGTACAGCACCTCAACCAGCCTATGTTCATATACAAAACGTGATAGATTATTAAAGAAACTCCCCAGTTTATTATTATAGACATGATCAGAGCTGAGATGACCAGTGTCCTCTTCTCCCCAGGACCTGCCTTCTGATCTGGTAGCATCTTGCTGCTGTGTGAGCAGGTAATATTTGAATGTATGGTGGGCCCCCAAAATAAATTTTACTGGTGGGCCCGACACTGATGGTTGCTAAGTGGGGCTGTGCCAAATGAAGTTTTAATATATGCAACTAGCTAGGTGTAATGGCAACGCCCCCGTTGCTCCTAGAGGCTAATTTGCATATATTAAAACATCATTTTTATCAGCAATGCGGACACATATGAACATGGGACCAAACCAGATGCCTTCAGCTGCCAAGTGCACATATAAGAGGTCAGCCAGTTTCATAAGTTCAAATCAGAGCCCAGCTTAGATGGAGAAAAAGAGAAAAGTGACATTTTGTGGAGCATACCAGTGTGAAGAGGAGGTGCCTGCAAAATTGAGTCTTTGGAGATAACTTGGCTGATGGACTACACAGCTATTTTCTCTAGGAGATTAAGGGATTCGGGAGCCTGACTATCCTTTAGAGGCAGACTGTGGATCTGTTAAGGTCTACATCCCGAGGTGGAAACCTGTAATGCCGCAATGAGAACATGTGTAGATGAATAAATAATATCCAAAGTGGGATACAAGGGTTAAATAGTTAAATAGTTGATACAGTTGAAAAAAGACCTAAGTCCATCAAGTTCAACCAAGGGATGGTGGGGACGCGAATCCCACTTCCACCTACCTGCTGACCAGGAGATGATGTTCTTAATAATAAATACATATAAAAGCACATTCATACTACCAAGTGTGAACAGTCTCTACAGAATATGTTTATGGCTTCAGTATGTCCCTAAGGGAAGAGAGAAGGTTCGTAGGCTAAAAATGTTGAAATATTTAAGGAAAGGCAACCTTTTCTGTACAAAGCTGGAATGCTGGATAACATTACCAGGGTTCAAAGGCCATGAAGCTAAAGAAGAGCATGCAAAGTACAAAACGATAAGATCTAGATCATGGGGAAGATATAGGGGCTAATATTATAAAAGAATTCAGCTCATCTTAAGAAAGAATTTTAATAAGAAAATCACCTGACTGTGTTGCCCTATTTTCCCCCCATTCTTGGTGCAATTTTGTTTCTTGAATAGCAATCACTGAGCAGCACATGAATGTTAATGAATTTACTTCAGGGATGGGAAGAAAATGCAGATGTGGGGACTCAATTTGAGGATATGTATGAATCAATAGGAAAACATCATATACGGTGCATGATGATGATGATGGTGTACAGATGATTATTATAGTGGTACACTACAAGGGCATGGAAGTGACGGCTGTGGGCACTTTGGGGGTCATTTATTAAGACCGGCATTTTCATCACCGGTTTTAATTCCCCTGCGCAACCAGGGTGTGCCAAATCTATGCAGGCACAGGCCTCTCATAGACTTGGCGCAGCTTCCCCCTTTAGTGCTGGGCTATGCGGGGAAGGGTCAGCCTACTGGGCATATATGCCCCCTCTTCCCCAAGGCTCTTCCTCTCAGCCCGTGGAAGAGACCTGGTCACGTACCTGGTCTGCTCTGTCCACCTTGATGTCCACAGGAGACGCGTCCTGGTGATATTCAATGCGGAGGACGAGGGTTGGCTTTGTTCTCTCCTGGCCAGCCTCACCTTTCCTCCCTCTTCTTCCATCCCTCCTCCTGCTCGGCCCATTCCCCACCCCTCTTTTTGATCACGCAGACGCCAGAGGAGTTCTGCTTCCTCCTCACAGGAGTTCAGGAGGCATTCCCATCATAGTTCACACAGGCGTCAGTCCCGTCACCAGTCCAGGGATTCCGGGAGAAGTCGGCGCTCCAGATCCTCCAGATGGCGTATTTGAGGAGTCCGGTCTCTCTAAATGCAAGAGGCTGGTGCCTGGTCATTCCTCCAGGGCCCCCATTCTGGTTTCTGCCATGACACCACAAGATGCTGATTCAGTCTCGGATCCCCCTGTGCCCCCTCTTCCATCCGCTTCTGGTGAGTACCAATAAACCAGGGCTTGGGGTGCGGGTGGTAGTGGTCTGGAGGTGGTTGCAGCTCTGCGGGCGATGTTGGATAAGTTGCAACCGGTCCCCGGTCTGCCTCCAGCACCTGCTGGTTCATCTAAGCCCACCCGTGTTAGCGGGCGTCAATAAGTACTCCTTTTTCTGTGGGGTCAGCCCTTTAAGTGCTCATTTAAACAATGCGGTAAAAGATAAAATTTGGGCGAATCAATACGTAGACATATGGTCCTTGGTCTCGGTGAACCAGCACACTGTTGACAAGGAGCAACATTTTTCGGATAAGCCCTATGAGCGTGGGCCCATGTTAGCGAAAACTATGAATAACTGGCTTCAAGCCTTCTCTGTTTTGGGTTGTATCATAGGTCAGCACCACCCAGAGAGCGGTTTCGAGCTTTTCGTTTATTAAGACACCATTTACATTTACACATTTACACCATTTACATTTTCACATTTACAAAGCCCATGGTGGCAGCGCATGGTGGCGGTATGATGAGGAATTTCATCACCGGTTGTCCTTGCAGCCGGACATTGGGTGGGGGGTTAAGGCCACCGACATGTGGCTACGTTTAATAATGTCGCAGAGACAGCCTCCCTTTCCTGGGGCGGCCACTGGTTCTGGAACATCTTCAGCCCAGGGATCAGTGGCCGTTCGTCGCTAAGGGGCGTGCTGGCTATTTAAAGAGGGATACTGCAAGTTCGCAGGCCTCTGCAAATAGCACGAGTGCTCCATCGGTGCCCCCGCACCACCTGTTAAGCCCCCTAAGCACACCGTCCAGGACGACCCTAAGGACCCCAGTGAGTGTGGTCGAGATGGGCCCCTGGCTCGATGTCACAGTCCCTCCCATGACAGAGGTGAGAAAATCAGAGAGACTGGCGGCACATGAGGGTATCTGACAGTCTTTCTGTTTTTTCCTTTCAGTGTTGTGTTTGGTATGACCACACCTCTTGTCAGGTGCAGCTTGGAGTCATTACTGAGGCCCTATTTAGTTCTGACTCGCACTGCTTACTATGCGGTTGATATTACCTGCTGGAGTTGGTTGAGCTGTTGTGTTGTTCCTTTGGATCTCCTGCTCCTCCATTCTGCTTTAAACTAAGTGCATTTTGTCTTGCGTTTTGTTGTTTGATTGTGTGTTTTGTTGTCTAGGCCTTAGGGAGACGCTGGTTTCTTCATCTGGGAAGGAACCAATAGTCTAATTTCCTGCCACCATTCTCAGGACCTTCCAGGGTCTTCAGGGCCTAGGTTACGGTGTATGAGTATTTCCACCTTCAGAGTCTACTTATACTGGCAGGAGTCAGGGAGAGGTCTAGGGATTCCTAGGAGGTCAACATCCCTCTCCCTTAGCCTAGACTCCGGTCTATTTCCTTCTGTGTGTTATCTGTGTTTTCCCCTCCCCATTACTCGTGACATTATCAACTGCCCAAAAAAACGCCATTTTGTTTGTGTCAGTGCAGCGATGGATACTGTTTCTGCCCTGATCGATCGTATGCAGGGATTGTCTTTGGAGGTGGCTGACCTCCGCACGGCCGTCTCGAAGTTTCAGAGACCACATGCGGCGGCTTACAGCAGCAGGAACCAGGCCTGCCCGGAACCTAAGGTCGCTCTCTCGGATAGATTTTCCGGGGGGAGTGACAACTTTGTTCGGTTCAGGGAGTTGTACAAACTATATTTTAGACTACGTCCTAACTCTTCTGAGGACCAAAAAGTGGGGATTATTATTTCGTTACTGAAAAGTGACGTTCAGTCTTGGGCTTTTTCGTTGCCGACCGGGTCATAATCCCTCCGGTCGGCAGATTAATTTTTCAGAGCTCTGGGGCTTATCTACGATGACCCAGATCGGGTATCCCTGGCCGAGACTAAGTTGCGTGGCTTACGGCAGGGAAAGTGTTCTGCGGAGTCCTATTGCTCTGAATTTAGGAGATGGGCAACTGATACTGAGTGGAATGACTCTGCCCTCGTAGTCCATTCTGTCAACGGTTATCCGAGAACCTGAAGGACGCATTGGCATTTTACGAATATCCAGAGTCATTGGAGGCGGCCATGTCTCTGGCTGTACGTATTGATAGACGCCTGAGGGAGAGATCTAAGGTTCGTCTCGCTCGGGACGCACTATCATATGGGGAAGCGGCCTCCTCCAACACTTTGGGTAGGGAGGCACTTGAGCTAATGTCTGATGATGAGCCAATGCAGTTGGAGGAAGTCACTTCTGGACCTGGTGATAAAAACGTTAGGGTTAAGAAAAGACTCTGCTTTTTCTGTGGTAAAGGGGGACATTTTGTTAATGTATGTCCTTATGTTAAACGTCAAGGTGAAAAAGAGAGAAAGAAAACTAATGTGTTTAGTCTTCTTCTCACTATTGGTAGTGTGGGTGGGGAATCTGAGAATGTACTTCTGTCATTTACCGGTGGTACCCGATTTCTCCTGCCTGCCAAGGTGGCGCTAGACTCCAAAACTGTGGGAATTGAATTTTTTATTGACAGTGGGGCAGGGGTTAACCTAGTGGATGGCCAATTTGTCCGTATGCATGGTTTGACATTTGACAAGCGCATTAGACAAAAATATTTGGTTCCGCTCCACTCTCAAAAGTATTTGTCACAAATTGTGTAGGACATTCGCCTAAGGGTCCATTCACACGTCCGTAGAATGTGTTCGCACCTGTTTCGCAATTATGCGGAACGGGTGCGGACCCATTCATTCTCTATGGGGCAGGAATGGATGCGGACAGCAGACAGTGTGCTGTCCGCATCCGCATTTCCGGAGCGCGGCCTCAAACTTCCGGTCCGCAACTCCGGAAAAAAATAGAACATGTCTTATTCTTGTCTGCAATTGCGGACAAGAATAGGCAGTTCTATGGGGTTGCCTGCCGGGTGTATTGCGGATCCACAATACACTACGGATGTGTGAATGGACCCTAAAGGTGGGAGATTCTCATCAAGAATCCATTTCATGTTTTGTGCTGGAAGGTCTGCCTCTGGTGCTAGGATTACCGTGGTTATCCAAACATAACCCTACCATCGATTGGCAAGCGAGACAGATTCTTGATTTGAGTATTGTAACCACTAAAATTGTACCTTCTTTTATTTCAGATTTTTCTGATGTATTCTCTGAAAATGGAGACCAGGAGTTACCTCCACATCGGGATTATGATTGCCCCATCAACCTTATTCCCGGAGCTAGATTGCCCAAGTCTCGGTTGTATAATCTTTCTGAACCTGAAAGAGTAGCCATGCGAGACTATATCGCCGAGAGCTTGGCTAAAGGTCATATTAGACCATCCAAATCACCAGTGGCTGCAGGGTTCTTCTTTGTAAAAAAGAAGGAAGGAACCCTTAGGCCATGTTTGGACTTCCATGAGCTTAATCGCATTACTGTCCATGATCCCTATCCCCTTCCTTTGATCTCAGATTTGTTCAATCAGGTTGTCAGTGCTAAGGTGTTCTCTAAATTGGATTTTAGGGGGGCATATAATCTGGTAAGGATCAAAGAGGGTGACGAATGGAAGACGGCCATTAATACCCCTGAAGGTCATTTTGAGAATATGGTCATGCCTTTTGGGTTGTCCAATGCTCCTGCTGTTTTTCAATATTTCATCAATGACATCTTTCATCATCTGGCAGGCAGGTTTGTGGTGGTGTATCTGGATGATATTTTAATTTATTCCCCCAACATGGAGAAGCATCAGGATCACGTGAGACAGGTTTTACAGATCCTAAGGGAGAATAAATTGTATGCTAAGATGGAGAAGTGTGTATTTGCAGTTCCGGAAGGGCAATTCCTGGGTTACCTACTCTCATCTTCGGGTTTTCGTATGGATCCGGAAAAAGTCTGTGCTGTGTTGGTGTGGCAGGCACACACTGTCTGTTACTCTGTAATTCCTCTAGCGTAGTTTTTTGGAAACAGTAGGTTTAAAGAGCACACCAAATGCTTGAAAATAACTTCTTTATTAACTTCAACTTTTCTTCATATATAACACTGCCGCCTCCGAAGCAGATAGTCCATGTACATAACACGTGTTGAAAAGATATCACAAAATGGCGGTATGATTAAGATGGTGGTTCAACTGTTCAATCTTGTCATTCAACATAAAATGGTGGATATATTTCTCTCTTGAGTATCTGTACTCTCACTTATTTAAGCACTTTATAATCTCTCTGAGAGGTATATCTGAGTTCTAACTAATAGTTCTACTGCAGATTGCAGTTTGCTTTTGCAATTTGTATGGGTTGTATGATTGGATGGCACAGCACAGTATGGTGGCAATTGAACTTGTATTTGCAATTGTTGGAACTATATTGGCCTCTTGTTACCATAAAACTCAGCTCTCAGTGGAGTGAATGTCTCTTCAGCTCCTGTCTCTGGTGAATAATGATTCTAGCAGCAGGAGCTGAGGGAATTCACAGACAGGCTGTCTGTGAGGCTGGCTGTGATTGGTGAAAACTCTTGCTGTATGAGAAGCTGGCTGTGATTGGTCTAGACTTCTGCCCAGCAACAACAGATTAACACTATGCTTTCTGTTGTTTCTGCTGTGTCACTGAGTTTACCTTACATTACAAAATGAATCTTAAAGACATATTATCTTTTTCTGCTTCTGTGAACACAAAATATGACAGTAATATGACATCCAAAACATGATGTCACAGTAAATAACTCTGCTTTTGTCTTTAACACATAAACATAGGAACTGTAAGGCTATTGGCAGGTTTAGCTGTATACACATATAAGCTACACTAGCAACCTATGACAGGTCTTAGCTGGCCAGCTACACTCCCACCAAAATTACCTCTAATTCTATGTTCTTAGTGGTAGGACTTGAACATGAATTTGAGGAATTTTCCATCAGGTTCTCAACTTCCAAGTGTCTTTTATCACTCTCAAGTAGAACAACTAACTTCTGTATAGGACGTTCCAACTTGAGTGGAGTAGTGAGACGTTTTCCTTTTTTGTCAAGTTTTGAGTCCTATTTGTAACACTGTTCTTCATCCTTTTGAACTTCTAGAACTTTGGCCAATTCCCATTGACTTCTAGGTAAATCTTCTTCTTTTACAAACACTACGTCACCAACTTGGACATTTCTTCTGGACGTTTGCCATTTACTTCTTAGCATAAGATTGGCTAAGTACTCTTTCCTCCATCTATTCCAAAACTGTTCTGATAGATATTGAACTCTTCGCCATCTCCTTTTGGCAAATAAATCCTCTTTGGTGAACTTGCCAGGGGGTGGCTGTATATAATCAGACTTAAGGTGAAGTAGATGGTTGGGAGTTAAAGGGTCCAAACTTGTTGCATCGTTGATGTTATCAACTGTAAGTGGACGACTGTTAACAATAGACATTACTTCACAGAATAGGGTCCTAAGTGAAGCATCATCTATTCTTCCGGCGTTCTTTTTTAACACTGAACTTAACACATTTCTCACAGTTCTGATTTGTCTTTCCCAAACTCCTCCTGTATGGCTTGCATGTGGAGCATTCATATGAAAATCACACTGTTTCTCTAATAAATAATCAGTTACTTTTTCTTTATCGATCTCTTTTAGAGCTTTCTTTAATTCATTCTTTGCTCCGACAAAATTAGATCCTTGGTCAGAACTAAGCTCTCTGACAGTACCTCTAATGGTTATGAAACATCTCAAGGCGTTGATGAATGCATCAGGTGACATATCTTCTAAAATTTCCAGGTGAATCGCTCTGGAACTCAGACATGTAAATATTAGTCCATATCTCTTGTACTCCTTGTGGTTCTGTTTGGTGATGAATGGGCTAAAACAATCCATTCCACTATAAAGAAATGGTGGTGATGGGTTTACACGGTCTGCCGGTAAATCTGCCATTCTTTGCTCTTCGGTAGGTCTACGTGCCTTTCTGCAGACTACACATTTACTTATATACTTTGCTATAACTTTACTTCCTTTCACAATCCAGTAACCACCTTCTCTCAAACAGCTTTGGGTAAAGCTTCTTCCTTGATGCAAGGATTTGTTGTGGTAGTGATCAATAATCAATCTTGTGAAGGTAGAATTGCTGGATGCTTCACTCTGCTAGGTAACGATGCATTTTCCAGTCTCCCTCCCACCTTCAGTACCATCCTGCAGAACAAGATTAAGCTTGTACAATGGGTGGTTGTTCGGAAGCCTTTTAGGTTCTTGACTAAGTGTCTTCAACTCTTCACTGTAGAATCTCTGTTGAATGAGTCTTATGACTGTTTCTTCAGCTTTCAGTCTTTCTTCTACATTTAATAATTCCTTCTTTCTGATTCCCTTTTGCCAAACGTTGAATTCGAGCTACTACGTTTATGACTGTATTCCATTTTGAACATCTGGCTAGTCTTTCAAGTATGTCATCTTGACACTTGGCAGCAGTGCTTAATGTTTGTACAGCTTTTACTTCTGGATCACCCATAGACAATTCTGTGTAACCTTTACTGGGCGTGATTTCCTTTTCCCAAAGGAACTCTGGACCGGTGAACCAGTTTGAATTTTTCAATTCTGTTACATTCAGGCCTCTTGAAGCATGATCTGCTGGGTTATGCTTTGTGTCAATGTGATGCCAATGTTTCGGATTTGTCATTTGCCGAATTTTATCAACAAAGATATGGAATCTTCGCGCTTCATTGTTTATGTATCCTAGGACAACTTGTGAGTCTGTCCAAAAATATTCTTTATCTATTTTCAATTCCAATTCTTCTCTCAGAAACTTGCTTACTGATGCTGAAACAACAGCTGCGGTCAGTTCAAGTCTTGGTATTGTCTGAATACTGGTAGGTGCAACTCTGGCCTTCCCCATAACCAGGGCACAGTATATTTTTTCTTCTCCTATTACTCTGATGTAGGAGCACTGACCATAACCATAACTACTGGCATCTGAAAAGTGATGAAGTTCTATTTTCTTGTACTTTCCGAAATCATGAGGTACAAAACATCTGGGTATCCGAACTTTTCTCAAGTTTTGCAAGTCTCTTATCCAACTCTCCCACCTTGGCCTCAAATTTTCAGGTATGGGCTCATCCCAACTTCTGTCTGCATAATTCTTGCAGTATTTCTTTTGCTCTGAGGATTACTGGGGCTAAGAATCCCAATGGATCAAATATAGAAGCCACTGCGGAAACAATGGTTCGTCTAGTTGCAACTTTCTCTTTAATAGATACTTCAAAGAAGAACTTGTCGTTCTCTACATTCCATCCCAATCCAAGTACGTTCTGAACTGGAAACGATCATAATTGAGATCTACATTCTTCATTGTTGCTGCACGTTCAGAGTCACTGATGGAGTCCAGTACCTCTCTGTTGTTTGAGATGAATTTGTGAAGGCGCAGGTTTCCTCTTGCGCATAAGGGTCCATTCACACGTCCGTGTGTGTTTTGCGGATCCACGGATCTGTGGATCCGCAAAACACGGACATAGTCGATGTGAGTTCCGCATTTTGCGGACCGCACATCGCCGGCACTTAATAGAAAATGCCTATTCTTGTCTGCAAGAATAGGACATGTTCTATTTTTTTCGGGATCGGAATTGCGGTCCCAGAAGTGCGGATCCGCAATTCCGGATCAGGGCAGCACATCGTGCTGCCCCATAGAAATTAATGGGTCCGCAACTCCGTTCCGCAAAATGCGGAACGAAATTGCGGACGTGTGAATGGATAACTCTTGGCTCTAGACTTATAAGACCATCATCTAGACTTATAAGACCATCATCTACATAATAGTTTTTCTTCAGAGAATTTGCTGCTGATGGGCAATCCTTTTCATTTTGATTAGGCAGGTACTTCATACCATAATTGGCGCAACCTGGAGATGATGCTGCTCCAAACAAGTGTACTTTCATTCTGTATTCTGCTGGCTCTGTATCTGTATCTCCATCCTCCCACTGCAACATCATTGTACTTTGCTGAGCAATCAAATACTACTCTAATCTTATCTGGTTTCTTTGAGTGGTAAACACCTTGATGTGGGATGTACCACACTTCTCCTTCTTTTGGCTGATTATTAACTTTCTCTGCATGTCCTTCTTCGAGGATGCCTTTCATGAATTTCAAATAATCCTGCTTGAATTTGGGATCTCTTCCCATCTTTTTCTTCAAACATTTCAATCTTGCTAGGGCAAGATTTCTGTTATTTGGCTGATGAGGTCGTTCTCTAAAAGGTAAGGGCATTTCAAGATGACCTTGTTGATTCTGCTGAATATTTTCTTCTAGAGTGTGTACGAACGTTATGTCTTCTTGAAATACACTCTTTTCTTTAGAACTTATGTCTGCAAAGTCGGATTCAAGGATCTTGATTACTTTCGCTGGACTTACAGTTGGTAACTCTTGGACAGATATTCGATGACACAATCCTGTCACCTGTCTTGAGTTTGCGATCTGCTGTTTTCCTCCAACAACACCCCATCCTAGATCAGTTTGAACAGCGTAGGGTTCACCCTTCCTTCCTGTGATTACCTTTTGTGGTACCAAGGCTTCGGGACAATCGTAGCCTATCAACAGTCCAACACCAAACTCCTTCAGCGGGGACATTTAATGAGATATGACAGATAGGTGCTCCCATTCATTGGCTGTTTCACAGGAAGGTGTGCGATCTTGATCTAGAGGTATATCGTCTTTTGTATAAGCTGGAGGTAGATCTAATGTGAAGTTTGAATGAAGTTCTCTAACTCTCAGTCCTTTGACCCTTTGACTGTTCACTAACGTGTCTCTCCTCGTCATTGTGGTGAGTTTGAGCTTCACTGGTTCTGTAGCCACTTGTAATTTCTTGCATATTTCTTGATCAATGAAGGTGACATCACTCTGGGCATCCAGTAGTGCATAGGCGTATACCTTCTTGTTCCTCCTTTTAGGATTTAATATGCACACTGGTACAACCATTGATGTGCTATTGCTTTCTCCTTCCCTCACTCTGCAAGAAAATACCGATACTTTCTTTCCTTCCTCTGTATCTTTAGGTATTGAGGATTTATCTTTCTTTGGACGTTCTTCATGTAGTGGTGTAGGATGGCGTCCTTTGCAAACGCTGCATGTGGCCTTTTGCTTAAACTCCTTAGTAACATGGCCTTTTCTTAGACATCCAAAACAGAGTTGGTTATCCAGTACAAATTTTTTCTTTTCATCTGGGGACTTCTCCTTATATTGTTGGCACTTATGTATGGAGTGTTTCTCTCCACAGAACATACACTTAAAGGTAGTCTGAAGATTTGTCGGTTCTGTCTCTCTACTGATCCCAGTAGTGACTTTGGACTTGTTTTAGTAGGTATCTGGACCTTTAGCTGCTGTGTTGGTTGCAAAGCTAGTTGCTCTTGCGCGTCTTATATCTCTCACAGGCCTTTCTTCTAAGGATTTTAGGACGTAAGATGCTGTTACTGGATTACATGCTATCCGTGCTTCCTTATTGATGAACTCAGAGAACTCTTTAAAACTTGGAAAGTCCTTACCTAGATCTAACTGTTCAGTCACATAGCGATTCCATCTAGAAGCCACTTCTTCAGGTAGCTTAGTTAGCATCCTGTGGTTTTCTAGATAATCGTTCAGTACTTCTAGTCCTCGTACATGTGGGATGGCATTGCTGCATGCTTGCAGGAAGTCACCATACTTTTGGAGTTTGAAGTGTTCTTTAGGACCTATTTTAGGCCAGTTATTCAGTTTCTCTCTAAAGGCTCTTTGTACTAAGAAAGAATGACCATATCTTGCATAAAATTTTTCCCAAGCTTGTTTGTAGGCTTCTTCGTCTTTTCTATAGAAGTTACCTTCAAGAACTTCCTTGGCTTCTCCACCAACATATCTCTGAAGGTAGAATAACTTGTCAACTGGACTGAAGCAATGATGCTCAATGATCATTTCAAAACTTGCCTTCTACTCTATGAACTTCAGTACATTTCCTGAAAATACAGTAGGTTCCGGAACGGGAAGTCTAGCTAGGACTGTTCTCTGTGGTCTTGCTGGGACAATAGTTGTAACACTCTGAGCATTGCCATGGCATCTAGGAATAAAATCATCCATTCTATTTTCTCACTTACTTCTGAATTAGGCGAGTCCTTTTCTTTATCTTTTCCGGTAGAGATAGAGGGTAAATTTACACACCTTTTCCCTAACACTGGACCAGGCTTCTTTTTGTTTTTATGAGCAGGGATGGAAGGATAATAACTAATTTCTTCACTACATGTTGGAGATTTCCTTCCATTCTCCTGGGCATATGAAGGAAAGTAGGAGTATGTTTCTTCACTTAGTACAGCTTTTATACCTATGACTACTCTGACTCATATCCTCCTCATGTACTCTGAGTCTGGCTTCTATGATCTTAAGCATATACAAAACATGTTTTTCCAGCTCACCATATCTTTCCCATGCGCGGAACAGACCGGACCAGTCTTCGCTTTAAACACGAAGAAGAAAAATGTTCCAGAATTTAGGGTAAAAACCTAGGTATTTTCTTTATTCATAATGGTCACAATTCACATACATGGACAGCTTCTCCCTCCACCGCTAGGTTGACATGTTTCGGACTTGTTAGTCCTTACTCGTAACCAATACGGTAAAAAAATACCTAGGTTTTTACCCTAAATTCTGGAACATTTTTCTTCTTCGTGTTCTATGATCTTAACTTCTTTCTGCCTTTCAAGACTTTTCATCTGTTGAAGCTGTGCCTCGATTTCAGCTTCCATCTGATGGCGTTGTGCATCCCCTTTAGCTATCCGTTGGCGCCTCGATGGCAGCTTCCATCTCAATTTCTGCTTTTTTGACAGCAAGTTGTTTAGCTAATTCCTATCTTTTGACTGAAGTATTTGAGGACTCTGATATATGGGTGGCACTTCTGCTTGCGAAGGAAGTCACACTTGAGATTGTGGTTCTCCCTAAGGACCTAGCATAGTCTCTCATAAAAAGCTCATTCATTCTACTTCTTGCTTTAACTTCATCATAGTTTTCTGCAGATGATAGTTCTCTCATGAGCCTTACTAAATCTTTAGTGACCGCAGGACATGTGTCCATGTTCCTTACAATGTCCTGGGAAGGTGTTGTAAGCGACCGCAGGTTGACATATGCTGCCATAAGCTCTGATTCAGATTCTTATACCGTCTCTACCATATCACTCAAGTTCCCTTTTATACTTTCTTGTTTTAACTTTCCACGAATGCCTTTAATGTACAATTTCCACTTCTCATACATTCTGGCAAACTTTTTTCCTTTTAATGCTGCTTCTTGCTCCAAATTTTCCAGTATCTTTGGGGTCAGTTTTCTGGCACGTGATGAACGTCTTAGTTCATCTCTTTGGGCTATATTTGTTTGAGGCAAGACTAATGCTGCATCAGACTTTTCTACCTCAGACAGGTTCCCTTGCTCTACCCCCTCTACTCAATCTATCTTTGTATCCTCTAACAGTGGCATGGTAATACTAGGTTCAGACATTTTACATTAAATGCTATAACAATCAATACGAATATTAAGAGTCCTTTCACTTTAAATGCAATACTGACAAATGCAGAAATAAATGACTTTCACTCTAAATACAACAGCGATAAATGTAGGCAATACATGACTTTCACTTTAAATGTTTTAGAGTCTGTGTACTACAAACTATCTTTAGTTTTTATTTAAAGTCTCTTATTTCTGAACACAAAAAAAAAATGTCTCTTTATGCCAAAGCCTATATGCAATGATAAGTAATAAAAGGAAAGCTCTGACCTTATTCTGAAGAGCAGGATACTGCAATCTGAAAGTTGCTGAAACAAATGTCTTAAAGGAGACTTGTCTTTTCTTGATGTGATGCGATGCTCTGTGGAGACTTGCGATGCTCTGTGGAGACTTGCGATGCTCCGCTAAGATGTCTTTGCTTGCTCACTCAGGGAACAGCATATGAGTTCCATCCGCAGTTTGGAATATTTTCTGGTACTGAGACTTCTGGTATACCGGAAGAGGAAAGATTTTCCTCTTCGTTGTCATCTATTTGGCGGAAAATTCAAAATGATAAAAAAAAAAATGGGCAAAAAGTATAAACCTATCGCTGACAAGAGACGTATGAGTGGTCCGGACCTGAGAGTGGGTGATTCTGTGTGGCTGTCCCCAAGAAACATTAAGTTGAAGGTACCTTCTTGGAAGTTGGGGCCAAGGTTTATTGGACCATATAAGATCTCTTCCATTATTAATCCGGTTGCTTTTCGTCTTGAACCTCTGCAGGCTTTAAAAATTCATAATGTTTTTCACAAATCATTACTGAGAAGATATGTCGAACCTGCTGAACTGTCCTCCTTACCTCTGGCTCTGATCTTGGTGGTCGGTAATCTTGAATTTCAGATTGCCAGGATAGTGAACTCATGATGTCTCAGTCAATCTCTTCAGTATCTCGTGTACGGGAAAGGTTACAGTCCAGAGGAAAGAATGTGGGTTCCTGCGACCGACGTTAATGCCAGTCGCCTTGTGAAGGCCTTTCACAGGGGGCATCCTGATAAATTCGGCCATGGGTGTCCGGAGGTCACCCATAGCGGGGGAGGGGGTGTACTGTCACAGTCCCTCCCATGACAGAGGTGAGAAGATCGGAGAGACTGGTGGCACGTGAGGGTATCTGACAGTCTCTCTGTTTTTTCCTTTCAGTGTTGTGTTTGGTAATGACCACACCCCTTGTCAGGTGCAGCTTGGAGTCATTACTGAGGCCCTATTTAATTCTGACTCGCACTGCTTACTATGCGGTTGATATTTCCTGCTGGAGTTGGTTGAGCTGGTGTGTTGTTCCCTTGGATCTCCTGCTCCTCCATTCTGCTTTAAGATAAGTGCATTTTGTCTTGCATTTTGTTGTTTGATTGTGTGTTTTGTTGTCTAGGCCTCAGGGAGATGCTGGGTCCTTCATCTGGGAAGGAACCAGTAGTCTCACTCTCTGCCACCATTCCCAGGGCATTCCAGGGTCTTCAGGGCCTAGGTTCCGATGTATGAGTAATTCCACCTTCAGGGTCTACTCATACTGGCAGGAGTCAGGTAGAGGTCTAGGGATTCCTAGTAGGTCACCATCCCTCTCCCTTAGCTTTGAGGCCTAGGCTCCAGTCTATTTCCTTCTGTGTGTTATCTGGTGCTTTCCCCTCCCCATTACTCGTGACACTCGACCGGTACCCCAATAAGGCAGCTTCGGCTCAATTGCGTTTTGGCTTCGTATTCGGTTTCTTCATCCCATTTGTTGTGTGTAGGACACTGGTGCTTGCTAATAATCTTAAATCGGCACGTGAGTATTCTGAAATCCTTAGAGATAAGCTTTCTAAGCAAGTCACCCTGGGTAGAATTAAGGGTCCGTTTTCGACTATCCCGTTTCCCAACCTTCGAGTTTCCCCATTAGGAGTTGTCCTCAAAAAAGAGCCTGGGAAATTCAGGTTGATTCACCACCTTTCCCGCCTAAAAGGTACATCAGTGAAAGATGCCATCTCCCCGGAGGACACATCGGTTTCGTATGTCTCTTTTGATCGCGCTGTTATTCTGGTCAGGGAGCGGGCCGGGACGCCATCCTGGCTAAATCAGATATAGAATCGGCTTTCCGGCTCACCCCAGTTCACCCTGATTGTTACCCACTTTTGGGATGGCTCACCGATGGCAGCTTCTATTACAACACTTGCCTCCCTATGGGCTGTTCGATCTTATGCCACTATTTTGAGATGTTCAGCTCCTTTTTGGAATGGGTTGTTCGGTATGAATCGGGTTCCATGGCAGTTATTCATTATTTAGACGATTTCGTCTTCGTTTCCCCTGGATGGCTGCCAGGCATTATTGGACACCTTTCTATTTTTCATGCAGCGGTTTTGTGTCCCTATCTCCGCTGACAAAACGGAGGGCCCTGTTACGCAGCTGTTGTTCTTGGGTATCGAGATCGACACGGCCGACATGGTTTTTTGTCTCCCCGAGGATAAATTTCAGAGGCTTCTCTACTTCATTGAAGGTTTCTTGGTGGTAAGAAAAGCCAGTCGCTGTTAGGCCTGTTATTTTTTGCTTGCCGGGTTATGCCCATGGGTCAGGTATTTTCCCGGCAGCTATCATTAGCTACCCGGGGTGTTAAATCTCCCAATCATCGAATTTGCATCACCAGGTCCTTAAAAGCGGACTTGGAGGTCTGGAGGGTGTTCCTGCCTTCATACAATGGTCACACCTGCTATATTTCTAAGAAAATTTCCAATTTGGATTTGGCACTGTTTTCTGACGCCTCTGGCTCTTTTGCGGTGTTGGTACCATCTTTGGCTTGCAATGGTATTCTTTGCCTTGGCCCGATTCATGGCAGACTTCCGGTCTTTGCAGGAATATCACATTATTAGAGCTTTACCCCATCATTGTAGCGGTTTAGATTTGGGGAAGTAGCTTGGCTAACCATCATGTCTGCTTCTGGACAGATAACCTGGCCATGGTACATTGCGTCAATAGCCTGTCCTCTTCTTCCCTGCCTGTCCTTGCGTTACTTCATCACCTGGTGTTACGTTGTTTGGAACACAATATCTACTTCAGGGCTCGCCTAGTTCCGAACGTGGTTAATAAAATTGCAGGATTTTCGAGCCCTCCTTCCAGAAGCGGACCGGGATGGCAAGGAATGCTCACCACATCTCTGGCACCTGGTGGATGTCAGCTGATGTCCCTGATCAGCTCTTCAGTTGCTCCGGCTACATGGCGTGCGCATGGTAAGGCATGGGCAGAATGGCCTATCACTGCCTGCAGTCCCTAGGGGTTTCAGCAGCAGTAGCACAGCGCCAGATGTCAGGTGTAGCTAATTTTTTTTTATTTTTTTTGTCTCTTACAGGTGCTGTGCGGCCTTCCGTTTGGATGGTTGGCCATTCCTACGTTTTCTGGGTGGCCCAGAGGGCAGACTGCAGACCTGGAGGGCGGACGCTGGGTTTCCGTGAAGTTGACGTCTTTTGGCATGGGATTAGGACCCTGCGGTGGTCGCAAATCCTCCTGGAAGTAGTTGATATCAGCCTTCACTCCAGAGTTCCGGTGATTTTAGATATCCACACGGGGGGCAATGATTTCTGTTTACTACGGCTGTCGGAGCTCGTTATGCGTTCTGACATGGAGAGGTTGGCTTCTTTTTTCAAGGAGATGGTGCTAGTGTGGTCGGAGATCATCCCCCACGTGGTATGGCATTGTGCCAGTGATGCTGAGGCTGTAGAAAAATGCAGGCGCATGGTGAATTCACGCATTTCCCATTGTGTTAGGTCTCGGGTGGTATAGTGGTCCGGCATCGCCAGTTGGAAAGGGACAACCGGTCCTTGATGAGATCAGACGGGGTGCATCTTTCGGATATCGGCCTGGACATATTTCTTTCTGGCCTACAAGATTGGGTTGAGCAGGCCATGTTTTTGTTGGGTCGTGGTCGGAGCCCCGTGTAGGGCAGCGGGTCTCCTCCGTGGCGGCATTTGAATAGGATGGAGATGTGGAGAGACGGATGGCGGACTTGCCCACTGGGAGTCCGGCGTCTGGCATACCGCTCCGCATGTTATCAAGATGTTTTCTGAGGTTTACTGCATTATAATTAATAAATAAGCTGTGGCCGATCACCACCCAGCAATGAAGAGAAGATATGTGTTGTGCCCTTCTTCATAGTGTTTTATAAGGGGGTTGGTGGCTGATGGGGGTCTAGGGGACTTTGAAGAGATCCCTTACTCTCTACCAGCAGTCTTACTAAAGTGCGGGATAGGAGTAGTAGTACATCTGACAGTGAATAAGGCACCGTTCCAAGTCACCGTTGATTGGCTGTTGTGACATACTTGGAAGTGTGCCTTATCACTGTCGGATGTACTACTACTCTTATATCACATTTTAGAGAGACTTCCACCAACTTGCCTTGTTTCTGACTCTAGCACCATTCTCTGACCAGCATCTGTTCCCCTGCCTTACACCTAACACCAAGGGCACCTCAACTAACACCAGGCAAAAGCCCCAATATCAGTGTGCCATGAGGGGAAAATGGTGTGCCAGGAGTGCCAGTGTGAAGATTGACACTATGATTTTGGTTACAACTACCACTGTCAGAGCCACTACCACTACCATCATCCATCCTCTCCTCCTGGGCACATGAGGTAAGCAGCTACATGAGCATATCTGTTAAAACCATAGTAATCCCCTTTAAGTGCAGGACCACCACAGAAGAAATGAAGAATTACACAGTTCACAATGAAATCAATGGGCTGTCTGTGCACTGCATGGTCCTGCTAGATTCTCCAGAGAAACAGACAATCTCACTAATCAGTGAGGGTCCAGAACAAGGACCCCTCTATCAACTCAAAATTCTGCAACAGAGCCCTTGATAATGTTTTCTTTTAAACTCAGCAGGGTTCGCCTTTTAATATTTTGCGGATAGCACTTAGGCTGCTTTCACGCTGCACTGTTGCATTTTGCTGTGTCAGTTTCCATATGTGATGGTAATGCTCCAGATACATACATTAACCATATCCATAGGCCCCCGTTTATCTGATGTTGGCCAAAAGAATGTATTTCGGGCTGGTACGTGTTAATTTACCGTTTTTCTACTGTAGGGAATACAGTCTGCTGTGTTACTCCATACAGAGGTATACAGTTAAAATAATAGCAGAGCCTGTACAGTGGCAGCTATCAGGAATATACGTTAGGCAATGCTCCCAATGTAAACCACTGACCGATACTGTAAAATGCAGCATGAAAACATTCTTAAGCCATTTACATTTCATCAAAATACAGGTTGGATTATTTGACGTGGAATCTGCAGCAGAAATCCAAGACTGACCCTTAGGCTGGTTTCACACGGGCGTTGCGGGAAAAGATGCGGGTGCGTTGTGGGAACATGCACTATTTTTCCGCGCGAGTGCAAAACATTGTAATGCGTTTTGCACACGCGTGAGAAAAAAATCGGCATGTTTGGTACCCAAATTGTATTATTTTCCCTTGTTTATTAGGAACATGTTTATATGGAAAAATAATAGCATTCTTAATACAGAATGCATAGTACAATAGGGCTGGAGGGGTTAAAAAAAAAGAAAAAACAATTTAACTCACCTTAATCCACTTGTTCGCGCAGCCCGGCTTCTCTTCTGTCTTCATCTTTGCTGTGCAGTAGGGAAAGGACCTCTGGTGACGTCACTGCGCTCATCACATGGTCTGTCACATGATCCATCACCATGGTGATGGATCATGTGATGGACCATGTTATGAGTGCAGTGATGTCATCAAAGGTCCTTTACCCAGGTCCTGAAGAAAGAAGAAAGAAGAGAAGCCGGGCTGCGCGAACAAGTGGATTAAGGGGAGTTAAATTATTATTATTATTTTTTAACCCCTCCAGCCCTATTGTACTATGCATTCTGTATTAAGAATGCTATTATTTTCCCTTATAACCATGTTATAAGGGGAAATAATAATGATCGGGTCCGCATCCCAATCGTCTCCTAGCAACCATGCGTGAAAATTGCACCGCATCTGCACTTGCTTGCGGATGCTTGCGATTTTCACGCAGCCCCATTCACTTCTATGGGGCCTGCGTTGCGTGAAAAACTTACAATATAGAACATGCTGCGATTTTCACGCAACGCACAAGTGATGCGTGAAAATCACCGCTCATGTGCACAGCCCCATAGAATTGAATGGGTCCAGATTCAGTGCGGGTGCAATGCGTTCACCTCACGCATTGCACCCGCGCGGAAAACTCGCCCGTGTGAAAGTGGCCTTAGGCTACCTGCACACATTGTGAATTACATGTGGTTTTTCCGTGTGGATTCTCGTGCGGAAAAAAATCAACGTAATACAGGATCAGAAAAGTGTGTCAGATTAGACAAATCTCATGCAGACTGCTTCTTTCTTCCATGCGGAAATTGACCTGTTGGGTGGATTTTGAAATCAGCAGCATGTCAATTGTTTGGGCTTTTTTGTTTTGGTGCAGATTTCACCCTCTGCAATGCAAGGGAGAGATCTGCAGCAAAACCACCTCAAATACTCACCAAAAACTGCAAGTCACACATGCGTTTTTTTGGTGTGGAAACGCCCAGAAATCTGCACTGATTTACAGTTTGTAAACCTGCACCCGTGTGCAGGTAGCCTTAGATTTCTGCAACAATCCATCTGTGGATTTAGTCCCATGAAATAGGCCATATTAGTTTTGCAGTCCAATCGTGAATCCGCAAAATACGGATGCAGTCTGTGTGCATCCCACACCTTTTGCAGGCCCCATTATAAAAATGCCTATTCTTGTCACAAAATAGCAAAGAACAAGATATGGTCTATAATTTTTTGCACAGACGCAAGTAGCACACTGTTCTGTCTGTATTTTTTACAGTCTCATAGAAATAATTGTGTCCACGTGCAATCCTCAAAATATGCGGATCGGACCAAAAATACGGTTGTGTGAATGTAGCATCATCTATATGTGGCCACCTGAGAATTGACATGCTCATTCTTTCTTTCCATTATGCAGAAGATTTGTGCCATTTGAGCTACGGCATGGATTCCCATTACATCAATCGGATATTTACATTAGGTGGATTTTGATGCGAATAAAACGTGCCGAGATCCGTGTAATAAAAAGGCCATGTGAACATGCCCCTAGAAGTAATCAGTCAGACAACTGTCCTCCAGTTCAGTGTTCTTTGCGTCCGTTGTATTGATAAATCAGGAAGCTCAGGATGAACAGTGTATACCGTCCATTCTTACTATACTGGAGAGTGCAGTGAATGGAAACATGAAACCTTAAAAAGTAGACAAATGATAATCAAGAGAAGGCAATTTTATCTGCAATCCATGGGTCTCATTGAACAGCCTGTAAGGGTTATTTTACACAATTTGTCATCATTTTGGGATTATAGCAGATTTAGCATGCGACCATAAATGGTTGGAGGGCCATAAATGAAAGTTTGGACTTCTACTACTCAAAGAGGATTTTGAAAAACGTTCTTCATGAAATGTGATTCATTTTGGACAAAAACAACTCCTCCAAGATGCCTGAAATCTGTAATTCGGTGTGACCCGTAAGAAGCCCCCATGTCATTACTGCTAGACATGGCATTCAGGCTAATTATTTGCAGGAGTTTCCTCCTCTGGGTTTAGTCATTAGCTTCTGGTGCCCCCTTCTTCCAAATGAGTCACCTCACCGGGATATTTCGACACAATACAATCAGTTCTTTTACAGTGGGTGATGTCATTGTGTAGAAAAGATGGAAACCCCGGAGTGGCGTGTTTTACGACCCCTGGTATGAAACCCCCGGAAACACTTGTAATCAAGCCCTTTTTTTGGGTTCAGCACTTACCCAAAGTTTTCATTTGTAAGAATGGTAATTACAGACAGGAAAGACACGTAAGCGTGGCGGTGCTTTCTGCCATCAAGAAATCTTCCACTTTATTTCTTATAGTTTCTTATGAAACGTTTGGCCGTTCCTTCTGAATTTAATCTACGGTAGAATTTCAGTTTTAATTGGGTCAGACTGGTATGAAATGTTCTGGATTACTGTATTTGACAGTCATAGAAACATAAAAATATTCCCTTACAAAAACATACCTCCTAACTTTTGAAATGCGTTTCTCACTGAAGCCCCATTCATTTCTATAGGGCCAGGGCTGCGTGAAAGACGCAGGATATAGAACATGCTGTGATTCTCACGCAACGCAGAACTGATGCGTGAAATAAAATGCTCATGTACAGAGACCCATTGAAAGGAATGGGTCAGGATTCAGTGCGGAAAACTCGCTGGTGTGAAAGGGGCCTAAGGCTACCTAAACATGGCTGCAGGTAAACATGCAGGAGATCCATACAAATTTCAGCGTGGATTTCTGAGCACTTCTGCACCAAATCCGCACCTGAATCCGCAAGTGCTACTTGCACTTTTTGTTACAGATTTTATGCGGTTTCCATTGAAAAGGGTGAAATCCGCACCAAAACTCACAAACATAATTGACATGCTGCGGATTTACAAATATGCATTGCAGGTCAATTTCTGCATGGAATGAAAAATCAAAGTATATGTGAATTTGTCACATCTCATCTGCGAGGAAAAAACGTGTCTAATCCACATGTGCAGGTAGCCTACGGGCGCTGCCACATAGCACAGTGGTGATGAAGTTTAAAACTGCGTACGGTTGACTGTCTTCTTTATGTTGGCATCATTTTGTAAATGTAATTTTTTTACAACATTAGAAGGCTTAGAACCAATAGACCTGACAGAACAACAGATGTTCAGGTTGAGGAACACCTGGAAAATTCGGACCATAAAGTAATAACCTTGTCATTCAAAAGAGTATTTCTTCAGGGAGGCACATTGCCCTAACTAACTAGGACAATGTCCTAAAAAAATACAGCCACAAAACAGGATATTTTTGAAAGCTATCCTAAACTCTAATTGAGAGAGGTGCATACCTCATGGGAATGAAAGGGTAAGGAACAAGAAAAAAACAATGTGGATAAATAGAATTGTAAAGAAAGCAATAAAGGACAAAAAGAAAGTATTTAAATCACTAAAATAGGAGGGTAGCGAGGAAGCATTGAAAAACTATAAGGAAAAATAGAATATGTTAAAAACAAATAAATGCAGCCAAACTAGAGACCGGGAGATTCATTGCCAAAGAGAGCAAAACTAACCCTAAAATGTTCTTCAATTATATAAATGGTAAAAAGTATAAATCTGAAGGTGTCAGCCCTTTACAGAATAATGAGGGGCTAGTTGCTTAAAGCCATGAGGAGAAAGTAAAACTACTAAATATTTTTTTCTATGCTGTATTTACTAAAGAAAATAAACTGTCAGATGAAATGCAGAATGTAAAAGTTAATTTCCTATTAAAAGTGTCCTGTCTGACCCAGGAAGAAGTACAGCGGCATCTTAAAAAGATTAAAATAGATAAATCACCGGGACCAGATGGCAAACACTCCTGTATCATAAGAGAATTAATTAATGTCATAGACAGATCCTTATTTCTGATATTTAAGAACTCTATACTGACAGGGAGTGTTCCACAAAATAGGCTCATAGCAAATGTGGTGCCAATATTCAAAAAGGGTCCAAATACAGAGCCCGAAAACTATAGGCCAGTAAGTTTAACATCTGTCGTGGGTATGTCGTGGGAGATGCCATCTTAGAGTACCTCAATAAAAATAAGCTAATAACGCCATATCAGCATGGCTTCATGAGGGATCGGCCATGTCAAACTAATTTAATCAGTTTCAATGAGGAAGTAAGTTCTAGACTTGACCGCGGCGAGTCAATGGATGTCGTATATCTTGACTTCTCCAAAGCATTTGATACTATGCCACATAAAATGTTAGTATATAAAATGAGAATGCTTGGACTAGGAGAAAATGTCTGTATGTGGGTAAGTAACTGGCTCAGTGATAAAAAAACTGAGGATGGTTATTAACGGTACACACTCAGATTGGGTCACTGTCACTAGTGGGGTACTATAGGGGTTAGTATTGGGCCCTATTCTATTCAATATATTTATTAATGATCTTGTAGAAGGCTTGCACAGTAAAATATAAATTTTTGCAGATGACACTAAACTGTGTAAAGTAATTAACAAGGAAGAGGACAGTATACGGCTGCAGATGGATCTGGATTGATTGGAGGCTTGGGCAGAGAAGTGGCAGATGAGGTTTAACACTGATAAATGTAAGGTTATGCACATGGGAAGAAATAATGCAAGTCACCAGTACATACTAAATGGTAAAACACTGGGTAACACTGACATGGAAAAGGACTAAGGAATTTTAGTGGACAACAAACTAAGCTGCAGAAACCAGTGTCAGGCAGCTGCTGCCAAGGCCAATAAGATGATGGGTTGCATCAAAAGTGCTATAGATGCCATGATGAGAACATAGTCCTGGCACTTTATAAATCACGAGTCAGACCACACATGGAGTACTGTGTACAGTTCTGGGCTCCTGTGAACAAGGCAGACAGCAGAGCTGAAGAGGGTTCAGAGGAGGGCAACTAAAGTAATAACTGGAATGGGGGGACTACAGTACCCTAAAAGATGATCAAAATTGGGGTTATTCCGTTTAGAAAAAAGACGACTAATAACTATGTATAAATGTAGTGTCCCACGCCAGGTGGATGGGAACACTCCAAAATAGTTTGTGCCATCCTATGTCATTTTGCACTATTTATTATTAGAGATTAGGAGTGAGGAGTTAGGAGGAGAGGAGACAGACTTGGCTCTGTCCTCCTGGGCCTAGTACAGGGAGTGAAGCTACAGGTGAAACTCTAAAAATTAGAATATCGTTCAAAGTTCATTTATTTCAGTAATGCAACTTAAAAGGTGAAACTAATATATGAGATAGACTCATAGGATACATGCAAATCAAGATATTTTAAGCCTTTATTTGTTACTAGCAGAAGGACCCGGCTTCGCACGAGTATATTTAATCTATTTCATTTTATGTTTCCGTGTGTCGTAAAAAGATTTCAACAGTTTCCCCATAACAGTGACCTCTACAGTACCCGCCCCTTTAACAATGACCTCCACAGTGCCCGCCCCTTTAATATTGACCTCCAAAGTGCCCGCCCCTTTAACAATGACCTTCACAGTGCCTGCCCCTTTAACAGTGCCTTCCCCTTTAACAGTGATCTCCACAGTGCCCCCCTTTAACAGTGATCGCCCCTTTAGCATTGAACACCCCTTTAACAGTGACTTTCATAGTGGCTGCCCCTTTAACAGTGACTTTCACAGTGCCCGTCCCTTTAAAAGTGACTTTAACAGTGACCGCCCCTTTAACAGTGACTTTCACAGTGACCGCCCCTTTAACAGTGACTTTCACAGTAACCGCCCCTTTAACTGTGACTTTCACAGTGACCGCCTCTTTAACAGTAACTTTCACAGTGACCGCCCTTTTAACAGTGACTTTCACAGTGACCGCCCCTTTAAAAACAGTGACCTCCACAGTTCCCGCCCCTTTAAGCAGTAAAGAAAAATGGCTGGGTTGTTATGGAAACCTGGAGTAAAACTGTGTTTATGGCAGTTGGGATTGGAAGAGAAAGACTTGCAGGCTTATATTGGCTAATGTGGGTAATTTTTTGGGAATATCTCAGGAACGGTACGTCCTAGAGAGCTGAGACCCAGTCTAAAACCTTCCCGGACACCTGATGTACTTGTGTGCCAAATTTGGTGAAGATCGGTCCAGTCGTTTGGTCACACATAAAGAACGTCCAGACAGACAGATGTCTAGACAGACAGACAGAAACTCATTTTTATAATATAAGAGATAATTTGGATGATTATGGTTTACAGCTTATGAAACCCCACAGTCTCAATTTTGAGGTACCCTTTGCTCAGGGGGTATGGATTGATTAGCTGACTAGAGTGTGACACTTTGAGCCTAGAATATTGAAACTTTTCACAAAATTGCTGTATCTTGTGCAACCTTTTCAAAGAATGGAGCAGAGAGTGTGCCTGCCATGAGGGAGACCGCCCTTGGGTTGTTGAATCACTGAAGCACTGAATATTGCTGAATTGCTAAGTGCAGAATAGGCTGAGTAACCAGAGCAAAATAAGGGACCAAGTAAGAGTAAGATCATCACTTCTATACAGTTGAGCTGGAACCTACATACACCACCTCACTGAGCCTGTTATTGGGATTTACAGCTTTACCATCTGTATGTATGACAAAGTACTGCTATTGGATGATACTTATTGCAAGACTACAATTTACAAGTAAAGTTCCTGTTTGGTTCAACTACTGCCTCTCTCATCATTCAACTCTATCTCCTAATTGCACCTGACGGTGCTAGCATCACGAACAACACAGGGGCCCAGCCCCCAAACCACTAAGCATAACCACTACCATCAAGGGCGCCTCAACTTCCATCTGACTGGTGTTCCTTGAGAACAGAGCGTGCCCTGGAGGATTTAGTGCTGTCTTCCCCTCCTCTGCCGGCCGGCCCAGGGAGCTACGACAAAAGTGAGTACAACTACTACACCCATTTGGCACACCATTACACTCACATACTGCCCCTCCTGGCCAGATTGTTGCATAAATATATCAGGGGTCAGTACAGAGATCTCAACCATCATCTATTTATCCCCAGGACTGTGACTGTGACGAGGGGACATCCTCTGCGTCTGGAGGAAAGAAGGTTTGTACACAAACATAGAAAAGGATTCTTTACGGTAAGAGCAGTGAGACTATGGAACTCTCTGCCTGAGGAGGTGGTGATGGTGAATTCACTTAAAGAGTTCAAGAGGGGCCTGGATGTATTTCTGGAGTGTAATAATATTGCAGGCTATAGCTACTACAGAGGGGCCGTTGATCCAGGGAGTTATTCTGATGCCTGATTGGAGTCGGTAAGAAGGAGAATTGGCTTCTAGCTCGCAGGTTTTTTTTGCCTTCCTTTGGATCAACTTGCAGGATAACAGGCTGAATTAGATAGACAGATGTCTATTTTCAGCCTTACAAATGATGTTACTATGTTAGAATTTTAAAAGCAATTTTTCTACTTTTTAAATTACCAATTCAGTTCTAAAGTGACTTTGAGGGGCTTATATAATAGAAACCACCAATAAATGGCCCAATTTTAGAAACAAAAATTTTACAAACTTTGTTAACCCTTTCCGAAGGAATTAAAGTAAAATAGAGGTGAAATTTTAAAAATGTGTTTATTTTGCACTTTGATCCATTTTCTCCTGTAACACAGCAAGGATTAACAACAAATCTCAATATTTATTACCCTGATTCTGCAGTTTACAAACACACTGCTGTATGGGCACACCGCAGGACTCGAAAAGGAGTGCAATATGGTTTTTGGAGGGCAGATTTTTTCTGGAATGGTTTTTGGGCACCATGTTGTATTTGAAGAGACCTTGAGGTACCCCTACAGTGGAAACGTCCAAAAAGTGACCGCATTTTGGAAACTACGCCCTTCAAGGAATTTATTGTAGGGTGTGATGAATGCGTTAACCTGAAAAGCATTTTACAGAATGTAGAAACACTTGCCCAATAAAATGCTGCATTTTTTCCAATAACATGTTGCTTTCTCATTTTTCTCAGCAATGCAGGCACATATGAACTTGGGACCAACACAGATGCCTTCAGCTGCCAAGCGCACATTTAACAGGTCAGCCAGTTTCATAGGTACAAACCTGCTGACAGATGCCTTTTAAATAAAATAATTAATAAAAAAAGAAGTGACCTCATAGACAGCACACGTACCCATTGACAATGCGTTTGTGCACACATCAGTAGTTTTCCACTGACCGTGGGTCAGTGAAAAAATCATGGAGACATGTGCCACTTTGGTCTGTGATATGGACCAAACATGACCATTGAAGTCTATGGGTTTGTGAAAAACCAATGACAGAACACAGATGGCATCCGTGTTTGGTCCATGTTTCACTGACCACTGGTAGGAGATGCCCTGGAAATAAATTTTTAGCTGAGCAGTGTCCATTGAATACGAATAACACACTGAGGGCAGAAAATGGACATCAAGCTGGAGCTACACCTAGACTTTTGGTAGCACTGTTGATTGATTTTAATTAAGTAACAGTTACAGTTCACTAGATTGCATCCAAGACTACAGCTGATACTTAATAGTTAAAATCAATTGAAGGTGCTACAAAAAATCTAGCTGTAGTACCAGCCTAAAGGAGTGATCTCCAAACAGTTTGTTGTATCTTGTGAAACACATCCAGCCACCACTACGGGGAGCTCAATGCACAGAAATGTATACAGTTACCATCTACTAGAATGGAAACTGTAATAATATCTTTGCATTTAGTCCCCCCTAGTGGTGACTGCATGGAAATGCAGTGTTTTCTTGTTGGGAAGAGAAGTTTAGCACCAGCCCCCCTGCCCTAGGGCCCCATAGCTGTTGGGTGGTCTGCCTCCAATGAAGGTAGGCCACTTGTCTCAGTATTTGTTCTGTTCCTTGGTGGCAAGACACAGTCAAATGGGGGTGGTCTAGTTTAGGAAAACCCATTTCCAAACGTGACTATGAAGGATATGAGAAACAGTGGCCTAGTGTTCATTCTTGAATAGTACCTGGAGGAGATGCATTTAGGGTCAGCTCAGCAGATGCCTCAGCTGTCTTTGGGTGGCTTGAGGCCATCAAACCACCCGGTTCTAGGCTGGGCATACATAGCTGTTATAGTGGTCATCTGGACGTGCATGTCTTCTGAAAGGGGAGGTGAGAGCAAGCTGCTGCTAGCCCACCCCCGGCATAGTCTAAATTCTCAGATTACAAAAGGATCAGACATGTTGAAATCCAAGAGCCCCATATCTCTCTCCGGAGGCCCCCATGCACATTGGATGCTCAGCTGGCCCTGACGAAATCAGAGGATTTGGCTGATATTAATCTAATGTTTATGGCCAGTCTTAGCCAGAGTATTTAGAAGGCTATGGCAGCAAATGGGATCTATAACCAAGATAAAGGAAAGCTTTGCTATGGCGCTGGCCCAGCTAATAATGGTCAGTCTGTTCTTAATGGTTAAAGCAAGAAAACAGGAGCAGAGATACAACCTAGAATATCAATAACAACATCTCAGTGCAGATTAGTAAGACCAGGGCCTGACTAGAGGCAGTGATAGAGCAAGAAACAGAACGAAATATGTTCCACAAGCTTTTAAAATATGCAGCACGAGGTCCAAGAATAAACATAAAGCACTGCATGAATGGGAACTTCTCATCCCTCTAAAAGGAACACAGTAATAACCTAGCAGGCCAATAATCACAAATAGAAACTGTAATAAGTACTGGCCAGTGTAAACCCTGATCGCCCTCTATCAGATCTGATCAGAGTTCAGCAGGACAGAAGAAAGAAGGGGCCGCACAAAGGTTGTTTGATGGATTTGGCACTAAATCGTATTCTGCAGTTTGCAAACTTCAGAAGCTACGCACTTCAGAATTTGTTATGCAAACCAACTGGGAACATGTTTGTTTTTTTATGAGATGATTGATTTAATTAAATAAACAAAATATGATCAAAGGTGTACAAAGCCTTTAAAGTGATAAAATAAGCAAAATATCTAAAATTCATAGTTTTGCACTTTTGCAATTTTAATGTCCCCCCTATCTACTTGTGGCCACAGACCGCCAAGTATGTTATTATGCATCTAGTGTAGGTATCAGCAACCTCCGGAAGTTCAGCTGTGGTGTAACTACAACTCCCAGCATGCACACTTGCTTGGCATTTCTCCTACAAAAGTGAACGGAACATGCTTGGAGTCGTATTTTCACCATAGCTGGAGTGTTGGAAGTTGCTGACCCCTGGTCTAGTGAGTGGTTCTGCAGATGTTTGGAGGTTGACGGGATGCTGTGTCTTCTGTAGTCTGGTGATTAGCGATTTGTTAAAATTAGGGGCAGAAGATGCCACCTTTTCACTGGCAGTCGTGACTTGTATTCACATTAGCACTAAACTGTTCCTCCTCGCATCCAGGATAGCCATTCATCGCATCCGGCATAGCCAGAAACTGCAGGAGTACCTCCAGGCTCCGTTGACTATAATGGCACCCATCCTGTTTCTGATATTATTGCCAAGATTCGGCCGGGCAAATACCACTGCAAGCAGAAACAGGCAGTAACCCTGGCAGATCCTATTATAGTCAATGGGCTCCAGCAGGGCTATGCCAGATATGATGAGCTCCTCTACCGGAACAGCCTGCTGGAACAGTTTAGTGCTAGTGTGAAACTAGCCTTTTGCCTTACTTACACGTCCGCTTCTGTGATGAGTCTGACATTAGTTACAAGTTGGTCAGTGGGTCATCTATCAAGAATCCGTGTTTGGTCCGTGTGCCCATTTTTTGCCCTCTGTGTGTCATCCATATTCCAAGGACAACTTCTGCACCTCACTACTATCTCCTATGGTTAACCTAATGTCATCCTATGTATTTATTTCCAGTTCCTTTATAATGTGCATTTCCTATTTTGCAACTGTTCATGTTCACGTGTAATGCACCTGGTTCACCAGCAGGTGGCAGCATAAATGGCAGAGCTACAGGTACATATAATGGAGCCTTCCATTCCATTCTAACACCCCCCTCTGTGGTGTGGTGGGCATGTCCCACTTGCTGCAGGAGGGGAAGGGACTAGTTAGTTCAGCTTACCACTTCTAGGGGAAAGTCTAGCTTAGCCCCTGCTAGGGGAAGGAAGCAAGGGCTGGGCACGTCCCCATTTGATGTGACCACGCTAAGCCCTGTCTCAGCCAGCTAGAGCACCTTCAGCTCTGCTGGATGTGGAGGTCACAGCTTGAAGCCTCTGAAGCCAGGAGGAAAAGTTCCCTGGACCAGTTTAGTGTCAGACTACAGAGAGAAGTTGCAGCACCCAGAGAAAGCTAAATGATGCAGCTATCCTGTCAGCACAGCAGAGCCAGAGAGCACCAGATGTAGCAGAGAGGAGTTTGCCTGCCACAGTTAATGCTAACTCCTGCTGGAACCAAGATAAAGCCTGTAAACCATTTTGGAGAATGTTTATTGAAAGTAAAGCTGTTATTGAACTTCATCACAAGGTCTGGACTCAATTTATTCCATCACCCCCTTCATCAACAACCCCCCTTTTCATTGCTTCGGAGTCAATGCCTGGGGTCCAGCATATCCAGGTAGGAGCACCGTGACATGTGCACAAGTACACTTAAAGGGACATTATAGGCTACCCTACACCACTCTGGTATTCCTACACCTGGGTACCATCCATAGTATCACTAAAAGGGGCCCTGTGCCCTTGTTGCGTCATTGCAACTGGCGTCACAAAAACTAGTGCTTTTTTTCTGTTAAAGAGCCCTGGGGGCAGGCACCCGTTGCACCTACAGGGTACAAATGCACAATGTAAATAATTCAAACAGGGCTACTTGTCAGGGAAGGACAGTTATCTGCGACCACCTAGTTCCCTCAATGTCAGATGGCACATGGAAAGCCAAGCCAACTCTCTCATTAAAGGACTCTCAAACAGCAGCTTGGACCTTAGCTTCATAGATCTCATTGAGGAGGGGAATAAGAGATTGTCCTCACCTGCTGTAAATTTTAAGATTTGGGTAGGGTCGGCCTTTCATATCCCAAGCTGCAGCTATCATGTGGGTGCATTTTAGAGCCCGGGTGACAGCTGCAAATCCTGACTTGACTGCAGGGATAATCATCCAAACTAACAGCATCATAGCGATCTATGTTGTAAATTCGGGTCATTAGACCCGTGGTTGGGCTGTGGTTTGCATCTGCAATATGAACACTAAAATGCACCCACATCTGAATGCAGCCTTACAGTACATGCACACAGTGCGAATTATGAGCATTTATTTCGAATACCGCAGCGTAATATAGTACCATACAATACCAGTACCAGCAAATTGTATGAAATTAGACAAGTCCACAGCATGTCAATTGTGTAATATTTGGCATACTTTTCGCTCTTTTCAATGGAACGGTGAGATCTGTTGCAAAACCGCATCAAATTGGCACCAAAAACCGCTAGCAACGCATGGTGTGGAAACGCACGGAAATCCTCACTAAAGACTGCAGAATTTCTGTTTTTAAATCTGCACTCGTACGTAAGTACCCTTATGGGGACAAAGGCTCTAAGAGCGAATAAACTGAAATCTAAATACTGAAATACAATTATGAATAAAGCATAAATGAGGTATAAATGGATGCAACAAGCAATAAACTGTAACGTATTAAACGCCTTATACTGGAAGTTTAGTGAAACCACAGCCTGTGAAGGAAGGTGACCTCCTGGCCCCAGCCTGCCAGCCCACATTTTTATTATACTTGCTTAAAACTTAAGCACTGTTGGATTTTCCTCCGCTAAGGAAAGTTAGGAGTGGTTCCTCTACAAGAATGGAGACATCTGCCAAGCGAGCCGTGGTCCAGTGCTCCCTCATTATCCCCTCTATGGGGCAAGGGTTCAGTAATTACACCGAAGCTGTGAGGAATGTAGCAGGGAGGGAAAGATGACCGAATCCATCAATAGCCCGGTGTTTTATGTGGAATATTCTGGGAATATAATATTACATTCTCATTTTTCTGATAGATGAACAGCCCCATAAATTCTATATATTTTTTTTTTGTTGTGTTTCATGTTGTGCTTTACCAAGGCTTTTTATTATTATTATCCAGCTCCATTACTTTTTGATTATAAATTTCATTTTACATTTACTTGAAACTTCGGAGTAATTTAAATTTGAAATTGAAAGCCTTTATTTTCCACTAACATCTAGAAAATGTTGCTAAAATAAATATCAAATGGTATATCTGGGGTGTTTAGGAGCTTTGCCGAAAATGGTATTGTAGATTTAACAATACATTTACAATGGGAGATTCGGTGTTTCTATCGTAAAGCAGGTCTGGATAAATGGTAGCTCCGTCTAGGAGACAGCTCCGAAGGCTAGAAGTCAATAATGAGACTCTGTAGCGCCAGGTCCAGAGTTGAACAACTTCTACACATTAAAGAAAAAATACATATATACGTCTAGCAATTGGGGATGTGCAAACCTGACTTTAGATTTCTCCCCATCTGTCAGAATAGAGCTTGCCTTGGTAGTTACAGCAGTTCTCCCCCTTCCTTTTCAAAGTTAGATTGCGTCCGCCCACTCTGCTCCACACAATAAGCCCCCAATATTTCCCAGTGCTCACAGCACCCCTCATGCACCGCTACCCCTAGTAGTGACAGCAGGTGTCCTTCAATTGTCCAATAATCAAAGCAGGCCTCACCCATTACAGCACTAGCCCAATAAATGTATCATGGGTTCGAGTCCCTCAACTATTGGGAGAATGGGGTCCGGTGTTACCGATTCACGGAGGAAGTGCTCCGCACAGACTGCGGTGAAGTGGCTAGATGCATTCTGTAACTCCATAGAGATCTACAGAAAGACAACGCCAGGCAGGTGCTGCCATTTCTCCATTACATTGTATAGAGAGTGCTGCAGCCTAAGATGTATACCGTAGGGATGTCCTTTTAATGAGTGGAAACAGAGGAGAGCAGCAGAGGCTAATCAAATTCACCACGGAATGGGAGTCCATCAGCAGAATACAGGCCACGGCATTTATAGCAGCCTGTATTCTGCCCATATCCCAGTAACCAAAGCCTGAGATATAGGAGCCTAATTCTTCACTTTAAATATATTAGACTTAGCTGATGACATTTGTATAAGTTGTCCCATCTTATTCTGCTTGTTGCATTAAAGGGGTTGTCTCACACTTCAGAAAATGGCGTTTATCATGTAGAGAAAGTTAATACAAGGTACTTACTAATGTATTGTGATTGTCCATATTGTCTCCTTTGCTGGCTTGATTCATTTTTCCATCACATTATACACTGATTATATCCAGGGGTTATGACCACCCTGCAATCCATCAGTGGTGGTCGTGCTAGAACACTACTGGAAAAATTGCTAGCCTCTCTGGTGCCCGGGACTGTGGGAGCGCACATAGGCACGCATGCGCACCTCGTATCTGCGCTGCAGCAGTGGTTGTAACCCCTGGACACGACCAGTGTATAACCTGATGGAAAAATTAATCCAGCCAGTAAAGGAAGCAATATGGATAATAACAATTAGTAAGTGCATTGTAATAACTTTGTCCAGGGGCGTAGCTAAAGGCTCATGGACCCTGGTGCAGGAGTTCAGCTTGGGCCCCCCACTACCAGCTTCCCTAAGTGCTTTATGGCAAGGGGCAGGGGTGCACCTAGCCTTTCTGGTGCCTGAGGCAAAAACTGAACCCCCCCATTCCAAATTCTCAACCTAACCCATTCCCTCCAGTCCTACTGTTAGAGGGTTTGTCCTCTTTTTACTACTGACGACCTATCCTAAAAATAGGTCATTAATATCAGACCTGCAGGGGTGCCGGGAGATCAGCTGTTTGAAGAGAGGGCAGTGCTGATATGAGAGCTGCTTCCTCTGCTCTGTTCACCTGCTCACCGCAGCAATTGCAGTGGTGAGCAGGTAAACAGAGCAGAGAAGGCAGAGCGGACAACCCCTTTAAAGGCATACTTGGAAAACATTACATACTGCGCTACAGAACATACAGGGTAATACAGCCCCACATATGTACCTCTTCCATCCAGTGACTTCTCTTCTCTGATGCAGATATTCTCTTTCCTCATCTTCTCCTTCAGACCAGACCACCATGGTGACTTCTTTCAGCTGTGTCTCGTCTCTGCAGAGTTTAACAAACAGAGATCTTACTTTCCTACTTTTCTATCATCCTCCTCACCTTTTCAACACCCCATTCTGCCCCCCCAATCCCCAATACTATACTGTAGAACCAGTCACCCTGAAAATACTGGTACCACCAGTACAAAAAAATACCCCCTTACCTTTCAGATCAGACCCCCATATCAAATGCCAGATGAGACCCCCCTATCTCAGACCAGACCTCCTTTAGACCTCTGTCAGAACCCATATCAGACCCCCATTAGACCTCAATGTCAGACCCCGCCCCAATATCAGACCTCAGATAAGACCCCCCTTAGACCTTCAGACCCCCATTACACCTCAGACCAGACCTCCAGACCCCCATTAGACCTCAGACCAGTCCTCCAGACCCCCATTTGACCTCAAAACTCCTATATATGACCCCTATTAGACCTCTAGACCCCCAATCAGACACCCATTAGACTTCCAGACACCCATTCAGACCCCCATTAGACCTCCAGACCCCCAATCGGACCCCCATTAGACCTCCAGATCCGCAATCAGACGCTCATTAGACCTTCAGACCCCCAATTAGACTTCTCTAGACCCCCAGTCAGACCCTTCAGACCCCCCAATCAGACCTTCAGACCCCTAATCAGACCCACAATCAGACCCTTCAGACACCCAATCAGACCCTTTAGGCCTCTAATGAGACCCTTCAGACCCCCAATAAGACCCTTCAGACACCCATAGCAGACCTCAAATCAGACTATAAAATAAATAGACAAACTTACCTCTCCTGCTGTGCCGCTCCTCTTCCGGTCAGGCTGTCTCCTGGGCTCTGATCTTTTCTCAGGTCCAGCGCTGCAGTCACCTGACCTCCTGCAGCATCAGGTCAGAGTGCACTATGTACGTCCTGACGCTGCAGGCAGCCAGGACACAGCAGCACCGGCCCTGGGAAGAGCGAGCAGGAGGAGGGGTAAGTACTGTACAGCGCTCACAGCGATTCTCTACCCCTCCTCCTGCAGACTTATAAAGGGAAATATACAGCACCACTGGCAAGGGGGGCCCTCTGGTCCCCCCTGGCTTAGGGGCCTGGTCGCAACTGCAACCGCTGCGGCCCCTATAGTTACGCCAGTGACTTTGTCTATATGATAAATGCTATTTGCTGAAGTGAGACAACCCCTTAAATGCAAGAAAAATCAAACACGAAAGCCCAAAATGCTTATTTTGAGCAACATGTTCTGCCCAGTGCACAATGAATGCATACACAGACGTTGCACAGCTGCGTACTTCAATGGCATAGCATGCTGTTTGCTTTGGCATGGCATGTGGTAATGAAAGGGTGCTGGGTCCCTGTGGATATTTTGCATTCCTATAATATTTCACATTCTTTCTTGGTCAGCACTCATTAGGAATTATATAATAAGCATTTGATTATTCCCACCCTGCTTATTTCTCAGCTATCAGATGCTTATAGAGGTTGCCTCTAATTGAGTTAGTGCTTGTGTGATTAATTGGCCGGAGAACATTGTCTGACTGTGAGAGACTGGGGGGCACAGAGAAGAAAGTCCTCGTCATCACTTCAGTTTTAACAATGCAACGAAGAGATGATATTATAGGCCAAGTGCTGTGACCCACAGGACAATTCGTTATCTTTTTGCACATCTGCCGCACTAGATTAGAAGAGGCCTATGTATGATGTAGACAGCATCTAAGTCAAATAAAGATGGGCTAGGTTACCACCGATTCAGCCAAACTCTTGGGAGTCCTGCGTATGCCCAGCGGACACTTCAACCCTAATTGCGATATGATGTCAGTGAGACTCAATGAAACTGAAATGATCAGTTTTCAGATATGGGGCAAATATTATTGCCTATGGCGAGCTTTATACTTAACCCCTTCGGGACACAGCCTTATTTCACCTTAAAGGGAACCTGTCATGTGGATATTTGATTATAATCTAACTAATTATATACAATCATTAACTACTAAAAAGTACCTTAGATGTATTCACTTACTGGTGTGACAGATGGTTACCTCATAATATACACACAAAGATGCCGCATGCTAATGAGCTGATTCGAGTCCGGCGTGATGTCATTGAGTCCAGCGTATATTTAATTCAGAGCTATAGCCACTCCCCTGCCCACCTGCTGCTGATTCATATGGAAAATAACTGTCAATCAGCAGCAGGTAGGTGGGAAGAGTCAGAAGCTCATGAATATTCAGGACTCATCATTATGAGCTGGAGCTTTTCAATACAAGATGTTGGCAGATTGACTGGGTCAATTAAAGAAAGTGACCCAGCATTTTGCTAAAAGAATCAGTCACTTATTTATGTTGCCCTTAGTTAGGACACCATAAAACTGGTGACAGGTTCCCTTTAAGGACCAGGCCATTTTTTGCAAATCTGACCAGTGTCACTTTAAGTGGTGATAACTTTAAAACGCTTTGAGTTATCCAGGCCATTCTGAGACAGTTTTTTTCGTCACATATTGTACTTCATGACACTGGTAAAATGAAGTAAAAAAAAATAAATCATTTTTATTTATAAAAAAATACCAAATTTAGCAAAAATTTGTAAACAATTGCAAATTTCCAAGTTTCAATTTCTCACCTTCTATAATACATAGTAATATCTCCAAAAATAGTTATTACTTTACATTCCCCATATGTCTACTTTATGTTTGGATCATTTTGGGAATGATATTTTATTTTTTGGGGATGTTACAAGGCTTAGAAGTTTAGAAGCAAATCTTGAAATTTTGAAAAACCCAATTTTTAGGGACCAGTTCAGGTCTGAAGTCACTTTGCGAGGCTTACATAATAGAAACCACCCAAAAATGACCCCATTCTAGAAACTAAACCCCTCAAAATATTCAAAACTGATTTTACAAACATCGTTAACCCTTTAGATGTTCCACAAGAGTTAATGGCAAATGGAGATAAAATTTCTGAATTTAGATTTTTTGGCAAACTTTCAATTTTAATCCACTTTTTCCAGTAACAAAGTAAGGGTTAACAGCCAAACAAAACTCAATATGTATTGCCCCGATTCTGTAGTTTGCAGAAACACCCCATATGTGGCTGTAAACTACTGTACGGGCACACAGTAGGACGTAGAGGGAAAGATGCGCCATATGGTTTTTGGAAGGCAGATTTTGCTGGACTGTTTTTTTGACACCATGTCCCATTTGAAGCCCCCCTGATGCACCCCTAGAGTAGAAACTCCATAAAGTGACCCCATCTAAGAAACTACACCCCTCAAGGTATTCAAAACTGATTTTACAAACTTTGTTAACCCTTTAGGTGTTGCACAAGAGTTATTGGCAAATGGGAATAAAATTTGAGAATTTCATTTTTTTGCCAAATTTTCAATTTTAACCCATTTTTTCCACTAACAAAGCAAGGGTTAACAGCCAAACAAGACTGTATCTTTATTGCCCTGACTCTGCCGTTTACAGAAACACCCCATATGTGGTCGTACACTACTGTAAGGCCATACAGTAGGGCGTAGAGGGAAAGGTTCGCCATATGGTTTTTGGAAGGCAGATTTTGCTGGACTGTCTTTTTGACACCATGTCCCATTTGAAGCCCCCTGATGCACCCCTAGAGTAGAAACTCTGTAAAAGTGACCCCATGTAAGAAACGACACCCCTCAAGGTATTCAAAACTGATTTTACGAACTTTGTTAACCCTTTAGGTGTTGCACAAGAGTTATTGGCAAATGGGGATAAAATTTGAGAATTTCATTTTTTTTCCAAATTTTCAATTTTAACCCTTTTTTCCCCACTAACAAAGCAAGGGTTAACAGCCAAACAAGACTGTATCTTTATTGCCTTGACTCTGCCGTTTACAGAAACACCCCATATGTGGTCGTACACTACTGTACGGCGACACGGCGGGGCGTAGAGGGAAAGGAGCGCCGTGTGGTTTTCGGAGGGCTGATTTTTATGGACCGGTTTATTTACACCGTGTCCTGTTTCAACCCCCCTGATGCACCCCTGGAGTAGAAACTCCCTAAAAGTAACCCCCATTTTGGATAAGGTGGCAGTTTTGTTGGGACTATTTTTAGGGTACATATGATTTTTGGTTGCTCTATATTACATTTTTGTGAGGTAAGGTTACCAAAAATTGAAATTCTGAAATTTCATCTCCATTTGCCATTAACTGTTGAGGAACACCTAAAGGGTTAATAAAGTTTGTAAAATTAGTTTTGAATACCTTGAGGGGTGTAGTTTCTTAGATGGGGTCACTTTTAGGGAGTTTCTACTCTAGGGGTGCATCAGGGGGGCTTCAAAAGGGACATGGTGTCAATAAAAAAGGCCATCAAAATCGGCCTTCCAGAGACCATGTCGGTCCTTTCCTTTTGCGCCCTGCCTTTTAGTGATACAGCAGTTTACGACCACAAATGTGGCGTTTCTGTAAACTGCAGTATCAGGGTAATAAATATTAAGTTTTGTTTGGTTGTTAACCCTTGCTTTGTTACTGTAAAAAACGGATGGAAATGGAAAAGTGCAAAAAATAGCTGTTTTGGCACCGTTTTAAATTATTTTTTTTGACCGTGTTAATCTGGGGGGTTAGGTCATGGGGTGTTTTTATAGAGGAGATTCTTACGGACGTGGTGATACCTAATAAGTCTACTTTTTTTTACAATTATTTAGGTTTTAGACTATATTATCTTTTTTGATACAAATTTTTTTTTTGTATCTCTAAATTCTGAGTCTTTTTTTTTTTTTTTTTAGCCGATTATCTTATGTAGGGGCTCATTTTTTGCGGGATGAGAGGATGGTTTTATTGGCACTATATTTGGGGCTATATGACTTTTTGATCGCTTGCTATTAAACTTTTTGTTACGTAAGGTTCTTTTTTTGCACCTTTTTTTTTTTGGACGTGTTAATCTGGGGGGTTAGGTCATGGGGTATTTTTATAGAGGAGATTATTACCGACGCGGAGATACCTAATTTGTATACTTTTTTAAATTATTTTAGTTGTTACAATTTTTTTTGCTGTCTCAAGTCTGAGAATGCAGAGGCCTGGATGATTGGGGCACGGGTCACATTGAGTACTGGTGTCCTTCTGTATCCCCCTCCTGTGACACACTCTGCACCTTTTTTGGGTCCGTCCCTTCTTTCCAGTATGGGGGACCACACCTGGAAAGTATTGGCCAGGGACGATCCGGGCGCCTCCAGTTCCCGAGGTACTCCTGCCTGCTCTTTCCCAGTCCGAAAAGATCAGGGCCTTGAGTACTGCCTCATAGAACTGAAGGAATGTCCCTGTTTTGCCAGCGCCCCGGGTAGCACAAAAGAGTTGTACATGGCAACCTGCACCAAGTAGACCGCAACTTTTTTGTACCATGCCCGGGTTTTGCGCAGGGCATCATATGGCTTGAGGACTTGATCAGAGAGATCAACTCCTCCCATGTACCGATTGTAGCCGATGATACAATCGGGCTTGAGGACCGTTGCCGCGGTACCTCGCACAGGGACAGGGGTGATGCCGTTACCATGAATTGTGGACAGTACAAGGACATCCCTCTTGTTCTTATATCTGACCAGCAACAGGTTTCCAGTGGTGAGGGCACGGGTCTCACCCCTGGGGATAGGTACCTGGAGGGGGTGGGCAGGGAGGCCGCATTGATTTTTCCGCACGGTCCCACAAGCGGACGTGGATCTGGCGGCGAGGAACTGGAACAAGGGGATACTAGTATAAAAATTGTCCACGTAAAGGTGGTAACCCTTATCTAGCAGTGGGTGCATAAGGTTCCACACAAGTTTCCCGCTAACACCCAGAGTGGGGGGACATTCTTGGGGTTGAATACGGGAATCTCGCCCCTCGTACACACGAAACTTGTAATTGTACCCTGAGGTACTCTCACAAAGTTTGTACAGCTTCACGCCATACCTCGCCCGCTTTGAGGGAACATACTGGCGGAAAATGAGTCTCCCCTTGAACGCACATAGGCCTGTACAAATTTGGCCCCAAAGTGATCGATGACCGGCCTGATTTTGCACAGGCGGTCATAGGCAGGATTCCCTCGGGGAGGACATGCTGCATTATCTGAATAATGCAGGCATTTCCGGATGGCCTCAAACCGGGAGCGTGTCACGGCCGTACTGTAAAGTGGGGTCTGGTAGAGGAAGTCCCCACTCCAGTAATGCCTGACACTAGGTTTCTTGACTAGGCCCATATGCAGCACGAGGCCCCAAAATGTCCTCATCTCGGCTGCACTGACCGGCGTCCAGCCACCGGGCCTAGACAAAAAGGAGCCCGGGTGTTGAGCAACGAACTGTTGGGCGTACAGGTTCGTCTGCTCCACCATTAGATTTACCAGTTGGTCACTGAAAAAATGACAAAAAAAGTCATATTCAGTGAAGCCCACTGTGGAAATCTGGATTCCTGGTTGGCCTACAAAATCAGGAATCACGGGCTCAAATCGCTCTGGGGTATACCAAACAAGTTCACCGGCAGGGGCTCCGGTGGATTTAACTGGTGGGCCGGAAAACTAGTACGAGCCCCAGAGCTGCTCGTACTAGGGTGGGCCACAGGGTCCCTAACATGGCAGTCCCCTTGCTCCGCCTGGCGGTGTCTCCGCTGCCTTGGGAAATCATCATCATCGCTAGATGATGAGGAGGACGCGGAAGACAACAGGAAAGTGGGGTCATCCTCGTTCTCACTGGGACTCTCGGACTCGGAGGCAAGCTGGGCGTATGCCTCCTCAGCCGAGAACATCCGGCGGGCCATAGGGGAGTGTGTGTCTGCGTTTGTATGTGCGTGCATGTAAACCTTTATTTGGTGTGCATGTGTGTGGAGGCACGGGTGTTCGCGGACTTATCCCAAAAAATAACAGAAAAAAAAACTAGCTAAAAAAAGGGCAGAAAATTTGAAAAATATTTTTAAAAAAATAGTCCGAAGTTGATCAGCGGTGGGGTGTGCGATGCGCTAACAGTGGCCGGACGCTAAGACTGCCAGCCACAGTCAGCGTACGCACAAAAAAAAAAAAATGCCTGCCCCCCAAAAAGTTGTGGGGGCTGGTAGGGGGGCAAGCGGCAGCCCCCCTGGGGGGTCTAGGGTCACGCAGCTGTGCTGTGGACCCCAGACACCCTACTTAGGGTGATGCAATAAAACTTATTTTTTCACCACTAACTTTCCCTTTTATATCCCTGCCTAGCCCAACCTTTTCCTAGTCTTTCCCTAATTACCTGGCTGATCAAATGGGGGGTGCTGGGGCACAGATTGGGTCCTGGGGGCAAGGATGGGTGCTGGGGCACAGATGGGGTGATGCTGTCTCCGATCCGACACGTGCACTGCAGCGCTCCTCTCTCCTCCATCCTCCGATCAGAGGATCGCAGGATGGTGATTGGTGGGGTAAAATCACACCACCGATCACCATCCTGTTCCGGGTTATCGGGTCCTCAGAGACCCAAATAACCCGGAACACAGCAAACCGCAGGTCTGAATTGACCTGTGGTTTGCTGCGATCGCCGACATGGGGGGGGGCATTGTCACAGGACCCCCCGGCGCATCTAGCCAAGGTGCCTGCTCAATGATTTGAGCAGGCACTGAGATCCGATCACCGCCCGCCGGGCGGCGGTACCGGTACGTCATGTGTCCTTAAGTACCAGGACAACATGCCGTACCGGTACGTCATGTGTCCTGAAGAGGTTAAAGAAGCACTCCCACTAAAATTGTATTCTCTGATCTGTTAGAAAGGTACATGATGTAAAATGTAGTGAAGGTAGTCTTCTTACCAGTGACTATATTTGTAAGTTATAACCTCCCTTCTGCTCCTCAGCTGTGTCTGCCAAAAAAACTGAATGGAAGCAGAAAGAAAATACGTTTGTGTGCATGAGCCCTTATAGGAATGAATAGAGATGTGACTGACTTCCTGTCTTGTGTCAGTTGGAAAATAGAGTGTTGGTTGCATGACACAGATGATGATCAGAAGGGAGGAGATAACTCACAGATACAGTCACTGGTGAGAAGATTACATCATGCACCTTTCTAACAGGTCAGAGAATTAAAAATGTGACAGTGCCACTATAAAGGGGTTATCCCATGATTAATGGGGAAAAAAAATCTGACATTATATAGTACATGACAATCTCTTTATAACTAAGCTAGAACCAGCCCTGTACCTCACATGGATCTAGAGATCTCCACATTCATTTCTCCAGTTGTTCTGCTAGATTTATATCAAGTGGGCAACTCAAGGGGAGAGTCCTTTCTGCTGCAGCTCAGGGAGTTATGTCATTTCTGCTGCAGATCTCTCCCTGTCACAGCTCAGGAGGCAGGATAAAACTGAGCACGTGCGGCCTTCTCAGTGAGCAGGACAAAGAAATAAGAAAGAAAAACAGCAGGTGGTGCTATACAGATACATTTTATAGAATAACTCAGAAACTATAGTAAATTCTTATTCTGTGCAATTACAAAAGTATTCAGATCCAGGTGCTGGTTTGATAACTGTAGAATATTTTTCATAGGGCAACCCCTTTAAGAGGCATTTTTTTTAACTTTATATATTTTTTTGTTTTTAATATTATTTCGGCATAGTAATCAGCATTACTCGCAGACTGTGGGTATCCTACAGTGTAGTCTGTACAGTTGTTTTTATTCTGAAGGCTTATTTTATGTCTCTCCGTTTTATGACTGCAATAATCGATGCGTGTTTCAGCAGACAGTGCGTTGCGGTTAGGTTGCCAGCTGTCAGAAGAAATCAAGTTAAAAACACAAATCTTGGCTGACATCAAATAGCAACCATCATCCTGCGTACAGCTATAAAAACTGCAATCCAATAAAACAGGCAATTATACATGCAGAAGATCCTCTACTGAAATTGCTATTCCATGCTCATAGATTGCAGCCTCTGTTAAAAATAATCTCCCATCTGGCATCCTGATCTTCTGGATCATAAAAAATAATAATAATGCCAATAGAAAAATTATGACTAATGTACAGAAAGCAATATCAGAGGGAGCAAGAAGACAACTGGGCCTGTGGCCGGGGCGCTACCAACATGTACAGATACTGTAACCCTTCTTCAGGATTAGTTGTGGTGGCTGTCCAGGGGGCAGGGGGCTGCTGACTACATTTTGCTGCAAAGAGAGAATGGTATCTTTGAAGAAGGTATTAGATATCCCTCTTTTAAATATTCATCAGAATTATTTCCCTCCATTTTATTTGATAAGGATAGTTTCACAATAGCGTTTGGGAGCTCCGGAACGCTGTTCTGGCAGGGAGCCATTGCCGACCACTGCCTAAATGCTCGTCAGCCCCAAAAACTATAATGGGGATCGGCGGAGATCCAGCGCAAACCCTGCAAATATGCTGAGAATTGGCTAAACTAAAACCACTGCGTGCAGCGTTATTTGTTCGGCCGATACTCTGCCTATTACGTCCAGCAATGTGGGATCCAGAGAGCTCTTAAACGCTAGTTTAAAACTTGCTTAACCACCTCAGCCCCCAGTGCTTAAACACCCTGAAAGACCAGGCCACTTTTTACACTTCTGACCTACACTACTTTCACCGTTTATTGCTCGGTCATGCAACTTACCACCCAAATGAATTTTACCTCCTTTTCTTCTCACTAATAGAGCTTTCATTTGGTGGTATTTCATTGCTGCTGACATTTTTACTTTTTTTGTTATTAATCGAAATTTAACGATTTTTTTGCAAAAAAATGACATTTTTCACTTTCAGTTGTAAAATTTTGCAAAAAAAACGACATCCATATAGAAATTTTGCTCTAAATTTATTGTTCTACATGTCTTTGATAAAAAAAAAATGTTTGGGTAAAAAAAAAATGGTTTGGGTAAAAGTTATAGCGTTTACAAACTATGGTACAAAAATGTGAATTTCCGCTTTTTGAAGCAGCTCTGACTTTCTGAGCACCTGTCATGTTTCCTGAGGTTCTACAATGCCCAGACAGTACAAACACCCCACAAATGACCCCATTTCGGAAAGTACACACCCTAAGGTATTCGCTGATGGGCATAGTGAGTTCATAGAACTTTTTATTTTTTGTCACAAGTTAGCGGAAAATGATGATTTTTTTTTTTTTTTTTTTTTTTCTTACAAAGTCTCATATTCCACTAACTTGTGACAAAAAATAAAAACTTCCATGAACTCACTATGCCCATCACGAAATACCTTGGGGTCTCTTCTTTCCAAAATGGGGTCACTTGTGGGGTAGTTATACTGCCCTGGCATTCTAGGGGCCCAAATGTGTGGTAAGGAGTTTGAAATCAAATTCTGTAAAAAATGATGAGTGAAATCCGAAAGGTGCTCTTTGGAATGTGGGCCCCTTTGCCCACCTAGGCTGCAAAAAAGTGTCACACATCTGGTATCTCCGTATTCAGTAGAAGTTGGGGAATGTGTTTTGGGGTGTCATTTTACATATACCCATGCTGGGTGAGAGAAATATCTTGGTCAAATGCCAACTTTGTATAAAAAAATGGAAAAGTTGTCTTTTGCCAAGATATTTCTCTCACCCAGCATGGGTATATGTAAAATGACACCCCAAAACACATTCCCCACCTTCTCCTGAGTACGGAGATACCAGATGTGTGACACTTTTTTGCAGCCTAGGTGGGCAAAGGGGCCCATATTCCAAAGAGCACCTTTCGGATTTCACTCGTCATTTTTTACAGAATTTGATTTCAAACTCCTTACCACACATTTGGGCCCCTAGAATGCCAGGGCAGTATAACTACCCCACAAGTGACCCCATTTTGGAAAGAAGAGACCCCAAGGTATTCGCTGATGGGCATAGTGAGTTCATGGAAGTTTTTATTTTTTGTCACAAGTTAGTGGAATATGAGACTTTGTATGAAAAAAAAAAAAAAAAAAAAATCATCATTTTCCACTAACTTGTGACAAAAAATAAAAAATTCTAGGAACTCGCCATGCCCCTCACGGAATACCTTGGGGTGTCTTCTTTCCAAAATGGGGTCACTTGTGGGGTAGTTATACTGCCCTGGCATTTTCCAGGGGCCCTAATGTGTGGTAAGTAGGTAAATGACCATTGAAATCCGAAAGGTGCTCTTTGGAATATGGGCCCCTTTGCCCACCTAGGCTGCAAAAAAGTGTCACACATCTGGTATCTCCGTACTCAGGAGAAGTTGGGGAATGTGTTTTGGGGTGTCTTTTTACATATACCCATGCTGGGTGAGAGAAATATCTTGGCAAAAGACAACTTTTCCCATTTTTTTATACAAAGTTGGCATTTGACCAAGATATTTATCTCACCCAGCATGGGTATATGTAAAATGACACCCCAAAACACATTCCCCACCTTCTCCTGAGTACGGCGATACCAGATGTGTGACACTTTTTTGCAGCCTAGGTGGGCAAAGGGGCCCATATTCCAAAGAGCACCTTTCGGATTTCACTCGTCATTTTTTACAGAATTTGATTTCAAACTCCTTACCACACATTTGGGCCCCTAGAATCCCAGGGCAGTATAACTACCCCACAAGTGACCCCATTTTGGAAAGAAGAGACCCCAAGGTATTCGCTGATGGGCATAGTGAGTTCATGGAAGTTTTTATTTTTTGTCAAAAGTTAGTGGAATATGAGACTTTGTATGAAAAAAAATAAAATAAAAAAAAATCATCATTTTCCACTAACTTGTGACAAAAAATAAAAAATTCTAGGAACTCGCCATGCCCCTCACGGAATACCTTGGGGTGTCTTCTTTCCAAAATGGGGTCACTTGTGGGGTAGTTATACTGCCCTGGCATTTTCCAGGGGCCCTAATGTGTGGTAAGTAGGTAAATGACCAGTGAAATCCGAAAGGTGCTCTTTGGAATATGGGCCCCTTTGCCCACCTAGGCTGCAAAAAAGTGTCACACATCTGGTATCTCCGTACTCAGGAGAAGTTGGGGAATGTGTTTTGGGGTGTCTTTTTACATATACCCATGCTGGGTGAGAGAAATATCTTGGCAAAAGACAACTTTTCCCATTTTTTTATACAAAGTTGGCATTTGACCAAGATATTTATCTCACCCAGCATGGGTATATGTAAAATGACACCCCAAAACACATTCCCCACCTTCTCCTGAGTACGGCGATACCAGATGTGTGACACTTTTTTGCAGCCTAGGTGGGCAAAGGGGCCCATATTCCAAAGAGCACCTTTCGGATTTCACTCGTCATTTTTTACAGAATTTGATTTCAAACTCCTTACCACACATTTGGGCCCCTAGAATCCCAGGGCAGTATAACTACCCCACAAGTGACCCCATTTTGGAAAGAAGAGACCCCAAGGTATTAGCTGATGGGCATAGTGAGTTCATGGAAGTTTTTATTTTTTGTCAAAAGTTAGTGGAATATGAGACTTTGTATGAAAAAAAATAAAATAAAAAAAAATCATCATTTTCCACTAACTTGTGACAAAAAATAAAAAATTCTAGGAACTCGCCATGCCCCTCACGGAATACCTTGGGGTGTCTTCTTTCCAAAATGGGGTCACTTGTGGGGTAGTTATACTGCCCTGGCATTTTCCAGGGGCCCTAATGTGTGGTAAGTAGGTAAATGACCAGTGAAATCCGAAAGGTGCTCTTTGGAATATGGGCCCCTTTGCCCACCTAGGCTGCAAAAAAGTGTCACACATCTGGTATCTCCGTACTCAGGAGACGTTGGGGAATGTGTTTTGGGGTGTCTTTTTACATATACCCATGCTGGGTGAGAGAAATATCTCGGCAAAAGACAACTTTTCCCATTTTTTTATACAAAGTTGGCATTTGACCAAGATATTTATCTCACCCAGCATGGGTATATGTAAAATGACACCCCAAAACACATTGCCCAACTTCTCCTGAGTACGGAGATACCAGATGTGTGACACTTTTTTGCAGCCTAGATGCGCAAAGGGGCCCAAATTCCTTTTAGGAGGGCATTTTTAGACATTTGGATACCAGACTTCTTCTCACGCTTTGGGGCCCCTAGAATGCCAGGGCAGTATAAATACCCCACATGTGACCCCATTTTGGAAAGAAGACACCCCAAGGTATTCAATGAGGGGCATGGCGAGTTCATAGAAATTTTTTTTTTTTGGCACAAGTTAGCGGAAATTGATATTTTTTATTTTTTTCTCACAAAGTCTCCCGTTCCGCTAACTTGGGACAAAAATTTCAATCTTTCATGGACTCAATATGCCCCTCACGGAATACCTGGGGGTGTCTTCTTTCCGAAATGGGGTCACATGTGGGGTATTTATACTGCCCTGGCATTCTAGGGGCCCTAAAGCGTGAGAAGAAGTCTGGAATATAAATGTCTAAAAAATTTTACGCATTTGGTTTCCGTGAGGGGTATGGTGAGTTCATGTGCGATTTTATTTTTTGTCACAAGTTAGTGGAATATAAGACTTTGTAAGAAAAAAAAAAATAATTCCGCTAACTTGGGCCAAAAAAATGTCTGAATGGAGCCTTACAGAGGGGTGATCAATGACAGGGGGGTGATCAATGACAGGGGGGGTGATCAATGACAGGGGGGGTGATCAATGACAGGGGGGGTGATCAATGACAGGGGGGTGATCAGGGAGTCTATATGGGGTGATCACCACAGTCATTGATCATGCCCCTGTAAGGCTTCATTCAGACGTCCGGATGCGTTTTGCGGATCCGATCCATCTATCAGTGGATCCGTAAAAATCATGTGGACATCTGAATGGAGCTTTACAGGGGGGTAATCAATGACAGGGGGGTGATCAGGGAGTCTATATGGGGTGATAACCACAGTCATTGATCACGCCCGTGTAAGGCTTCATTCAGACGTCCGGATGCGTTTTGCGGATCCGATCCATCTATCAGTGCATCCGTAAAAATCATGCGGACGTCTGAATGGAGCTTTACAGGGGGGTAATCAATGACAGGGGGGTAATCAATGACAGGGGGGTGATCAGGGAGTCTATATGGGGTGATCACCACAGTCATTGATCATGCCCCTGTAAGGCTTCATTCAGACGTCCGGATGCGTTTTGCGGATCCGATCCATCTATCAGTGCATCCGTAAAAATCATGCGGACATCTGAATGGAGCTTTACAGGGGGGTAATCAATGACAGGGGGGTGATCACCACAGTCATTGATCATGCCCCTGTAAGGCTTCATTCAGACGACCGGATGCGTTTTGCGGATCCGATCCATGTATCAGTGCATCCGTAAAAATCATGCGGACATCTGAATGGAGCTTTACAGGGGGGTGATCAGGGAGTCTATATGGGGTGATCACCACAGTCATTGATCATGCCCCTGTAAGGCTCCATTCAGACGTCCGGATGCGTTTTGCGGATCCGATCCATCTATCAGTGGATCCGTAAAAATCATGCGGACGTCTGAATGGAGCTTTACAGGGGGGTAATCAATGACAGGGGGGTAATCAATGACAGGGGGGTGATCAGGGAGTCTATATGGGGTGATCACCACAGTCATTGATCACGCCCCTGTAAGGCTTCATTCAGACGTCCGGATGCGTTTTGCGGATCCGATCCATCTATCAGTGGATCCGTAAAAATCATGCGGACGTCTGAATGGAGCTTTACAGGGGGTTGATCAATGACAGGGGGGTAATCAATGACAGGGGGGTGATCAGGGAGTCTATATGGGGTGATCAGGGGTGATTAGGGGTGATCAGGGGCTAATAAGGGGTTAATAAGTGACGGGGGGGGGGGGGTGTAGTGTAGTGTAGTGGTGCTTGGTGCTACTTTACTGAGCTACCTGTGTCCTCTGGTGGTCGATCCAAACAAAGGGGACCACCAGAGGACCAGGTAGCAGGTATATTAGACGCTGTTATCAAAACAGCGTCTAATATACCTGTTAGGGGTTAAAAAAAACACATCTCCAGCCTGCCAGCGAACGATCGCCGCTGGCAGGCTGGAGATCAACTCTCTTACCTTCCGTTCCTGTGAGCGCGCGCGCCTGTGTGCTCATACTTGCTCTGCTCTATTAAAAATTAACATAGAAATGAATGTAGCATGCTGGGAATTGTAGTTTCACAATGGCTGGAGTGCCAAAGGTTGCCTGGCCTAGATGATCTGCAGGTCTAATATAAGCCTAAAACAGACACTTGAACGGCTCCTCTCCTCTTCCTCGTCTAGATTTTGAAACGCAGCGATTGGCTTGGACTGCCCGCTCATTATTATCCAATTTCTCAGATCCCCCCCACATATGCCAGGCCCTTTACCGGTAATATACTTACCCCGCTCCTGGTCGCCGCACTGCCGCTGCTGCTTCTCCCTGCACACAGATGAAAACATCCGGTGTCGGCGGAAGGGGAAGGGGGGAGCAGCACAAACCCCTTTAAAGGGGTTGTGTACATTTTTCAATCCAGCATCTGAATCTGAAAACTTTTGTAATTGGATGTAATTCAAAATTTAGAATAATGCTAAATAATTTTGCGGCACACTTCTTGCAAAGTGAGTTACATTTATTGGATTACAAAAAAGAAATACAGATTCTTATAGGCAACGTTTGGGTTGCATATAGACCTTTATCAAGCCGAATCTGGTATGAGCAGGGGAGATGAGTAATGCAGTGAGAGCCACCGCAGGGGGATTTCTGATACGTACATGCAGAGAACGATTTGCTTTTGTCACACAAAATAATTTTTTATTAAGAAGCGGCTCAAAGAGCCCTTTTTGCTTCCACATTTCAGTCATAAGGTACCATTGTTACTTAAAAATTTTGTATAGCCAGTGAACTATTCAGTAAAATGTATCTGTATGGCGCCACCTGCTGTTTGTTACTTTCTTTTTTTATGTCCGTCTCACTGAGCTGGTCAAACGTCCCCAGTTTAAATCTCCAACTGCCACCAGCCATATGTTCTGTTAGAAGCTGTAGAAGTTACAGGGAGAGAACTGCAGCAGAAAGGACACGCCCCTTGAGCTGCCAGGCTGAAGAGAATCTAGCAGAGCAACTGGAACAGTGAATGTGGAGATCTTTGGATCCATGTGAGGTACAGGACTAGTTCCAGCTTTGTTAGAAAGAAATTGTCATGTACTTTATAATCCTCAACATTAAAATCCTGGAAAACCCCTTTAAAGGGGTATTCCCATCAAAGACAATGGGGGCATATCGCTAGGATATGCCCCCATTGTCTGATAGGTGCGGGTCCCACCTCTGAGACCCGCACCTACAAGGAGAACGGAGCGGGGAGAGCTGTGGCTGGAGGGCCACGGATTTCCCGGAGCAAGGCCGGTGCAAGGATTTTTGCCAACACAAGCGAAGCTACATATTGCCCCCACCCACCCACCTCGCAGCTCACCTGGCCCTGGTCCCGTCTGCAGCAGCTGGCTTTTCCTCTGTGTGGTCCTAGTATCTTCGCTCTGCTTCAGACAATCGCTGGTTTGAGGACCGTATTTTTCGCCCTATAAGACGCACCGGCCCATAAGGCGCAACTAGGTTTTAGAGGAGGATAATAAGAAATAAATATTTTCCATTACACCTCAGGTCAGACCAGCAATCAGACCTCCAATGTTGATCAGACCTCAGATCAGCCCCCCAATGCCTCAGATCAGCCCCCGATGTTAGCCATCAGAGCCCCATGTCAGCCATTATGCCCCCATGTCAGCCATCATGCCCCCATGTCAGCCATCATGCCCCCATGTCAGCCATCAGCCCCCCATGTCACATTTCTCCCTCTCAAGCCCTCCATGTCACTTTTCTCAACCTCCATGTCACATTTCACCCCCTCAATGTGAAATCACCTATGTCACATCAGCCCTCCATGTAACATTTCTCCCACTACATGTCCCATTTCTCCCCCTCCATGTCACATTTCTCCCCCTCCATGTCACATTTCTCACCCCTCCATGTCACATTTATCCCCCTCCATGTCAAATCATCTATGTCACATCAGCCCTCCATGTCACATTTCTCCAGCTCCATGTCACATTTCTCCCCTCCATGTCACTTTTCCCCCCCTCCATGTCAAATCACCTATATCACATCAGCCCTCACATTTCTACCCCTCCATCCATGTTGTCACATTTCTCCCCGCCTCCATCCATGTTGTCAGATTTCTACCCCTCCATCCATGTTGCCACATTTCTCCCCCCTCCATCCATGTTGTCACATTTCTCCCCCTCCATCCATGTTGTCACATTTCTCCCCCTCCATCCATGTTGTCACATTTCTCTCCCTCCATCCATGTTGTCACATTTCTCCCCCTCCATCCATGTTGCCACATTTCTCTCCCTCCATGTCAAATCACCTATGTCACATCAGCCCTCCATGTCACATTTCTCCCCCTCCATGTCACATTTCTCCCCCTCCATGTCACATTTCTCCCCCTCCATGTCAAATCACCTATATCACATCAGCCCTCACATTTCTACCCCTCCATCCATGTTGTCACATTTCTCCCCCCTCCATCCATGTTGTCACTTTTCTACCCCTCCATCCATGTTGTCACATTTCTCCCCTCCTCCATCCATGTTGTCACATTTCTCCCCCCTCCATCCATGTTGTCACATTTCCCCCCCTCCATCCATGTTGTCACATTTCTCCACCCTCCATCCATGTTGTCACATTTCTCCCCCTCCATCCATGTTGTCACATTTCTCCCCCTCCATCCATGTTGTCACATTTCTCCCCCTCCATCCATATTGTCACATTTCTCCCCCTCCATCCATGTGTCACATTTCTCCCCCTCCATCCATGTTGTCACATTTCTCCCCCTCCATCCATATTGTCACATTTCTCCCCCTCCATCATGTCCATTTAACCCCCCCCCCCCCATGCCACATACATTTCTTCCTGCGGGCCGCACAGACAGACTACTCAGAGACATTTGTCCACACAGTTACTCACCAATAACAGCTCCACCTCCAGTCTCCAGACCTTTGCTCCCCAGTCTACACCAGTTGCTGGGGCAAGTCTGCAAGTTATGTATTTAAAAAAATAAAAATATATAAAAAAAATAATAATAATTTTTCCGCCCTGGCGCCCCTCCCCCCCTCTTCTCTGCGCCCTCAAGCAGCCGCTTGGTCTGCCTTATTATAGAGCTGGCCCTGTCCCGGAGTCCGTCCACCACCAAGCGTTGCTCCCCGCTGCTCCCATAGAAGATTATAGGAGCGCAGCGCGCACGCGCGGCCCCTGCTCCCATTAATTTCTAGGGGGCAGACGTAAATAGCCGAGCCAGCGCTCGGCTATTTTCTGCGGCCCCATAGAAATTAATGGAGGGCGGCTGCGCATGCTCAGTGCACCCTCCGTTCATTTCCCCGCTCCGTTCTCATTGTAGGTGCGGGTCCCAGAAGTGGGACCCACACCTATCAGACAATGGGGGCATATCCTAGCGATATGCCCCCATTGTCTGTGATGGGAATACCACTTTAAGTCCTGTAGGTGGCAAGGTGGGACCTCCATTGATCAGACTTGCTTTTCCAGCACATCCCACAGATGTCCAATCTGATTGAGAGATTTGGTGGACAAGACAACATCCTGAACTCTGTGTCATGTCCCTCAAACCATTCCTTCACAACTTGTCCCTTGTCAGAGTCACTCAGATGTTACGCTTGCCGTTTTTCCTGCTTCCTACACATCAACGTCAAGAACTGACTTGCTGGGTTATGCTGAGAATGATTACAGTAAATATCCATAACCCTGTGAAATGGAGCAATGCATCCCCCCTTCAGACACACAGACAGACCCCCGCCTGTGGGACCATCTTTCTGTTGTTTTAAGCAGCATCCGCTCTTGTCCGCCTCGCGGATGTTATTTTTGTCACAGAGGCTTTTGTGTAGGATTGCTACCAAGAGCCACTGCACAGATAGAGGTGTCACACTGTGTCCCAGAGGCTAATTCACTCGGGTATGACAAAGAATTTTGCGGGTGGCCACGCTAACTTCAAGCAGATTACCATTATTTGCTGGGCGGCAGCTGTACTTGCAAATTAAGGGCTCGTGCACACAAACATATTTTTTTCCATGTCCGTTCTGTTTTTTTTTGCAGCCCGTAATGCGGAACCATTCACTTCACTGGGGCCACACAAAAAAAAAAAAAAAACGGAACTGACCCCATGTGCATTCATTGCCCGTATGGCTGTTCCACCATAAAATAGAACATGTCCTATTATAGTCCGTATTACCGACAAGGATAGGACTGTTCTATTAGGGGCCGGCCGTTCTATTTTGCAAAATGTGGAATGCACGTGGCCAGTATCTGTGTTTTGCAGACCGCAAAACATCCAACGGTCATGTGCATGAGCCCTAAACCATAGCAAGTACAGCCAAAGCCCAGCAACTAGCGGTAATCCACATGAAGTTACCACACCACATTAAATTATAAGACTCTTGCTGAATGCTGCTGCCAATAACAATAATAAAGCAGTCTTCAATAAGCACCTAAGCTCCCCCTAGTGGTTGCTGTAGACAGTCAGAATTTTATCATTTAATGGAGATAACTGTCAGATCTTTGGGGGTCTTTCCACTGGGACCCCCACCGATCAGGAGAACAGTGGACCTATGCCCCTTCATTTCAATGGAGTGCTGGTTGAGCATCCATGCTGCCGCTCAGCTAAGAGTCCATGAGACTGCCAGAGAATGACGAGTGCTGTACAGGGCAAGGGTGATCGTGGGGGTACCAGCAGTCGGACACCTGCCAATCTAAGTTATACTGTATCCAGTGGGTAGTGGATAACTTATTCTAACCGGAATACCCCTTCTTTGGCTGTTTGAAAGGAGCCAGAGGATTAGGAGCTCTGTAACAGAAAAATGGAGTGATAATGAAATTACTCAACATAATAATTACTCGAAAAATAATCGAGAAACATGTACACTTTAAGGTGCCTTTTGTGACCTCAGTGACTGTCCCCTGATGAAACAAAGGTCACACAGGCTGGAATGTAAGCTGGTACATACAGTCAGTGTTTGGTCAGTGATTTCCATCAGTGATTGTGAGTCAAAGAACAGACGTGGGTCCAAAACAGAGAATAGGTGAAGATCTTTTTATTATACCTTATCTCTGTGTAGAACCCACTCTTGGTTTTGCAACTTACTGTGTGAAAGCTAAGTTGTTTTAGTCCAGGTTTAGATGAATTTGCACAATTTAAATTCCTAGATCCAGACTTGTCCCATTGAAATGAATTGAGTTTTACGATATGTGCAACTTCATACATCTGCAACTTTCATGCAATCCCAAAAAAAAGTTACAAGTTGATCTCTATAGCACGGTGGCTCAGTGGTTATCACTGGTGCCTTGCAATGCTGGGGTCCTAGGTTGGAAACCGACCAAGGACAACATCTGCATGGAGTTTGTATGTTCTCCATGTATTTGTATGGGTTTCCTTCCACGCTCCAAAGACCATAGGGGGACAGAGTGATGGGCAACTAGGCAATTTCATTGCAAGAATTTCTCTAATTTGCTAGTGTGGCTTTACTGAAAAAGCATTAGGCATGTACTGACACATTTGTCAGGGAAATAAGCACTGTACAGATCTTATGGGGCCCTCCGCCACTATCAGACTGATGACATATGTCACTATGTTCAGTAATCTGATGAGCGCTCTTAGGCTCTGTAGTCATGTACATCAGAGGATCTGTGGCACATTCTGATATTTTATGGGGGGAATAGCAGTTCCCGTCTAATTGGCAGACACCATGAGTTCCATGACAGTTTTTGACATACCCTATAGTAAGTCAATGGGTTCCTTCAGGTGTCTTTGGTATTAGTCACATTACAGTTCTGGCAGCAACGTTATAGTTAGTCCTATGAGCAAAATCCACAAGGCAGATGCGAAAAAAAACGTCATATTTCCCTAAATATAAGGCCAGTTGACAATCCCAGATCTGATAGTAGGCCAATTTCAAGACCAGATCTAACATTTATTTAAGATGTAACCAATATCTTAAGCACTTTATGTAGTAGCTCGAGCTCTGTAATTATCCCACTTTTCTATAAATTTAGGAAATCCTCATACCACATAATTTATAACTGTGAAGCTGTACGGAAACCCAGTAGCAAAAACACTGCCTTGAGAAAACTGAAGCAGGACTATACTTCTATCGACCTGACCCACAGAATGACAGGGGCAGGGCAAGTCTTGGCATTTGCCCCTCATGGTGTCATTGAGACACAATATGTTCTTGTATGCCCCCCCCCCCCCCCTCTTTTGTGTTTTTCTCTATTCTCCTCAGATGCTCACGTTAGCCGGTGACAAGGACAGCATTTTGATTGGCCAAGATGGTTGCTGACCGGTTGCTGGGCATTCAAGGACTGCGTTTTAATTGGCCAAAATGGTTGCTGACCAGTTGCTGGGCATTGTGCTATTTTTAACCTTTGATGTGGATTGGTCAAGGGCCGTTTGTGGCGGGAATTTGGGGTATTTATGGAGGTCACTCACTATGAGGAGTTCTGTCAACGTCTGAAGATCCAAGCAGGAAGATCGTCCCCCGCCCGCTCTCCCGGCTTTTAGTCGTGGTCTTGTTAAATGGGGGGGGGGGGGAAGGGGGTTAGCCACCCAGCTTTCTGGGTGGACCGAGGATCAGTTCAGTAATGGACTTTAATTAACATATGTGGGAATTTCAAGGTGTTTATGATGGATGGATTTTTGTTCATATTTATGGTTACCCCCACTTTAATAAAGACAGCAGCCATTTTAATCCATATCGGTAGTATGTCTTTATTTATAATATTTATTAATGTTAAGTTGTCGAATATGATTGGTGAAGCCCAAGTATAAGTAATACTCCCACTACCCTATCCATATTAAAGCATATTAGAAATGCATTACTTTATTGGCTTCTATCTAAAGTAGGAAACTAGAGGAACACAGTGAAACCTCTCCATTAGACCATCTTTGAGGAGATGCCTCCCAAAAGAACACTGTTCAATGCACTTTTGGGTGGTCGTCTTAAAGTGGTTTTACTGTATAATAACAATTGCTTTGTAGATATATTCAGCTCAAATTCCCTTTCTCATTAGAAATTTTTAGCCACTATCGCAGGTAGTTAGTCATAAGGAACGATGCAACAGTGACTTCAGACTAGGAATCCAGGCAGTGGTAAAGGCCTTTCACATCAACATTAGAGGTCTCTGGATCTGGCAAAGTCAGATGTTACCTTGTGGCTGCTGACCTCAATGACTATAATGGGATGTGGTGGAGATACGGCTGCTATCCAGCAAGTATGCTGCGATTTGGGCAGACAAAAACTACTGTATGCAAATGTTTTTGTGCAGCCGAATCCCGACATATTTGCCAGGTAGCAGTCGGATCGCCACCAGATCTCGATATAGTCAATGTGGGCCGGTAACATCCAGTTATGTCAGACTCAGAGAGCACTGGTCCAGGGATGGGCAACCTGCGGCTCTAAAGCTGTTGTAAAACTACAACTCCCACCATGCCCTGCTGTAGGCTGTTAGCTGTAGGCAGTCTGGACATGCTGGGAGTTGTAGTTTTGCAACAGCTGGAGAGCCTCAGGTTGGCCATACATGCAATAGTCTAAGAAGCTTCCTACATTATGCTGATGATGCTTATAATTAGAAATCAGCAGAAGGTACAAAATATAAATGGTGCAGGCAGGCACAGATGTGACGTCATTCAACAGTGCTGGCCAGCCGACCGGCCCTCCTCCTTCTAAAATCAGGACCCAACAGAGGAGAGTTGAGTATTTTTTATACTTGATCTAATCATCAATATAGTCCAGGAGGTCTCAGAAAGAAAATCCAGTCCATCAGAGATGCAGAACACCATACCTGCCATCTTGCCTGGAATGTCAGAAAAAGGGGAGACCTCCTTGACTCCCAGAGGAGCAGGCAAATCTCTTGGGTACCACATGGAGGGCTGCTTTCTTCAAAACAGCAGATCTCCATGAACATCAACTGCATGCAGAGGCGGACTGGCAACAGGCCCTACCAGAAAGATTTCCGGTGGGCCAATGCCCCAGGGGCAGCCCGAGCCCTCCACATGGCTGCCAGTCGAGTACATAACAAGCTGATGCTCCCAGGATTAATTAATTGAGACAGATCAGTTGCTGGGGATATATCCCCTAACAAACTCAGTAATATGTAGTAAACAGTCTGTCTTTTTAGCTCACAGATGAATTGAAACCGGACTGACGGCAGAGAAAAGGAAAGCAGTTTGGTAACAATTGTTCCCTATCTCACCTGGCTTCGATTTAAAAAAAAAAAAATATATAGATGAATACGAAGGTTTATATGAACGTTCATTCCCGATCATTGCCTGCTCATTAGGAGCTTTTTGTTCGTCCATAGAGTTTTATTGTTTGTTGATGGTCCATTTACACAGGCCAATAATCTGGACTGAATGTTCATACAAATATTTTATCCCAATAATAAGCTCAAGTAAATGGTCCTTTATATGGGCCCGTTTTAATTGGCCCCAAGCAATATAACTAGGACTTTTTATCTAAAAGAAGAAGGTTCTTGATGACTTAATGGCAAAACATCAGGTAGACAAAATATGTTGATTGGTATGTTCATAAGCAATGGCATGTGCAGTAACTTCTTTTGAATAGTTAAGAGAACCTATCGCCTGATTTGGGACCACTAAACCACCAGTATGGCATTATGCAGTGAGGGTTTATGGTTCCAAACCTGCCCAGAGTAAACCCACCCATCGCACAAAAAGAAAGTAAATGAGATTCAAACTTAGCAGGAAAAGAGTCCAGGACTCTTCTCCAGTGGCATCAGGTACATTCAATAAGGGCCGATGAAGCTGAAGATGGTACATCTCGCGTCACTGTGCATGCACTGCACATAGGGCACATGCACAGTGAAGCAAGGTGCATCATCCTGGGCTTCGTAACAGCATGGTCCCAAACCAGGTAACAAAATCCCTTTAAGGCAGAATTATCTTTTTTGGATATATTGTGCAACAGTTCATGTTTTAGGTCTGTGGGATACTGTCCAGCCTCAGCTGGCATCACACTATCAGTTTCCTAAGTGATGTCTGTGCATCTGCAGTAACCTTCTCAATATACTTGTAGAATATTTATGGCGGATGCGGTCAGCGGAAAAGCAGGCCCCCCTTCTCGTTCTCACTCACACTGGTCCCTTGGGTTGGTCCAAGGGAAAAGGGAGGGGGGACATTTTTTGAAAGCCTTCGTTGTTTGTTCACAACACTTTCCAGAATGTCACCTATGGGTGACACTGTCACATGTAAATGACAATGTGTATCTTGGACTGGAGATACTTTTGTTCATGTATGAATTAGTTTTATGATGCATCTGCTCTTTGAAGACTATGGCTGGTAGTCATATGAAGGATATTAGTGGATACAAATTTCTCAGTTATTTTCCTGATGACTGTGTGTATTGGCAGCTGAAGTGCACAAGGTCCTGTCCTGGTAGCCAGCAGAAAGGTTTTTTCATGGCACGGGGATTGTTTAGTTGTCCTTTGCTTCACATTGCTTTGTAACAGTATAAATCTGGGTCACTGCTGTTTAAATGGGTCCAGAACATTTATTACGCAAAATGAGATGTTGAGGAAAGGGGGCAAATTCTGCACATGCTCTTTACAAGAAGAACAGAGAATTATAAAGGGTATTATAAGGTGATGTGCAATGTTAATAGGTCTCTTCATTATTAAAGAAATGCTCTGTCAGGGGCAATGTTTCCTGTACCCCTATGGCTGCTGGACCAAATTGAGGCTTAAAAATGTTTTGAATTACTTGTCCGAAAATACACACTGGTGACCAGTAATCATTTCCACAAAATTATCATACATACTTACCTCCCCCCTACTTTCACTCAGTTGGTGGACTGACCTTGGTCACTCCGAGCATCGAGATTCAGTTTGGTCACTCACGGGCAGTGATGACGGTTGCAAGGCAACTGATTGTAAGTCTAAGAGACACTTACAAGTAAGTTAGGGAAGGAGCCCCAACTCACACTGGCCCCAACAAGACCCAACATTCATCTTCTTGTTTGCCTTGAGACTCATGACAGTTCTCTAACACAAGGAATGGGATAAAGAAAGAAAAATAAATTACATGTATTTTGGTATGTAGAGGCGGATTGGCCATAGAACCTAAGTAAAACCTCCTGGTGAGGAGAAGCCTGAGCCCTCCTTATGGGCAGCACCCAGAGAAGTAATGGTCTAAAGCTCCCACCGTGAATTAATGCTGGGGGCATCAAGCACTTATGTACTTGACCAGCGCCTGCAGGTGCCCTCCTGAGTCCTAAATTCAACTGTGTTACCATCTTGAGCCAACTGGCAAGAGAGAATGGAATATGGCAGTTGCCGCTGGCCACCACAGAGCGGCGGGTTCTTGGGAGGTATTATGTGCTGCTGAGGCATTATTTTTCCATGCACTGTGGTATTTTCTACTACAATAAGATATCGCTGGCCCCACCATTTTGCGTTGGCCCTGCCTTCTGTCACTTTGGACCCGCCTACAAAATAAGTCCACTTTTATTTTATTTTTCATAGGGCCTCTTTAAGTCCCAGCCTATCCCTGGCGGCATGTGAGTATAATATAGGAGCCCCACTAGCTGTTTCTTGGGAAGTTGGCTGACAACAAATATACAGTAGCTGTCTGATCCCCTCACCACTGAAGTATTGCAAATATAATTTATATTACTACTTTCTCTGGGGTTGCCATGGTAGCATCAAAAAACTATTGTATTTTAAACATTCTATTGTGTAATCATTCCTAAAAACCTTTTGAAAAGAGTGGGGATTACATGATGAGATATCCATCCAAGTTGAAGCGAAAGTAAAGTTTCAGTTTATTTTTAAGATTGTGTAGGAACAGGGATGTTAAACATTTTTGTAATATATTTTATTAGTGGAAGATGTTTCTTTGTACTGGGAAACAGGGTGTAAAAAGTCTTCTTAGCAAAGCTTTAACTGAATGTTGCTAAGGAGAGTCTGTCTTCAGTCTTCAGTTCAACTGAGCACTGAAGACAGCTCTGTGTCACTGTCACGAGGGTGTCAAAAGCCACGCCTGACTCCGTTATACCCGGGGTCAGGAAGTCGCAGCGGGTGGCTGCGCGCTCTATGTATAAAAATAGTGCTGTTTCTTAATGGTAGCTTTCTGGGTTTGCCTTGCAACCCTTTTTAGCTCACTCAGGGATCCGTAGCTCCTTCTCCTCAGCTGTTTCTTGTCCAGCAATCCCAATCTCCTTATATTCCCATCTCTCACTTCTCTGGTTGCCAGATGTAGAGCTTCCTGCCTGGACTTCTATACTGACCCACTGGAGCTGTGTAGCTGTGTTCCCTGGTTGTTGTTCCAGAACGTTACCCTCCGGATCCCTGTTGGGCCTTGGTGGTTAGCTGTTGTCGCCCACCTGGGATTATATGTTTGTCTGTATTGTCTGTCCTCTCCTTGGTGTTTTCCTCTTAGTGTCAGTGGTGCGGACTAGTGATCCCACCGCCCCGTTCACTACATAGGGCTCATCTTAGGGAAAGCCAGGGTTTAGGCACGTGATCGGCGTACGGGTGAGGAACCCCTCTAGGGACGTCAGGGCAGTCAGGTGCCAGCCTCAAGGTGAGTCAGGGGTCACCACCTTTCCCTCTCCCTTGGACAGGGCCTTCCCATTTCCCTCCCTTTGCGTGACGCCGGTCATTACATTATATCTGGCCCTTATTTTGTGTAGGTATAAAAAAAAAATAACTTTTTCTTTCTACCTACTTAGAATCCAGTATGGATCCAATTGCTGCTTTGTCAAAGCAACTTCAAGGCCTGTCTTTGGAGGTGGCAGGATTGAAGGCGTCGGTCCTCCAGCAACAGCAGCAATTGCAACAGCCCGCAAGCCCAGCGGTTGCTACAGGTAACCAGGTTGTTGCGGAACCCAAGGTTGCTCTTTCTGACAGATTTTCTGGGGGAAGGGACAAATTTGTGACGTTCCGTGAGGCCTGTAAATTATATTTTAAGCTGCGCCCTTACTCCTCTGGTAATGAAGAACAGCGGGTGGGGGTTGTTATTTCCCTGCTTCAGGGGGACCCGCAATCCTGGGCGTTCTCTTTACCCACTGATTACCAGGCTCTCCGGTCAGTGGATGAATTTTTTGGGGCCTTGGGTCTCATATATGATGACCCTGACCGAGTCGCCCTGGCTGAATCAAAATTAGGGAGACTCCTACAGGGAGAGCGGCCAGTAGAGGAGTATTGCTCAGAGTTCCGTAGGTGGGCTACGGATACCCAGTGGAACGACCCGGCTCTCAGGAGTCAGTTCTGCTCTGGTTTATCCGAAAGGATTAAGGATGCGCTTGCGCTGTATGAGACTCCCTTTTCCCTTGATGCGGTTATGTCCCTTTCTATCAGAATAGATAGACGTCTTAGGGACAGATTGAAAAATCCGGAGCAATTGGTAACCCCTCCCAAGCAGCAGTTAGTCTGTACGGACTTAGACGAGCCTATGCAGCTAGGAGGAACTACTCGTCAGGTCCATCCTCCTGAGGCTCGCCGTAGGCGTGGGGTTTGTTTTTTCTGTGGGGAGAGGGGTAATTTTATCAATGTCTGTCCTTCCTTTCTCAAAAACAAAAGACCGTCGGAAAACTACTAACTCCAGGCTGTGTGGAGGATGTCAGCCGGGGGGTATACGTTTCCTCCATACGAACATCGCAATTTGTGTTGCCAGCGGTTGTTGTTTTTGGTGTTAAGATGGAGACTATTTCTTTTTTTCTAGACAGTGGAGCAGGATTAAATTTGATAGATGCCCATTTTGCCCACACTATGGGTTTGTCTCTCTGTACGCTACAGAGACCTATTCCCATATTCGCTATTGATTCTGCTCCTCTGTCTCAGAGAAACCTCACTCACATTGTCCATAACTTACACCTTCGGGTAGGGGACCACCATAACGAGTTGCTTTCATGTTATGTTCTGGAGGGGCTTCCCACTCCTGTGGTGTTGGGTCTTCCCTGGTTGGTAGCGCACAATCCAGTGGTGGATTGGCAGGCCAGGGAGATATTGGAGTGGAGTGAGCATTGCAGAGAAAATTGCTTAAATAGCAATTGCTTAGTCGCCTCCATAGCTACCCTACCTACATTTGTTTCGGACTTTGAGGACGTTTTTTCTGAAAAGGGTTGCCAGAAGTTACCACCTCACCGTCCTTATGATTGCCCGGTTAACCTGATTCCCGGTGCAAAATTACCCAAGACCAGGTTATATAATCTTTCGGGTCCGGAGAGACAAGCCATGAATGATTATATCTCCGAGAGCTTGGCTAAGGGACACATCAGACCCTCTTCTTCACCCGTGGCTGCAGGGTTTTTCTTCGTTAAAAAGAAAGATGGGGGCCTGCGTCCTTGCCTAGATTTCGCGAATTAAACCGGATAACCATCCGAGACCCATACCCTCTTCCTCTCATTCCTGACCTGTTTAATCAGATTGCGGGTGCTAGGTGGTTCTCCAAACTTGATCTTAGGGGGGGCCTACAATCTGATTCGTATCAAGGAAGGGGATGAGTGGAAGACAGCTTTTAACACCCCTGAGGGGCATTATGAAAATCTAGTCATGCCTTTCGGTCTGACCAATGCTCCTGCTGTCTTCCAACATTTCGTTAATGACATTTTTTGTCATCTTATCGGCAGGTTTGTGGTGATATACCTAGATGATATTTTAATTTATTCGTCTGATCTGAAAACACATGAGGTGCATGTCAGACAGGTACTGCAGGTCCTACGGACGAATGAATTATATGCTAAAATTGAAAAGTGTGTCTTCGCCATTCAGGAAATACAGTTCCTAGGTTATTTATTATCTGCTTCAGGTTTCCGTATGGATCCTAGGAAGGTCCAGGCAATTTTAGATTGGGATCTTCCTGAGAACCTCAAAGCACTGCAACGGTTCTTGGGCTTCGCAAATTTCTATAGAAAGTTCATTAAAAATTATTCGGTGATTGTAAAACCCCTTACTGACATGACTAGGAAGGGGACTGATTTTTTCTAAATGGTCTGACGCCGCTAAAATTGCTTTTTCCTCTCTAAAAGAGAGGTTTACCTCGGCACCTGTACTAATCCAACCTGATGTCTCCCAGCCTTTTATTGTTGAAGTAGATGCGTCAGAGGTGGGAGTGGGGGCTGTGCTGTCCCAGGGTCCGTCTCCTGGCAAATGGCGTCCTTGTGCTTTCTTTTCTAAAAAACTATCTGCAGCAGAGAAGAACTATGATATTGGCAATAGGGAACTATTAGCTATTAAACTAGTGTTTGATGAATGGCGTCACTTTTTAGAGGGGGCAATCCACCCCGTCACTGTGATTACGAACCACAAAAACCTTCTGTACCTCGAATCAGCTAAGCGTCTCACCCCTAGACAAGCTAGGTGGTCGCTATTTTTTTACCAGGTTCAACTTTGTTATTATCTATCGTCCTGGGGCAAAAAATACCAAGGCAGATGCATTATCTCGTTGTTTCCCTGGAGGGGGTAATGTGAGTGATCCGGTACCCATTCTACAAAGAGGAGTGGTTGTCTCTGCGGTACACTCTGTTCTGGAGGGGAAGGTGTTAGAGGCCCAGGAGGACGCCCCGGTCTCTTGACCCTCAGAGAAATAGTTTGTACCGTTTAACCTGCGTCTCAAATTATTAAAGGAACATCATAATTCGGCACTTGCTGGGCACCCGGATAGTAAAGCAACCTTGGAGCTATTGTCTCGTCGTTTTTGGTGGCCGAGGTTGCGTCAGGATGTAATGGATTTTGTGTCTTCTTGTTCTACTTGTGCGCGCGCGAAAGTCTCTCATACACGTCCTGCAGGGTCTTTATTGCCACTTGTCATTCCCAATAGGCCATGGACACATCTGTCAATGGATTTTATCACTGACTTACCCTTGTCTGCGGGTAAAACAGTTATCTTGGTAGTAGTGGACAGGTTTAGCAAAATGGTACACTTCATTGCGTTACCCGCACTACCTAATGCTAAGACTCTTGCTCAGGTATTCATCAGTGAAATCGTGAAGCTTCACGGGGTCCCTTCCGATGTTGTTTCGGATCGGGGAACCCAGTTTATTTCTAAGTTTTGGAAAGCTTTTTGTTCCCGTTTGGGGGTACACTTGTCCTTTTCCTCGGCTTTCCATCCTCAGTCGAATGGACAGACTGAGCGTACCAACCAAAACCTTGAGACATAGCTAAGGTGTTTTGTGTCTGAAAACCAGGAGGTGTGGTCATCATATTTACCGTTAGCTGAATTTGCCATAAATAATCGCCGTCAGGAATCCACTGGTAAGTCACCATTTCTTGGTGCATATGGTTTTCATCCCCAATTCTGTACTTTCAAAGAGGGGGGGTCTTCTGGGGTTCCTGAAGAGGAACGGTTTTCGTCATCTCTTTCATCTGTATGGCAGAAGGTGCAAGCTAACTTGAAAAATATGGGAGGTAAATATAAATGCATGGCTGATAAGAGACGGTCGCCAGGTCCGGACCTAGGAGTGAATGACTATGTGTGGTTGTCTACTAGGAATATTAAATTAAAGGTTCCCTCTTGGAAACTGGGTCCTAGGTTCATTGGCCCTTACAAAATAGTAGCCATCATTAACCCCGTGGCTTTTCGCCTGGAGCTACCTCAGACTTTTAAAACTTTTATACCCGGGGTCAGGAAGTCGCAGCGGGTGACTGCGCGCTCTATGTATAAAAATAGTGCTGTTTCTTAATGGTAGCTTTCTGGGTTTGCCTTGCAACCCTTTTTGGCTCACTCAGGGATCCGTAGCTCCTTCTCTTCAGCTGTCTCTTGTCCAGCATTCCCAACCTCCTTATATTCCCCTCTCCCACTTCTCTGGTTGCCAGATATAGAGCTTCCTGCCTGGACTTCTATACTGACCCACTGGAGCTGTGTAGCTGTGTTCCCTGGTTGTTGTTCCAGAACGTTACCCTCCGGATCCCTGTTGGGCCTTTGTGGTCTGCTGTTGTCGCCCACCTGGGATTATATGTTTGTCTGTATTGTCTGTCCTCTCCTTGGTGTTTTCCTTTTAGTGTCAGTGGTGCGGACTAGTGATCCCACCGCCCCGTTCACTACATAGGGCTCATCTTAGGGAAAGCCAGGGTTTAGGCACGTGATCGGCGTACGGGTGAGGAACCCGTCTAGGGACGTCAGGGCAGTCAGGTGCCAGCCTCAAGGTGAGTCAGGGGTCACCACCTTTCCCTCTCCCTTGGACAGGGCCTTCCCATTTCCCTCCCTTTGCGTGACGCCGGTCATTACAGTCACATACAGAGGCTTCCAGCCTGACTCTTGTCACTACCGCATTCCCTATGTACGTACATGTGCCCTAACTATCACTGCCCATCACCCCCAGGGGCATACTGGCCATAGGCCCCAAAGGAAAAATTCCTGGTGGACCGATGCCAAGGGGGATGCCCGAACCCTCCTTTATGGCTGCCAGCCGGGTACATAATAATCTGATGCTTTCAGCATGAATTAAAGGGGTTTTCCAAGACTTACATACTGAAGACCTATGCTCTGGATAGGTCATCAGTATCTGATCGGTGGGGGTTCGACACCTGGGACCCCCACCGATCAACTGTTGAGAAGGCAACGGTGCTCGCAGTAAGACAAATGCCTTCTCTCAGCTTTCCCTAGGCCAATGATGTCATCGGTCACATGGCCTAGGAACAGTTCAGCCCCATTCACTTCAAAACTTGTGATGCCAATCACAGCTGCTATACAATGTACGGTGCTGTGCTTGTGGGCAGGTGGAACACCGCAGTGCTCACAGGAACGCTGATGCCTTCTCAAACAGCTGATCAGCGGATGTCCCAAGTGTTGGATGCCCACCGATCAGATACTGATGACCTATCCAGAGGAGAGTTCATCAGTATGTAAGTCTCTGAAAACCCTTTTAATGCTAGAAGCATCAGGTGCCCTCCTGAATTCAACTGCGTCACCATCCTCAGGATAGTGATATATAGCTGAATACTGCAGCAAGGGTGGCAGTATTCTGTGCCGCACTGTGCTGTTCGGTACTGCTGGGGCGGTACTTTGTGCTGCACTATGGTATTGCTGCCCCGTCTACATCTGTTGGCCCTGCCTACATGTGTTTTTGCTGCCTCCTTGTGTTGCCCCTCCTGTCAGTTTGGACCCCCCTATAACATGGGGCCACTTTTAGACTTTTTTCCAGGGCCGTAGTCCGCCCCTGATCACCCCGGCTATCTGACTTGTGACACACAGGCATCTTCAGCATTCAGTAGAACGCTGAAGACTGAAGACAGATTCTCATTTGCAACGCAAAATGAAAGCTTTGCTGAAAGACTTTTTACACCCTGTTTTCTAATACAAAGAAACTTCTTTCCCTAATAAAGTATATAACAAAAAAGTTTAACAAAGTAGTGAGCCCAGCACTCGGGTCTTGGATAAAACCATAGATTTTTTAATATCAAATATCTTTAAAAAAAAAGGTCCAAAATGGCACAAAGCAGGACATCTCCCCACACCAGTGAATGCATTTCAGACTGTACTCAGTTCTTATTGTCAATGAAGTATAATGAGTCAGTCCGAAATGCGTTCACTGGTGTGGGGGGAAGTCTTCCTGCTGTGTGCCATTTTGGACTTTTTTTTTTATGGTTCAATAAGATTTTATTATTATAATTATCAAATACAATCATAATAGAACATCCCAAATTGCAGTATACATACCGCATACAAAGATACATTGCGACATGCAATCATGAGCAATACGGCATAAAGGACAAGGTATAAACATGTATCAGTATCTGTATAACAAACAGTCAGCTGACAAAAAATCTGCGGAAACAAAGGCCCTAAAGGGCTTAATAAGGCCTCAAACAAATGATGTATAGGCCAATAATTCTAGACAAACTTGACATAAAAGGGGGGAAGACAGGGTGACACACAAGGGGAGGGGGGGGGGGGAGAAATCATAGGTCATATCTAGAGAATAGCTAGGTACTATTAAGGAGGAGAATCAGGGAGAACCCCAGATGCCAACCAAACCGAAAACGACATAGATGATCTAAACCTGGGACTTTTTTTTTTAAAAGATACTTGAAATAAAAAATCTATGGTTTTATCCAAGACCCGAGTGCTGGACCCTCTACTTTGATGCTACAATGTGGATTTACTTCTCCTAAGGATCCGTGCACCAAGGACTGGCAAAGGCGGTGAGCTTCCGGACCATCGGCGTAATAATGACATGCCGCCCAGCGCAGTACAATTATGACCTGATGATCGGGCGGGTGCAGGAGCTGCACCTGCCCGATCAGCTGAAGGGGACCGGTTGTTCCCATTAGCTGGACCCCTGCTGTATGCGCTGGCATCGGTGAAAACACAGATGCCGGAGCATTAACCCCTTCTATGCCGCGGTCAGTGCTGACCGGGACATAGAAGGGGTTTGCTGCAGGTGAGGGAGCCTATCGGGTCCCCGCGCTGCTGTGGCGGGCACACGATGGGTGAGAAGGCATCCCGATGCCATGCAGAGGCTGCCCAATGCCTTGCACGGCATCGGGACCTGCCTTCTACGGGTGCCCAGGAGATCCAGCCTCAGGCTGGGTCTCCTAGGCAACCTGTTAGTGTATGACTCAATGTAATACACTAACAGGCAATGCATTACAATACAGATGTATTGTAATGCATTGCAGAGGGGATCAGACCCCCAAAAGTTAAAGTCAGAAATAAATAAATAAATAAAAAGTAAACAACAGTGTTTTTAATAAAAAAAATAAAGTTTAAAGTAAAAAAAGAAAAAGTGCCCCTTTTCCCTGATTTTATAATAAAAATATGAAAAAAAAGGAAAAAACACACATATTAGGTATCGCCGTGTCTGTAATGACTGGCTCTATAAATATATAACATGATCCACCCCGTCTGATAAACACCATAAAAAAATAAATATAAACTGTGTAAAAAAAGTGCCATTTTTGTCACCTTACATCACAAAAAGTGCAACACTAAGCGATCAAAAAGGTGTATGTCCCACAAAATGATACTAATAAAACCGTCACTTCATCCCGCAAAAAATGAGCTCCTACATAAGAAAATCGCAAAAAAAAATAAATAAAACTTTAGCTCTCAGAACATGAGACACTAAAACATCATTTCTTTTTGTTTCAAATATGCTATTATTGAAATATTGTGAAATAAATAAAAAAAAGTATACATCGCTGCGTCCGTAACAACCAGCTCTATAAAAATATCACATGACCTAACCCCACAGGTGAACACCGTAAAAAATGTAAACTGTATAAAAAAAGCCATTTTTGTCACCTTACATCACAAAAATTGCAACACTAAGCAATCAAAAGGGCATATGCCCCCCAAAAAAGTACCAATTAAACCGTCACCTCATCCCGCAAAAAATGAGACCCTACCTAAGACAATCGGTCAAAAATAAAAAAGCTATCACTCTCAGACAATGGAGACACTAAAATATGATTTTTTTGCTTCAAAACTGCTATTATTGTGTAGAGTGAAATAAATAAATAAAAAGTAGACATATTATGTATTGCCGCATCCATAACGACCTTCTCTATAAAAATACCACATAACCTAACCCCTCAGATGAACACCGTAAAAAATAAAAAATAAAAACTGTATAAAAAAAGCTATTTTTGTCAACTTATATCACAAAAATTGCAACACCAAGCTATCAAAAAAGCATATCCCCCCCAAAAAAAGTACCAATCATACCATCATCTCATACTGCAAAAAAGGAGACCCTACCTAAGACAATCTGTCAAAAAATTAAAAAGCTATGGCTCTCAGACTATGGAGACACTAAAGGAGGAGGACCTGATCGATCGGGATACAGTCTGGGAAGGCGTCTGGTATGAGGCCCTGGAGGGCGTACAGCGTCAGCGGGGCAAGAGACTCCTCAGCGAGGACCAGCAATGGCAGACGCGACTGGCCTACGGATGCCGCTCCTGGGAGAGCAGCCCCTGGAGGAGTGGGTGAAGGAGCTCGATCTCCGGGTGCGACAGAAGCTGTGGCTGGAGAATGCCTACCAGGCGCTCTGGTGGTATACCGCTCAGCATACACCCTGGACGGCGGAGCACGACAACCCAGAGGGATATGATTATGATGGCCCTGGCCTGTTGTGGGAGGTTTTCATAGAACCAGAGTTCAGGAGCATTATGGAGACCCGATTTTATGACATCTACGACTTCAGAGAGTTTATGCAAGATTGGGCTGACCCCAACGAGGTAAGACCAGACTTGGAATATCTAGTGACACTGGAGTGGGGGCTGGAGCAGGACTACTGACATCTACTCCATGTAATTGAGAATACCCTGCAGGACAGTTGGGCGGCAGTCCCAGACTTAAAGCCCTGTGGCGGGGAAAACCCGGCTGAGTTACCCCCTACTTCACTACCAGCTATAGAGGCAGGGGACCTGATAGACGGGTTCTGGGGGGAACTACATATGGCAGGTGGAGATGGGACCGATGTCTCTCCACCGGCCCTACAGGGATGCTGTGCGGTCGGCCCAGATCCCCAACAGCAGCCGGAGTTTCAGGGAGTAGGGACAGTCGGTCCTGCTCCCCGGCGGCAGTATGTTTTGCAGGGAGAGGAGAGCATTGTCTCCCTTCCCCAGCGGCAGTGTACCATGCAGGGAGAGGAGAGCATCGTCTCCCTTCCCCAGCGGCAGTGTACCTTGCAGGGAGAGGAGACAACTGGTCTCTCTCCCTAACCACAGGGGGACAGCACACCTAACTCCGATGGTGCAGATGGGACCGCGGTCTCTGCACCAGACCTACAGGGATGCTGAACAGCCGGTACAGATCCCCAACCAACTCCGCAGAAATGCAGGGAGGAGGAGGTAAGCGATCCCTCCTCTCCACAGCATATCCGCAACCAGGTCCTGGGGGAAGGATTCACTGACCACATCCCAGCGAAAGAACTGGCATCTGGACAGAGCGCAGTTGGCCTCTGCTCTCCCCTATCCTCTTGTCCAGAGCCTGACTCCCCACAGGCTACCCCAGCAGAAGCGCTGGCATCCGGGTAGCGCACCACTGGCCTCTGCCCTACCTGTTCCTTTGTTACCGGGCAGCACTGCGCACCAGTTTACCCAGCTGAAGCGCTGGCACCAGGGCAGAGTACCGCTGATCTCTGCCCTCAAAGCAACCTCCACTCCCAACCAGAGACCAAAACAGAGACCGGGAGTACCAGTTATCAACACAACCTTGGTGGACTCACTGGACAGAGACAGGCTACCAAATTCAACAGGTCCAGTATTTGGTTGTGGGTGGGCTGCCAGACTAACTCAGGTACCAACTGGCGTGAGGTCAGGTACCTGGTTAGTCTTCCCTGGAAGGAGGAGATGTGTGGCGGAAATAACCTCACCACTGGGTTTTAGAGGGGCCTGTTTGCCAGCCTCTTGCCTCAGGATTATGGCCCATATACTAAAACTTTGAAGGAGAAGGTAGACCGGCTGCACAGCCTAAATCTGTGGAACTGTTTTGGGTAGGAAAGCCATGCTTGCGGTAGGACAAATGTGACTTCCATGGAATTCAGGAACCCCGGCTCAGATATGGGTGATTTCTGGATATGTTGTTCGCCTAGATCAGAGCTATCCAGGGATGTATAATTTATGGGGATACGTGGGGCTTTGGGGTGTTTTCTGTGTTTTGGGGAAAGATGTGTGTTTTCTGCCTGGGAGTGTCCCTTGCTGGAAGACCTGCATAAAAGGCTGACATATAGCCCCATTAAAGAGTTCCTGTTTTACCCTCAACATAGAGCCTCGTCTCATGTGTGGGGGCAGAAGGCTGCATCTACACTGGGGAATGCTATACAATGTATACTCCCCTGGCTATAATCCCTGAGCTCTTTTAAGAGCTTGTTCCTGCATCGCTCTCTGAAGAAAGAGAGGTTCACCCACTGGAACCTGGAAGCCTTGTCGTAGGTCCAGGGTGGGTAGAAGATGGCGAGATCCCAACCAAGCTGTGGCAGCTTGTGGGGACGGCAGTGCTTACGGTGTCAAGTGGAGTGCTTGGAGCCCTCGGGAAGCACTAGGAGCATTCATCAACGGAGGTACCCAGTCGGGGTGCCAGGAGATCGGTTACAGGGTCATTTATGGGGGGTTTCCACTATATAAGCCACACAAAGTGACTTCAGACCTGATCTGGTCCTTAAAAGGGTTTTGGAAATTTTCTTAAAAATTTTAAGAATTGCTTTTAAAATTCTAAGACTTCTAACGTCCTAAAAAAAAAAAAATGACATTTACAAAATGATTCCAACATAAAGTAGACAGATGGGGAATGTTAAGTAATAAATATTTTATGAGGTATCACTTTCTGTTTTAAAAGCAGAGAAATAGAAATTTAGAAAATATATTGACTCAAATTTATGACTATCATGACATACAGTGTGTCATGAGAAAACAATCTCAGAATGGCTTGGATAAATAAAAGTGACACATAAAGTGACACATGTCCTGGGCAGAAAGGTGAAAACTGGCCCAGGGTAGAAAGGGTTAACACTCAGTACCTACACAATCTTAAAAATAAACTGAAACAACACACATATTTATTTATTTTTTTATTACATAAAAAATGCATATTTCTCCTTTAAGGAAAACATTTATGGTAAGTTTTTTCGCTAGAGTTACGGTACATTTCCCTTTTCCTAACGCTACCTTTTTTTCTTTATTGCTCATATTATTATTTTTTCCACATTATTGGGAAAAAAAGAAATTCCAGACACAGCCCCGCACCTCTCCTTAGCGCTCCCTCCTTCACCCCAATTCTGCAGCAGTTGGAAACGAGGTGAGACTTTTACACAGCAGCGGCAGGAACACTTCTAACTAGCTGCATATTTCTGGCTCAGAGCTTGAGCCTCAAATAGGAATAATATTAGAGTCCAGCCTCCGGATTACTCACACGCATTTAAAGGGTCAGCACTTCGGGGAAATAATACGTTCAGCAACCATGTAATATTTTTCTAAAAATGCTGAAACGAAATTAACAAATTCCGTGACGAGCTTGCGTGTCATCTGCAGACACAGGAAAAGTCACTGGATTCCATGGATGCATTTAAAGGGTGGATATCTTCTTTCTCTGGAGTTTTTTTGCCCTGGGACTCGGCTGTTTTCACATTGCTTTTTTTCTGGTTATGCAGAGAGTATCTACGTTCCAGCACCAGCACTGAGGCATTTCCAAGCTCCTGATTGGCTGCGGGACAAAAAAAAAACCGGCTAATAAGACTGACATATTTAACCCTTTCAGGGATCGGTGCCTGCCCAGAATTCTCACCTAATGTCATAGGTTTGGACTGTGCTGGGGGAAAAATGTCTATGGACTATGTATCGACCTGAGACACTAAAAGAGTTGAAAATCTGACATATATATATATTTTTTTATATTTTTATACCCCAGCAATAAAACCTATTGTTAGGAATCAGCACCGCATGATTTTCGTGCCCAAAAGTTCAAGAAAACATCGCTCTCAGCGCCGATTCAGATGTGGAATTGACCTCCCACAGACACTGGTTGTTGATTCAGCTTTGTTGGGTGAACTACAGGTATTATAAGTAGAGATGAGCGAATCGAAGTTGACGAAGTGGAATTCGATCCGAATTTCAGGAAAAAATCGATTTGCACCGACTTCCGAATTTCTTCACGCTTCGTGGTAACGAATCACATTTTTCCTAAAATGGCTGCTGCATGTGTTAGGACATGGAGCAAGGAACTCTGGGAACGAGGGATCACCCACAATGCCATGCATGCAGCCAGCCAGCAGCCAGCAGCCAGCCAGCCCTGTGATGTCACAGCCGTTTAAATAGCCTCAGCCATCTTGGATTCAGCCATTTTCCAGTGTACTTAGTGCAGGGAGAGACATCAGCAGGCGCTAGGGACAGTGGTAGAAAAGACTTTAAAACTTTTATTTTGCTGTATAGAAGTTCAGGGAAAGGATAGGGAGGAATATACCACAGTATTGAAGCAGAACAGGGCTCAGTAGGGGAGGTTACAGCCTGGGTAATAGGAACAATCCTATTACACCTTGCTGCACTGACTGCAGATCCAAATTGCCATTATACAGCTCTGTAATTCCAGCAAACCGTTCTTGTTAGGGTCCATTCACACATCCGCAAAATGGGTCCGCATCCGTTCTGCAATTTTGCGGAACAGGTGCGGACCCATTAATTTTCAATGGAGCCGGAATGTGCAGTCCGCATCCGCATTTGCGGGATCCGCACTTCCGGATCCGCACTTCCGTTCCACAAAAAAATAGAACATGTCCTATTTTTGTCCGCAATTGCGGAACGCACATTGCTGGTGTCCGTGTTTTGCGGATCCGCAAAACACATACGGACGTGTGAATGGACCCTTATTGGGGTTCAAGTGCTGTTTGATACAGCTATTAACAGGGTTTATTACAAGGAAATATTTCTACGTCTTATTTGTCCTTGTGCGGTGCAGTTATATGCTCTAAAGCCCTTTTTGGTGTGTATTAGTGGGGAAAACAAAGGACTTATTAGCAATTGTGTGGTGAACTGATAAAATTACAGCCCTTTTTGGCGTGCAATTGTGGGGAAAAAAAAATATATTTGCCGCTCAGCAGTGCAGTTATATGTTCTAAAGCCCCTTTTTGGCGTGTATTAGTGGCACAAAAATATATATTATTTGCCATTCAGCGGTGCAGTTATATTTTCTTTTTCTTTTCAATTGTCTTTTTATTGATTTTATAGTAAGTCCGTAACAAATACAGAAAAAACAATTGAACAATTGTGAAACAAGATACAGAGTCAGAGATAGACTATGATGTTTGAACATCTGAGTATAAGTTGGACAATCACGATGTACAGATATATGCATATCACTCTAATACAGAGGTATCTTGCACGTAATAATAAATGAAGAATATAGTTCCATAATAGGAGTGTTATGAAAATTATAAATGGGGGGGGGGATAAAGGAGAGAGGGGGGGGAGAGGGGAGTAGAGATGAGGGGGGGGGGGGGGAAGGTTCGGATTCTGTGTTTTAGAATCAGTCCGGAGTAGTTTGTGACAATGAAGCGATCTGTTGTAGTACCTGAGGAGTTGACCGGAACTCAATCCAGTCATGCCAGGTCTTTTGAAATTTAGTGTGAGTGAATGGACCCTATGTCAGACAGAGAAGTGCCAGGCCCTACACAGGGGAGTGGCAGAGGCCTAAATGTTTCTGGCACAGGCACAGGTCACAGCAGAGTAAGGGGGCATGGCAGAAGGAGTCGCAGCGAGAGGCCTGAGCTCCCGGTGTGATCTAGTGGTCGTGTCGTGACCAGCAACTCAGCGGTTCTTGAATGGCGGACTCGGTCATCCACTTCATCCCAAGAGACATCAGACACCCCCAGCCAAGAGACATCAGACACCCCCAGCCAAGACATCAGACACCCCCAGCCTTAGTTGGCATGGCCCGGGAGCAGACCCTGTGCCCTCACCTGTCCTTAACCTGCCTCTGTCCTTTTTCTGTTCCTTCAGCCAGAGAAGTATTATGTGCTGTGGGCTCAGCGCCACTATACAGCGAGGACGAGCAACTAGAGGATAGTCAGCAGCTACTGGCCAGCCAAGATGTGGAGAAGACATCCGCCGCTTCCTCCGGTAGGCGAGCAAGTAGTGATGAGGAGAGTGGCATGGGAGCTGGTGTTGCGAGCAGTCAGGCTTCTAAACAAAAGACCGTTGAGGAGGACATTAGTGATGTGCAGACAGTACTCGATGATGATGATGTAGCTGATCGCACTTGGGAGCCAGGTAACGAAGGGGCTTCATCATCATCGGGAGAAGAGGGTGGCAGCTTGCCCGTGAGGCAGCGGCGGAGCGTCAGCAAGGTGGCAGCAGTGGGAAGTAGTGGTGCAGGGGTTCACGGAAGCAGCGGCGGTAGCAGTCAGTCAGTGCAGAGTGTTGGGGCTAAAATCACCTACTCGGCAGTGTGGCAGTTTTTTGTTAAGCCACCGGAGGAGGTAAACATGGCCATTTGTAAAATATGTGGGCAGAAGGTGAAGCGTGGCCAGGGTGCTAATTTTAGCACCACGGCCCTGCGTCAACATATGCAGCGTCACCATAAAGTGGCCTGGGAAAACCGTAGCTCCGATGTGGTGGGCCAGCCTGCCGCAGCAACCGCTGCATCACCCAATGGCACACACCCAATTTGAGGCAGTCAAGGCTCCACCACATCAGCCAAAGGGAGCTGTCTGTCCTTCCCATCATCTGCTGGTCCTGATGCTTCTGCTCCTCCTACTTCTCGTCAGTCATTCCATCAGCAATCGATCACCGAAGCGATCGCCAATAGATAACAGTATGCGTGCACTCATCCAACGGCGCAGAAGCTGAATGTGCTCCTGGCCAAGTTGCTGGTGCTGCAGTCCCTCCCTTTCTAAGTGGTGGACTCTGCACCTTTCAGAGAACTGATGACTTGTGCCGAGCCGAGGTGGAGAGTCCCCAGCCATCATTTCTTTGCCAAAAAGGCAGTACCAGCCCTGCACACGTATGTAGAACAGAAGGTGGGCCAGTCATTGAGCCTGTCGATGTCTGCCAAAGTGTATGGCAGCGCAAACGTGTGGAGCTGTAACTACGGCCAGGGACAATACATGACAGGGTACTGGTTATTCCCACTCGACCCCCTTTTTACCTCAGGCTGCCCTCCACACACCATCCCGCCTCTACTTCCTCCCCAACCTTCTTCCCTTCAAATAAAAACACCGACACCTGGATGGAATAAATTGGCCACAGCAGCCTTTTATTAAACAAACATACATATAAAATGAACCCCACATTAACCTAACCCAGGGGGAGGTCCTTGAAGCCCGGAAACCTTGGAAACCATGCCGGGGTGGCCGACCTTACCTCCAGCCGTTGCACCTTAGCTCGGAAGCACCACGGTTGACACACCCCAACAATCCCGCCACAGCCGCCAAGCAACCATGGGAGTCCAGCCCCCACCGTGGGGCCCTCCCATCCTCATCCTCTGATAAACCCACCGACTCCAAGGACCTCCCACCGCCACCCTAAGCCGCCGCGACAATAGCCTTCCCTTTTCATCCTTCTACTTTTTTTTTTTTTTTTTTTATTAAATAGACCCTCATTATGCGCAGACCAACACACAACCCAAAATCCTACACTGACAACTATTTCCCAAGGGCCCCAGCCCCCTTCCCCTCCCCAAAAAACACAGGGGTGGGTGGGCGGGGGTCAGTACACCTCAAAATGGCCCCTCTCTCCTGCCTCTCACTCCCTTTTAACCCCTCTGTCTCCCCCCACTAAATCCAACCCACCAATCCCTAACTATCACCAGGGAGGGGTCTCCTTAAACCACCCCCTGTCATGCTCGCCTCCCCCTAAGCTGCGCCCTTAGTCCGGCTCCTTCTTGACAGGGTACTGGTTATTCCCACTCGACCCCCTTTTTACCTCAGGCTGCCCTCCACACACCATCCCGCCTCTACTTTCCCCCCAACCTTCTTCCCTTCAAATAAAAACACTGACACCTGGATGGAATAAATTGGCCACAGCAGCCTTTTATTAAACAAACATACATATAAAATTAACCCCACATTAACCTAACCCAGGGGGAGGTCCTTGAAGCCCGGAAACCTTGGAAACCATGCCGGGGTGGCCGACCTTACCTCCAGCCGTTGCACCTTAGCTCGGAAGCACCACGGTTGACACACCCCAACAATCCCGCCACAGCCGCCAAGCAACCATGGGAGTCCAGCCCCCACCGTGGGGCCCTCCCATCCTCGTCCTCTGATAAACCCACCGACTCCAAGGACCTCCCACCGCCACTGAAGCCTAGGCTTGACCTCTTAAGCCTTGGCGTCCCTCCACACCCGCACTGCAACCTCGATGCCTTCCTGTAAAACCAAACACCACATGTCTATACCTAGCGCATTCAGGTGAACCCCATCACTGCGCCAATAACCGCCAACACCCTTCTCCAGCTCCCGGTGCCTGACCGCCAACACCCCATTCCGGGCCATAAACCTACCTATTGCCCTATTTGCCTTCAATCGCGCCTTGTTCACACCCTCCACTGAGCGAGCCCCCCTCCACGTCATCCGCGGCACCATGTCCGACCAGACCGTCACCATGCCCGGGTAGAGGGACCACAATCTGAGCAGATCAAATTTAACATCCCTCACCAACTCCCGTGAAGGACGCGCACACAGATCATTGCCCCCCACGTGCAATACAAGTACGTCCGGAGCCCTATCCTGCTTCACAAACTGGTGGAATTCCGGCAACATTCCCTTCCACATCATGCCCCGCCTGCCAATCCACCTTACCACTGCCACTTCTCGCGCAAAACCGAGCTTCTGACCGTCAGGCCGAACTGCCGCCCGGAGTGCTCCCCAGAAAACGTAGGAGTGCCCTAGCACCCAAACCAACGCCGGACCGGAACCTGCAAGGAAACAAAAACATAACAGAACCTAAATCGATTAGCCAACTCCCCACATCCTATACAAGACTTACTTCACGACAAGTCACCACCCCCCAAGCCCATCCAGGCGCACATAGGACCTAAACCGCACTGATTCCCATCTCCCGATCTTCTTGATGACCTCCTCCCCTAAACCCCATCTGGCAGCCTCCGTTGCCGCACCTATCCGAAAGGAATGACTAGCATATCCCGCATCACCCAAACCCAACTGAACCAAGCACCGTCTGAACACTGCCGTGAACTGGAACCTTGACAGAAAAGAACCGTCAGCATGCACCAACAGGGGGGTAACCACCCTACCCCATTCACAACCGTAATCCCGCAAACAGCGCACAGGACACATCTCACAATCCGGGACACTAAACAACACCACCCGCCTGCCTCTACCCTCCACATCGGTCTTGGACCGCCGCAAAACTAACTCCATCCGATCCGGAAAAACATCCACATCGTCACGCAACAGGCCCCCCAACCTATCCGTTGCCGGGCAGACAAGCTCCCCCAATCTCAATGCACCGAAAAACGCCAGCGAAAACGCCAAGCGGAACAAACGAACCTCCCACAGTGATGTGCACACATCCGCCAACGTCCTACCTAACCGCAACAACATCAAAAACGACACCGGGCGACGAGAATCCTTCCCCATACCGCCCCTACGCCACCCCTTTAACGCCCTCCTCACCAAAAAAGCCTTTGTAACGTCAACCATGCCCCATAAACGAAACCCAAAAGCCACTCCCGCGATCCAACTATTCATCTTGGTGACAGACCATCCATCCTCCCTACAGTGCCCAATAACAACAAAAGGGGGATCTCAAGATCCTCCCGCTCCCCCACACCCAACCTCGCCTTCCACTCTTCCCACCCCCGCCAAGCTCCAGCATACTTATCCCACGTCTCAGGCGCCAAGGATGACCGAATCAAGCCCATCACTGCGGTTCCAGGGTTTCCCAAATCCCCGCCGGATACTCCAGGCCCACTTCCGCTGCACCAGGAGCCAGCTGGCGGAAACGGTCCCACTGCGAACGAGAGAGGGCGTCAGCAATACAGTTATCCACACCGGGCACATGAACCGCCACGACCCACGCATTAAGTAGCAGGCATTCCGGCACCAACCTCTGTAGAAGCCGCACAACCAATGGTGAAGAAGCCGACAAACTGTTAATTGCTTGCACTACCCCCAAATTGTCGCAGTGGAACCGAACCGTCCTGTTACGAAACAAGTCCCCCCACAACAACACCGCCACCACAATCGGAAACAGCTCCAATAACGCTAGGTTGCGCACCCATCCCTTACTGACCCAACTGTCTGGCCACTTACCCGCGCACCACTGGCCCCCCAAATAGACCCCAAAACCACAACCCCTGACGCATCAGAAAATAATTCAAAATCAAACGAGCTAACATCCTCCATGAACAAAGAACGCCCATTATACTGCTCCAAAAACATACCCCAAACCCTCATGTCAGCCTTCAACTCCCGACCCAACCGAACGAAATGATGAGGAGCCTGAACCCCCCCCCCCCCGTGGCCCCCGCCAGCCTCCTACAGAAAATCCTCCCCATAGGCATTACCCGGCATGCAAAATTAAGCTTCCCCAGAAGAGACTGCAAATCCCTCAATTTGATTTTTGACAATCTCCCCGCCCTCGCCACTTCCTGTCTAAGGTCCTCCACCTTGTCCAATGGCAACCTGCACTCCATCCTCCCAGAGTCGATTACTATCCCTAAGAAGCTTAATTCCGTAGCCGGACCCACCGCTTTCTCCCCCGCCAACGGAACCCCAAACGCCTCAAACAAAGCAAACAACGTGTTCAACAAAACTGAACACAACCGGGACTGGGCCGGACCCACACAAAGGAAATCATCCAGATAATGGATGACCGACTCACAACCCGACGCGTCCCGAACAGCCCACTCTAAAAAAGAACTAAACGCCTCGAAGAAAGCGCACGATGAGGAGCACCCCATCGGTAAACAACGGTCCACGAAAAAACCCCCGTTCCAAAAACACCCCAACAGATGCAGGCTATCAGGATGTACTGGCAACAGCCTAAATGCCGCCTCAATGTCGGTCTTCGCCATCAGCGCTCCCCGCCCATACCCCTTCACCAATGCCACTGCCGCGTCAAACGACGTATAGACCACGGAACACATCGCCGGGTCGATACCATCATTGACCGACGTTCCCTTAGGGAAGGACAAATGGTGAATCAGCCGGAATTTATTAACCTCCTTCTTTGGAACCACCCCCAAGGGCGACAAACGCAACGCCGCTAAAGGTGGCTCCAAAAACGGGCCCGCCACCCTGCCTAACCTAACTTCTTTTTCCAGTTTTTCCGTGAATACCCCCGGGTGCTCCATAGCCGACCGCAAGTTCTTCCTAACCAAAACAGCGTCAGACGGAACAAACGGAATCCGAAAACCCGACGCAATCCCATCTTTCAACAACTCCGCCGCTCCCCTATCCAGATACCTATCGAGGTACGGAACCATCCTTGCTAGCCGCACCGGCGTCTCCCCCTTTTCCAGAGTTATCCCCTCCCCTTTGCTTCCCCCCTTTAAAACATCTCGCCGCTCCATGTGCCCCCCCCCCGCAAGTTGAGCACTCGTGCTTAAACTTGCACTTTGTCCCGAACTTACATCCTCCCTCATTAAAAAGGAAGCACAGCCCCTTTGCGGATGCTGTCGCAAAACCTGACTGGCCTCCTCCCCCCACCCCCCGAAAGGACTGTCCCCCCCTAACCGGCGCCGTAACTTTTAACCACAACGCAATATCTTTGTGGTCCCACCGGATCCCTTGCCGCACCGCCTTGCGCTGCCGGAACTGCTCATCGTAGCGCAGCCAAGCCAGCCCCCCATACACCCGATGGGCCTCCCCTATCGCGTCCAGGTAACAAAAAAGAGCGGAACAACATTCCGGCTCTTTTTCCCCTATAACACTGGCCAGGATCGCGAACACCTGCAACCAGTTTGCAAACGTGCACGGTATCAACCGATGTCTCCGCTTTTCTTCCTCCTCTCTTTTCCCTTCATCCTTCCTTACCCTATCAAGATTAAACTTCTCAAGAGGGAGCAGTGAAAAAATATCCACATACTCCCCCTTCCAAATCCGATCCCTCACCTCCTGTTTTAAATGGGCCCCCAGCGGCCCCTCAAAGCAAACATAAACCTCACCTTTTGCCCGGTCATCTAACCGCGCCTCCCCCGCCTCCCCCACTCCGCCGGCCTGAGTCTGCACTGACACGCTGGAAGCCCGCACGTCCGAGACTGTACCCCCTCCGCTCTGTACCCCACTGGGACCCCCCAACGCCCCCCAAACTGGCAGCGGTGACAGGCCCCCCAGCTAGCCACCAGACCCGCCAAACCCCCCAGCAACTGACCTAAACCTCTGCTCAAATCAAGGTGGGCCCCTCCACCCCCAGCCCCTGCCAAACTAGCCCCCAACTGTACTAATGGTCCCCAAGGTGTCTCACCTGGCTGCGTGGGTGCTGTGACCCCACCAGCCGCAGGTCCTGCATCCAGATGATCTGATCTCTGCGCTGATCCTCCAGGGGCATCTTCCTCCAGGCGTCGCACCCCTCCATTAGCCGAGGATCCACTGCTGCTGGCGATTTCTTCAAGCAGGGCCGGCCCCTCCCCCTCTGCTCTGCTGGAAGTCACCGCCGGGAGCCTGCTGCCTCCTGCCTCGTGGCCTGCAGCAGCTCCGCCATGCTGTCCACCGCTCCCTCGCAGAGAGGCCCCAGTCACCGATCCATGGAATGGGCCTGTCGTACCGGGCCCCGCCTCCATACGCCGACCGTCACGCCGGGCAGGCCTGGCACAGCCTGCAGCAGAGCTCCGCCGCTGAGCAGGATTCCTCCCACGCCTGGGGGTCCGGGGAGGCACAGGTACCGAGTGCCCCAGGCGTGAAGGGTCCCTTGAGGGGCTCCTCTTTCGGCGCTGAGCCCTAGGGGGCGCCATCTCTGGACTGAGGCGCGCCGGCGGTATGGACCGCCGCGGCCGGGACGTCTGAGGCAGAGGCAAAGCGGGAGCCTCTGCCACCCCCTGCAGCAGCTCCTGGACCCGACCTTGCAGCCAGTCCTCACCCTTCTCGGCCGCCGCTGCTCGAAGCTGCGCGATGATCGCCTCCATGATGTGTCCGGATGGCGGTCAGTACACCTCAAAATGGCCCCGCTCTCCTGCCTCTCACTCCCTTTTAACCCCTCTGTCTCCCCCCACTAAATCCAACCCACTAATCCCTAACTATCACCAGGGAGGGGTCTCCTTAAACCACCCCCTGTCATGCTCGCCTCCCCCTAAGCTGCGCCCTCAGTCCGGCTCCTTATTGTCCTTTATGGCCCACTGGGTGAATGTGGTTCCTGCACAGCCACACCAGCAACTTGGCCAGGTGAAGCCGCTTCTGCCTCCACGTTCTCACGCTGTTGGTCCTGCGACGATGTCCGCCTCTGCCTCATCATCCTCAACCGTGTCCTCAGCCTCCACTGCAGGTACAATGCACAGTGTCCCTCCAGCATGCCACATGTGCAGGGCACAGCGCTATCACGTTGTTCTACACCTCATTTGCCTGGGCGAATGGAGTCACACAGGGGAGGAACTGCTCTGTGTCCTTCATTAATAAATCTAATAGCTTTCTCAGCGACAACTCAAAATCGAAACCATGGTGACTGACAATGGGAAGAACGTGGTGTCGGCGCTGTGTCAAGGAGGGCTGAGCCATGCGCCCTGCATGGCACACGTGTTCAATCTGGTTGTCAAGCGGTTCCTGAAGTCTTCCACCCATCTGCAAGACATCCTAAATATGGCCAGGAAACTTTGCATGCACTTCAGCCACTCGTACACCACAAAGCACACCCTCCTTGAGCTGCAGTGGAGGAACGGCATCCCCCAACATAGGCTGATATGCGACGTTTCCACCTGTTGGAATTCCACCCTCCATATGTTGGACCGACTATACAAACAGAGAAAGGCCATAAACGATTCCTTGATGATCCAAGCGGACAGGAGTACTCCCATGTGTAATTTCAATGTCAGCCAGTGGCAGCTCATGCATGACACCTGCCATTTGCTCGGTCCCTTTGAGGAGGCCACAATATTTGTCAGTTGCCAGGACTACGGGATGAACAACGTCATTCCACTGCTTCATGTCCTTGAACAGATGCTGGTAAATCTGGCTGGTCAGGGGACTGGAGACGTGGCACCTAGAGCTCACGGCCACATGAGCCCTGTTGGGGCTGAACTGGAGGAGGAGGACATTGGAGCACAAGCAATGTGTAGCGAAATGGGTGGTTTTTATACACAGCTGACAGGAGAGGAGGAGCAGGAGCAGCCAGAGGAGCTAAAGGATGATGAGGAAGACGAGACAGAGGTCCCAGACACACCGTGGCAGTATGCAGTGGAGATGGAAGCAGGGAGTCCCTTCGATTCACAAATGGTCCGATGCATGCTCACTTGCTTGTGTAGTGACAGCCGAATTTTCATCCTTGTTGGACTCTCGCTAACAGTCCAAAATGGGGGCCTTTTTTACACTCGCTGAGAGGGAGGACAACGTGAACTACAATAGAGACATTCTATGTAGTCAGTTGGCCGCTGCCTATCTGTGCCATCGTCCATCCTCTCGCAGGTCTGACTGGGGGCCCCTCTGCTCTCACGTTCCTTTGCCATGGCTGCTGTGGCAGGGTGGGGGGTAGGAGCAGTTCCAGCTCCATCAGCAGGAACTTGAGTCTAGTGTCGCTTATGAGCAGCTTTCTTCACCCGCCTAGTGAAGAAACTACTCACTAGCAGCAGCAGCAGCTAAACCTGGAGCAGGACCTGAACCAGCAGGTGGTGGCATACTTGGACAGCACCCTGCCACCCCACATTGAGGATCCGCTGGACTACTGGGCAGCCAAACTGGATTTGTGGCCTCAAGTGGCAGAGTTTGCCCTAGAAAAGCTGTCCTGCCCGGCCAGTAGTGGGGCATCAGAGTGGGTGTTTAGTGCAGAGGGGGCCATAGTTACCCCAAGAAGAACTCGCCTGTCCACCCAAAATGTGGAGAGACTGACCTTTGTCAAGATGAATCAGGCGTTGATCAGCCAGGATTTCCACCCACCAATGCCTGATGCATCAGACTAGATCATCCATGGTGCCACACCAACACTTTGACAAAAGAGGCCGGTTTCTTCTGGCTACCTGCCTCAGCTACTATTCTGATGCTGCCATCCGCCTGATGCCACACATCTGATCCCAAGTGCTCCTTATTTCACCCACCATCTTCAGCTGGTACTGGTATTGCCACCCACCTCCCCACTCTGTCACCGGGTCACTCTGTGGTCTCCTCATGCTGCTGCCACCTCCAAACTATGTCACCTTGCCACTCTGTGGTCTCCTGATGCTGCTGCCACCTCTACACTATGTCACCTTGCCACTCTGTAGTCTCCTGATGCTGCTGCCACCTCCACACTATGTCACCTTGCCACTCTGTGGCCTACTGATGCTGCTGTCACCTCCACACTCTGTCATTGTGCCACTCTGTGGTCTCCTCATGCTGCTGCTGCTGCTGCCACCTCCACACTGTCATTGTGCCACCCTGTGGCCTCCTCCTGGTGCTGCTGCCACCTCCAAGCTCTGTCATTGTGCCACTCTGTGGCCTCCTAATGCTGCCATCTACACACTGTAATTGTGCCACCCTGTGGCCTCCTCCTGATGCTGCTGCTGCCGCCATCTCCACACTCTGTCGTTGTGCCACTCTGTGGCCTCCTGATGATGCTGCTGCCACCTCCACAGTGTCATTGTGACACCCTGTGGCCTCCTCCTAATGCTGCTGCCACCACCTCCACACTGTCATTGTGCCACTCTGTGGCCTCCTCCTGAGGCTGCTGCCGCCACCTCCACACTGTCATTGTGCCACTCTGGGGCCTCCTCCTCATGCTGCTGCTGCTGCCACCTCCACACTGTCATTGTGCCACTCTGTGGCCTCCTGATGATGCTGCTGCCACCTCCAGACTCTGTCATTGGACCACTCTGTGGTCTCATCATGCTGCTTCCACCTCACCACTATTTTATAGGGCCACTGTGTGGACTTCTCATGCTGTTCCCACCCTCCCCACTTCACGACTGGGCCACTATTTTGCCTTTCGGCCTGGCTGACATCATCATTTATTTGACCCTTCTTCTGATCTGTCAGAAGGAAGGAAAAATGAGATTCACAACGGATCCTGTCTATGTAACAGCTGTAAGGCCTGCATGACATGGTCCCTATTTTGCATCAGAATTGGCTTATGATTTGTTAGCCAAAAGCAGGAGTGGGTACAAAACACAGAAGACATGCAAATATTCCATTCACGTGTCATCTCTGTTTTGGATCCACTCCTGTTTTTTTTGGCTTTAGCAATACTGATGGATTACTGACCCAATGCTGACCAAGTGAAGGCGGATGCTCCACAGACAGGATCCGTTTTTTGGGGGTTATTGTTCTGACGGATCAGAGGAAGGGCAAAATAATCAGTGACGTCAACACAAACTTACTGCTGACACCCTCTCCACTCTGTCGGGGGCTCTACTTGTATAAGCGTTTAATAGAACAGGTTCTGTAGACATCTATGTGGAATCAGCTGACGATGGTGTAAAAGGAGTGCGCTTTTTCTTGACGCTAACATTGACCTGTAAGGCTGAGTTCACACTTGAGTTATCATGGTCAGTTTTGGCCTCGTAACTGCCCAAATAAGTGAAGTGTGCAGTGATTCTAAGAGCGACGCCTGTCATCTACATGTCATACTGACTCACAGTATTGTTTCTCTACCACAGCAGACTCCCTATGCATGTTACTGCAAGGCACAGTGTTCTACACCACTATAAAGGCTCTCTGCAGCCAGGAAATAGCCGTTTTTTTTATGCGATTCGCCACAAATAAATTCGGACCGAACCAAATGTTTTCCGAAAATTCGGCAAACTGACCGAATCGAATTTTTTATAAATTCGCTCATCTCTAATTATAAGTAATATACTTGCCAGCTACGCAGCTTTGTAGTGGAACGTTTTAGAGCTGGGAACTTACAATATAGAAATTTTTCTGCAGATGCAGCCACCTGGCACATTCTTACCTTCAAATCATTAAGAGCACCTTCACACGCTGTGGATGTGGTTGCAGAATTTTTGTGGTTGCAGATCCATTTACTTGAATGGGGCGGCAAACACATGGTTTTCTGCAGGCCCCATGCAGGTAAATGGAACTGATTTTCATTCGTGGAAAATTCTGCAACAAAATCCGCAGCGTGTGAAGTCACCCTAAGGGTGTAATCACACAGGGCGGAGTGAAGCAGCAGCGAACTGTGACATGTAAATGTGTTTTTTCCATACATTAAGGGCTCATGCACACAACCGTATGTAAAAGTTAGGATGCCAGTGCACCACTGGCAGGGCAGATCAGTGTACCATCGCTCCCCCCGTACTGCCACCCAGTGCCTCCCGTCATGGTTGATTGACAGTACCAGGGTTCCCCAACATCACGGCTGTTGACTCTTGCACCTCTGAAGATCATTCTAAGGGCTCATGCACACGAATGTATTTATTTCCGTGTCCGTTATGTCTTTTTTGCATGGACGTCATCTGTATTTTTTGTGGATCTGTTCTTTGCGGACCGCAAAATACATACGGTTGTGTGCATGAGTCCTAAGGCTACATTCACACGACCATATGTGTTTTGTGGTCTGCAAAACATGGATCCGCAAAAAATACGGATGACATCTGTTTGGCATCCATATTATGTTGCTTTGTTTTGCGGATCCATTAAAATGAATGGGTTCACATCCTATCGGCAAAAGAATTTAACGGACATGGAAACAAAATACGTTTGTGTGCATGAGGCCTAAGTTTGGCGCATGCACAGAACAGCCTTGCTTCTGGCCTCACCTATATTCACTATACTGTGCATGTACCGAACTTAGACCAATCGGCACTGGTGCAAGTTTTCAGAGATTGACAGCAACGGCACAGAGGACGCCTAATAACCATGAGGCCATGTGCTTACTTCAGCAGTGATTTGAGACACTGCTGTCTCATAAAGTTTTTGATGCAATGGTCAGTAAAGAAGACATGTCCCCACTCCTATCATGCCTGTGTAAGTAAAAACTGAATTCTTTATGAAATAACAACTCTGGCTGGTCAGGGGACTGGAGACGTGGCACCTAGAGCTCACGGCCACATGAGCCCTGTTGGGGCTGAACTGGAGGAGGAGGACATTGGAGCACAAGCAATGTGTAGCGAAATGGGTGGTTTTTATACACAGCTGACAGGAGAGGAGGAGCAGGAGCAGCCAGAGGAGCTAAAGGATGATGAGGAAGACGAGGCAGAGGTCCCAGACACACCGTGGCAGTATGCAGTGGAGATGGAAGCAGGGAGTCCCTTCGATTCACAAATGGTCCGATGCATGCTCACTTGCTTGTGTAGTGACAGACGAATTTTCATCCTTGTTGGACTCTCGCTAACAGTCCAAAATGGGGACCTTTTTTACACTCGCTGAGAGGGAGGACAACGTGAACTACAATAGAGACATTCTATGTAGTCAGTTGGCCGCTGCCTATCTGTGCCATCGTCCATCCTCTCGCAGGTCTGACTGGGGGCCCCTCTGCTCTCACGTTCCTTTGCCATGGCTGCTGTGGCAGGGTGGGGGGTAGGAGCAGTTCCAGCTCCATCAGCAGCAACTTGAGTCTAGTGTCGCTTATGAGCAGCTTTCTTCACCCGCCTAGTGAAGAAACTACTCACTAGCAGCAGCAGCAGCTAAACCTGGAGCAGGACCTGAACCAGCAGGTGGTGGCATACTTGGACAGCACCCTGCCACCCCACATTGAGGATCCGCTGGACTACTGGGCAGCCAAACTGGATTTGTGGCCTCAAGTGGCAGAGTTTGCCCTAGAAAAGCTGTCCTGCCCGGCCAGTAGTGGGGCATCAGAGTGGGTGTTTAGTGCAGAGGGGGCCATAGTTACCCCAAGAAGAACTCGCCTGTCCACCCAAAATGTGGAGAGACTGACCTTTGTCAAGATGAATCAGGCGTTGATCAGCCAGGATTTCCACCCACCAATGCCTGATGCATCAGACTAGATCATCCATGGTGCCACACCAACACTTTGACAAAAGAGGCCGGTTTCTTCTGGCTACCTGCCTCAGCTACTATTCTGATGCTGCCATCCGCCTGATGCCACACATCTGATGCCAAGTGCTCCTTATTTCACCCACCATCTTCAGCTGGTACTGGTATTGCCACCCACCTCCCCACTCTGTCACCGGGTCACTCTGTGGTCTCCTCATGCTGCTGCCACCTCCAAACTATGTCACCTTGCCACTCTGTGGTCTCCTGATGCTGCTGCCACCTCTACACTATGTCACCTTGCCACTCTGTAGTCTCCTGATGCTGCTGCCACCTCCACACTATGTCACCTTGCCACTCTGTGGCCTACTGATGCTGCTGTCACCTCCACACTCTGTCATTGTGCCACTCTGTGGTCTCCTCATGCTGCTGCTGCTGCTGCCACCTCCACACTGTCATTGTGCCACCCTGTGGCCTCCTCCTGGTGCTGCTGCCACCTCCAAGCTCTGTCATTGTGCCACTCTGTGGCCTCCTAATGCTGCCATCTACACACTGTAATTGTGCCACCCTGTGGCCTCCTCCTGATGCTGCTGCTGCCGCCATCTCCACACTCTGTCGTTGTGCCACTCTGTGGCCTCCTGATGATGCTGCTGCCACCTCCACAGTGTCATTGTGACACCCTGTGGCCTCCTCCTAATGCTGCTGCCACCACCTCCACACTGTCATTGTGCCACTCTGTGGCCTCCTCCTGAGGCTGCTGCCGCCACCTCCACACTGTCATTGTGCCACTCTGGGGCCTCCTCCTCATGCTGCTGCTGCTGCCACCTCCACACTGTCATTGTGCCACTCTGTGGCCTCCTGATGATGCTGCTGCCACCTCCAGACTCTGTCATTGGACCACTCTGTGGTCTCATCATGCTGCTTCCACCTCACCACTATTTTATAGGGCCACTGTGTGGACTTCTCATGCTGTTCCCACCCTCCCCACTTCACGACTGGGCCACTATTTTGCCTTTCGGCCTGGCTGACATCATCATTTATTTGACCCTTCTTCTGATCTGTCAGAAGGAAGGAAAAATGAGATTCACAACGGATCCTGTCTATGTAACAGCTGTAAGGCCTGCATGACATGGTCCCTATTTTGCATCAGAATTGGCTTATGATTTGTTAGCCAAAAGCAGGAGTGGGTACAAAACACAGAAGACATGCAAATATTCCATTCACGTGTCATCTCTGTTTTGGATCCACTCCTGTTTTTTTTGGCTTTAGCAATACTGATGGATTACTGACCCAATGCTGACCAAGGGAAGGCGGATGCTCCACAGACAGGATCCGTTTTTTGGGGGTTATTGTTCTGACGGATCAGAGGAAGGGCAAAATAATCAGTGACGTCAACACAAACTTACTGCTGACACCCTCTCCACTCTGTCGGGGGCTCTACTTGTATAAGCGTTTAATAGAACAGGTTCTGTAGACATCTATGTGGAATCAGCTGACGATGGTGTAAAAGGAGTGCGCTTTTTCTTGACGCTAACATTGACCTGTAAGGCTGAGTTCACACTTGAGTTATCATGGTCAGTTTTGGCCTCGTAACTGCCCAAATAAGTGAAGTGTGCAGTGATTCTAAGAGCGACGCCTGTCATCTACATGTCATACTGACTCACAGTATTGTTTCTCTACCACAGCAGACTCCCTATGCATGTTACTGCAAGGCACAGTGTTCTACACCACTATAAAGGCTCTCTGCAGCCAGGAAATAGCCGTTTTTTTTACGCGATTCGCCACAAATAAATTCGGACCGAACCAAATGTTTTCAGAAAATTCGGCAAACTGACCGAATCGAATTTTTTATAAATTCGCTCATCTCTAATTATAAGTAATATACTTGCCAGCTACGCAGCTTTGTAGTGGAACGTTTTAGAGCTGGGAACTTACAATATAGAAATTTTTCTGCAGATGCAGCCACCTAGCACATTCTTACCTTCAAATCATTAAGAGCACCTTCACACGCTGTGGATGTGGTTGCAGAATTTTTGTGGTTGCAGATCCATTTACTTGAATGGGGCGGCAAACACATGGTTTTCTGCAGGCCCCATGCAGGTAAATGGAACTGATTTTCATTCGTGGAAAATTCTGCAACAAAATCCGCCACGTGTGAAGTCACCGTAAGGGTGTAATCACACAGGGCGGAGTGAAGCAGCAGCGAACTGTGACATGTAAATGTGTTTTTTCCATACATTAAGGGCTCATGCACACAACCGTATGTAAAAGTTAGGATGCCAGTGCACCACTGGCAGGGCAGATCAGTGTACCATCGCTCCCCCCGTACTGCCACCCAGTGCCTCCTGTCATGGTTGATTGACAGTACCAGGGTTCCCCAACATCACGGCTGTTGACTCTTGCACCTCTGAAGATCATTCTAAGGGCTCATGCACACGAATGTACTTTATTTCCGTGTCCGTTATGTCTTTTTTGCATGGACGTCATCTGTATTTTTTGTGGATCTGTTCTTTGCGGACCGCAAAATACATACGGTTGTGTGCATGAGTCCTAAGGCTACATTCACACGACCATATGTGTTTTGTGGTCTGCAAAACATGGATCCGCAAAAAATACGGATGACATCTGTTTGGCATCCATATTATGTTGCTTTGTTTTGCGGATCCATTAAAATGAATGGGTTCACATCCTATCGGCAAAAGAATTTAACGGACATGGAAACAAAATACGTTTGTGTGCATGAGGCCTAAGTTTGGCGCATGCACAGAACAGCCTTGCTTCTGGCCTCACCTATATTCACTATACTGTGCATGTACCGAACTTAGACCAATCGGCACTGGTGCAAGTTTTCAGAGATTGACAGCAACGGCACAGAGGACGCCTAATAATCATGAGGCCATGTGCTTACTTCAGCAGTGATTTGGGACACTGCTGTCTCATAAAGTTTTTGATGCAATGGTCAGTAAAGAAGACATGTCCCCACTCCTATCATGCCTGTGTAAGTAAAAACTGAATTCTTTATGAAATAACAACTCTGGAGCATCTTTTTATGAAACTCTGCACTGTATCGTCCCTCTGGTATTCCTTTTAGAAATGTATGAATAAATTGACAATTGGGTGTGTCCCTGCTTTCTCACAACCTACGTTTTTGTATGATGTTTTTTCCAATTTACTGGAAACGTCATTTGGTCCTTGAAGCCATTTGGTCCCGATACATACTCCTGCAACGATTCATCACAACTCGAACTCTTCAGTTCTTCTTCACCGGAATGTAACTGCTTGCTTTGTGGAACCAGGAGTCCCATCTTCTCCTTGATGTAATGCTCTAGTAGGCACTCTTTTTTGGTGGCTTCTCCATTCTGAAGATATGGCTTAATATAAAGTGAGGTTTAGATACAACAGGCAGGACTGACTTCCTCATTTCTTCTGTATCTAATCATTTACTCAAAAGTTCTGCAATTTTTTTATTCAATTTACAAAGTTCTCTGCTTAAAATCTCTGAATGGAAACATACTGTTTCCGTCCAGATCCTGAAAATCTGTCCTGGTCATGCAATGATCACACAGGTGAATGGCTTAGTACAGTACAGTTACCAGAATTCTCTTGTACCATGATATACATCCCATTAAGGCCTCATGCACACGGCCGTGGCCGTATTGTGGACCGCACACAGCGGGTCAGCAATATATAGGCACCAGCCGTGTGCACCCCTCTCCACAGATGCGGACCCATTCACTTTAATGGGTCCACAATCCGGGAGATGCGGTGCGGAATGGAGGCACGGATCAGAAGCCGACTGAAGCATTACGGAGTGCTTCTGTGGGATTTCTGCCCGTGCCTCCTCACCGCAAAAAAGTAGTGCATGCACTTATTTGCGCTGCGGACTGTCAGATGCGCATCGGAGACCCCATTCAAGTGAATGGGTCCGCGATCCGCATGCGGCTATCCCACAAGTTGATGCCCAATCACTCAGAGTGTTCAAGTCAGCTTTATGGACATCTTCCATAGACTGTACAGTTCTACACAGCTTAGTGTCATCTGCAATATCATTAATAAATAAATTAAATAATAAAGGGCCCTGCACTGAACCTTGGGGTACACCACTTATAACCTGGGACCATTCTGAATAGGAATCATTGACCACAACTCTCTGGACACGGTCCTTCAGCCAGTTTTCAATCCAATTACAAACTTTACTTTCTAAGCCTATAGACCTTACTTTACCTATTTAGTGTCTATGAGGGACAGTATCAAAAGCCTTTGCAAAATCCAGAAACACTACATCCACAGCCGCCCCTCTGTCCAGGCTACTACTCACCTCCTCATAAAAACAAATCAAGTTAGTCTGACAACTTCTGTCCTTGGTAAACCCATGCTGGTTATCACTTATAATATTATTTATAGTCACATACTCCTGTATATAGTCCCTTAAGAGACCTTCAATTATTTTTCCCACAACAGAAGTTAAACTAACTGGTCTATAATTACCTGTGTAGGACCTTGATCCTTTTTTGAATATGGGCACCACGTTTGCCTTGCGCCAATCACTTGGCACTGTACCAGTACCTAGAGAATCTTTAAAAATGATAAACAGGGGCACAGCAATGACTGAACTGAGCTCTTTAAGCACTCTTGGGTGTAATCCATCTGGACCCAGAGCCTTGTTGACGTTTACCCTATTAAACTTCTCTTGGACCATATCTACAGTTAGCCAATTGATTATATCAATGGATGTACTAACAGCCCCTGCGCCACAGATATCAGCTCCTTTCTCTTCTTTTGTATATACAGAGCTAAAAAACCTATTTAGGAACTCTGACTTTTCCTTATCTTCAGTGACTACCGCCCCTTTACCATTATTTAGGAAACCTACCTGCGCAGACCTAGGTTTTTTAGCATTTATATATTTAAAAAACATTTTGGGATTTGTTTTGCTTTCTTTTGCTACCTGCTGTTGGTTTTGTATCTTTGCTAATTTTATCTCCTTTTTGCAGATTTTATTAAGCCCTTTTGTATTTTATTACCCTTTTTACAGTAGCTGTAAGCCATGGGGGGTTAAATTTTTGCCTTTTATACTTGTTACCTAAAGGGATATATTTTTTAGTGCAATTACTCAATGTGGTTTTGAAGCTCTCCCATTTATCCTCAGTATTATTTTGTGACAGTAGCTGCTCCCAGTCTATGCCCTGAAATGCTGCCCTCAACCCAGGGAAATTAGCCTTTTTGAAATTCAGTGTCTTTGCTCTGCCTGACAGAGTTTGCTTCTTATAGTTTAGGGGGAATATAATTATATTGTGGTCACTATTACCTAGTGTTTCTCGAACTATAACATTTCCAACAAGTTCTGCATCATTAGAAATGACCAGATCCAACAGAGCATCGTCCCTAGTGGGAGCTTCTACAAACTGGCCCATAAAGTGGTCCTGCATCAAGTTGAGGAATTTTCTCCTCTTTGCGGTTGAGGCAGGATCATGACCCCAGTCAATATCTGGGAAGTTAAAATCTCCCATTATGACTACTGTACCAGCCTGTGCCGCCCACTCTATTTGGTTATATACTTGCGTTTCTATCTTCTCTGTGATGTTAGGGGGTCTATAGATTACACCAAGTATTATTTTTTCAGTGTTTATATCTCTTTGAACTTCCACCCATAAGGTTTCGACATCCTCACCATCGGCACCCACAATTGCCTCTTTCACACTTGTCTTCAGATCACTCCTCACATACAGGCACACACCACCGCTTTTTCTATTGACCCTGTCTTTCCTAAATAGTGTAAAACCCTCAATATTTACAGCCCAGTCATGCGAAGATTCCAACCATGTCTCAGCCACACCAACTACATCTATGTGTTCTTCTAGTACCATAGCCTCCAGCTACCCCATTTTTCTAGCTAGACTTCTGCCATTTGTCAAAATACATTTTAAGTTACTGCTACCTGTAAAGTTAATATCCTGGATTTTTTGGTTACCTTGGTTGATGTTTGCATGTAACAGGTTCTTGTTACCAGCAGTTCTATTTTTCATAAATGTATAGTTCTGCCCAGTCTTCTCCCTATTTTCCTCGCTAACCCCAGCCCCCACTAAATCCCCACTGTCCCCTTCTATAACCCACTCTCTATCTACACTATCTACCCCCTTATTAGTATGACCCCCCCCACCCCCCAGATCATAGTTTAACAGCTCCTCCAGCCGTCTAACCATTTTTTCCCCCAGGGCAGTTGCACCCTCCCTGTTAAGGTGCAGCCCATCCCAACTGTAGAGCCTGTAACCGACCGAGAAGTCGGCCCAGTTCTACATGAACCCAAACCCTTCCTTCCTGCACCAGCTTCTGAGCCACTTATTTAACTCCCTAAGCTCCCGTTGTGTCTCTGGTGACGCTCGTGGCACTGGTAGTATTTCTGAAAACACTACCTTGGAGGTCCTGGACTTGAGCTTCTCATCTAGTTCCCAAAAATCGTTTTTAAGGACCATCCATCTCCCACTGACTTTGTCATTGATGCCAATGTCTACCATGATCGCCGCGTCTTCCCCAGCCCCACCCAACACACTTGCTTGGCTGTTCTCAGAACTCCATAGAAATGAATGGAACATGCTGGGGGTCGTAGTTTAACCACAGCTGGAGTGTCGGAGGTTAGCCATAGATTATATGACGAGTGATGAGCGGCAGGGGCAATATTCGAATTTGCAATATTTTGCGATTATTTGGGAGAATATTCCTCATAAATTCACAAACTCGAGAATTCGCCATTATTTTCTTGATTGCGAAAATAGGCAATGTAATATGCGCATATTGCGCGCACAATACAGGCGTGGGTAATTTTTGCTAAATTTTTTAAGCTGCTAGAAGTTTCCTGAGACTGGAGAAAATGGTTGGAACAGCAGAACATTACAATAGCTTTATATGCAGATAGAGTGCTCCAATACATTCGCTATTGCGCAAATCGGCAATTAATGATGCGCATATTTTGGCGCAATACGTGAAACTTCACATTTGGTCTGACTACATATTACTGATTGGTGTACTAAGTATTGTTGTGACATCACAGCACTATGTCTGTAGCATGTATGTATGGACAGCAGAACCCATCACACTACCTAACACCCTGCACTGGAACCTACCAGCTACACTATATCAGGATATAACCTGCACTGACTATCTCCCACTAACTGTATTATATATATAAGCTAACTAACTAACTAACTAACTATCTAATGTAATGACACAATAAAGCACAGACACAGAAATGACACTGCTGTCTCTCTCTCTCTCTCTCAGAACTGCAAAAAACTGCAGAAAGTGGCTGCTGGGGAGATTCTTATATACAGTGAGGAATAGTATTTGAACACCCTGCGATTTTGCAAGTTCTCCCACTTAGAAATCATGGAGGGGTCTGAAATTCCCATTGTAGGTGCATTCCCACTCTAAAAGACAGAATGAAAATAAAAAAAAGCAGGAAATCACATGGTATGATTTTTAAATAATTTATTTGTCTTGCACTGCTGAACATAAGTATTTGAACACCTGAGAAAATCAGAACTGAATTCTGGCTCTCAAAGACCTTTTACTGCACCTTTAAAAAGTCCACCTCAGCTCCACTCATTAATCTTACTTAGTAGCACCTGTCTGAGCTCTTTAAAAACACCTGTCCACCTCACAGTCAGTCAGACGCCAACTACTACCATGGGCAGGACCAAAGAGCTGTCAAAAGACACCAGAAACAAAATTGTGGACCTCCACAAGGCTGGAAAGGGCTACGGGGCAATTGCCAAGCAGCTTGGTGAAAATAGATCAACTGTTAGGAAATGGAAAAAGCTAAAGACGACTGTCAGTCTCCCTCGGAATGGGGCTCCATGCAATATCTCACCTCGTGGGGTATCACTGATGATAAGAAAGGTGAGGAATCAGCCCAGAACTACAAGGGAGGAGCTGGTCAATGACATGAAGAGAGCTGGGACCACAGTGTCAAAGGTCACTGTCGGTAGAACACTACGCCGTCATGGTTTCAAATCATGCATTGCACGAAAGGTTCCCCTGCTCAAGTCATCACATGTCCAGGCCCGTCTGAAGTTTGCCAATGACCATCTGGATGATCCAGAGGAGGCATAGGAGAAAGTCATGTGGTCAGATGAGACCAAAGTAGAACTTTTTGGTCTAAACTTTACTCGTCGTGTTTGGAGGAAAAAGAAGGATGAGTTGCATCCCAAGCACACCATCCCTACTGTGAAGCATGGAGGTGGTAACATCATGCTTTGGGGGTGCTTTTCTGCGAAGGGGACAGGACGACTGCACTGTATTAAGGAGAGGATGAATGGGGCCATTTATTGTGGGATTTTGAGCAACAACCTCCTTCCCTCAGTCAGAGCATTGAAGATGGGTCGTGGCTGGGTCTTCCAACATGACAACGACCCGAAGCACACAGCCAGGATAACCAAGGAGTGGCTCCATAAGAAGCATATCAAGGTTCTGGAGTGGCCTAGCCAGTCTCCAGACCTAAATCCAATAGAACATATTTGGAGGGAGCTGAAACTCTGTGTTGCTCAGCGACAGCCCCGAAACCTGACAGATCTAGAGGAGATCTGTGTGGAGGAGTGGGCCAAAATCTCTGTTGCAGTGTGTGCAAACCTGGTCAAGAACTACAGGAAACGTTTGACCTCTGTAATTGCAAACAAAGGCTTCTGTACCAAATATTAACACTGATTTTCTCAGGTGTTCAAATACTTATGTACAGCAGTGCAAGACAAATACATTCTTTAAAAATCATACAATGTGATTTCCTGATTTTTTTAATTTTATTCTGTCTCTCAGAGTGGGAATGCACCTCAATGTGAATTTCAGACCCCTCCATGATTTCTAAGTGGGAGAACTTGCAAAATCACAGGGTGTTCAAATACTTCTGTTCCTCAATGTAGTAAGGGGTAGGCAACTTTCCTATTGGTTGCTAGGGATGTTGCTAAGCTGTGACAAAGACATTGCAGCCTTCTCATTGGCCCACAAGCAAGAAGCAGGGATGGTTCATGGGTTCAGATGGAAAAAAAAAATCAAGAATATTCGCGAATACGAATATATAGCACTATATTCTTAGATTGTGAGCCCCGTTCGGGACAGCTTGAAGCTAATGTCTGTAAAGCGCTGCAGAATATGTCAGCGCTATATAAGTACGTAAAATAAATAAAATAAATAAATAAAAATATTCGGAATCTTCGCGAATTCTCAAAGTGGCGATATTCGCTATTAAAATTCGCAATTCGAATATTCGCTCCGAACACTAAATATGACCAGTGAACGATCCATAATCGGCCTAGGGCAGTGATGGCTAATCTCCGGCACTCCAGCTGTGGTGAAACTATGACTCCCAGCATGCTCCATTCATTTCTATGGAGTTCTGAGAACATCCAAGCAAGTGTACATCTTGGGAGTTGTAGTTTTATCACAGCTGGAGTGCCGGAGGTTAGCCATCACCGAAAAACTTTACAGCAATGTACACAGGTCACAAGAAACTGAGTGATTTTAAGAGTGAGCAATCACTTTATTTCAGATGAATATTTAATTCATACCCCTAATTCAATAATCCTATGAAACAAGTAGACGTCACAAGCCGAGTCTTATATAAAAGCTCTAATTCCAGGGTGAAAGGTCCTCTTCATGTGGATTCTGGAGGTATTCAGTAGTAATCGTCTGGATATTATGTTCCTGTAATTATCAGGGATATCCTACAAGGGAGCTCCTCACTTGGGTCTGCTTTGGGTTCCCCGCAGGTCCTGCTTTGGACATAACCCCCCTCGCAATAAGTTCACAATGGGTTCTATTATCCTCGGAACGTGTTCAGGGCAAGGAAGAGGAGGGTGGAGGACGGTGTACAAAGGCAGCTTTCAGTAATTAGGAACTCATCATAACACCGTCCTGCAGGTGGGGGGGTTCGCAGGGACCTACCCAAGCTGAGAGCCACATGCTTCAGATATTACACTTGCCGGGAATAGGAGATGCTTCTTGCTCCTTATCCTTTCTCCTATTCTCTTTCCTTCCCTCATCTTTAGGGATCATGAACACGAACGTATTTTCTTTCCGTGTCCGTTCCGTTTTTTTGCAGACCGTATACGGAACCATTCAATTCAATGGGTCCGCAAAAAAAAAGTAAGGTACTCTATGTGCATTCCGTTTACGTATTTCCGTTCCGCAAAAAAATAGAACATGTCCTATTATTGTCCGCATTAAGGACAAGGATAGTACTGTTCTATTAGGGGCCAGCTGTTCTGTTCCGCAAAATACGGAATGCACACGGAAGTCATTCGCATTGTTTGCAGATCCGTTTTTGCGGACCGCAAAATACATACGGTCGTGTGCATGAGCCCTTACTCTCTCTTTCCATATTTCCTCATCACTACCTATCCTCCTGCCTCCCCTTTTTTCCCAGCCAGTATGTCTCCAGTCCCGCTATGTTATACCGAGGGCTCCTGTGATCGGCTCCAAATTCTATAAGGAGTTAATCGTTGCATTCATGCGCCTCTTCGCAGTGCCCGGGCATTACCCGTTTGGATGCTCTCCTACTTTCTGAAACTCTGCACATCTGGAGTCTGTTACGGCGGTCTTATGAGATGAACCAGAATCTGGATTTTTCCACAGTGTAGTTTTCAGGGAATGTGAAAAAGACACATTACTGGAGAGCGTAAGGCGCAGCTGAAATATATAACTACAACGGCCCTTTCAAATACTGCTCTCCTAGGCTACAACCACATGGAGCGGTCGTGTGGCGTTAAGGACACGGCTGTGCTGCGATCAAGAACTGCGTAGCCACACCGGGCCCTAATTAAACTAAAGAGATTGTACTGTTTAAGCCAGTCTGCATTGTTAATGGCTGCATGGTATTGCAGGGGCCACACAACCATTAACAATGCAGTCCAGCTAAACAGTGCTGTCTCATTAGGCCTCATTCAGGCGGCTGTATGAACGGGTCTGCACCCGTTCCGCAATTTTGCGGAACGGGTGCGGACCCATTCATTTCAATGGGGCCGCAATAGATGCGAACAACATACCAAGTGCTGTCCGCATCCGTGGTTCCATTCCTTGGCTCCGCAGAAAGGATAGAGCATGTCTTATTATTGGCCGCAATGGCGGACAAGAATAGGCATATTCTATTATGGTTGCGGCCATGTGCGGTCCGCAAATTGCGGAACGCACACAGCCAGTATCCATGTTTTGAGGATCTGCAATTTGCGGATCCACAAAACCCTGTGGCCACCTGAATGAGGCCTTAGTTAAAATTACAGCCTGGTGAGGACATGCGCAATGGGCGCCTCCCTCTAGAGCCCTCTATAACGCGACCCAGGTGTAGGAATGCCGAGTGGTATAGTGCAGCCTAAAATGTCTCTTTATGTGTGTCATGGTGCTCCTACCTGGATACCACTGGACCCCAGGTTTTGGCTCTGAAGCAATAAATAGGGGGAATAATTGAGGGATAATAGAATAACTTGAGTCCAGACCTTGTATGTAGTTGAGCAGCAGCTTTACTTTGCATAAACGTTCTTAAAACAATCTTCAAGCTCTGTCTTGGTTCCAGCAGGCTTTAGCATTAAACTGGCAGGCTTCTTCAATAACTCTGCTTGCTTTCTCTCTCTCTGCTGTACTGATGAGTTGGATAGGTAACTTGACTTCCTCTGTAAGCTGCACTTTCTCTCTGTAGTCTGACTGTAGGTTATGCCAGGGAACTTTCCTCCTGAGGCTTTAAGCTTTGGCCTCATGGCCAGCAGAGTTTCAGGTGCTCTGGCTGACGTGGGCATGTCCAGCAGAGACGTGCCCCGCCACACCTGTCCCCTAGCAGTCAGTTAGCTAGACTGACTAGAAACTGAGCCCCACCCTTCCTGCAGAAAGTGGTACCTGCCCAGAATGGAATGGTAAGTTCCCTTCTATCTAAGTATAGCTCTGCCGTGTTTGCTGCCACCTGCTGTTGAACCAGGCATATTACATGTGTACATACCAGTTGCAAACATTATTATAGATGCACATTATGGAGAGGACCTGGGACATAATGCATAGATGACTTTATGTTAGACCATTAAGGACAGTAGCAAGGTGTAGGAGTGGCAACACCACTCCGGGGTGTTACACATGCAGTTCTTTACTGCAGCACAGCCACATCCTGAACACCACATCACTGCACCATGGTTACTTGGTGGCTCAGTGGTTAGCACTGGTGCCTTGCAGTGCTGTGGTCCTAGGTTTAAATCTGACCAAGGACAACATCTGCATGGAGTTTGTATGTTCTCCCGGTGTTTGCGTGGGTTTCCTCCGGGTTCTCCGGTTACCTCCCACACTCCAAAGACATCCTGATATGGACCTTAGATTTTGAGCCCCATTGGGGACAGTGTGATGCTAATGTCTGTAAAGCGCTGCAGAATATAGTAGCACTATATAAGTGTGTAAAATAAATAAATATAGGTACAGGTTTCAAAATAGAAATTCTGCACAGATTTCTCCGCATTTCCGCACCAAAATCTGCATGAGTTATGTGCAGATTATGATGCGCTTTTGCCCGTATCTCATCCTTTGCAATGCAATCCTCCATAAAAATCTGCAGAAACAATTGACATGCTGTGGATTTCAAAAACAGCATGAAGGGTTAATTTCACCTTGGAATTAAAAAAGCTAAGTGTACATGAGATTTGTCTAATTTCGTTCACTTTGTTGCTACTGTATTAGTTTTCTACAACAAAATACGTGCGGAAAAAAGGTGCAAAATCCGCAATGGCGTGTTTTTTGTATGCAGTGCATGCGCTACATGTGACGGTACCTTCATGTGTATGCAGCTTGCAGATGTAGCAGAGATGAGTTTATCATGCGGTATCGCAGTTTGTTATCTGTAGTTGTAGAACTGTAATTAAACGGGTTACTCCATGATTGCTGTAAAAAAATGAAAATCATACATCATATAGTATACAGTGAATCTCTGCTCACCCTTGACAGTGACTTAGCACCCACAGAAAAAAGGGATCAGGGATGCTGGTCATTAGGCAAAATCGGGAAACCCCTTACACATTCTACACATATTGTGATATCTTCAGGGCTGATTTTTACTGCAGAATTTGTGCAAAAAAAACTGCATATAATCAGCAGTGTATGAACCTATCAAGAGGCACCAGGTTACTCTGCACTTACCTAAACCTCTTTCATCTGAAGCATATGGTACACATACATGACCCATAGATGGAAAATGTCACCCGGGTGTCAAATTCTAACACAAGTGACTGTACTGTATAAACTAGGCATATTGTGTAAAGCAAAAGAACAAAGCAGAGCCTTTCTAAAAGTATACATCTCACCAAGCAGAGAAATGCAAATTTACCTACAGCTAAAAAAGTGTGCTGGGTGAACCAAAAAGAAAAGCTGGGTGACGTGGAATATTGCAATATTGTCTATAGACTTTTATTATTCAATTTAGATGAGAATCAATTAGCTACTCTTCAGCAGCAAATAACCTTTGGTTCACTGCTAAAGGGTTAATGCTATAATGCACAATGGTTCACTAATAAAGTTATCAAAATAGTTAATTGCTAAAGTTGGCAGAAAGTTTACTGTGATGCTAATTATGCACTTCTATTGGTGCAAATGGTTAAAGTGGTTTACCTATGCACTATGTATCTCAAAAGGCTGTGTATGGGAAGGAAATAGTCAACTGGCAGTGATAGTTGGGATGGCCCCACTTTCCCAGGCTAGAGAGTTGTTGGCAAGAAGCTCAAAAGTAAAGAAGTGTTGAAGAGTTGTTGGTAAGTAGGCCAAGAGGAAAGATGTGCTCGAAAGTTCTAGGCAAGCAGGCCAAGAGGGAGGACCTGTTTACTGTGTGCTGCTGACAGGTAGGCCAGGATAGAGGCATGTGTGTAGCTGAAGCAGAATTTATCCAGGGAGACACCATCCCTGTGTGATTTCAAGCTGTCAGAAAAGTAACTATGCAAAGAATCAACCTTTAAAGGAGAATAGAACAGACTTTTTACAGAAGGTTGAGGACCAATTATAAGGGACATTGCTTAGACAGTAAAGGTAATGCATGCTTATGGCTGTAGACTTCACTGCATGTGGTTAAGGTTATATTTTTTCTGGCAACCGCCATACTACTGAGATGGACTTGCCATATGTTCTAGGACTGCACCCTGCAGTTGGGCATTGTAGAGAGATATAAAGAGAAATTTCACGCCTATGGTTATTAGGGAAGATTGCCTGTATCTGAAGAGAGACTCAAAGAGGACTATTATAGTAGCCATTTCGTATACACAGCCTTTTGGAAAAGCCACTATGAGGACAACAACAAACCTCACTGCCGCAGCCACCACTCCTGTCCTCTCCACACCCTAATGCCTCCCCTGCAGGTCAGCACATCATGACTAAATTGGTGTCATGAACAGGATTGTTCCTCTGTGCTGAAAGGGATTGTTCCTTTGTTCTACTGAAGTCCCTAAACAGATTTTATTGCCCAATAAACAATTATAGTGTGGACCTGATGGCCATCTTGTGCTGTAGAGAACTGTCACGGGTATTGACAACCACCCTCCGCACTGAACCACACAAGGAGCCTAGAGCATAGGGTGAGGGACTAGTCCTATTTTTGGTTGTTTGTGTGTTGTCCATCCAAAGCCTCTTGAGTGGGCTCTCTTTAAGGGACAATATAGGATTTGTTATTTTTTTACCACATGTGGACAGCCCCTGGACAGCTGTGTTTTTGTGTGATGGAATACCCCTTTAAAGATCCTTCATACTTATGGCTCATACATACAGTCATTTGAGATGTATGTCACACAGATACTGAATATGGCACCCGTCTGTATCTTTATGTACTTACTATTTTACATGGAGGGATATGGAGATTTTTTTTCCTCAAAGATCCCGTGAGGAAAAGCAATCATGGCGTGCTGTAATGTATGCTGTATTAAGGAGATGTTCCCTCCTAGAAGATGATGTGCTGAGAAAACAACGAGCTACCTCCCTGACTCATATAGACACGGATGTGTGACCACCACTTCATTCAAACTCCTCCAAAACGGGGAGAAATAATTACGGTATATAGTCATAAAGACAGTGTCCAGGGCTAACTACTTCAGCCTAGAACGTCCCAAGGTAGATAGGAAAAGGTATAATTTTAGCTATGTTTACTTTGATTAGTATGTCTGCACTTCATGGAGCCCATATGTCTTGTGGCTTTTATTGAAAGCAGTCATCCTTATTGTTATTCAGATGGAGGAATCCGTGCATTCCAACAACTACTGACCTGCTATGAGGATAACATAAACTGGATAAGAACAAGAGGGACGCAGCATGGGAGATTTGGAAAGATTTTAAAAGTTGTTACCAGGAGGATGACAGCTATGTATAATAGGAACCACACACCAACATTTTTTTACTGAAGACATGTCGCTTTAGGTCAGAGTCCCCCAACATCTGGCTCTTATTGTGCCCGAGCAGCATCAGGGAAAACTTGATACCCATATGAACCAGGTAAGAACCACATTATGTGTCTTTCTGACTTTTAATCTTCAGTGTGGTTTGACAAAAGGTTGAGGGAACCTCTAGTCTGTCAAATATTTCCACCCAATACTTATATTTTGGGTGGTCAGGGATACCACCACTTCATATAGTAGTAAAAATAAGCCAATGCTCACGGTCAGTACAGAGATGGAGTTATCAAACCTTGCCAAGAACACAGCACTGGAATGCTCTACCTGCCCTCACAGCAAAGTACTTAGAGGAGCTCCTTCGGGCATATTTACTAAAGCGGGTTCAGCCGACACACTGATGTGTGTGGGGAGCTTCCGACTCATCGTCTGTCAGTATTTTTGTCTGTTAATATTTTTGCCCGAGAGATAAGCCGCCGCCAGAACTGTCAGCCGCCAGTGGCAGTGGATTTCTCTACTCTTCCCATAGCATACACAGACATGTTCGTCTGAGCAAAATGTGTATGTTTGTGGAACTCGGGAAGGAGACAGGAGAGATAGGTCTGATTGTGGGGGTCCGAAACCTGGGACCCCCGCAGCTGTTTGAGAAGGCACCAGCACTCTTGTGAGTGCCGCAGACTTCTCACAGCTTTTCCCAGAGGATAGGTCATCAGTTATAAAATCATGGAAAAACCTTTTAACTTTGTCTGCATGATAAATGACATTTGCTGAAGTGAGACAACCCTTTTGAGAGGCACGGGACTCTTAATAAATATGGTGCATCTTCTAGTAGTTCATGAATCAGAAACTAAATTCTAAACCAGCTTTGAGTTGAACAGTTTCTGGCGCATATGATAGTAAATCCAGCAGTCGATGGGAAGCCCTACCTCCTATTTCTAAGCCCCATCTCTTTTCTCACTTTTAAAAAGTACCAAAAAAAAACACAAACTGTAGCAAACGCTCCATAATTTTTTATTTTTTTTTATGCTACAAAAGTGCCACAAATGCTTTACTGACTCTGCTCCCCTGTGGGTTTTAGGGGATTTCTCTAAAAATATTGGGAGGCAAAAGTCCAGGTAAACCCAACTTGCACTATACTTCCAATGCAGGCAACTGGTGCTCAGATAAACTTTGAGACAGATTTACTAAAGTCACTGGACCAGAATCCTGGCATGCAACGTGCCAAAAATTGTCGAAATGCTATAAGCAACATTTATTGTCTTACATTCTTATTTCGCCTTGTTATAAACTATGGTTGAGATGTAAAAGGCGCCAGATTTTTAAATGATCTATGCATGCCTCAGTGATATATTTGTCACATCTTCAGCCTAGCCTTCAGTTTAAGCTATACCGTAGTTATTTAAGCCAGTGTTAATAAGTCTGGCCCATTGTCTCTGGTTTGTCCATGCATATTACTGTGTGGCCAGACTTGTAGGGGGACAGCAAAATGTATTTGGTTTTTCCATCTGCCATTCTTCTAAAAAAATTTAAGAAATGGTGGGGCTGGGTAATGTATTTTGATGTGCATGCTGGAAATTTTCATTTTTATTAACTTGGACGGTGTCTTTTCACCCAATGACAGCTTAGTACAATGTGCCCACAACACGGACATGGTTGTGCAGTTTGTCCTCAGTGACAGCCGGAGAGGTAGACCGCCATGCAAAGCACTATCCTAAACCTAAACGTGGCCCCATGTTTTAGGCAGAGCAAGATTGACAGAAGGCAGGAAAATACAATTAGTCTGGAAAAACGGAAGTAGGCAGGAGCCAGCAGTACCTTAGTGCAGCACAAAATACCGACCCTGCAGAACCACATATCACAGTGCAGCATAAAATACTGCTGCCTGTGTTGCAGTATTCATCTGTATCTCTGTCCTGAGGACGGTAATACAGTTGAATTCAGGAGGGTACCCGTGGATGCCGGCCAGGGGCTGAGAGCATCAGATCATTATGTACACAGCCGGCAGCCGTGAGGAGGGCTCGGGCGGCCACCTGGGCATCGACCCACCGGGAAATTTCCCTGTAGGGTCTATGGCCAGTCCGCCTCTGGACAGGTAATTTTCAAATCTTTCTGGATACATCTGTATTAGCCATATGGCACATTTGTGTGTAGACATATATGCGACATAGATCTACGACTAAAGAAAGAGCGTTTGTACGCACATTGTGTGAGTCACCATTAATACTAGAATCACTGAAGTTAGAATAACAATCTATAAAATGTGCGTTTCATGCAACGCATAAACCAGGGCAGCCTACCACGACTGGGCCCCTGCATACTGTTTTATTACATGTATGCTATGGCCCAGGAATAGATGTGTTATCTTACACTTCACCTAAAAGTACAGCGACCTCCCAATAACCAGTCTGTATATTTTGCTATGTGTAATCTTTTCGTATTCAGAGGCTTGTGATCCAGCCCACATCCCTCCCCCATCTGATTCCCACAAGACCCTCGGCAGCCACCTGAAGAACAAAAGATCTTTATATCATCTCACTTAATTTACGGATACGCAGCACTGTACTCCAAGAAGAAAATAAATTAAACGAAAATGAGAAGGGAGGGTGGGGGTTAGAGGATATTGAAAAAATGGAATTATACAAGTGTGGAAGGCCAGTCGAAGAAATAGGAGAAATGAAAGGAAGACAGTGAAAAGTACTCAAGTGACTGAGAACTGATAAAGGATAGGATAAAAGAACAATAAATGCCACTATGAGCTAAAGCATTAATCTAAAAAATACTAAGGCCTCACTGATACAACTGTATATTTCATCAGACTGCTATCCGTTTTTAAAACTGATCCATACAAGTCAATGGGGTTATTCACACATCCCTTTTTTTCACGGATTAGTGGGCCTATTCAGTGACTCTCACTGCAGATCCTATGCTTGTCCATTTTTGCCAATCAGAACGGCAAAGTGAGAATGCAAATTTTTCAAGAATCGTTTTTTTGAGTACTGACAACCGGACACAATCGCGAGGAATAACAATGACTGACATAATTTATGCAATACGGCAAGTAAAAACTAAAGTGAATCTCTCCATAGAAACTGTATGATCCCTATCACTTCAAAATGTTAATAATGTATGGTAAGTAGCACCGTTAATATTATTATATCCCTTGATTTCACACTTTGGAGGTGATGACCACTCACATGACGGTTCACTAGCTGAAACCAACGGCACCAAAAAGCGGGTGAACAGGGGAGGCTAGAAAACAAAGGAAAAAAGTTCTGGTGTCAGTAAAAGTGCAGATGCAAAGGTATGCAGCCGACTACAGATCTGCGTAAAAAAAGTGACAGATTCGCTTTAAGAAATAAAATCGTTTAGACTACAATGGCAATGATATGAGAAGGAGCACAGCCACTGAAGTGAGCAAATCTGGTATGGTCGAGTCTATGTAGATTTGGGACACATTTATTAAGACCGGCTATTTAGATGCCGGTCTTAATAACCCCTATACATGGCGGTGGATCTGCCAGAGTTATGAAGAGGCGCCCGCCTCTACATAACTTTGGCGGATTCTCCGCCAGTTCTAAATGTAAGACAGCTTCCTTCCTGGCTTACAATTAGAACACTTTCTATGCCTAACACAGGCGTAGAAAATGGTAAATGAAACGGGCCTGCCAGCCCACCCCCTTCCATGCCGCACCCACTTTTTTAGACCTGTTGTGAGCGGGGAGAAGTGGCAGATTGCGGTGCGAAGGACCTTTGCGCCACAATCTGCGCCAGAAATACACCTACTTTAGACGTATTTCTGATTTGATAGTTTAAAAATTTCAAGTGACTACAATGGAGATAATACAAGGCTTCTCCACAAAAACGGGTGAAAGATTAGACAAAGTAAGGCTACATTCACACAACAATGAAAAAAACGGCCATTAAAAACGGACAAAAACAACTTCATCCACTTGAACGCAAGGGAACATTCGCTCTACCCTGTAGGGAGCAGGACCTGACGTCCTGCTCCCTCAAGTGCAGAGCGAATGTTCCCTTCCGTTCAAGTGGATGAGGATTTTTTAACCCCTGACATGTTTTAATGGTCGTTAGATGAATGCATTCCTGTCTATATAGCCATTTCAATGACGTCTGTCTGGCTGTAAAAATTTAAAAAATTTTAATGGCCACTAGTCATTGGTCGTTAAAAAACTAGCCATGTGAATAGCTCCATAGACTTCTGAAAACAGCCATTTTCCCATTTGTGTAAATATAGCCTTCATATAAAAAAACGGAGAAAAAAAAAGAAGAAAAGAAATCACACCAGGAAAGGAGATACAGAGGGTTTGATGATCTCAGGAGGGGCAAGGTAACCATCCTCACTAATCAGAAAGTCTGGAGTTCCTGGATGAGAAACATGTTGGCCAAGTGGACCATGTTAAGGTAATCTTGGAGTGTTCTCTAAGACAGAAGAAGCTTCTCATTGACCAGGAAAACGTGGTTTCTATTGACAAGGACTAAAAAGGCTTTGGCAATCACTTGTCTAATGGTCAAACAATATGTAGTGAGTCAAGGAGCATGTCTTGCAGGACAGCCTGCTCAACTTCTTTCCTAGCATTATCTAATTTTGCATCTTTTACCAGTAACTACCCTAATCATCAGGTACACTATGATCCAGAGGAGCTGCATCCTTGAGCTGGACTACTACAGTACGTATGTAGAAAGTCGTCAAGGAAGAAACACCCTTGAAAGCATGTAGGTGGACACTCAGGGGTTGAATGGGCAATCCAAACAGACATCAAGTACTGTAAGCCGTGTACCAGGGCGGGCTCCCCAGGATACAGCGAGAATACAGGATACAGACAAGGAAAGCGACACTGACACCAGCTTAATATGCAAGAACAGAAACTTTACTTAGGCAAAAAGTAATAACACAGGCATAACCAAAACAAATACGCATAGAAAACGCTATATCCCGGACCCACAGTCAATGTCCCTGCCCACTGGACAGGCCTAGCCGATGGTGGACACAGCAGAGCCTGCAAGTCGTGCTGTGCCGCTACAGAGGACTGACCTAGCCGATGGCAGACACAGCAGAGCCTGCAACGTCAATACTGCGCCGCAGAACAGTCCCGGACAACCTGGCAATAACACAACCCTAACTAGCTATCTAGTTTCAGGCCTAGGCTTAGTCTCTGTTTTTCAGGCGCCACTAGTGTAAAGCATGGAGTAAACGGGTGTACTGACTTTTGTCCGTTCTGGGCCCTAGGATGCCGCTTACCCGGGATGGCCACCAAGCTCTCAGCAACCGTGCGGCCTTGCTTGATGATGAGGCTTTCAGTCCACACACTGAAACTGGTCTTCCTGGGACAACCTCTCTTTCAAAGAGCTGGATTCAGTGAGGAGACGACATCTACTCTCCTTCCTTTGAGTGTCCATTCACTGCCGGACATCTGCAAGCCAGGATGGAATCGGATTCAGTCCCTCACAGCACAATCATTCCACCATGTCAGATCAACACTTCCTGGTTCACTCACAAGCAGCAGCATGAGTCATCACCTTCTTTACATATGCAAATCCCAGAGTGTGCTAGTTGTAGCTGCAAAACAGTGGCCTCTAGTGCCCGGAATGCCAAATGACAGTTTAAGTACACTTTAAACATAAACCTTATACAGGCAGAGCTTATTCACAATCTCACAGTACTTCCAGATAAAGACCTTATTTGAGGTTCTGAGAATCAGAGTATTGTGGGAACTCTTGGCTACATTGTCGCACATAATCTGGCAGAATCACCTAGTTGAGAGCCGAAATAGGGGGTTGATAGCAAGAAGAAATACATTTGGGATAGCTACCTGGAGACATGTGGGGGGTTCCTGTCTCTTGATGAAGAAGATCCTAGGCCACCTACGACATGGCTGCCTTTGAGTTAAGCTGGAGGAAAGTCGATATAATTAGGTTATTCATAGACAGTGAAGTCCATTCCTATCTTGCGATGTGGACATATTGGTGATAGATATACAGTACATGATGACATGCCTTGCCACATTAACGTGTTCCATTTTAATCAGTACTATTTATCTGTGTTAAACTACCGTAAGCCTCAAGCATGTCATGCTGTCTTCTCATATATCATGCCTTTACCTTATCCGATGGTCACACATCTGCTTAACAGATGTTACCACTTTGCTACATTTATGTAACAGTCCATTCATTTACACCACACTTACTTCAGTCTGACATCACATAAGTTGTCACCAAAACGGACGTCTCCACCTGTCGTAAAGCTGTGCTATACTGGAAACCTAAAACACGCTCCCAGTAGTTCAGGATGCTTAGGCTCTGTTCACATCAGCGTTGTCCACCATCACGACACAGGGTCAGATTCATCACAACATGGACTGACTTAGAATGGGGTTTTCCATGATCTTTTTGGGAAGATCAGTCAAATGACATGGGAATTCTCTTGTACATGGGAGGCGGAGGGCTTCCTACGATTTTGAAAGCCAACCAATGACAAATGGTACTAGAAGCTTTTGGATGACCTAACAGAATAATGTAACATTTAGTCAAAGGACAACCCTTTTAAATGTAGTTGAATATATAAAATATGGCATGAAACTGTGTTAAAGGAGTTGTACCATGAATAATATTCTAGATTATACTGAATACTTTTGTTATTGCAAGTAAGGGTACATTGACACTAGCGTCGCTGGATTCCGCCAGGCAGTTCCGTCGCCGGCAATCTGTAAGCAGATACCATTTGTAGACGGATCCGGATGCGGATTCGTCTCACAAATGTATTGCTATACCGGATCTGTCTCTCCAGTTGTCATCCGGAAAAATGGATCCGATATTAATCTTTTTCACATTTTTAAAAGGTCTGCGCATGCGCAGACCACAAACCCTGATCCGTTTTTCCGGAACACTTAGAGCCGGTTCCGGCATTAATGCATTTCAATGTAAAATTATAAAAAATTTAGTATAGCCACTGAGTTATTCACTGAAATCTATCTGTATAGCGCCACCTGCTGTTTTCTCTTTTTCTTATTTCTCTGTCCTGCTTACTGAGAAGGAAGCACACGCTCATTTCCATCCTCCAACTACCACCAGCTGCAGCAGAAAGGATGCTCCCCCTAAGCTGCCACCTTGAAATAAATCTAGCAGAGCAATTGGAGCAATGAATGGGGATATTCTTGGATCCCTGTGAGGTACAGGGCTGGTTCTAAGTTTGTTTTATATATATATATATATATATATATATATATATATATATATTATCAGATTTTCATTTTTTATTTTTTTACATTAATGATGGGATAACCCCTTTAAGTCCCAAGGGGAACCAAATAATAATGTACCTGTGCAACAATTCACACTTGGTAGATTTGTTGCAGAAATTTCTCTCATTCAACTCAATGGGCCAGAAATCCATGCGCTTCCTGCCAAAACAACCAAATTCACATTATGGAACTAAGGCATAAATTCCTTCAACAAATTTGACACCTTTATAGAAGACCTGTAATGTTTCCTGACATGTCTGTTTTAATTGCATCCCCCATGTTGCAACAATTCTGTTGCATCTAATCTTATGACTCTATGATGTGTCACCCCTTTATTATTCTTGCTAGAAGTTATGAATGAAATACTGGCAGTTTGCAGTAAAGATCCAGATGGATGCCACCAGTTGGTGATGTCTCCCTGCACAATCCGACACTATCCATCAAGGCCGCCAAGTGTCAGGAGAAGTGACAGGTCTTCTTTAAACTACTGGATGCTAAGAGGTACCTCTATACACACTACAAAAATGTGTTTATTGAGTCTGGCATCTAGCAGACAAGAAGATGAGAAGCTTTTAAGATTTGTTTGTCAGTGCATGCAATTTTTTTTATATAGCTATAGATTTATTATGCAGCTTGGACCTTCTTCTGACAGCAGACCCAGGCATGTGGACCTTTACAGAAAGTACTTGAGTACCCCTGAAGTAGAAGTTATATTTTCCCAAGCTGAAGGATCTTTTGGCCAAACATAACATTTCCAAAAACAGTTATTTAATGTGTGAATCCAGGAGCCTAAAAATATCTGCAAGTCAGTACTTACAGGTGATGCTTACCTGTTATTGTTATTTAGATCTTCCTGCTTGCCTTTTTAGATGAGCTGCAGAGCATTGGTGTGATCTGTGACTACAGTTTAGTTGCAGTGCGTACAGGGAGTCTGAGATAGTATGAGATACGCCTCCTGTCTCATCATTGGTTCAGGCTACTGCTCTCTCTACTCCCTGCAGCTCTGCCTCCTCTGATTGGCTGCTACATACGAGGGGTGTTCAATAAGTTATCTACCCCACAGCATGTTCTGTCAGTGTTACAAGGCTGAGAGCTTGTCTGTGAAAGCTGAGACATATCTGAACATGCAACACACATGGTAGCAGTTCAGTCTAATTCAAGTACTGGAAGTGACAGGATGGCAAGTTCAGTACAGTGCGGGTCTACAAAGAAAGTGAGGGATTTGGAGCTTTGTCATGTGATTAAATGGCTTACAAAGGAAGAAAAGAAGCCTAAAGAAGTCCATGAAATGATTGATTGATGTATATGATGATAATGCACCTTCCTACTACCAAGTAAAGTTTTAGGCCAAGTAGTTTAAATGGGGTAGGGAATCAATTGAACATAACCCCCGTTTAGGGCAATCTGTCAAAGCATCTTTAGAGGAAAAGTGCTGTAAAGTGGAGGCCATGATTTTGAAAAATCATCGGGTCAAAGTCAGTGTTATAGTTCACGAATTAGACATTTCAGTTGGCACAGTTTCCAGTTTCATTCATGATGCTTTGATGATGTCAAAGGTCAGTTTCCGGTGGGTTTCACGAATGTTGACGCCTGAGCCAAAAAATTGTCGCCAGTAATTTAGCCAAGTTAATTTAGACATGCTTAGAGAAAATCCAGGACACTTCTACTCTTCAATTATTACGGATGATGAAACATGGGTCGACCACCATGATCCTGAGACCAAACATGAATCCATGCAATGGAAGCACAAGGGGTCACCAACTCCAAAGAAATTTTCTGTGCAGCAGTCAGTTGGGAAGATCATGGCCACAGTTTTTTTGGGATACAGAAGGTGTTTTATTACTAGAATTCATGCCACACAAGACAACAATTACTGGAGACACCTATGCTTCAACAATGAAGGCATTACTTGAGGCAATTAAAGAAAAATGCTGTGGGAAGTTGTCGGCAGGTGTGTTGCTGCTTCATAATAATGTTTCAGCTCACAAGTCTTGCAAATCATAAGCTGCTATCAGGAGTGGCTTCATGGAGCTTTGTCATCCACCCTACAGTCTCCCCGTGATTACTTTCTCTTTCGGAGCCTGAAGAAGTTTCTGTGTGGGCAACAATTTCCTGATGATAATACAGTCAAAAAGTCAAAGAGGTGGTAATAGGGTTCCTGCAGCAGCAAGAAGCCTCCTTCTATTTTGAGGGCATCTGATCACTGGAGGCGAAGTGGAATAAGTATGTTGAAGTCAAGGGGGTGACATTGAAAAGTAGTAAGATCAATTTTCTCAGAAAATGTTGTCTTCATATTCAGGTACATAACGTATTGAACACCCCTCCTATAAGGTCTATCACAGGTCCATGAGTAAGTCAGTGTATGGAGAGATCATTTCTATTATAGCAAAGGGAAAATGAAGTACAGTCTACTAATCCACCTCTGAGGACAAACTAGACATCAGGTAATTTCCACACATATACTGAAGCACATGAGTCTTAGTAAAGGCAGCCTGCAGGGGTGTTTTAAATTATGAAATTATTTATGATCATTTTTATAATTAAATGGGTTAATAAAAACACTTTTTAATATAAAAAATATATAAATCATATAAAACCCAAACTGTCTAGGATGTAAAATATGTTTTTATTAATTTCCCACTATTTATATAGTTTCCATGTGCAGTAATCATTCCATTGGCACAGCCCTAGGAAAATCACCTGGCACAAAGGTGAGCACTGTACCAGGAAGCCCGTAAATGTAGACAATAACAAGTTTAATGCAGTCGCTTACAAGCAGACGGCCTTTTTACTGCAGAAAAACTGTCAACCTCTGTAAATAATTGAAAGGGGTTGTCCACTATGGATAATCACTTTTTGTATCAATGACGAGCTTAACACAGGGCTTTCCTCTGCTTGGACCCTCAGTGTTCAACTGCAGTCTGTGGGGAACTTGGCATCAAGTGTTTAATTTTGCTGTAGCGCCACCACAGGGAAAATAATGAAGTACACAACACCTACTGTAATGCATGGATATTCAGGGTACTCCAGACCTAAAGACATTCTTTGTAGCCACCCTGAACTTTAGTTAATAGTCTAAATACGAAACACTCTTCTACTGACTAAGAAGTTGTCTCATTTCAGCAAATGTCATTTTTTCCATGTAGACAGAGTTAATATAAGGCGCTTACTAATGTATTGTTATTCTCCATATTGCCTCCTTTGCTGGCTGGATTAATTTTTCCATCACATTATACATTGCTCTTTCCAGGGGTTATGACCACCTTGCAATCCAGCCACAGTGGTGGTGATTGCACACTATAGGAAAAAGCACTGTCCTTTCTGGTGGCCCAGACCGTGGGAGTGCACATAGGAAGTGGTGTAGCGTGGGTTGCCAGCACCCGGGGCAAGCCATGTATTGCGCCTCCCCCCCAACCTGTGGACACGCCCCTTTTTACCGATAATGTAGTAGATGTCATCTGCAGTCCTATGTAACACTACAGATAAGGCTACTTTCACACTTGCGTTCGGAGCGGATCCGTCTGGTGTCTGCACAGACGGATCCGCTCCTCTAATGCAAACGCTTGCATTCGTTCAGAACGGATCCATCTGCATAACTGTTTTTTCAGTTACTTCGTGAAAACTCAGATCCGACAGTATATTCTAACACAGAGGCGTTCCCATGGTGATGGGGACGCTTCAAGTTAGAATATACTAAAAGAACTGTGTACATAACTGCCCCCTGCTGCCTGGCAGCACCCGATCTCTTACAGGGGGCTGTGATCCTCACAATAATAATTGTGCGTATCATAGGCAGGCCAGACCCCCCTCCCTCCCCAGTTTTAAATTAATTTGTGGCCAGTGCGGCCCCCCCTCCCTTCCCAGTATTATATTCATTGGTGGCCAGTGCGGCCCCCCTCCCTCCCTCCCCAGTATTATATTCATTGGTGGCCAGTGCGGTCCCCCCTCCCTCCCCAGTATTATATTCATTGGTGGCCAGTGCGGCCCCCCTCCCTCCCTCCCCAGTATTATATTCATTGGTGGCCAGTGCGGCCTGCCCTCCCCCCCCCCCTAATTAAAATCCCCCCCCATCATTGGAGGCAGCGTAGAGTTCCGATCGGAGTCCCAGTTTAATTGCTGGGGCTTCGATCGGTTACCATGGCAGCCAAGACGTTACTGCAGTCCTGGCTGCCATGGTTACTTAGCAATTTTAGAAGCATTATACTTACCTGCGATGTCTGTGATTGGCCGGGCACTCCTCCTACTGGTAAGTGAAAGGTCTGTGCTATAAGCAATGCGCCGCACAGACCTTTCACTTACCAGTAGGAGGAGCGCCCGGCCGGTCACAGACATCGCAGGTAAGTATAATGCTTCTAAAATTGCTACGTAACCATGGCAGCCAGGACTGCAGTAGCGTCTTGGCTGCCATGGTAACCGATCGGAGCCCCAGCGATTAAACTGGGACTCCGATCGGAACTCTCCGCTGCCACCAATGATGGGGGGGTTTTAATTAGGGGGGAGAGGGGAGGCCGCACTGGCCACCAATGAATATAATACTGGGGAGGGAGGGAGGGGGGCCGCACTGGCCACCAATGAATATAATACTGGGGAGGGAGGGGGGGCCGCACTGGCCACCAATGAATATAATACTGGGGAGGGAGGGAGGGAGGCCGCACTGGCCACCAAAGAATATAATACTGGTGAGGGGGGGCGCCACACTGGCCACCAATGAATATAATACTGGGGAGGGAGGGGGGCCGCACTGACCACCAATGAATATAATACTGGGGAGGGAGGGGGGGCCGCACTGGCCACAAATGAATTTAAAACTGGGGAGGGAGGGGGGTCTGGCCCCTGCTGCCTGGCAGCACCTGATCTCTCACAGAGGGCTATGATACGCACAATTAACCCCTCAGGTGCGGCACCTGAGGGGTTAATTGTGCAGATTACAGCCCCCTGTAAGAGATCAGGTACTGCCAGGCAGCAGGGGGCAGTTATTACACAGTTCTCAGTATATTCTAACTTGAAGCGTCCCCATCACTATGGGAACGCCTCTGTGTTAGAATATACTGTCGGATCTGAGTTTCAAGATCTAACTCAAATCCAATGGTATATTCTAACATAGAGGCGTTCCCATGGTGATGGGGACGCTTCAAGTTAAAATATACCATCGGATTGGAGAAAACTCCGATCCGATGGTATATTAATAGGGACTCCTGACTTTACATTGAAAGTCAATGGGGGACGGATGCGTTTGCAATTTCACCATATTGTGTCAACGTCAAACGGATCCGTCCCCATTGACTTGCATTGTAAGTCAGGACGGATCCGTTTGGCTCCGCACGGCCAAGCGGACACCCGAACGCTACAAGCTGCGTTCGGGTGTCCGCCTGCTGAGCAGAACGGAGGCCAAACGGTGCCATACTGATGCATTCTGAGCGGATCCGCATCCACTCAGAATGCATTGGGGCTGTACGGATCCGTTCGGGGCCGCTTGTGAGAGCCTTCAAACGGAACTCACAAGCGGAACCCCGAACGCAAGTGTGAAAGTAGCCTAAGACAGTAATAACTGTCTGAGTACAGATAATGTAGTAGATGTCACCTGCAGTCCTATGTAACACCGCAGATAACACAGTGATAACTCTCTGAGTACAGATAATGTAGTAGATGGGTGTGAGGCCCCAGAATTCAGAACACGCACAGTGTGACCTGAAGTCTGGGACCAGAGTGCGGCAGTGTGGGCCAAATTCTCAATCCACCCCCAACCCTACCGTGAAACAGATATGTGGTTAGACATTTTTATATACAGTAGAATACAGCACCACATACCTCATCCATCCAGTGACATCTCCTGTGATGTAGACTTTGCTCAACGTCTCCATTCGGATATAAGACCGCCATGATACCTTCTTTTAGCCGCGTCTTGTCTCTACAGAGTTTCACAGAAAACATTTTTAGATTCCTCACTTTACTATCATCCTCTACCAAGGGCGTAGCTAAAGGCACATGGGCCCTAGCACAAGAGTTCAGCTTGGGTCCCCCTTCCCTCAGGGCTTTGTGGCCAGGGTCAGGGAAGCACATAACCTTCCTGATGCCTGAGATGAAAATTGAAACAGCTCCTCCTCCCCCATGCCAAATTCTTGACCTAACCACTTCCCTCCAGCCAGAGGTGTAACTTGACCAGCATGCACTTTATATAATACCGGTGTTTTCTTATACAGCACAAGGGTCTTTGGGCCCCTTCAGGCTCCTGGGCCCGGTAGCGACTGCTACCTCTGCACCCCCTATAGCTACGCCCCTGTCCTTTACTATCCTCTACTATCATTATACACAGGGGCCATTATATATTATAATAATACAGATGGCACCATTATATATACTAATAATACACAGGGGGCCATTATCTCTTATATATATATATAAAAATAAGTTTCTGTCTGTCTAGACGTCTGTCTGTGTGTTCTTTATGCGCGACCAAACGACTGGACCGATCTTCACCAAATTTGGCACACAGGTACATCAGGTCTCCGGGAAGGTTTTAGACCGGGTCTTAGCTCTCTATGACATACCGTTCCTAAAATATTCCCCAAAAATGATCCACATTAGCCAATACAAGCCTACAAGTCTTTCTCTTCAAATCCCAACTGCCATAAACACAGTTTTACCCCAGGTTTCCATAACAACCCAGCCATTTTTCTTTACTGCTTAAAGGTGCGGGCACAGTGGAGGTCACTGTTATTAAAGGGGCGGGCGCTAGGAAGGTCCCTGTTAAAGGGGCGGTCACTGTGAAAGTCACTGTTAAAGGGGCGGTCACTGTGAAAGTCACTGTGAAAGGGGCGGTCACTGTTAAAGGGGAGGTCACTGTGAAAGTCACTGTTAAAGGGGCGGTCACTGTGAAAGTCACTGTTAAAGGGGCGGTCACTGTGAAAGTCACTGTTAAAGGGGCAGTCACTGTTAAAGGGGAGGTCACTGTGAAAGTCACTGTTAAAGGGGCGGTCACTGTGAAAGTCACTGTTAAAGGGGCGGTCACTGTGAAAGTCACTGTTAAAGGGGCGGTCACTGTGAAAGCCACTGTTAAAGGGGCGGTCACTGTGAAAGTCACTGTTAAAGGGGCGGTCACTGTGAAAGTCACTGTTAAAGGGGCGGTCACTGTGAGAGTCACTGTTAAAGGGGCGGTCACTGTGAAAGTCACTGTTAAAGGGGCGGTCACTGTGAAAGTCACTGTTAAAGGGGTGGTCACTGTGAAAGTCACTGTTAAAGGGGCGGTCACTGTGAAAGTCACAGTGAAAGGGGAGGTCACTGTGAAAGTCACTGTTAAAGGGGCGGACACTGTTAAAGGTGGGGTCACTGTGAAAGTCACTGTGAAAGGGGCGGTCACTGTGAAAGTCACTGTTAAAGGGGCGGTCACTGTGAAAGTCACTGTTAAAGGGGCAGTCACTGTTAAAGGGGAGGTCACTGTGAAAGTCACTGTTAAAGGGGCGGTCACTGTGAAAGTCACTGTTAAAGGGGCGGTCACTGTGAAAGTCACTGTTAAAGGGGCGGTCACTGTGAAAGCCACTGTTAAAGGGGCGGTCACTGTGAAAGTCACTGTTAAAGGGGCGGTCACTGTGAAAGTCACTGTTAAAGGGGCGGTCACTGTGAGAGTCACTGTTAAAGGGGCGGTCACTGTGAAAGTCACTGTTAAAGGGGTGGTCACTGTGAAAGTCACTGTTAAAGGGGCGGTCACTGTGAAAGTCACAGTGAAAGGGGAGGTCACTGTGAAAGTCACTGTTAAAGGGGCGGACACTGTTAAAGGTGGGGTCACTGTGAAAGTCACAGTTAAAGGGGCGGCCACTGTGAAAGTCACTGTTAAAGGGGCGGTCACTGTGAAAGTCACTGTTAAAGGGGCGGTCACTGTGAAAGTCACTGTTAAAGGGGCGGTCACTGTGAAAGTCACTGTTAAAGGGGCGGTCACTGTGAAAGTCACTGTTAAAGGGGCGGTCACTGTGAGAGTCACTGTTAAAGGGGCGGTCACTGTGAAAGTCACTGTTAAAGGGGTGGTCACTGTGAAAGTCACTGTTAAAGGGGCGGTCACTGTGAAAGTCCCAGTGAAAGGGGCGGTCACTGTGAAAGTCACTGTTAAAGGGGCGGGCACTGTGGAGGACTCTGTTAAAGGAGCGGGCACTGTGGAAGTCTCTGTTAAAGGGGCGGGCACTGCGAAGGTCACTGTTAAAGGGGTGGCCACTATGAAGGTCACTGTTAAAGGGGTGGTCAATGCTAAAGGGGCGGGCACTGTGGAGGTCACTGTTGAAGGAGCAGGCACTGTTAAAGGGGCAGGCACTATGAAGGTCATTGTTAAAGGGGCGGGCACTGTGGAGGTCAATATTAAAACGGCGGCCACTGTGGAGGTCAATGTTAAAGGGGCGGGCACTGTGGAGGTCATTGTTAATGGGGCGGGTACTGTAGAGGTCACTGTTATGGGGGAAACTGTTGATATCTTTTTACAACACATGGAAACATAAAATTAAATAGATAAAATATACCCGTGCGAAGCCGGGTCCTTATGCTAGTATATATATATATATATATATATATATATATATACTAATAATACAGAGGGGCCATTTTATATACTAATAATACAGAGGGAGCTATTATATATACTGATACAGAGGGGGCTATTATATATACTAATAATACAGAGGGGGCCATTATATATACTAATAATACAGAGACGGCCATTATATATACTAATAATACAGAGGGGGCCATTATATATACTAATAATACAGAGGGGGCTATTATACACTAATAATAAAGAGGCAGCCATTATATATCCTAATATTACACAGGGGCCATTATATATCATAATTATAAAGAGGGGTCATTATTAATGGCCCCTCCGTATAATTATAATACATAATGGCCCTCCTGTAAAATTAATATATATATACTGGCCCCCTCTTTATAATGTGGCCCCCTCTGTATAATATATAATAGGGCCCCTCTGTATAATATATAACTACCTTCTTTGTTTTTTCTTCTATTTAAACTGATAATGCCCCCAGTATGGCCTGCCTTAGGGTACTTACACAAAAAAAAAACTAACTCACCTGTCTTCCTCACTCCATTACCATTTGTGGCATCCTGGCGCAGGCGGTCACGAATGCCTCACTGTGCCTTCCCGCGCCATGTCATCACGTCATTTCGTGAGACCTGATGCAGAAGGTCACGGTGAGATAATCGTGATCTCCTGCGCTGTTCTACTGCCTCATAGGCTTCAGGCCTAGCCTGAAGCCTATGAGGCAGAACTGAGGGCCCTCTGTGAAATGCCTGCTGCCTGGCGCCCCACGCTACGCCACTGCGCATAGGCACGCATGCACAGCAGCTCCCGTCCTGGCCACCTCGTATTTGCGCTGCAGTGGTGGTCATAAGCCCTGGAAACGAGAAGTGAATAATGTGATGGAAAAATGAATCAAGCCGGCAAAGGAGGAAATGAACTTGTAATAACTTTGTCTACATGATAAATGCCTTTGCTGAAAGGAGACAACCCCTATAAATTTCTTTAATAAGAGATTTTAAAATAGGTTTTTGGGACCAGAGAACCCCTTACATGTACATAGGTAATAAAATCAGTAGTGGGAGTAAGAAGTTTTACACTAGACTCTGGAAGAAAACTTAGACAATCTTAAAAACGAAGGCCTTTTCCAGGTGCATGCACTGTGCTCGGTTTAGCAGTCTGTATTCTGGATATGCTCGTCTAATCCAGGTTCAATACTGTAATTGTCGTGGACCCTTGATAAGAAAAAAAAATGAATAACTTGCTGTGAGGAAAGTGGGAAGGTGTGTTAAAGAATGTCTATTTTCTAAGTAAACTCATTGGCAATAACTGAAATCTTTGAGCAGTGCAAAATGGTATAAACCATTTTGGAGATCAATGCTGATCAGAGATGACACTGTGATATTTTGCCATGTGTCTATGACATATCACAAGATCAATTTCCCGGGTTCTCCACTGTGCATCTAATGGCCTAAGAAATAAATAATTGTCCTTGCTAAGCGGGTGGGCAATACTGTCCTCCGGAGATCAGAACGTGTCACTTGCGTTGATACAGAAAGACATAAACTTCTCAGCAGAGAAGGAGCAAAATAGCACTGACCAGGAATGAATGTAACTTCTTGTTTCAGAGTTCTTCTTTAATTACATGTCCCCTATCAAGTGCACATAGCAAATCACTGAGACCTAGGAGCCAATCAGGATAGGTCATCAATATAAAAGGACTGAACAACCCCGTTAATGCTTTGACTACGTCTATAACATGGCCCTATACAAGTTAGTGCTTCTGAGGGTTTGCTCAGTGTCATGCTATGAATTGAAAAGGTTTAGGTCAAAGGGGTTGGTAACTTTATTTTAACAGTATACCTGTGAATCCTAATTTTGATTCAGATGGTGCTCCAGTCCATAAAACGGCTGTATATCTCATAAAGGAAACATGTTCTTGGCAATAACCAAAGACAATTACCTTTCCCAACTGGTTCAGGACTCGACTAGAGGGACGGCCATACTGGACTTAGTATTAACCAATAGACCTGACAGAACAACAGATGAGCAGGTTGGGGGACACCTGGGAAATAGTGATCATAAAGTAATAACCTTCCAATTGTCATTTAAAAGAGTGTTTCTTCAGGGAGGAACAAAAATACCAAACTTCAGAAAAGCTAAATTTAGCCAACTAAGAGGGGTCATAGGCCTAACTAACTGGGACAAATCTTTAAAAGTAAAAATATAGCCACAAAATGGGATATTTTTAAAAGCATCCTAAAATCTAATTGTGAGAGGTACATACCTTATGGGACTAAAAGGTTAAGGAACAAGAAAAAAAACTATGTGGATAAAAAGAACTGTAAAGAAAGCAATAAATGACAAAAAGAAAGCATTTAAATCACTAAAACAGGAGGGTAGCGAGGAAGCACTGAAAAACTATAAGGAAAAAATAGAATATGTAAAAAACAAATAAAAGCAGCCAAACTAGAGACCGAGATATTAATTGCCAAAGAGAGTAAAACTAACCCTAAAATGTTCTTCAATTATATAAATGGTAAAAAGTATAAATCTGAAGGTGTCGGCCCTTTACAGAGTGATGAGGGGGGAGTTGCAGAGAGCGATGAGGAGAAAGAAAAGCTATTAAATATTTTTTTCTCCACTGTATTCACTGAAGAAAATAAACTGTCAGAAAAAATGCAGAATGTAAAAGCAAATTCCCCATTAAAAGTGCCCTGTCTGACCCAGGAAGAAGTACAGCGGCGTCTTAAAAAGATTAAAAAAGACAAATCACCGGAATCAGATGGCATACACCCCCGTATCCCAAGAGAATTAAGTAATGTCATAGCCAGACTCTTATTTCTGATATTTAAGGACTATTTACTCTTTACTGACAGGGAGTGTTCCACAGGATTGGTGCATAGCAAATGTGGTGCCAATATTTAAAAAGGGTCCAAAAACAGAGCCTGGAAACCTTAGGCTGGTAAGTTTAACATCTGTCGTGGGTAAACTGTTTAAAGGTTTTCTAAGAGATGCTATCTTGGAGCACCTCAATGAAAATAAGCAAATAACGCCATATCAGCATAGTTTCATGACGGAACGGTCATGTCAAACTAATTTAATCAGTTTCTATGAGGAGGTAAGTTCTAGACTTAACAGTGGTGAATCAATGGATGTCGTATATCTGGACTTCTCCAAAGCATTTGACACTGTACCGCATAAAAGGTTAGTATATAAAATAAGAATGCTTGGACTGGGAAAAAATGTCTGTATGTGGGTAAGTAACTGGCTCAGTGATAGAAAACAGAGAGTGGTACACACTGGGATAGGGTCACTGTCACTACTGGGGTACCTCAGGGGTCAGTATTGGGCCCTATTCCCTTCAATATATTCAATTTTTGCAGATGAGACTAAACTGTGTAAAGTAATTAACAGGGAAGAGGACAGTATACTACTACAGAGGGATCTGGATAGATTGCAGGCTTGGGCAGAGAAGTGGCAGATGAGGTTTAACACTTACAAATGTAAGGTTATGCACATGGGAAGGAATAATGCAAGTCACCCATACATACTAAATGGTAACACTGACATGGAAAAGGACCTAGGAATTTTAGTGAACAGCAAACTAAGCTGTAGAAACCAGTGTCAGGCAGCTGCTGCCAAGGCCAATAAGATAATGGGTTAGGGCCCTTTCACACTTGCGTTGTCCGGATCCGGCGTGTACTCCATTTGCCGGAATTACACGCCGGATCCGGAAAAACGCAAGTGAACTGAAAGCATTTGAAGACGGGTCCGTCTTCAAAATGCGTTCAGTGTTACTATGGCACCCAGGACACTATTAAAGTCCTGGCTGCCATAGTAGTAGTGGGGAGCGGGGGAGCAGTATACTTACAGTCCGTGCGGCTCCCGGGGCGCTCCAGAATGACGTCAGAGCGCCCCATGCGCATGGATGACGTGATCCATGCGACACGTCATCCATGAGCGTGGGGCGCCCTGACGTCACTCTGGAGCGCCCGGGGAGCCGCACGGACGGTAAGTATACTGCTCCCCCGCTCCCCACTACACTTTACCATGGCTGCCAGGACTTTAGCGTCTTGGCAGCCATGGTAACCATTCAGAAAAAGCTAAACGTCGGATCCGGCAATGCGCCGAAACGACGTTTAGCTTAAGGCCGGATGGGCATTAATTCCGGATCCGGCCTTGCGGCAAGTGTTCAGGATTTTTGGCCGGAGCAAAAAGCGCAGCATGCTGCGGTATTTTCTCCGGCCAAAAAACGTTCCGGTCCGGAACTGAAGACATCCTGATGCATCCTGAACGGATTTCTCTCCATTCAGAATGCATTAGGATAAAACTGATCAGGATTCTTCCGGCATAGAGCCCCGACGACGGAACTCTATGCCGGAAGAAAAGAACTCAAGTGTGAAAGAGCCCTTACATCAAAAGGGGCATAGATGCCCGTGATGAGAACATAGTCCTGCCACTTTACAAATCATTAGTCAGACCACACATGGAGTACTGTGTACAGTTCTGGGCTCCTGTAAACAAGGCAGACATAGCAGAGCTGGAGAGGGTCCAGAGGAGGTCAACTAAAGTAATAACTGGAATGGGGCAACTACAGTACCCTGAAAGATTATCAACATTAGGGTTATTTACTTTAGAAAAAAGACGACTGAGGGGAGATCTAATTACTATGTATAAATATATCAGGGGACAGTACAGAGATCTCTCCCATCATCTATTTATCCCCAGGACTGTGACTGTGACGAGGGGACATCCTCTGCGTCTGGAGGAAAGAAGGTTATTCTTTACGGTAAGAGCAGTGAGACTATGGAACTCTCTGCCTGAGGAGGTGGCGATGGGGAGTACAATAAAGGTATTCAAGAGGGGCCTGGATGTATTTCTGGAGTGTAATAATATTACAGGCTATAGCTACTAAAGAGGGGTCGTTGATCCAGGGAGTTATCCTGATTGGAGTCTAGAAGAATTTTTTTTCCCCTTAAGTGGGGAAAATTGGCTTCTACCTCACAGTTTTGTTTTTTTGCCTTCCTCTGGATCAACTTGCAGGATAACAGGCCGAACTGGATGGACAAATGTCTTTTTTCGGCCTTATAAAATATGTTACTATGTAGATAGAGGGTTGTGTAACCAAACAGGTTATCATACCTCTTCCATTGAAACACAAGGCACTCTACTCCGCATATCCAGAATCTGCGCATGTGCAGATGGCAGGTACACTGTGTGTCAATGGAGGAGACATAATGACGTGTTTGGTTACATGCCCATCAATTTGGAACAATTATATGGACTATAAGATGAGTTTATTAATTTGTGTCACAAACTCTACGATGAAGAGGATTGGAGAGATTTAGGGTCAACCATATCGCTAATAGGGTGCTTCGACAAACCGGCTAAACTCCTGCAAGTTCTAGTAGTGTTACAACTGATGAGTGGTGCAAGTCACGTCTGGTGGTGGACACAGCTCAGAAAAGCTTAGCTACTGGTTCTACACTAAATCTCTTTCCAACGTTTCTCCCACCCTGACACTAAACCCAGTGTAAGCCTGTAATAAGAACTCACTCGAGACCTATAGCTAAGCTGTACCACAAGGCCAGTTATGTAAATGCGGAGCTGCTATACCAATAACCCTACATACTACTGGCAGATCTCTGAGACTAAAGCAAAAGTTCAGGATCCAGAGACCAGATGCTTAGGATTTGATATTTTCTCTTACCGGAAGTCTGTAATGTCTCCTAGAGCTCAGGTAACAATCCCAGAATAACACGAGTCCCTCTGTAATGGACAATGCTCGAACATCTGTCCTTTCTTATGACATTTCCTGCAGTGTATTGCAGCAGATGCTCAAACACAATTATGATATCTATAAAAAATGTATGGAATATCTTGTACTATACTATATAGGTCAGGAGTGGAAAAACTGGTAAGGGGCCTACGTGGTAGCAAAGGTTCAATTGCATGCAAGAAGAAAGGAAGGGGGCCAACATCAGTTCCTCATCTCCTTCTACGCAGATATCTACAGAATTAAAGGGGGTCCAGCCTAGGGGATTCTGAGTGCCACCATTGGCTCCCGTGTGAATGAGGCTTGAATGGACCCCAATGGAAAGAACTGGTGCCCCGCTGTTTCTACCCCACTGCCCTCAGCAGTGACATGTGCTTGAATGGCATGTCACCAGCATTTCAGTAGCAGTGATGTGCCATTCAAGCACATGCTGATGCTAGCGGTCATGGGACCAAGCCACTTTTAGTGCAGAAGAGACCAAATGCCAGAAACAGAGCAGCAGTGCTGGAAATGAGGGGCTGCTGTGAGGTGAGTGGGCACCCGTTCCGTCTATTGGGGTCGTGGCTCCTAGGTTGAACCACCACTTCAAGCCTCATTGACACAGGAGCCGATGGTGCCACACAGAATCCTCTGAGGCTCCACAATGCAGGGACACATGGATATAATATGCTGTCATATAGTGTTCTCTGGAGCAATATGGGGGAAATTCATTATTCCCCATGTCTCTTTTTGGCATATAAAAGCCGCAAATGCACTTGATTTGTGACTTTTCAATGCCAATGTAACTTTTTTAGTCACCCTTGCCAACTTTACGAAAAAAGGTCATGGAGAGGGCTCAGTGTGGGTGGGGCCATCGAACCCTGGTCATTCATCTTTTTTTACACCAGACACTGTAGTAAATAATGACTGACAGCTCTGAGCTGCCATAGATTTCATTCCAGCACACGGACTGCCAGAGGAGGCATGTACCACATTTTTCGCTCCATAAGACCTTTTTCAGAGAAAGGGAGGGGGGAGTGGCAGTGCATCTTATAGAGCGAATATTAATGAGCATTTCCATTGTGGAAGAGGTCATCAGTAAGCAGGAGGCTCAGGGAGTGGTGAATGTAGCGCTGCGCTGGCTGCACTCACCGCTCCCTGGTCTTCTTCTGGGCTCCACACTGCACATTCCCTGACTGCATACAGTGTGAGAATGTAGTGCATGTAGGCGTGCACTATGACCTAATGCTGTGCAACATCAGGTCACAGTGCAGAGTTACAGTGCAGTCAGGAGCAGCAGAGGTATGCTCATTTATTTTTTATTTTTTCTCTGATGGAGCTTGGCGGTCTGATCTTAGGAGGAATGGAGGTATGATGGGCGTGTGATGTGAGGAGAAATGGGGGTCTGATACAGAGGTCTGATTAAGCTTGGGGAATGGGGCATGATGCGGGTCTGATCAGAGGTGTCAAGAGAAATAGGGATCTGATACAGAGGTCTGATGGAGCTTGGGGGTCTGAGGAGGACTGAGGAGGACTGGGGGGCCTGATCTGAAGAGGAATGGGGGTCTGATACAGAGGTCTGAGGAGAATAGGGGGTCTGATCTGAGGTCTGTTGGAGCTTGGGGGTCTGATGGCAGTCTGAGGAGGAATGGGGGTGTGATTTAAGGTCCGATGAAAAATATTTTTTTTTCTTATTTTCCTCCTCTATATCCTAGGTGTGTCTTATGGTCCAGTGCATGTTATGGAGTAAAAAATATGGTAATTTATGACAAGGTCTGTGTCTAGTCATAAATTACATGGCGCCTCCAGCAGCACAGGCCTAAAGATTTCCACATACCAAAATCCACATCAAATTCAATAACGAACCGTCACCAGTGCACATGTGTGGGGATTTTGTAACACCATTCATATTCCTCGCTGATTGTTCATACTGTGGAAAAAAATCTGCAAGAATAAGTATTGTAGTATGCTGCTTATTCCAACGGATTGTGCTCAGAAAAGCCAGAGGATTAGCTACGTGGATTAGCCCCATTGTATAGAGCTAGACCTTTTGCAGATCCGCAGCAGGTCAAACTACACATCTGTAGTGGATCTACAAGTGTCCGTCACAGATTTCTGCCACGCAGGCAAATCCGACACATATTTACTTCCATGAAGAAAGAGAAGGCCTTCATAATAATAGTTGTAATGCCGTCTGAACCCTTGATAAATCCTTATTTCCCTACTCTAGAACTCAAGATATCATTTTTGTTTTTTAAGACAATGAGGAGTGAGGAAAACAATTGAAGTAGAAAGCACTGTTTAGCACTTCATCTACTCCTGCAGACTCTGGTTCAAACCAGCCAAGTCCAGTATCAAATAGCAAAGTGGAGGATAGCAACAATGTTATTGCAAAAGAGTATGCCAGATGCCAAAGAGGTGCATGATGAAGTCTGTGGAGAATTGCTGTCTAAGACCTCTAGCCTCCACAGTCCTGGGTCAAGGAGTCTAGTCTTATGGTGCCTGGACACATTTGAGGAGAAGATTGATCACCTGAGTAAATATCCACATCCCGCAGAGGACATCTGTCGAAAAATATTTGCTATGCGTACTGCAACCTGACTAGAAGAGGTGCAGCACTATGACTGATGTTTGGGACTGCCCCGTGGTTGCATCATCTCACCTAACTTTCTAAATTAGCATCCCTTTATTCCTGGATACCTAAACATCAGTCAGCTAGTGAAGCTAGTGTGAGCATAATAGCTTCAAAGACTAAATGCACCTGTTAACTCGAACTACAGCCGTACAACTTGGAAGAACTGTGATAAATTGCACTTGGGTAAGAACTGCCAGCCCATGCTTGCTGAGAGCTGTGACTAATGTACCTGAACTTGAATCTTGAGTAAAGAACCATTTGCTGCTAACCTGGCCTCATTATTCCCTGCACCAATACACTGCACCAACATCATAAGCTGCCAAGGGATCCTGCCTTGCACCTTTCAATTCCTCACCATTGTGGGCACCCCGAACCACCATCAGCTAGGAGAACCCCAAGATCAGGGTGGGTCCCAAAGAGGAGAAAAGTACCATCACTGCATTGCCCAGGGGAGCTTAAGAGTGATACAACCACCATTCCTGTTACTATCACGCCTCTCCTCCTCCTCAGTTGTTGCATCAGTAACACATTTCTAGACACTATGGGCGGGTCATTTATTAAGACCAGTGTTTTAGACGCTGGCAGGTGCCACCTTCTACATAACTTTGGCGGAGCCACCACCGCTTCTAAATCTACGCCAGCAAGGGAGTAGAAAAACTGGCCCGTCCCCTTCCACGCCACACCTCCTTTTTTCAACCTGGCATGAGTAGGGAAAAGTCACAGATCGCAATCTGTGCCAGAAATATGCCTAATATAGACATATTTCTGGCTAGTAAATGACCCCCGTATGTTATCTGATTGTTGGCATTTGTCCAGCCCTGAGCTATCAGAATAAAAGTGAAAATAAAAAACACATGAAACAAAACAAAGGGCCCATTTAGATGCCTGATAATGCAATGGCTCCTCTATGTCTGTCACTTATATGCTGTAAAAAAACAGCCCAGTGTCCAGAATTATGACATTTACTTATGTAGTACAGCACTATCTGGTGGTCAAAATGTATAGTAATGTGCATGTCCATCTACTGAGCGGAGTGTGGCTGGACGCACATGCTCAGTCACCTCTCCCCACCACCAGGTCTCTGCATTGTGATCTTCTGTTCGCCACAGAGCAGCCAAAAGAAATAGCTTTATGCCCTGATTGTCAGGAAAGGAGCAGAGCCTCTGTAGTAGCTCTGCAGAGAAAATAGTAAATTAGCAGGTAGTTCAGATGCCGGTGGAGATAAACCATCTCTACCAGATCCTGAAATACCTGCTGCTTATTTATTTTCTCTGCAGTCTCTTGGCCACGTCTGTGACTCCCACAAGTCCAGTCTGCGGGCACATTGAATATGGAGCAATTAATATTTCCAAAAAGCTTACCATTACGTATCTCACTGAAAGTTGACTAGTCAGAACTGTGACTGTATTTCCAAAAAGCATTCAGCGATATTGTGTCCGCACTGCACCATCTGATCAGACGAGCACATCCCCATTACATACAGGGACTGGTTTCTTTACAATACTATGTACACTATGGAGCACCTTGCTCTTTTCTTTCTCTTATAGATGGCAGCTTGCAGTATCCTGGCAGTAAAGCTGAGAAGACTCCATCTGCATGACTATAATGTCAGCTGCCAGGGAGGAAGAAGACTGATTCTGTCCAGAGCACAAATTAGCTGATCTACTAAGCAAAATACATGGAAGCTGAAAGATGAAGACAGTTATTCGCAGCATTTCAGGACTGCTGTTATAAAAATGATTCATGAGATAACCCCTTTAAGGTGCAAACATAATCCTCTGATATGGGAAATGAGTGGATTAGCATATTTCTATCATAGCTCATTGATTTTTGTACCTCGCAGATCCTACCACCTAAACTGGCTCAACATTATAGTTGTGCTGCTACGGTACTTGGATCCTCTGGACTGTATTTATACAGCATATGCAAACATATGATGGAGAACTTTCTGAAATTTAATATGGCGTCACAAACTACTTGTAGCATATGCAAGGATTTATCCCAGAACGGCCTGTTTTATGTCTGCTTCCACCATCTCCCCTGCAAGTCTGAGCCAAGAACTGTACAAAAAGGAAAGATGTTCAATCCTGAAGGAGGTCAGTAAAAAGCTAACCGCGAAATGCACATGTGAACAAGTGAATATGTGCAAGACTGCTGTTTTATTTAAAAATGATGAATTTCGCCAGCTTCTGGGTTACGCCAGGTTATAATAGAAAATGCACCTAAAACTCCCCGCTCCAACACATCCATGAAAGTGCTGGTGACCATGGTGTCCTCAGCTTCTTGCTATCCTACGTTAGTGAGAAGAGCAGCACGGTGGCTCAGTGGTTAGCACTGGAGTCTTGCCGCGAATCCGACCAACATCTGCATGGAGTTTGTGTTTGCGTAGGTTTCCTTCCAGTACTTTGGGTTTCTCCCACATTCCAAGAACATACGGATAGGGAACTTAGAGATTGCCCTTTGGGGGCAGTAATGATAATGTGTGCAATGCTCTGCAGGATATGTTGAAGAAAATAATTTTAAAGAGGAGATAATTAAAGGGAATCTGTCACCTGCTTTTAGCATTTTAAGCTGTCACCATCGCTATGTTGACTAAAGTACCTTATTTCCAGCAGTCTTTTTACTTGATTTCGTTTTGTCCTTTTGATATAAAAGCGCTTTTTCTGATATGCTAATGAGGGTCCAAGGTGCCCAGAGGGGCGTTTTTTCCCCTCTCCGATGCCCAGTGACGCCCCCCTGCAGTGCCCAAGAACGCCTCCTGATTCTGAAATAACCTCCCACAGCCCGGCAAACGGTTCCGCCCCCTCCCCATGTCATAGTCTACCTTCTAGTAATGCCCCGTCCTTCTTCCTGTCGGCGGCCAGAAAACTCGTGCAGGCGCAGTACCGCCTGCGGCCTGCGCGATCATCAATCTCCTCAGGGCAACAGCGATCAGGTTACATCACTGGGCTCGGCGCATGCCCAGTGAGACTTTTGAGGCTGTTGCCCTGAGGAGGTTGATGATCGTGCAGGCGCAGGCCGCAGGCGGTACTGCGCCTGCACAAGTTTTCTGGCCGCCGACAGGAAGAAGGACGGGGCATTTCTAGAAGGTAGACTATGGGGGCGTGGCCTGACCGGCATGGAGTGAAGACGCAGGTTGCTTCAGCTCCGGCTTCATCCTGTCCATATCCTGACCATCCGCTCTGGTGGACCCTGATTTTCTTTCTAAAGACCCTCAGTGAGTCTCTGTGACTGTCCCCCCTAAGTTTTGTCCGACCCTGTGACCTGCGGCGGCTGACGGACATTATCCTGGGGCCGGGCCTACATACCAGACGGCATCCCTGCCTGCTGGCCGGATCCATCGGTGGGGGACCTTGTGAAAAGGGATTCCCTGCCACACTTACCTGCTCCGGAGGTTGAGAGGAGCCGGGAGGCTTACTCCGGTGGGTTCCCTGGTTTCTTCCCTGGCTGGACGGGGACCCGGCGTATCCGGCACTTTTGGCGCGGCGGACGCCATCTTGGCCGCAGCGCTGAAGAGGACGACTCCTTCTGTAGCCAGCGTTCCAGGTAGAGAATCTTTGCTGCTCCTGTACCACCATAGAGACTTACCTGGGGCGGTCGGGGTCACCGGGCCTACGCTATCCTCAGCGCAGAGAGGTACAACCTTTATACTAGGCCACAGGCGCTGTTTGCTGGACTGCTGCTTTCTCCCCCCCCCCCTTTTATAATATCAAGCGAGGGGTGTGTTGAAGATTTTATGGGCCGCAAAACGGGCACCTCAGGGCCTGCTATCCCTCCTAAGTTGATGCTCGACAATATGAGCCAAACAGATAGCCGGGAGGCTGGGGCTTCATCTGAACGTCCGGAGGTGGATCTTGCAAAAGTCATGGCGGCCATTACTAACTGCCAAACGACACTCACGGTCAAAATTGACCATGTACAGGCCGACCTAACTCTCCTCAGGCACGATATTGATAAGATCCGTGAGAGAACAACTGAGGTGGAGAGAAGGCTGGGAGAGGTGGAAGATACGGTGCAACGTGAAGATTCGGTGGTCCGTGCCTTGCAGAATCAAGTTAAAACCCTAGCGGCAAAAGTGGAAGACGCTGAAAATCGAAACAGGAGAAATAATATTAGGATTATGGGCTTACCGGAGAGGGCAGAGGGTCCGTCCCCTGAGGAATTTACGGAGCGCCTTATCAAACAAATCCTGAACCCAATCACCTTATCCGGGACTTTTGCAGTGGAACGGGCGCACAGGATCCCTACTCGCCCTTTGCCCCCTGGAGCCCCGTCACGTCCTTTTATCTTTAAGGTGCTAAATTATAGAGATCGGGACGCTATCCTTGCTACGGCCCGTCGTATGAAGGACATTCATTTTGATAACGTCCGGATTTCTTTCTACCCGGACTTCTCTACAGAGGTGCAGAAACAACGCAGGCAATTCACAGCTGTGAGAGTTCGGCTGAGGGAGAAAGGCCTTGTCTACGCCATGATGTATCCAGCACGTCTCAGAGTCCAAGATGGAGAAGTGGTGAAATTTTTTGCCACCCCAGAGGAGGCGTCTGACTGGCTCGACCGCAGGGGCTGAGTATAATGGGACTTATGTACTGAGAGTCTTATCTTATGTTTAGGATGGTCACTTTATAGGTGGGAGCTGAATGTGCTAAATTGTGTTGCCCTACTGCCTAGGTTCAGTTCTTGGGTTTACCTAGAAGGGTGGGTGGCAGCACGGGCCTCCCCGTCCTGATCTACTAAAGAGGAGATTGTTCATGGGATATTCAAGCTTGGATAGGTTGGGGTTATCTGGGCAGGGTGGGGGGTTTTGTCCACTGTTCTGGGCAGGTTGGGATGTTTATACTGCATTCTTGATGTATGGGTGTGACTGTGTGTATGTATGGCTTGGGTGGTGCATTTTCCTCATATGGTATAACCACGACACTCCGCCGTAATGGCTATCTGTCGGTTTGTCTCCTGGAATGTCAGGGGGCTGAATGATAAAATTAAAAGATCTCTTGTCTTCAATTTTATAAAGAAACATAACCCGGATATGTTGATATTGCAGGAGACACATCTGCAGGGGCGGAAACTGCTGGCGTTGAAGAGACCTTGGGTGGGAGCAGCCTATCATTCGGTGTATAGTTCCAGAGCGAGAGGTGTGTCAATTCTAGTAGCGAAGTCCCTTCCCTTTCGATCTTATTCTGTTCAGATTGACATGATGGGGCGTTTTGTGATCCTTCACGCTGCAATCAGAGGCATCGATTATCTCGTGATAGGAGTATATGTCCCCCCCCCTTTTCAGAGGGATGTGTTGGATGAAATTATGAAACGAGTTGCAACGCTGCCTCCGGTGCCTCTGATTGTGCTTGGGGATTATAATGCGGTGCTGGACCGGTCAATGGATAGGCTTCGCCCTAGGGGGTCACATACTGAAGCATTGAACTCTTGGGCAGAGGTATTTGCTCTAACAGAGGGATGGAGATATATGCACCCTGATATTCGGCAGTACTCTTGTTATTCGGCTTCATATGCAGCTCTCTCCCGTATAGATTTAGTATTTCTCAGTAAGGAACTGCTGCCTTTACTAGTGGCTGCGGAATATTTGCCGAGAGGCATTTCTGATCATGCCCCCCTGTTGGTGGTTCTGAGACAACCGCTTGCACCTGCCGAAAGGCAATGGAGATTAAATAGTAAATGGCTTGAGGTGCTGCCGGTGGCTTGGGCTGCGCAACAGGGGATGAAAGACTATTGGGAACTTAATGAGGGCTCTACTAATCCTCTGGTGGAGTGGGACGCATTTAAAGTTGTCCTACGTGGTACGTTGATTCAGGCAATTGCATCATACAGGAAGGAACTGAGTACTACCAGAACTAAACTAGAAGATGAGGTGGTAGGGAGGGAACAGGCTTTCATCTCAAACCCCAATGATGTGAACCGTGGTTTATGGGATGAGGCACAGAGGAATCTTACCCTACATCTCACTGAGTATACCCAAAAGAGGTTACTGTTCCAGAGGCGCCTGGTCTTTGCAGACGGTGACAAAAATGGGAGTGCCTTGGCTTTCCTGGCTAGGACTGAGGCACCGCAGACGGTAGTTCCGCACATTACCTGTGGGGATGGCTTGAAGGTATATCGGCCGGCGGATATTTGTGAACAGTTTGTTCAATTCTATACTGACCTGTACGGTTCCAAATCCACTTCCTCCCCAGATGGGATCCGTTCATTCCTTCAATCCATCCCACTTACTCCTTTGGCTGCGGCAGATAATAGATTTCTAGGGAGACCTATTGATGAGGGGGAGATCAGGGCAGCAGTCGAGGACATGGCTCCTGGGAAATCACCTGGTCCGGACGGCTTCCCGATTGAATGGTATAGGTTAGACGTTGATTTACATTCTGCACGTTTACTTAGGCTTTTTGAATATGCTTGTGAGTCCGGGAAGTTGCCTTCTTCCTTTGGGGAGGCGACCATCGTGGTAATTCACAAAGTCGGGAAGCCTTCGGATCAGTGTGCGTCATACAGGCCGATTTCCCTTCTAAACACGGACGCGAAAATCTTAGCCAAAGTCCTGGCTAGGCGCCTTAACGGGGTGATACTGTCCATTATTGACCCGGATCAATCTGGTTTTATGCCCGGGAAGACGACTGACATAAATCTTAGGAGATTATTTACTAACCTACAGGTCAGGCATGATAATGCGGGTTCAAGAGTCTTAGCGTCCCTGGATAATGAGAAGGCCTTCGACTCGGTGGAGTGGCATTTTATTTGGGAGACAATGTTCCGTCTTGGTTTCCCTTCCTCCTTCATCAAGTGGGTCCAATTGTTATATCAGACACCTATAGCACGGATTAGAGTGAATGGAGTTATATCCCGTCCCTTCAGGTTGTATAGAGGCACTAGACAAGGTTGTCCTTTATCCCCATTGTTGTTCGCCCTGATAATGGAACCGTTGACACAACTGATCAATAACAGTTCTCTGATAGAGGGGTGGACGGTGGCAGGGATTCAGGAGAAAGTATCACTATACGCAGATGACCTGTTAGTCTATTTGGCTGACCCTGGCCCCTCCCTAGAAACCTTGCTGGATGTGGTGAATGGTTATGGGAAGCACTCGGGATTGCGGGTAAACTGGGCGAAGTCTAGTTTATGTATAATAGATGTAGATGAAGCTGTAGATATTTCCCCGGTATCCCCCCTGAGAGTAGTGGATAGCTTTCTTTACCTAGGGATACATATCCACAGGGACCCTGGACAGTTTTGTCATTTGAACTTGAGGCCTACCATGGAATACGTCACGCGTAAGCTGGAGGCCTGGGAAAATCTTCCGCTGACCCTGGTGGGAAGAATTAACATTGTTAAGATGGTGTTGCTACCCAAACTTCTGTATATTTATAGAGCGGCACCAGTAAGGGTCCCTAAGTCCCACTTTGATATTTTGGATAGAGCCCTGTCCCGTTTCTTGTGGCTCCATCGGTCCCCTAGACTTGCGAGAAAGACGCTGAAGGCCTCCTACACACAGGGGGGTTTGCAGCTTCCAGATATGTATATTTATTATATAGCTACGCGTCTAATGTACGCATCTTGGTGGATTAGGGCAGATGCCAATAACCCTGCGGTGGTATTGGAGGCGGCGCTGGTCGGATCATATGAAGCTTTAACTAATCTGGTATACAGGAGGGGAAGACCCATAGGTCCTGGGATTTATACGGACTCTATGATGACAGTTAGCGAGGCTTGGGTGAGGTTTGTGGAGATACATACGGAAAGTTTAGAGGGAGATACCTGGTCCCCTTATATTCCACTATGGCGTAACAAGCTCCTTCCAGAGCTCTTGCACCTTTCCGATTTTGAATTTTGGCCTAGGAAGGGTCTTAAATATCTAACACAGTTGTTTCATGAAGGGAGCTTCCGCTCCTTTGAGAGCCTACGAGCGGAATTCCAGCTGCCCCAGACGAGCTTTTACCGCTTCCTCCAACTGAGACATGCCTGCGAGAAACAATTTAAAACCCTATCCTTAAATTTAGAATGCGGCCCACTAGAGTCAGTAGCCAGGAGGAAAATCCCATATAAGCCTATTTCTTCCTTCTATGCTGAAATTGTTAAAATGCAAGAATCTCCGATTAGGCGTTCTTTTGTTAAATGGGCTGAGGATATCCCCGAGTTGGAAGATTCTCATTTGGAGGAGTGGCGTCTGAGATGGAAAACATCGGTTATAAGTGCTAGAGATCAGCTTATTCAAGTAAAATGGATGCACAGAGTGTACTTGACCCCGCTGCGTCTCTATCAGATGCGGCAGATACCGAATCCAGGTTGTGACAGGTGTGGGGAGGTGAGGGGCTCTTTCTTCCATATGGTGTGGCTCTGCCCGGTGATGAAGACATATTGGAAAGGAATTTGTAACTTTATTAATGTTAAGTTGGGGCTTCCAGGGATCTGTAATCCAGTAATATGCTTACTAGGGTTAGTTTCTGAAGCTACTCCTTCCAAATATAATAGAATGCTGTTAAGATTATTGATGTTCTACGGGAGGAAAAATATACTCTTGAACTGGAAACCGCCCAAGTGTCCTACAGTGAGCCAATGGATACTCCTTATAAATAATGACCTGCAAATGTATAAATTGACGTACGAGGCAAGGGGTTTGACTGATCGATTTGATAATATCTGGGGCCTTTGGGTCCAAGCGGAGGGTACGACTTGAGTCATTAACGGTGGCGAATGTATCACCCATTGTATGTATGCGAGAGTGTGTGTGTATGAGCGAGTTCTGGAAAAATCTTAGTGACAACACTGACACCTTGTATTAAAGTCATTTATATGTCTTTTATGGTCAAGATATATGTTAATAACGGACTTGCTGATGTGAGTGCATGTTTTATGGAGGATTGTTCTTCCTTGTTCTCCCTCTGGGAGTGTTGTATTAATTGCAAAAATGTTAAATAAACACTATTAAAAAAAAAAGAAGGTAGACTATGACGTGGGGAGGGGGCGGAACCGTGGGGAGGGGCCGGGCTGTGGGAGGTTATTTCAGAATCAGGAGGCGTTCTTGGGCACTGCAGGGGGGCGTCACTGGGCACCGGAGAGGGAAAAAAACGCCCCTCTGGGCATCTTGGACCCTCATTAGCATATCAGAAAAAGCGCTTTTATATCAAAAGGACAAAACAAAATCAAGTAAAAAGAAGACTGCTGGAAATAAGGTACTTTAGTCAACATAGCGATGGTGACAGCTTAAAATGCTAAACGTAGGTGACAGATTCCCTTTAAAGGGCATCTGTCAGATTTGTACCTATGAACCTGACTGTAGTGTTACATGTGCACTTGGCAGCTGAAGGCATCTGTGATGGTCCCATGTTCATACAGTATGTTCCCACCTTGCTGAGAAAAATGATGTTGTAAAGTTGTTTTGATGGACAGGGCCAGGTATGATGACACTGCCTGGTCCTGTAAATCAAAATGCATGGGACACGGCAGTTGCAGAGAGAGCTGAGAAAGTTGTCTATCCCTGCACCACATACAGTATATCATCCAGCCTGAGCCCCTAAGATAAAATCTGGTGCAGGTCTAAACAGCCTGTCTAAGCCTACACTATAATCTATAGGATTAGTAAATCTGCCTTAGGGCTCATTTACACGAACGTGTGCTGCCTGTGCCTGTACTGTGGCCCAGAAACAGCAGGTCTGCAATATATACGGGCACCGGATGTGTGCGCACTGTATCACAGATGCCGACCTGTTCACTTGAATGGGTCCACAATCCGGAAGATACGGAGACGAGGCACAGAGCAGAAGGCCACAGAAGCACTACGCAGCGCTTCCATGGTATTTCAGTCCAGGCCTCTGCACTGCAAAAAAAAAAAATAGAACATCTTTTTGTGGTGCAGAAGCAATTTGCGGTCCCCAATGCACGGCATGGGCGGCACACGTGTGCATGAGCCCTTAATGTGTTTGGCCACTGTAACCATGAGGCCACATAGCTTTGCATTTGAGCTGCAGACACAAAATGGTAGATTACTAATCAAGACTATTGGCAAAGCTGTTTAATTTTTTTTTATTTTAGACTCATTGGCACAATATTCACACGTCCATAAGTGTTTTGCGGTCCGCACATGACCAGCCCTATCAAAGAAATGCCTATTCTTGTCCGCAATAATAGGACAAGCTCTATCTTTTTTGTTGGGCCGTGTTACAGAACTGCGGATGCAGACAGCACACTGTGTGCTGTCCGCATCTTTTGCGGCCCCATTGAAATGAATGGGTCCACACCCGTTCCGAACTACGGACGTGTGAATGGACCCTAAAAACGGTTGCGGAGGTGTATATGCCTTATTGTACGCTGACCAATATACAGGCTTATTTTTATGGCTTTGTGGTGTCTTTGATCTCACTCAATAAATATCTCTCCAAGACAGGGTAATAATGCAATGAAAAGTCTTTTACTTTTGTGCTTGCTGTATCTTTTGACTCCATTCTCATCACAACTTACTGCTACTACACATTCTTCCTTCTACCAAATGTCTATTCCCACTTGGTTTCCACTTCTCTCTCCATTCATACTCATTCCTACTCCCCCTTTCCTTACGGCCTCTCCACCTGCTCATCCTGCTCTCCCCCTTCTCCCTCTTGCATCATTTCATACATTCCTCTCAGATCTTTAAATCTCTCCTCAGCCTCAAGAAATGAACAGAAAGTGAAAATCATTTCCTGTCCAACCAGAAAGTTTTATGTCACCAAATAAGAAAAAATGCATACACATAAAAAATCACCCTTACCCAGGTGTTTGTACAAAAAGCTGTAATACAAAATCATGAGTGTACGTTATTACATTACGTTATTAGAGCTAGAGAAATTTCTCATTCTCAACATTATTTCAGTTTAGAGAACCTACGTTAATTTGAAAGGATTGTCCAGATTTGTAAAAAAAAATAAATACTAAAAGCGGTAAAATAAAATAAAAAATCACCAATATTCGTGTGGTAAATCCCCTGCCTCTCCAGTGGTTCCACCAGTCTTTGCCAACTTGTCCTGCAGCAAGGACATACCTTATACATGACCTATGCAGCCAACCAGAGACTGAAAGCAGAGGTCAAGTTGGCATGTACGGCACAGCATCACTACATGGGACTACCGGATTGGTGCTAATACAGGGCAGGGGATTTAGCAGGATGAGTATAAGTTTTTATTTTACCACATCCACTGCTTTTAATATATTTGTTTAATCCTAGACAACTCCTTTAAAATACTGCACTAGGATAATCTGAGATAATAGAAGGTTTCCTCGTTGGGGACTCCATTGGCATTGACTCTCTATCCAGGGGAACTGACATATCCAGGCACTACACCGATGGCACATTGATTCCAGCTGCCATTCTGTATTTAAACAAGAACCTACTACAGGCCTTCATCTGGAGATGCTCCAAAGTCAGGCACCATGAAGACACCCACATACTTTTTAGACTGACCATGTGGGGTCCATTTGAAAAATCACTCTTTTTTTCCCAGCCGATGCACGGACTACTTGGAGTTCAATCACCTGAATGGACCCTAGAAGCTGAAGCTTTGACTAATCACAATGACTGTTGAACAGAAATGGACATGATGTCAGAATTTATTATATCATTTCCAACATGATTTGTGCTAAAACACATCATGACGGATCACCTCAATTACTTCTTCAAAATATGCTCGCGCTTAAAAACTCTCAAAGGAAGAAAAAAATGGGTTTGTTGGATCTCGACCAATCTACACTTTCAATACTTCCTACTGGCAATGCTCTCACCATACATGAGCTCATGAACATCTACCAAAAAGGGTCAGAAGGTGGTTCAGTAGGATTGTCCAAAAAATAGAAGATAGAAGAAGGAGGGTGTGATAGATGAAGCAGCAGGTATATCACAAAAAACAGGAATGAAGAAAGAACACAACTAAGAATACGAAAGGGAAATTGATTAAAAATCCCCCTGAATGTAAACAGTAGATGGGGCCTCTATTTATACTACAAAAAGGAGCAGAGAAAGTTGCAGGAAGGTCTTAAATTCCTCAGAATCTTTGTAAAGTATCCAGGCATTCTCTGTTTAGCTGAACTGTCTTTGTTGTCATCTGCCAAGAGCGCCTTCTTGCAAATAAATTGACTGAAGGTCCAATTACACAGGCTGATTATAGGCCAAACAAATGTTCCTACCCAATCATGTCCTCCTTCCAGAGATCCAGTTGGTATAGCGAGTCTTACAGATAGGTGTGTACCCAGATCTCATAAGGCCCCTGAATAAAACTTAGTATGGCCCCCCTTATCCAGTTATCCCATACGTGTGCGACAAATACTCCGAGGCAATGAAGAATGCAAAGCGTGACTTCTCAGATTTCTGAAGAATTAACTTTTTTTTTTCAAGTGTTTTTCAAAGAAATTGTAAGAAAAAAACACAGTAGCCCTCCACCTCATCCACAGTAGCCCTCCACCTTGTTTGTGCTCTATGCTGAGTGCATACATTTGAAAACAGTAAAAATGTAATGAAACGTCTCACTCAACGTATCCATAGACTATAATTGGGAAAATGTAATGCAAAAGTGCATATTTCTCTGTTTATGTAGGTTTTTTTGAAGGATAAAAAAAAGCAAGCACAGAAACTTAAACGACAGAAACATATTAAAATGTAAGCACATCCGTTAAATGTATATGTAAAAAAAAACCTGTAAGATAACCATAATATTCCATACGTTTGTATAACTTTTTTTATGTACATCTAACTTATACTTTTAAGCGTATTTTCAAAAAGGAAAAAGTGGGACAAGTGCTTCATTCTTCCCTTCATACAGTGTATTATAAAATTGGATGCCTGCAGCCACCACTAGGGGGAGCACAATGCAAAGGAATTTATACGGTTAGCACTGATATTAATGGAGGCTGTAAATAATTTCTTTGCACTGAGCTCTCCTCCTAGTGGAAAATGCAGTGAATCTATGTTGGAAACAGGAGAAGCGGTTTGGCGCTGGATCCCCTTCCCCAAGAGCCCATAACAGTCGCATGGTTGGCCGCCATGGTAGGTACGTCACAGCTTACAGGAAATGATCACAGGGAAAAAATATGCTTCCACAAGAGGAAGAAAGCTGTCTAACACCACCTATAGATGGCTACCCTGTAAATCAATGCCTGACCCAATTGGGTCATTGTGGGACAAAGCAACACAAGAAGGAATCCATGGTGCTTTGGCAACCAATTAAAAGTATGAAAAGTCCCTATAATTGAAATATCTAACTATAATAAATTATGCAAGATCTCTTCTACACTGCGTGCAGAATTATTAGGCAAATGAGTATTTTGACCACATCATCCTCTTTATGCATGTTGTCTTACTCCAAGCTGTATAGGCTCGAAAGCCTACTACCAATTAAGCATATTAGGTGATGTGCATCTCTGTAATGAGAAGGGGTGTGGTCTAATGACATCAACACCCTATATTAGGTGTGCATAATTATTAGGCAACTTCCTTTCCTTTGGCAAAATGGGTCAAAAGATGGACTTGACAGGCTCAGAAAAGTCAAAAATAATGAGATATCTTGCAGAGGGATGCAGCACTCTTAAAATTGCAAAGCTTCTGAAGCGTGATCATCGAACAATCAAGCGTTTCATTCAAAATAGTCAACAGGGTCGCAAGAAGCGTGTGGAAAAACCAAGGCGCAAAATAACTGCCCATGAACTGAGAAAAGTCAAGCGTGCAGCTGCCAAGATGCCACTTGCCACCAGTTTGGCCATATTTCAGAGCTGCAACATCACTGGAGTGCCCAAAAGCACAAGGTGTGCAATACTCAGAGACATGGCCAAGGTAAGAAAGGCTGAAAGACGACCACCACTGAACAAGAGACACAAGCTGAAACGTCAAGACTGGGCCAAGAAATATCTCAAGACTGATTTTTCTAAGGTTTTATGGACTGATGAAATGAGAGTGAGTCTTGATGGGCCAGATGGATGGGCCCATGGCTGGATTGGTAAAGGGCAGAGAGCTCCAGTCCGACTCAGACGCCAGCAAGGTGGAGGTGGAGTACTGGTTTGGGCTGGTATCATCAAAGATGAGCTTGTGGGGCCTTTTCGGGTTGAGGATGGAGTCAAGCTCAACTCCCAGTCCTACTGCCAGTTTCTGGAAGACACCTTCTTCAAGCAGTGGTACAGGAAGAAGTCTGCATCCTTCAAGAAAAACATGATTTTCATGCAGGACAATGCTCCATCACACGTGTCCAAGTACTCCACAGCGTGGCTGGCAAGAAAGGGTATAAAAGAATAAAATCTAATGACATGGCCTCCTTGTTCACCTGATCTGAACCCCATTGAGAACCTGTGGTCCATCATCAAATGTGAGATTTACAAGGAGGGAAAACAGTACACCTCTCTGAACAGTGTCTGGGAGGCTGTGGTTGCTGCTGCACGCAATGTTGATGGTGAACAGATCAAAACACTGACAGAATCCATGGATGGCAGGCTTTTGAGTGTCCTTGCAAAGAAAGGTGGCTATATTGGTCACTGATTTGTTTTTGTTTTGTTTTTGAATGTCAGAAATGTATATTTGTGAATGTTGAGATGTTATATTGGTTTCACTGGTAAAAATAAATAATTGAAATGGGTATATATTTGTTTTTTGTTAAAGTTGCCTAATAATTATGCACAGTAATAGTCACCTGCACACACAGATATCCCCCTAAAATAGCTAAAACTAAAAACAAACTAAAAACTACTTCCAAAAATATTCAGCTTTGATATTAATGAGTTTTTTGGGTTCATTGAGAACATGGTTGTTGTTCAATAATAAAATTAATCCTCAAAAATACAACTTGCCTAATAATTCTGCACTCCCTGTAGTCTTGGAGAACCAAGAATACTAATGAAATGTCTCTACCATCCTAGGACATCAGAAATACTTCTTACTTTCCTAGTCCCAGTTTGTAGCTCTCCTGGAGGTTACTGTAACCCCAGTACACAACAATGTGGTCTAGCAAACCAAGCCCTGGTATTTAGTAGGGTCACTTGTGTCCCTTTAGCAGCCATCTCTCGTTAGCATCATTCCCACTGTGTTCATGCTTGACCTGAACGGTAGGGGTCAGAGAATTAACACTCCAAGAGGTTTATTGGTTAAGTACAAGACTGTCGCTTCCAGCATGGGTAGAGAGACAAAGATTGGGGACAGTGAGGCGTACGAGAGCTGACAAGGGACAGACAAAGAAGATGTGAAAACTGGAAGACAGGCGGAAGTGTAACAAAGGAGGTCTAGATGGGTAAAGCCCATACGTGGTGAGAAATACAAGAAAATAGAAGGAGCACCAAAATGTGGTGATGTTGAAAAGAAGGAGCAAAGGGGCTAATTTACAAAGTGGAAAACGACTCACAGAATCTCATATTATACAACTTTCTTCACCAAATGCACATATTCCTGCCAGCTTTCTTTTTTATTTCTGGAATCTACCCAGTAAAATCATAACTCACCTAATTTTAGAAGACTGTGGGTCTACCCGAAAAAATCCCATAAGGAAATAAAATCATATTCTTCTAACCACTATTCTTAAGTTGGCCATAGATTCAAAGGGGTCAGGTTATATTACTAGCTGCGCAAGCGCTGGAAATAGAGTATGCACACAGCTAGTAATATACATTAGTATGGGCACTGTTGTCCAATAGTTTAATATGAATAACTGATGTTTACATGTAGCACTGAGCTCAGAATATGGCCGCTGATGGACGGTTTCATCCATGAGTGGCCTCCATTCACTGACATTGGGGACAGACAGAGGAAGTAGCGCATGCGCAGTCCATCCTCAGTATTGAATGGAAACAAGTGTATGGAGGTCGCTGATGGACGACCCTCCATTGGAGGCCATGTTTGTAGCTCAGCGCCAGCACGCAGGTCAGGGGATCTGCATGTAAACATGAATTATTCTTATAAAGCTATTGGAAATCAGTGCCCATAGTGTAATAATGCTTATTACTAGTTGCGTGCATGCTCTGCTATAATATAACCTGGCCCAGGGCCGGTTTTAGAAAAAATCTGACGCTGGGCAAAATCAAAAGTGGGGCCCCAAATCTTGTAATAATGTGCTAAAAACACAGTCCGACGTCCAACACCTGACACCCATGGGGATCAGCTGTTTGAGCAGATGGCGCGTGCTGTCCACTGCTGCTGTCCCATAGACATACAGCAGTGAGCAGGAAGAGAGAAAGGAGACGGCACGTGCGCACAGCGCATGCCGTCTCCTCCAACAGCTGATCGGCAGGGGTGCCGGGTGCCCCCACAGTACCCTAGTAGTAATAATATAACCATAATGCTCCCAGTGGCTCTAATGTCCCACTGTAGTGCCCCCTACTAGTTCCAATATATAATGCTCCCCCTCATAGTGCCAGTATTTATATATATATATATATATATATATATATAAAATGTACCCCATAGTGCCAGTATATAATGCTCCTCCATTCCTCCCCAGTAGTGCCTAGTATATATAATTATCTCCTTCCCCCCTTCCCTGGTGCCCCCAGCAGTGCGGACATTTAGTATATAAAAAGAATAAAAACACCTCCCTCCCATTTTCCCTGCCACTGTCTGCGATGCAGGCCACAGTGTTATCTGTGGCTTGTGTTGCTGTGTCCTGATGCATGTGGTCCCAATGACATCACCGCTCCTGCTCCGGGTCTCACGTGATCATGTCATCATGCGAGACCCAGCGCAGGATGTCGCATTGATGTCATTGCGGCTTCTTGCGCTGTTCTACTGCCTCACAGGCTTGAGATCTAGCGGCCTGAGGCTTGTGAAGTTGGGAGGATGACTACCTCGCCTATCCATCGTCCCGGCCCTAATTCAGAGCACATTACCGCAGGAGGTATAACAGGAGGTATTTTCAGCTGTCCACCCGTCCGCTTCCAGGGACGTTCAGCTGAACAGCAGCACTGAAGCAGGGGGCTCCTTAGAGGATGAGGGCCCTGGGCAATTGCCAAGTCTGCCCCCCCCCCCCCCCCCCAATGCCGTCCCTGACCTGTCAACCCCTTCACTATAATGATTGGCCGCATTGAGCTGATCAGTTGTCTGTAAGACGGCACTAGCAACATGTCAGGCTAAATTTGTTGACCAGGCAGTCCGTTTAAAAAAAAAAATAGGACTCCCTGGTCCTTGAGCACAATAGCAAATGATTGGCCAAGATTGGGTAATCGTGCAATAAACATGCAATTGTGGCAGACAAAGAAAAGGCCTATTACATTTTCGGCTGAAAAGAGAACGGCATCAGCCATTGCGAAGTTTTCCAAATAGAAATCAGCCATTCCACCAACTTTTATCTCATGTGTATGGCCGGCATTAGTAATATAAGCTGTTTTCCCCTCCCTATCCTGCCTTATCTGAGGGCTAGCATGAAGTTCAGCCTCTATCAGATTTTCAAAGTTGACAGTGTGAATGTTTCCGTTTTTATGAATAAATGGGCTCACCAAAAATATAGATATTGAACACTCTGAGAATGATTCAGCCGTCCAGAACAAGACAATTTATCTCAAAAGCCAAACTAATGGGCACCTGGATCTGAGGTCAAGATCTGAGGTAACCATTAATGGATCCGAGGTGCCCATCGGTGGAGAGACCTTGCACTGGACAGTTGTTTTTGAGACCACTTGATTATAAAAACGACTCTCTGGGTATTGATTCATTATACTGCGCACGTACAGAAACTCTCAAAAGTGAGAACCCTGCCAAAGAATATCCTAGATCACAGCTTCCTCACAAGTTGTACACCTGAGCTTTGCTGTCTGCTGAACCGTGTCTTTTCCGTCTTTTCTCTGACATCTGCCGTCTGGGGACTGACAAGCCGCCCCTACACATAAGCCTGGCTGATTTGAGTTGGCTGATCCTATATGAATCTGCCACATATTTGAACTACTTTAGTAGAACATAATGAAATAAGTTTGTAATGGTATCACAAAGCAGGTGTGGACATGCTGCACTGCAACACATTGACTTGAGGTAGAGTCTATAATACTGTGTGTCCCTGTCCGACCTTGCCTCTACTGAATGATACTGACAGCATTGTCGCTACAGTTCAGTAAATGCAAGGTCCGACAGAGACACACAGCATTGTAAATCATCATGTCGATACTCTGAAAGGAACAGTGTCCCTAACAGGGAATCATGCTCCCAAACATATCGTGTTTTCCCGCACTGGACATGCTCGTCTGAAATTATCCTTAGTGATTAGCTGATATTTACCCTTTAAAGGGGTTATCCCATGACTAATGTAAAAAATGAAAATCATCCATCATATAGGACATGACAATCTCTTTCTAACAAAGCTAGAACCAGTCCTGCACCTCACCTGGATCAAGAGATCTCCACATTCATTGCTCTGCTAGATTTATATCAAGCTGACAGCTCAAGGGGAGTGTCTTTTCTGCTACAGCTCAGGGGCGTGTCTCAGCTCTCCCTATCACAGCTCAGGGGGCGTGTCTCATCTCTCCCTATCACAGCTCAGGGGCGTGTCTGGGCTCTACCTATCACAGCTCATGAGGCAGTTGAAGGATGAAACTGAGCATGTGCGGCCTTCTTAGTGAGCAGGACAAAGTAGTAAGAAAAAGAAAAAACACCACATTTTATTGAATAACTCAGTGGCTATACAACATTTTTAATCACATGCAATTACAAAAGGATTCAGATCCAGGTGCTGGTTTTAAAACTGTAGAATATTTTTCGTGGGACAACCCCTTTAACTCCTGTACAGGGATCTGGACATCGCTGCAGAAATTCTCAGGTCACAGCCATAGGCATAGTCTCTGGTAGCACCAGCGGTCATAACACTAGCAAATGACACAGGACGAAGTCGGTAAGGCAGGCAGAGGTCGCGGGCTAGCAAAATTGGGGCATCACGGTCAGAATGGGCGGCAAAAGGGTAACAACGTCAAAGGACAAGCCAGATTTGAAGATAGGAATATAATGCACCAGGATCCCGGAACCAAAAACAGATCATATTCCTCAGAGCCAGGTGTCAGTGCGTGTGCGAGGGAGAAGCAGGGGGTCCAGCATGAGAGATGCAGCAGCAAGGAGGTGGCTGCAGTGTAGGAGGGAGGCGGGAGGTGAGCGAGGCAGATAACAGCGCATGACAAAGTTCTAGTGTTCTTCCATATGCTAATCCTCATGACAATGGTCCAGGGTTTATTTAACTTTAGGCAGATATTATCATGCACGGTAGACAGTTCGCCATGATCAGAACAGTTTTGGAAGCAAAAATCTACTGCATGGCAGGAAAGTGGTGGAAATATTCCTAATCGCTTTTTGTTTAAGATTAAAAGAGTAAAAATAACTAGTAGGGTCTGAAAATTGTAAAGCATGGGCAAAATGTATGCTGAGTAAAATACGTCCTAGTCTGGTTTCACTCGCAGCTTTTTTTCCTTTGGAATATAAAAAAAAAATGGGTTTTTTTGTGGCGCGTTTTGATGCAGTGTTTTGGGCCAAAGCCAGAAGTGGATCCATAAGAAAGGAGAAGTATACACCTCTTTCTTCATGTCTCCTTTTCCTTTTGAATCCACTTCTAGATTTGGTTTAAAAAAGTTCATCAAAAACTGCGGTGGCTTTTTATTTCTTACAAAAAAGGATGTGTGCAGCCACACTTAAAGGGATGTTTCAGTAATGATCCCTGTAGCCCATACCTAGCTGCTCCCCGCTACTCCGGTCCTGCACACTGAGATCATCCATCTTCTGGTCTTTTGGTCAGGTATAGACATGACCGCCCGCACCACTCCGAAATTGTGCGCATTTGTCTGCGTATTTTGTGTGCAGCCAAAAGGTGAGCTGAGGAGAGAATAGAAAAGAACACTCACCTCCCGCGGTGATTCCTTTGCTACCATGGCGGTCTCTGCACAACCTGTCCTCCTGTGATAACATCTCATTCCATGTCACCACTCCAGTCTGTAACTGGCTGCAGCGGTCACATGGTACAAGATGTCAACACAGGAGGACAGGTTGTACAGAGACCGCCATGGGAGCAAAGGAATCACCGCGGGAGGTGAGATAACGTTTTTTTCTTCATCGTTTTTTTTTTAGGGGTTGGGAGTTCATGCAGAAAATAGCCTTCCCATAAAAACCAATGGGGATTTTCGACATTACATCTCCTCCGGGTCTGTAATACAAATTGACATGCTACGGATTTAAGGATCCACTCCGCGGGTCGACTTACACGTGCAAAATTTCCGCATTGTGTAGATGAGATTTTCAAAATTTCATCTATTTAGCTGATACTGTATAATCCTGTGGATTTTCCGCACACCAACCACTTTGTAAAATGCAACGTGTGCAGGTAGTCTTAAAGTGAATGCTGACCCTTGTTTTTCACCTACACAGGTGATTTCTTGGTATACCTTTATAGTGGTCGGAGCTACGTTTTTCTGATACAGATTCTAAATCGTAAGGTACAATGCAGCTTGTAGTCACCACTAGGGGGTGTACACAATAATAAAACTGTCTCCAGCAAGCTATTGAGCTCCCTCTAGTGGTGTCTTCAGGCAGGTATTATTTTCAGCTTTTAAAGGGATTCAGCCAACTTTCAATCACCCCCAAACTAGTGTAAGTGGTGTATAGTGTATAGTGTGAAGCTGAGTTTGGTTGTGTAATTTTTATCTTGCATTCTGACTCTGTTCTCCAACAAATCAGCAGTAAAATGCATTGGGAGGTCTCCTGAGCTCATGCACATAATGGAGAGGACTCAAAGGAGGAGGTCCTTTCCATTTATTTTACCACTGGTTCATCAGAGTCAGAATGCAATTGAGTATAAAAAAAAATTACATAATCGGATTCCGCACCACCCACACTATACACCGCTTACTCAAGTTTGGGAGGTAATTTGGAACTGAGAAATTCCCTTTAAAGGGGTTGTCCATGATTTTTTTTTGTGGTATTTGTTTAAAGATCTATAATTATCTCCTCCGGCTTCTGGGTTATCTACACTCGATTCTGGTGCACGCCTGTCAACTTTCTCATGGATGGGTGACATGCACCACTGCAGCCAATGGCTGGCCTCAGCAGAGAGGGGACACACCACTGAGGGCAGTCATTGGCTGCATCGGCGCAAGGGTCTACTTTTATGAAGACGCTGACAAGCTTGGACCAAAGATTAGGGAGCCCGAGAGACAAATCGGAGTGGTGGGGAGCAGATGAGTATAGATCTCTTCCTAGGCGCCACTGGGTAGGGTAGGAATAAAAAATAAAAAATAAAATCCTGGGCAACCCCTTTAATGCCAGGGACCCTTGCACACTTAAACTGTAACAGATGGTAGTACCAACTCTTGCTGGCCTACAGAAGAGGGTCTCAAGCTAGGGTCCCTCTTTTATTAGGGCATATGGAAACGGATTGCTTGGCGCGGCCTACCAAAAGTGCAGATGTCCTATTTTAACTGAATTAAGTCTCATTCTGCTAGTATGGAAAAACTACCCTCAATACATAAAGTTGTCAAAGCTTATAAATAGATATAGCATGGGGTTACTCACAAATCTGCATTCACTTTGCAGATCCACATTTTTCTAATTTATGAAAATGAAATACAGAGCAAAAGACTGTCAACGAAGAAACAAGGAAGGACAGAAATATACAGCAGAAAAAAACAAAAAAAAAAAAACAGTATGAAGAGAAACAGGTAAAGCAGTAAGAAAGAGAAAGAACAGAATAGTGAAATAAAAATCAGTGCTGGAAAGTGAGGGAATGAAAACCAGGATGTAGAAGGAATGATTGGGAATGGGGGAGGGCGAGAGGAAAGGATGGAGGGGGCTGTATAGGAAGTGAGAGTGAGAATGGAGGTGAGTTGTGTCCTGGGAGCTGTAAATTTCTCCTGGCCTCGCTGGTTTCCATTAGTATGTTGGCTGCGCATCAGAGCGTGTGTCACGGGACATGGAGCAGCTCTATGTATGCAGGTGTGAGTCAGGGCCGGAGGAGGCTGTGGCTGTACCTGGGCCCTGGTGCCACCACTTGAAGGACCATCATCCCTGGAAATCTACATGAATGAAGGGTTTCACATAGACATGCACAGCACTGCATGTGTGGCTGGAAGAGGGGGGGAACTGAGGGGTATGTGGCTCAGTGGAGGGCGGGGGTCTCCTATTCCCGCTCTCTATCTTATATTTTAACATTTTTCAGCTGTCTGTGACAGTCGGTTACAAGAATGCAAGGGTTGAGGAGGGGGAAAAGGCAGGCGGGGGGTGAGAGGAGGATGTACTGTATGTGTAGAGGTAGAGATATGGGGAGCAACAAGTGGAGGCGATGAGGGGCTCTGGTTTATGTTTTTTGGTTAATTTGATGCTCTGGGGAATGAAAATCTGAAGCTATCAAGAGATCGCATCAGCGCAGGGGGAGAAAACATTCCTGTGTGTGTTCTCCAAGAAGCTGAGAAGTTGGGGAGAGAGGAGAGGAGAAAGAGGGGAGAGGAGGGAAAGAGACGAAAAGATGTGCAATATACAGCGAGTGCAGTACCTATAAGTACTGTGTATATGGCGGTATTAATATTAGCAGTACAGTGAACAAAGAGGCATAAACCTGGTCTAAAGCAAGAAGATGAGAAAATACAGCAGTGACAAGGCTGCAACCAGGGGCGGATTGGCCATAGACCTTACAGGGAAATTTCCCGGTGGGCTGATGCCTAGGGAGCCACCTGAGCCCTCCTCACGGCCTGCCAGTGGAAGTTTTGGAGGATGTATTTTGTGCTGCTGGCAGTATTTTGTGATGGACTGTGGTATTTGGCTCTGTTGGGGTGGTATAATGTGCCGCAATATGGTATTGTCAGCCCTGCCTGCCATCAGTTTGGACCCAACTATAAATTTGGGCCACTTTTTGTATATTTTCCAGGGCCACTTTAAGTTCCCAGTCCGCCCTTGGCTGCAACAAAAGGGGCTCTGTAGGATTTACTTTTACTATGTTAAAGGGGTTGTCACACCTCAGCAAATGGCATTTATCATGTAGACAACATTAAAGGGGTTTTCTCATCTCAGACAATGGGGCATATCGCTAGGATATGCCCCCATTGTCTTATAGCTACGGGTCCCACCGCTGGGACCCGCACTTATATAGAGAACGGAGCCCTGAAAGTGAAGGAGGGCGCACTGCGCATGCGCAGCCGCTCTCCATTCATTTCTATGGGGAGGCCGAAAATAGCCGAGTGCTGGCTCAGCTATTGCCGTCTGCTCCATAGAAATGAATGGGAGTATGGGCCCCGCATGGGGTTCTCCAGCCACAGCGCTCCCCGCTCCGTTCTCGATATAGGTGCGGGTCCCAGCGGTGGGACCCGCACCTATCAGACAATGGGGGCATATCCTAGCGATATGCCCCCATTGTCTAACATGGGAATACGCCTTTAATACAAGGCACTTACTAATGTATTGTGATTGTCCATTTTGCTTCATTTGCTGGTTAGAGTCATTTTTCCATCACATCATATCGGTATACCAGTGATGGTGAACCTTTTACAGACTGAGTGCCCAAACTGTAACCCAAATCCCCCTTATTTATCACAAAGTGCTAAGATGGCAATTTAACCTGAATACTACAGTCAAATATAGTGTATCTTCCATGTACTTTATCATTTAGCTATAATAGCCTGCCTACATTCAGTGCACGCTGCCTGAGCCATTCATAGTGCGCCCTGTGCTGATAAATAGCAGGAAAAGTCTAAGGCTACTTTCACACTGGCGTTTTGGCTTTCTGTTTGTGAGATCCGTCATGGGCTCTCAGAAGCGGTCCAAAACGGATCAGTTTTGCCCTAATGCATTCTGAATGGAAAAGGATCCGCTCAGAATGCATCAGTTTGCTTCCGTTCAGTCACCATTACGCTCTGGAGGTGGACTGCAGCGTTTTTCTGTCAGTCCTGGGATGCGGAGCGAGACACAATAGAAAACGGATCCGTCCCCCATTGACTTTCAATGGAGTTCATGACGGATCCGTCTTGGCTGTATAAGACATAATACAACTGGATCCGTTCATGACGGATGCATGCGATTGTATTATTGATGGATCCGCAAAAAAACGCTAGTGTGAAAGTAGCCTAAGGCATATTGGTATACCATTGACTTTTTCCAAGGCGTGGGTGCCCACAGAGAGGGCTCTGAGTGCCACCTCTGGCACCCGTGCCATAGGTTCACCACCACTGCTATATACTGCTTGTTTCCATGGTTATGACCATCCTGTAATCCAGCAGCGGTGGTCGTGCTTGTGTAACATCCTGAAGTATGTCACTAAACTTCTGTTCCCCTGCTTCATAATGTTAGGTATATGCATAATGTCATCTGGTATAAGTTTGCATCATTTCCAGGGCTGGGACAAGGCCATTTGGTGCCCAGGGCGAAGATGGCAAACTGCGCCCCCCCCCCCCCCCCCCCGTTTTTAAGAAAGAATCAATGTTGTTTCAAAACAAGAATATACTTAAAGCAATAGAACAAAGGACTGTGGGACTTTGAAAGTATTCATTTTAAAACACGTGTGTAAACACGAATATGAACTTTGCCCCACGATAGCTCTTTTGTAGAACCCCCATAAAAACTTACAGTTACTTGACTTGGCCCTTGGGGATCTCGGACACCACTTCAACACTTGGCCGGGGGCTCGGCGGAGCTGATGTTGTGCTTTATCCTAATGAGAAAGATTTCATAATAAGGATTTGGAGAAGGGGCAGAGGAATAGCAGAGCAGGGAGAGGCTGGTGCTGCTACTAGGGGGTCATACCATGGGGGAGTAATAAAGCCCACCATAATGCCCCCCCCCAGTAGTAATAATTCTCCTTATAATATGCAAAACATACCCCTTTGTAATGCCCCCAGTTGAGCTAATGTTCCCATAATGTGCCAACATAAAATACCCCTTCTCAGTGCCCCCGTAGATGACCCCCATAGTGCTCCCCCCTTCCCCATAGTACCCACCATAATGTGTCCCAGTATAAAATGCCCCTATACAGAGCCCCCCATATAAAATATCTTCTTTTTAGCCTCAGTAGATGCCCCTAAATAATCTGCAGTAAGATGTGCCCCCATAGATGCCCCCATATCATGTGCCAGTAGCCAGAGCCCCCCCCCCATATCATGTGCCAGTAGCCAGAGCCCCCCCCATATCATGTGCCAGTAGCCAGAGTGCCCCCATATCATGTGCCAGTAGCCAGAGCCCCCCCCCCCCATATCATGTGCCAGTAGCCAGAGTGCCCCCATATCATGTGCCAGTAGCCAGAGTGCCCCCATATCATGTGCCAGTAGCCCCCCATATCATGTGCCAGTAGCCCCCCTTATTGCCAATAGCCCCCTTATGGGCCAGTAGCCCCCCTTATGTGCCAATAGCCCCCCTTATGTGCCAGTAGCCCCCTTATGGGCCAGTAGCCCCCCTTATCATGTGCCAGTAGCCAGAGTGCCCCCATATCATGTGCCAGTAGCCAGAGTGCCCCCATATCATGTGCCAGTAGCCAGAGTGCCCCCATATCATGTGCCAGTAGCCCCCCATATCATGTGCCAGTAGCCCCCCTTATTGCCAATAGCCCCCTTATGGGCCAGTAGCCCCCCTTATGTGCCAATAGCCCCCCTTATGTGCCAGTAGCCCCCTTATGGGCCAGTAGCCCCCCTTATCATGTGCCAGTAGCCCCCCTTATCATGTGCCAGCCCAGTAGTCCCCCCTTATGTGCCAGCCCAGTAGCCCCCCTTATGTGCCAGCCCAGCCCAGTAGTCCCCCCTTATCATGTGCCAGCCCAGTAGCCCCCCTTATCATGTGCCAGCCCAGCCGTCCCCCCTTATCATGTGCCAGCCCAGTAGTCCCCCCTTATGTGCCAGCCCAGCCCAGTATTGTACCTATATAAATAAAAAAAATAATTAAAAAAACTTATACTTACCTCCAGCAATGTGATGCGATGCAGGCCGCCTCTTCCGTCTGTGTCCCTCGCTATACGGCAGTCAGGCGACGCGATGACGTCATCGCGCCGCCTGCACCGGCCTCTGATAGGCTGCCAGCACTAGGCCGGCAGCCTATCAGAGGAACAGGAGGGGACACACCTCTCCCTCCTCTGCCGCAGCGCAGGCATCTGTATTGCAGTCCTGAGGACGGCAATACAGATGACTATGGAGATGAGCGCTTCCGCAATGGAAGCGCTCATCTCCTGCTCTGCCCTGCCGCCGGCCGCGGCCGCCCCCACTTGTCACCAGGGCCGCGGCCTTGCGGCACTCAGGCTTGCCGGCCCACCTGCGCCCCCCTCCTTGTAGCGCCCAGGGCACCCGCTCCTTCGGCCCCTGCCTTGTACCGGCCCTGATCATTTCCTCTACAATGTGTATTTTCCAGGTCTGTTGCATTGTATTTATGCTGTGATATCCATGTACACCAGCAGGTGGCAGCAGTATGTAGCAGAACCAAGCCAGTTAGTATACCTAGACTGGAATAAACCATTCCAGGCTAGCTTCCCCCATCAAAGGAGGAGTGGAATGTTCCCACATCCTACTTCAGAGGGAGGAGAGAAAGTTCTAGGCAGTGTACCAGCCACCCCCTGTTGGGGTTGGCTGTGTGAATAGGAGCTCCCAGAAACAGGGATCCCAACCAAGGATTCAGGCCTTTGCTGAGGCCCAAAGCAACCTTCCCAGTCTGAGTTCCTTACCTCAGCTGGATGACAAAGAGAGCAGCAACTTCAGAGCAATCAGATCTCCAGGAAGAAACCACCATTCCCTGCGAGCAGTCCTGTAAGTAACAGATTCCAAATACAAGGAGAAGATAAGTACCTCCATAGCTAGTCAGGCCCATACTAAGCAGACCTCAGACAGAGCAGAAGACAGATACCTGCCAGATTCTTAAAGGCGTATGTACTAGATGCAGAATATAGATATAATTCCTGCCACATATTGCCAATACCTGCTGGGACCTAAAGACTATTGCTGTAACATTGTATGGATCTAGAGCTGCCTCTTATAACATCAAGTAAAGACAAGTTGGACCCTTCTTTTCTGTGTGGAATTCCATCATTCCTACATTACTCCTATTTACAGCACTCAATTTTTTTTGCATGTGAGCCAGGATACAGGAGTCCAGCCGTACCACAAGTAGGAGACACCGTTGACACAATACAGAGACAATATCCCCCTCTGGCATTCCTAACCTAGTACATGAGCTATACCATCTTAAAGGGCCTTTTTACAGTACCTGCGCAAGCTGCAACAGGCGTCACAAACTTATTTACACCTAAATCTGACCCACTGCATGGCATGCCCACTGACCCAGTGTCCTGCTCATTGCACTTGCACACTATAAAAAAAAATGTGCTGGTCTATGTGCACTCCCACAATCCCAGCCACAAGAGAGGCCAGTACTTTTTCCTATAGTGTGCAAGCACTATTTTAATTCGCAATATTTCGCAAATATTTTGTAGAATATTCGCGAATTCGAATATTCGTTATATTCTACATTCTTTTTTTTTTTAACTCAAAAATCGGCAAGGTAATGATTGCGTAATATGCGAATATTACGTGATCAATACAGGTGTGGGTCAAAAACTAATATATAGCATTATAGAATATAGTGCTATATATTCATTTTTAGAATATTCGTCATTTTTTCCATCTGAAGAACACATGATTGGCCCATAAGCAATTTAAGCAGGGAGGAATCATTCATGACTTCAGATGGAAAAAAATGACGAATATTCGAAAAACTAATATATAGCACTATATTCGAAATATTCGCGAATTCTTGAAGTTGCGATATTCGAGATAAAAATTAGCTTTTCGAATATTCGCGCTCAACACTAGTCATAACCATGGAAACAAGCAGTGTATAATGCAATGGAAAAATTTATCAAGCCAGCAAAGAAGGCAATATGGAGAATAACAATACATTAGTAAGCGCCTTGTATTAACTTTCTGTACATGATAAATGCCACCACCCCTTTAAGGCACTAAGACAAGTGTGTGTAATACAGTCCACTCCAGGTCCATGCCTCTTTCTGTATTCAGCAGTGCTGCCTGTAAGAGCCATAGGACTGAATGGTAGGAGTTCATCTCTTGGACACCAACATCCACCTGGAGGCATCTGACGTTCAGCTCCTAGAAGAGACTGAGGCTTCTGCTGGACATGGACGTCTTGGAGATGAATGTGTCTACTACATACCGGTGCAGTGCAGCAGGAACAGAAAGAAGTCAAGGAACTTATGGACTACGGGGGAAATGTATCACTTGCAGACAGTGTTTTTTCTGTCTGTTTTAAGTCTGTGTTTGGTTTTTGTTGGTGCGCCTGATTTATGATATGACGCACAGTAATAATGAATTAGAGTTTTCTGGTAAAAAGTATTTTTAATAAGTTCTTGCAGCCTGCCTCCTGAAACGATTTATACTCGCCTGCTCCATGCTGCTCTAGTGGTCTACACTGCCTCCACGCTGTCTCCATCTTCCGGTCCCTGTGCTGTTTACATCCCGCTGGCCATGGACATGGTCACATGCACCGCTCCAGTCAATGACTGGCTTCAGCGGTAATGTGCTGCTTGTAGCCACATCACTGCTGAAGCCAATCATTGGCTGGAGAGGTGCATGGGACTATGCCCATAGCCAGCCGGGGGTAAACAGTGCCAGGACCAGAAGATTAAGACAGCAGAGGCAGCGCGAAGAACAGGAGCAGTGTGGAGCAGATAAGTATGAATTTTCCGTTTAAGAGGTCAGGCTGCAGGAACTTTAAAAAAATATCATTTTGACCAGAACGACCCCCCCCCCCCCCCCCCTCCTAGAGGACCTGTGTCACCGCTCCTGACATGCCTGTTTTAATAGCTTCATACATTTCACATGTAATAACAATTCTGGAGCATCTATCCTTATGACTCTTTGTTGTGCCATTCCTCTGTTATTCCTGCTAGAAGTTTACAAATGTATTGCCAGCAGTCTGCAGTAAAGGTACTGCTGGATGTTACCAGTAGTGGGCGTGTCTGACAGTCTGGTATCAGACACACACCCAACTGGTAACACTCAGCTGGACCTTTACTGCAGAGTGCTGGCAATTCAATCATAACTTCTAGCAGGAATAATACAGGAATGGCATAACATAGAGTCATGAGAATAGATGCTCCAGAATTGATATTACCTGGGGGATGCAAGTAGTTACTAAAACAGACATGTCTGGAGAGGTGACGGGTCCCCTTTAAAGGGCTTCTGTCACCCCACTAAAGTCATATATATTTTTTGGGCTACTTAAATTCCTTATACTGCGATATATCAATCTATGATGCTCTTACTCATTTCTGTTCAGTAGTTTAATAAAAAAACTGACTTTTATAATATGTAAATTACCTCTCTACCAGCAAGTAGGGCAGCGCCTCCTCAGTGAGCCTGCGCCGATGACGTCTTCTCTTTCGGTGACGTCATCGGCGCAGGCGCACTGAGGGAGTGCTGAGGAGGCGAGCCTCCTTCTCTCAAAGCGCCTGCGCCGAATGAAGACAGGCGCAGGATTTGAATTGCAGACAGGGCCAATCAGAGGACGAGCGCGTTCGCTGGCCCTGTCAATCAACATGAGGAGGGGGCGTCTTTATGAGAGGAGGATGCGGCTGCTACCAGCAAGTAGCCGCCCTACTTGCTGGTAGAGAGGTAATTTACATATTATAAAAGTCTGCTTTTTGATTAAACTACTGAACGAAAATGAGTAAGAGCATTATAGATTGATATATCGCAGTATAAGGAATTTAAGTAGCCCAAAAAAAAAATATGACTTTAGTGGGATAACAGAAGCCCTTTAAGTGAAATGTGGTTTAGCCACTGTCAGTGAAAGTACGCCAGGGGTTACCTGGTGTGAAGATGTGACGTTTCTGCAACTTTTGCAGAAGTTGCACGTAGTAAATACGCCGGGAAACAGGTCTAATCACAATAGTTGCTCTAAAATGAAGACAACTTTAACAAGTGGCGAGATGTGGCATTGGTGGGTGAATGCGACAATTTGCCACCAAAATAAGACGTACTATAAATGATAAAAGACCCCCTATATTTCTAACATTACTTGTAGCTAGAGGGATGAGTTAAGGGATATTCACCCCGTACCCTCTTCAAACTCCATAGCACTGACAAAAACAGCCAAGCACAGTCTTGCAGGTGGGGCAGCATGTGGCAGGCGCAGCACTTTGAACAGGGCCGTTTCTTGGACCAGGCGGGCTGGGTGGCCGCTTGGGGTGCTGTGAAAAGGGGGTGCCGGCAGCGAGGAGGCTCCTTGGCTAGTGTAGCAACTTCCACGAACACCACACACTGTAACGACAAGCAGGACAGCAGCGGCCTTCTCTCACCTCCCGGCAGCACCCTTACTACTTTATAGACGCCCTGCCTGTGTCACAACTTGCACGCTTCTCATTTACGAGATTCCAATCCGACGAATACCAGGCATAGTCATCTGTATTGCCGTCCTTAGGAGAGCGAGAGATGTGTCTGCTGGGATTCGAACCCACGACCTTCTATATCAGAGGCAAAGCACTTACCCACACAGCTATAAGAGCTGAAAAGCCACTAACTGAAAAAATATGAGACTTCTACTGTAGACTCTGTTATAGCCAGTGTACATCTATACACATGACAGCTGCCCCAACACACCCAGCACTGCTATATCTCTATATGACAGCTCCCCCAGCACACTCAGCTCTGCTACATCTATACACATGACAGCTGCCCCTGCACACTCAGCTCTGCTATATCTATATATCTCTAAGTATTACTATACAGTAGATAGAAATATAGAGATATAGCAGAGCTGAGTGTGCAGGGGCAGCTGTCATGTATATAGATGTAGCAGAGCTGGGTGTGCTGGGGCAGCTGTCATATATAGAGATATAGTAGAGCTGAGTGTGCTATGGCACTATGATACTGCACACTCAGCTCTGCTATATCTATATTTCTCTAAGTATTACTATACAGTAGATAGATATATAGAGATATAGCAGTGCTCCAGACTAAAAAAAATACCTAGTAGCCATTGGCTCCTGAACTGAAAAATTTCGCCAAATCGAAACCGAATCAAAATTTTGGTATCGTGACAACGCTACGCCGATCAGATCGGTGTAGGGTTGTTTCGATACCAAAATTTTGATTCGCTTTCGTCACCATAAAAAAGTATTGCGATACTCAATACCGCGCAAAAAAAAAAAAAAGAAGCTGCGTGCATTTTATGAAACGTTCGGCCCATAATAGAACAGTCCTATCCTATTTTTTGGGGTGACAAGGTGACTAAAAAATGGCGAATGCCCACCGCATATATTTTTTAATAATTAAATAATTTGGACTTTTCGGACGCAGCGCTATGTAATATGTTTATTTATTTATTGTTTATATATTTTATATGTAAAATTGGGAAAGGGGGGATTTAAACTTAATATTTTAGGTTACTTTCACACTAGCATTTTTCTTTTCCGGCATAGAGTTCCGTCATAGGGGCTCTATACCGGAAAAGAACTGATCAGTTATATCCCCATGCATTCTGAATGGAGAGCAATCCGTTCAGGATGCATCAGGATGTCTTCAGTTCAGTCATTTTGACTGATCAGGCAAAAGATAAAACCGCAGCATGCTACGGTTTTATCTCCAGCAAAAAAAACTGAAGACTTGCCTGAATGCCGGATCTGGCATTTTTCCCCATAGGAATGTATTAGTGCCAGATCCGGCATTCAAAATACCGGAATGCAGGATCCGTCCTTCCGGTCTGCACATGCGCAGACCGGTAAAAATGTGTAAAAAGATACAAGACGGATCCGTCTGTCCGCATGACAAGCGGAGAGATGGATTCGTTCTTGCAATGCATTTTTGAGACGGATCCGCATCCGGATGCGTCTCACAAATGCTTTCAGTCACATCCAGATCGGCGGATCCGGCAGGCAGTTCCGACGACGGAACTGCCCGCCGGATCACACTGCCGCAAGTGTGAAAATAGCCTTAGTGTTTTTTTTTTAGTTTTGTTTTTTTTACTTACTATTAGCCCCCTTAGGGGCTTGAACCCTTGTCCTATTCACCCTTAGGCCCCTTTCACATGGGCGAGATTTCTGCGCTGGTGCAATGCGTGAGGTGAACGCATTGCACCCGCACTGAATCCGGACCCATTCACTTCTATGGGGCTGTGCACATGAGCGGTGATTTTCACGCATCACTTGTGCGTTGCGTGAAAATCGCAGCATGCTCTATGTTGTGCGTTTTTCACGCAACGCAGGCCCTATAGAAGTTAATGAGGCTGCGTGAAAATCGCAAGCATCCGCAAGCAAGTGCGGATGCGGTGCGATTTTCACGCATGGTTGCTAGGGTGAAAGTCTATTCACTGTATTATTTTCCCTTATAACATGGTTATAATGGAAAATAATAGCATTCTTTAATACAGAATGCTTAGTAGAAGGTCAATATAATAAATATTATATACACCCCAGTATAATAAACATTGGTGGCGCAGTGGGCAGTGCCAATGAGGGTTAAAAAATAAATAATTAATTAACTCACCTCCTCCAATTGATCGCGTACCAGCCAGTCTCCTGTTCTTTCTTCAGGACCTGTCAAAGGACCTGTGGTGACATCACTGTGCTCATCACATGGTACATCACATGATCCATCACCATGGTAATGGACCATGTGATGAGCTCAGTGACGTCACCACAGGTCCTGAAGAAAGAACAGGAGACAGGCAGCTACGCGATCAATTGGAGGAGGTGAGTTAATTTTTATTTATTTTTTAACCCTCATTGGCACTGCCCACTGCGCCACCAATGTTTATTATACTGGGGTGTTGGCGGCGCACTGCACCACCAATGAAGATAACTGACCTGTTAATACAAATACAGGAGGCGGGTGCCGGAATCAAATAGCCGGCACCCGACCTCTATGACAGGGAGCTGCGATCAGCGTCAGTTAACCCCTCAGGTACCGCACCTAAGGGGTTAACTGCAGCGGATCGCAGCTCCCTGTCATAGAGGTCGGGTGCCGGCTATTTGATTCCGGCACCCGCCTCCTGTATTTGTATCAACAGGTCAGTTATCTTCATTGGTGGCGCAGTGGCCACAGCCCCTCCCCTCCTCCTCCTGTCTGTCTTCCTACTGGCAGTGGCGGCAGCAGCACAGGGGGAGGGAGAGACTCCTCCACTGCGCTGCTGAGAAGAACATCGGCGGCGGGGCAGAGAACTATCATCTCTTGTGCCCCACTGTATTCAACTGCAGAGCTGAAGCGAGGGGGGGGTCTAGTCGCAAATGGCGACAAGACTAAAAAGTCTTGTCGCCATTTGTAAATTCTATGTCGCATTGGCGACCATTTTGGTCGCCATCTGGAGCCCTGTATAGTAGAGCTGAGTGTGCTGGGGCAGCTGTCATGTGTATAGATGTAGCAGAGCTGGGTGTGCTGGGGCAGCTGTCATGTGTATAGATGTAGCAGAGCTGGGTGTGCTGGGGCAGCTATCATATATAGAGATAAAGCAGAGCTGCTGTCAAGCGTATGGATGTACACTGGCTATCAAAGATATAAACGATTCTACAGTAGAAGTCTCATATTTTTTCAGGCAGGGGGGCTACTGGCACATGATAGGAGGCTACAGGCACATAAGGGGGACTACTAGCACATAAGGGGGGCTACTGGCACTTGATAAGGGGGGTGACTGGCACATGACAGGGGGGGTGACTGGCACATAGGGGGTGACTGACACCTGATGGGGGGGCACTCTGGCTACTGGCACATGATGGTGGGGGGGCTCTTATTACTGGCACATGATTGAGGGGGAACCAATGGGGGCTTTTATTACTGGCACATGATTGGGGGCATCTATGGGGGCACATCTTACTGGCACATGATTGGAGGGCATCTATTGGGGCACTTATTACTGGCACATTATTGGGTGGCACTATAGGGGCATCTTCTGAGGCTAAAAAGAAGGAGTATTTTATATGGGGGGCTCTGTATAGGGGCATTTTATACTGGGACACATTATGGAGGCATAGGGAGCTGTCTGTGAAGGGGCATGTGGAGAATTCTTGAGAGGAAGCAGTCTGAGAGGAGGCATAGGGAGCAGTCTGTGAAGGGGCATGTGGAGAATTCTTGAGAGGGAGCAGTCTGAGAGGAGGCATAGGGAGCAGTCTGTAAAGGGGCATATGAATGAGTCTTGAGAGGAAGCAGTCTGAGAGAGAGGAGGCATAGGGAGCAGTCTGTGAAGGGGCATGTGAAGAAGTCTTGAGAGGAAACAGTCTGAGTGAGAGGAGGCATAGGGAGCAGTCTGTGAAGGGGCATGTGAAGAAGTCTTGAGAGGAAACAGTCTGAGAGAGAGGAGGCAGGGGGAGCAGTCTGTGAATGGGCATGTGGAGGAGTCTTGAGAGGGAGCAGTCTGTGTGAAAGAAGAGGCATAGGGAGCAGTCTGTGAAGAGGCATGTGGAGAATTCTTGAGAGGAAGCAGTCTGAGAGGAGGCATAGGGAGCAGTCTGTGAAGGGGCATGTGAATGAGTCTTGAGAGGAAGCAGTCTGAGAGAGAGGATGCATAGGGAGCAGTCTGTGAAGGGGCATGTGGAGAATTCTTGAGAGGGAGCAGTCTGAGAGGAGGCATAGGGAGCAGTCTGTGAAGGGGCATGTGAATGAGTCTTGAAAGGAAGCAGTCTGAGAGAGAGGATGCATATGGAGCAGTCTGTGAAGGGGCATGTGGAGAATTCTTGAGAGGGAGAAGTCTAAGAGGAGGCATAGGGAGCAGTCTGTTAAGGGGCATGTGAAGAAGTCTTGAGAAAAAACAGTCTGAGAGAGAGGAGGCAGGGGAGCAGTCTGTGAAGGGGCATGATGTGAAGGAGTCTTGAGAGGAAGCAGTCTGAGAGAGAGGAGGCATAGGGAGAATTCTGTGAAGGGGCATGTGGAGGAGTCTTGAGAGTGAGCAGTCTGTGTGAAACAGAAGAGGCATAGGGAGCAGTCTGTGAAAGGGCATGTGGAGGAATCTTGAGAGAGAGCAGCCTGTGTGTGAGAGAGGATGCATAGGGAGCAGTCTGTGAAGGGGCATGTGGAGAATTCTTGAGAGGAAGCAGTCTGAGAGAGAGGATGCATAGGGAGCAGTCTGTGAAGAGGCATGTGAAGAAGTCTTGAGAGGAAGCAGTCTGAGAGAAAGGAGGCAGGGGGAGCAGTCTGTGAAGGGGCATGTGAATGAGTCTTGAGAGGAAGCAGTCTGAGAGAGGATGCATAGGAAGAAGTCTGTGAAGGCGCATGTGGCGGAGTCTTGAGAGGGAGCAGTCTGTGTGAAAGAGAAGAGGCATAGGGAGCAGTCTGTGAAGGGGCATGTGGAGGAATTGTGAGAGGGAGCAGCCTGTGTGAGAGAGAGGATGCATAGGGAGCAGTCTGTGAAGGGGCATGTGGAGAATTCTTGAGAGGAAGCAGTCTGAGAGGATGCATAGGGAGCAGTCTGTGAAGGATCATGTGGAGAATTCTTGAGAGGGAGCAGTCTGAGAGGAAGCATAGGGAGCAGTCTGTGAAGGGGCGTGTGAATGAGTCTTGAGAGGAAGCAGTCTGAGAGAGAGGAGTCATAGGGAGCAGTCTGTGAAGGGGAATGTGAAGAAGTCTTGAGAGAAAGCAGTCTGAGAGAGAGGAGGCATAGGGAGAAGTCTGTGAAGGGGCATGTGGAGAAGTCTTGAGAGGGAGCAGCCTGTGTGAGAGAGAGGAGGCATGGGGAGCAGTCTGTGTCAGGGAAGGTGCAGGAGACGCACTCGGTGTGAAAGAGATGGGGGATCAAGGGAGCAGTCTGTGAGAAAGATGGGGACATGTACAGCTATCTGTGTAACAAGATGGCATAGGGTGCTGCATAGGGTGCTGCTGGTATAGAAAAGGTAGCACGGTGCTGCTTTCCAGCTGGTTCTCCACAATCAAACAACCATTAGATTGCTATTATGGTTTGCATTTATTTAATTAAACATAAAGGGGCACATTTAATAAGCCCATGGTGATTAGCAGTGATGCGCCGGCCTCCACATAACTTTGGTGTATCCACTGACGATTTTAACCCCTTAAGGACATAGGACGTACCGGTACGCCCTATTTCCCGAGTCCTTAAGGACACAGGACGTACCGGTACGTCCTGACTTAAAATCTGTATTCCGGCGCCCGAGGGGTTAAACGGAACGGGATTTCGGCTGAAATCCTTCAGCAGGCATCCTGTGACAACGCCAGGGGGGGTCATGTGACCCCCCCGTGTCGGCGATCGCAGCAAACCGCAGGTCAATTCAGACCTGCGGTTTGCTGCGCTTTTTATCACATGATCTAACCCCTCAGGTGACCACCGTAAAAAAATAAAAACAAAAACGGTGTAAAAAAAGCAATTTTTTGCCATCTTACGTCACAAAAAGTGTAATAGCGAGCGATCAAAAAGTCATATGCACCCCAATCAAACCGTCATCTCATCCCGCAAAAAATGAGACCCTACTCAAGATAATCGCCCAAAAACTGAAAAAACTATGGAGACACTAAAACATTTTTTTGGTTTTAAAAATGAAGTTATTGTATAAAACTTACATAAATAAAAAAAAATAGTATACATATTAGGTATCGCCGCGTCCGTGACAACCTGCTCTATAAAACTACCACATGATAAAACCTGTCAGATGAATGTTGTAAATAACAAAAAAAAAAAAACGTGCCAAAAAAGCTATTTCTTGTTACCTTGCTGCACAAAAAGTGTAATATAGAGCAACCAAAAATCATATGTACCCTAAACTAGTACCAACAAAACTGCCACCCTATCCCGTAGTTTCTAAAATGGAGTCACTTTTTTGGAGTTTCTACTCTAGGGGTGCATCAGGGGGGCTTCAAATGGGACATGGTGTCAAAAAACCAGTCCAGCAAAATCTGCCTTCCAAAAACCGTATGGCATTCCTTTCCTTCTGCGCCCTGCCGTGTGCCCGTACAGCGGTTTACGACCACATATGGGGTGTTTCTGTAAACTACAGAATCAGGGTCATAAATAATGAGTTTTGTTTGGCTGTTAACCCTTGCTTTGTAACTGGAAAAAAAATATTAAAATGGAAAATCTGCCAAAAATGTGAAATTTTGAAATTGTGTCTCTATTTTCCATTAAATCTTGTGCAATACCTAAAGGGTTAACAAAGTTTGTAAAATCAGTTTTGAATAGCTTGAGGGGTGTAGTTTCTTAGATGGGGTCACTTTTATGGAGTTTCTACTCCAGGGGTGCATCAGGGGGGCTTCAAATGGGACATGGTGTCAAAAAAACCAGTCCAGCAAAATCTGCCTTCCAAAAACCAAACCGCGCACCTTTCACTCTACGCCCCGCTGTGTGCCCGTACAGTAGTTTACGGCCACATATGGGGTGTTTCTGTAAACAGCAGAGTCAGGGCAATAAAGATACAGTCTTGTTTGGCTGTTAACCCTTGCTTTGTTAGTGGAAAAAATGGGTTAAAATTGAAAATTAGGCAAAAAAATGAAATTCTCCCCATTTGCCAATAACTCTTGTGCAACACCTAAAGGGTTAACGACGTATGTAAAATCAGTTTTGAATACCTTGAGGGGTGTAGTTTCTTAGATGGGGTCACTTTTAGGGAGTTTCTCCTCTAGGGGTGCATCAGGGGGCTTCAAATGGGACATGGTGTCAAAAAACCAGTCCATAAAAATTAGCCTTACAAAAACCAAACGGCGCACCTTTCACTCTACGCCCCGCTGTGTGGCCGTACAGTAGTTTACGGCCACATATTGGGTGTTTCTGTAAACGGCAGAGTCAGGGCAATAAAGATACAGTCTTGTTTGGCTGTTAACCCTTGCTTTGTTAGTAGAAAAAATGGGTTAAAATTAAAAATTTGACAAAAAAATGAAATTCTCAAATTTCCTCCCCATTTGCCAATAACTCTTGTGCAACACCTAAAGGGTTAACAATGTATGCAAAATCAGTTTTGAATACCTTGAGGGGTGTAGTTTCTTAGATGGGGTCATTTTTGGGTGGTTTCTATTATGTAAGCCTCGCAAAGTGACTTCAGACCTGAACTGGTCCCTAAAAATCGAGTTTTTGTAAATTTCTGAAAAATTTCAAGATTTGCTTCTAAACTTCTAAGCCTTATAACATCCCCAAAAAATAAAATATCAATCCCAAAACAATTCAAACATGAAGTAGACATATGGGGAATGTAAAGTCATCACAATTTTTTGGGGTATTACTATGTATTACAGAAGTAGAGAAACTGAAACTTTGAAATTTGCAAATTTTTCCAAATTTTTGGTAAATTAGGTATTTTTTTGTGCAAAAAAAATAATTTTTTTAACTTCATTTTACCAGTGTCATGAAGTACAATATGTGACGAAAAAACTATCTCAGAACCGCCTGGATAAGTCAAAGCGTTTTAAAGTTATGAGCACTTAAAGTGACACTGGTCAGATTTGCAAAAAATGGCCTGGTCCTTAAGGTGAAAATGAGCCCGGTCCTTAAGGGGTTAAATGTAAGAAAGCTTCCTTGCTGTCTTACATTTAGACCAAACCAGGTGTAGAAAATTATGAATGAGATCGGCCTACTGGCCCGTCCCCTTCCCCAGCACGCCCCCTTTTTTAGACTTGGCGTGAGCGTGAAAGACGTAGCAGATTACGCCGCAACATGGTGTACAACAGATGTATGCCACTTTTGTGGTGTATATCTGTTTGTAAATGACCCCCAAAATCATGCACATCAATAAAATATAATTAACTAGCAGAAGGACCCAGCTTCGCACGTGTATATTTCATCTATTTCATTTAATGTTTGTTTCTGTCGTTAAAAGATATCGACAGTATCCCCCATAACAGTGACCTCTACAGCACACCGCCCCTTTTACAGTGAACTCCACTGTTCCCCACCCCTTAACACTGACCCTCCCACTTTAAAATGGGACCTCCACAGCAGCCCATCCCCTTAACTTTGATCTTCACAGCCCGTCCCTTGAACAGTGAGTTTCACAGCACCCCACTCCCTTGACAGTGACCTCCTCAGGGACCCGCCCCCTTAACAGTGACCTCACAGCACCCTGCTGCCTTAACAGTGACCTCCACAGCAGTTATCCCTTTAATAGTGGCCCCTGCTCCCTTAACAGTGACCTCCACAGTGTCCACCCTTTAACAGTGACCTCCAGAGACCCGGTCTAAAACCTTTCCGGACACCTGAAGTACCAAATTTGGTGAAGATCGGTCCAGTCGTTTGGTCGCGTATAAAGAACAGACAGACGTCGGGACAGACAGAAACTCATTGTGTACCGGCATGTTACCTCCACAGTATTCTTTCCCAGATAGTAAGAGATATGTGTACCAAGTTTAGTAGAAATTGATCGATGAGTTTTTGAGTTACAGAGCAATATGTGTGTAGCAAAAACAGTTGGAGCATACAAACTCCATGCAGCTGCTGTGTAGGGGCATATGACCCCCACAAGATTTATTTCCAGGTAGCAAGTGATGTGTATAGCAAGTTTCCTTGAAATCGATGGTTGCGTTTTTGAGTGATCACGGAACATACTTACATACATACATACATACATACAGGAGAAACTCGAAAAATTAGAATATCGTGCAAAGTTCATTTATTTCAGTAATGCAAATTAAAATGTGAAACTAACATATGAGAGACTCATTACATGCAAAGCGAGATATTTGAAGCCTTTATTGGTTATAATTTGGATGATTATGGCTTACAGCTTATGAAACCCCAAAGTCTCGATTTTGAGGTACCCTTTGCTCAGGGGGTATGGACTAATTAGCTGACTAGAGGGTGACACTTTGAGACTAGAACATTGGACCTTTTCACAAAATTCTAATTTTAAGCTGCATTAATGCAATTCCTTTTAATTTGCATTAATGAAATAAATGGACTTTTGCACAATATTCAAATTTTTTGTGTTTTTCACCTGTATATACTGTACGTTCTTCTTTATATATATATATAGAAGATGTATGACCAAATGTTCATTTTAATTATATTTATTGATGTAAGTACTTTTAGTTTTATTATATAAAATAAGTCACAATTAGGGTTGAGCGAACCCGAACTGTAAAGTTTGGGTTTGTACCGAACTTTAGGATTTTTGGACCCCGGACCTGAACCCGAACATTTCAGCAAAAGTTTGGGTTTGAGTTCGGTGTTCGGCGAGTTAATGGCACTTTTTGAAAGGCTGCAGAGCAGCCAATCAACAAGCGTTTAACTCGTGTGCCCTTAGAAGCCATCACAGCCATGCCTACTAATGGCATGGCTGTGATTGACCAGTGCAGCATGTGACCCAGCCTCTATATAAGCTGGAGTCACGTATCGCTGCACGTCACTCAGCTCTTACTAGTGTAGGGACAGGATGCTGCTGCTGTGAGGGAGAGAATAGGAAAGAATCTTATCAGAAGTGCTTGTTAACGCAGCGATCTACAGCGATTTTGTTTTGTGAGTGCAGTGCACCATATTTTTTACCCTGCTTTGAGCCCAGTGACACAGAAAAATAAGTTTTATCCGTCTGTTAGTTAGGTGGGCGGCGGCGGCCATTTTGTGCAAGTTCAGTGCACCAGCACAGCATATGTGCATTTGTGACAGTCAAATACAAGGTTTAAATACTGCAGTTATATTCTGGGTTTAAAAAAACACCCATTTTTTGCAAGACCCTACATTTGCGGCCTTTGCTGCATTTGTCACAGTGAAATACAAGCTTTAAATACTGCAATTATATACTGGATTTAAAAAACACCAATTTTTTGCTAGATAATACATTCTGGGTCCTTTGCTGAATTTGAGACAGTCAAATACAAACTTTAAATACTGCAGTTATATTCTGGGTTTAAAAAAAACACAAATTTTTTGCAATACCCTACATCTGGGGCCTTTGCTGCATTTGTCACAGTGAAATACAAGCTTTGAATACTGCAATTATATTCTGGGTTAAAAAAAAAACACCCATTTTTTGCAATACCCTACATCTGGGGCCTTTGCTGCATTTCTGCCAGTGAAATACAAGCTTTAAAAATACTGCAATTATATACTGGGTTTAAAAAAACAACCATTTTGTGCAAGACCCTACATCTGGGGCCTTTGCTGCATTTCTGACAGTGAAATACAAGCTTTAAATACTGCAATTATATACTGGGTTTAAAAAAAAAAACATTTTTTGCTAGATAATACATTTTGGGTCCTTTGCTGAATTTGAGACAGTCAAATACAAACTTTAAATACTGCAGTTATATTCTGGGTTTAAAAAAAACACAAATTTTTTGCAATACCCTACATCTGGGGCCTTTGCTGCATTTGTCACAGTGAAATACAAGCTTTGAATACTGCAATTATATTCTGGGTTAAAAAAAACACCCATTTTTTGCAATACCCTACATCTGGGGCCTTTGCTGCATTTCTGACAGTGAAATACAAGCTTTAAAAATACTGCAATTATATACTGGGTTTAAAAAAACAACCATTTTGTGCAAGACCCTACATCTGGGGCCTTTGCTGCATTTCTGACAGTGAAATACAAGCTTTAAATACTGCAATTATATACTGGGTTTAAAAAAAACACCCATTTTGGCCAAGTTAATAAATTTGCGGCCTTTGCTGCATTTCTCGCAGTCCAATACAAGTGTTAGATACTGCTGTTATATTCTGGTTTTAAAAAAACACCCATTTTGGGCAAGATAATACACTGCTCAAAAAAATAAAGGGGACACAAAAATAAAACATCCTAGATCTGAATTAATTAAATATTCTTCTGAAATACTTTGTTCTTTACATAGTTGAATGTGCTGACAACAAAATCACAAAAATAAAAAAATGGAAATCAAATTTTTCAACCCATGGAGGTCTGGATTTGGAGTCACACTCAAAATTAAAGTGGAAAAACACACTACAGGCTGATCTAACTTTGATGTAATGTCCTTAAAACAAGTCAAAATGAGGCTCAGTAGTGTGTGTGGCCTCCACGTGCCTGTATGACCTCCCTACAACGCCTGTGCATGCTCCTGATGAGGTGGCGGACGGTCTCCTGAGGGATCTCCTCCCAGACCTGGACTAAAGCATCTGCCAACTCCTGGACAGTCTGTGGTGCAATGTGACGTTGGTGGATAGAGCAAGACATGATGTCCCAGATGTGCTCAATTGGATTCAGGTCTGGGGAACGGGCGGGCCAGTCCATAGCATCAATGCCTTCATCTTGCAGGAACTGCTGACATACTCCAGCCACATGAGGTCTAGCATTGTCTTGCATTAGGAGGAACCCAGGGCCAACTGCACCAGCATATGGTCTCACAAGGGGTCTGAGGATCTCATCTCGGTACCTAATGGCAGTCAGGCTACCTCTGGCGAGCACATGGAGGGCTGTGTGGCCCTCCAACGAAATGCCACCCCACACCATTACTGACCCAATGCCAAACCGGTCATGCTGGAGGATGTTGCAGGCAGCAGAACGTTCTCCACGGCGTCTCCAGACTCTGTTACGTCTGTCACATGTGCTCAGTGTGAACCTGCTTTCATCTGTGAAGAGCACAGGGCGCCAGTGGCGAATTTGCCAATCTTGGTGTTCTCTGGCAAATGCCAAACGTCCTGCACGGTGTTGGGCTGTAAGCACAACCCCCACCTGTGGACGTCGGGCCCTCATATCACCCTCATGGAGTCTGTTTCTGACCGTTTGAGCAGACACATGCACATTTGTGGCCTGCTGGAGGTCATTTTGCAGGGCTCTGGCAGTGCTCCTCCTGTTCCTCCTTGCACAAAGACGGAGGTAGCGGTTCTGCTGCTGGGTTGTTGCCCTCCTACGGCCTCCTCCACGTCTCCTGATGTACTGGCCTGTCTCCTGGTAGCGCCTCCATGCTCTGGACACTACGCTGACAGACACAGCAAACCTTCTTGCCACAGCTCGCATTGATGTGCCATCCTGGATAAGCTGCACTACCTGAGCCACTTGTGTGGGTTGTAGACTCCGTCTCATGCTACCACTAGAGTGAAAGCACCGCCAGCATTCAAAAGTGACCAAAACATCAGCCAGGAAGCATAGGAACTGAGAATTGGTCTGTGGTCACCACCTGCAGAACCACTCCTTTATTGGGGGTGTCTTGCTAATTGCCTATCATTTCCACCTGTTATCTATCCCATTTGCACAACAGCATGTGAAATTGATTGTCACTCAGTGTTGCTTCCTAAGTGGACAGTTTGATTTCACAGAAGTGTGATTGACTTAGAGTTACATTGTGTTGTTTAAGTGTTCCCTTTATTTTTTTGAGCAGTGTACATTTGCGGCCTTTGTTGCATTTGTGACAGTCAAATACAAACTTTAAATACCGTATTTTTCGCCCTATAAGACGCACCTGCCCATAAGACGCACCTAGGTTTTTGAGGAGGAAAATAAGAAAAAAAATATTTAGAACCAAAAGGTGTGCTTTTGGTGGGTTTTGAACTAATGGTGGTCTGTGGATGACACTATTATGGGGGATCTATTAAGGACACTGTTATGGGAGATCTGTGGGTGAAACTGTTATGGGGATCTGTGGGTGACACTGTTATGGGGGATCTGTGGGTGACACTGTTATGGGGATCTGTGGGTGACACTGTTATGGGGGATCTGTGGGTGACACTGTTATGGGGGATCTGTGGGTGACACTGTTATGGGGGATCTGTGGGTGACACTGTTATGGGGATCTCTGGGTGGCTCTTATTGGGGTCTCTGGATGGCACTGTTATGGGGATCTGTGGGTGACACTGTTATGGGGGGGATCTGTGGATGACACATATATAGCATCTTATGCTATGTGTCATCCACAGATCCCCTCCATAACAGTGTCCCTGTAGTGGGAATGACCCCCAATACAGGGGGTGGGGGTCGCATCTGGTTTTATAATGACAGCGGGACCCGTGCAGTGACTGTATTCTACTACACGGGCCCTGCTCACTGTATATACCGTAATCTTATCTATAATTGTAGGCATTGTTAATATATACAAATTCAGGGTAATCAGCGCCTGTATTACTTACAAGTGCTCAGTAGCAGAGAGGAGGGAGGAGGCAGGCCGGGAGGACGGGAGCTGGCAGCGTGAGTCACTACGTCATGCGCCCACGCTGCCTGCTTCATTCATAAAGTGGGCGGCGCAGGCACGTGACGTAGTGACTCATGCTGCCAGCGCCCGTCCTCCCGACCTGCCTCCTCCCTCCTCTCTGCTACTGAGCGCTTGTAAGTAATACAGCTGCTGATTACCCTGAATTTGTAAATATTAACAATGCCTACAATTATAGATAAGATTATATACAGTGAGCAGGGCCCGTGTAGTAGAATACAGTCACTGCACGGGCCCCGCTGTCATTATAAAACCAGATGCCGGCCCCCAGCCCCTACTCCCTCTCAGCTGATACACCCGCCGCGCAGCATCGCGGCGTATCATTGAAAATTCGGAAAAATGCAGCATTCACCCGATAAGACGCACTGCTATTTTTCCCCCATTTTTTTTGGGGGGGGGGGGAGTGCGTCTTATAGGGCGAAAAATACGGTACTGCTATTATAGTCTGGTTTTAAAAAAACACCCATTTTGGGCAAGATAATACATTTGCGGCCTTTGTTGCATTTGTGATAGTCAAATACAAACTTTAAATACTGTTGTTATATTCTGGGTTTAAAAAAACACAAATTTTTTGAAAGACCCTACATTTGGGGCCTTTGCCATTAACAGATTTATTTAACCAATCACTGGCAACAGGAGTCGTCCCAGAAGATTGGAAATTAGCAAATGTTGTGCCCATTTACAAGAAAGGTAGTAGGGAGGAATCGGGCAACAATTGGCCAGTAAGCCTGACATCAATAGTGGGGAAATTAATGGAAACCATACTTAAGGAGAGGATTGTGGAACATCTAGAATCCCATGGATTGAAAGATGAAAAACAGCATGGGTTTACTTCAGGGAGATCATGTCAAACTAATCTTATTGATTTTTTTTGATTGGATGACTAAAATAATAGATGGAGGCGGTGCAGTAGACATCGCTTATCTAGACTTTAGTAAGGCTTTTGATACTGTCCCACATAGAAGGCTTATCAATAAATTTTAGTCTTTGAGCTTGGACTCATATTGTTGAATGGATTAGGCAATGGCTGAGGGACAGACAACAGAGGGTTGTAGTCAATGGAGTATATTCAGACCATGGTCTTGTTACCAGTACCTCAGGGATCTGTTCTGGGACCCATATTGTTTAATATCTTTATTAGCGAAATTGCAGAAGGCCTCGATGGTAAGGTGTGTCTTTTTGCTGATGACACAAAGATTTGTAACAGGGTTGATGTTCCTGGGGTGATACACCAAATGGAAACGGATTTCGGAAAACTAGAGGAATGGTCAAAAATCTGGCAACTAAAATTTAATGTTGATAAGTGCAAGATAATGCACCTGGGGCGTAAAAACCCAAGAGCAGAATATAAAAACAGTGATACAGTCCTAACCTCAGTATCTGAGGAAAGGGATTTAGGGGTCATTATTTCAGAAGACTTAAAGGTAGGCAGACAATGTCATAGAGCAGCAGGAAATGCTAGCAGAATGCTTGGGTGTATAGGGAGAGGAATTACCAGTAGAAAGAGGGAGGTGCTCATGCCGCTCTACAGAGCAAGGTACAAGAGGAGAGAATATTTAAAAGAAGAAAAACTGCTACAAGAGTTTTAAATTAGAGGGGCAAAGGTTTAAAAGTAATATCAGGAAGTATTACTTTACTGAGAGAGTAGTGGATGCATGGAATAGCCTTCCTGCAGAAGTGGTAGCTGCAAATACAGTGAAGGAGTTTAAGCATGCATGGGATAGGCATAAGGCCATCCTTCATATAAGATAGGGCCAGGGGCTATTCATAGTATTCAGTATATTGGGCAGACTAGATGGGCCAAATGGTTCTTATCTGCCGACACATTCTATGTTTACTGCATTTGTCACATACAACCAGTCAATACTGCAGTTACATTGTTGGTTGACAATTTAACATATTTTGGGACCGTGAAATAATTGTAAAAAATTCGCCTGTCACACTGTTGTGTGACCTCAAGAAATGTTTTCTCTTTATGACACCGGCACAGCCTTACTCTCAGTGAACTTAATTGTTGACTATTGGCGGTTACATTGTCGCCTGACATAAACCACCTGTTATTTTGGTTGATGAACGCAAAGAATGAGGAGAGCGTCAAATAAGGGACGTGGCCCCGGTTGTGGTGCTGTTGGTGGAGCTCCTATTGTCGGGAGAGGACGTAGTCGATCTGTGCCAGCTACACGCGCAAGTGAAACACCTTCCTCAGGTACGAGTAGGCTACAGAACCTTAAGCGTTATTTGGTAGGGCCAAATGCGGCTCTACGAATGATGAGGCTAGAACAAGTACAGGTGACAGTAGATTGGGTGGCTGACAGTGCCTCCAGTTCCTTCACATTGTCTTCCACCCAGTCTCCTGCTGAAAGATCAGAGTTGGCACTTACAGCCGATGTCCATCAGTCCTTCACCTCACCCCCTTGCAAATCAGCCAAGCAATCTGAGCCCCAAGTCATGGAGCAGTCTCTTCTGCTTTTTGATAACTCTGCTAGCAGGGTTTCCATGGACCATCCACATAGCCCTGCACCAGAAGTGGAAGAGATTGAAGGCACCGATGCCCAACCACTTATGTTTCAGGATGAGTACATGGGAGGACCACCGCAGCACGTTTCGGATGATGACGAAACACAGGTGCCAACTGCAGTGGCTTTCTGCAGTGTGCAGACCGACAATGAGGGCAGGGGTGAAGACTGGGTGGAAGATGTGGAGGACAATGAGGTCCTCGACCCCACATGGAATCAAGGTCATGCGAGTGACCTGTGTAGTTCGGAGGAAGAGGCGGTGGTCGCACAGAGCTACCAGCACAGCAAAAGAGGGAGCAGGGTGCAAAAGCGCCTGTTACATTCTTGGGTGACATTTTACCATTTTTGCCGAAAATAAACCCCTGCTCTGCATAGGTGACAGGGACCTAATTTTTATAAAATCGTCTGTTCAATTGGTGAGTGACATGAACACAGTTTTGCTGTGAATAATCCCCTGCTCTGCGTAGTTAACAGGGCCCGAAATTTAAAAAAATCGTCTGTTCCATTGGTGGGCGACATTAACCCATTTTTGCAGATGAAAAACCCCTGGTCTGCATAGGTGACAGGGACTTAAATTTCTAAAATTCGTCTTTAATTGACGCACGCCACCTCCTTTCAATCGATCCTTCCGCTTTAACAACTTGTCCCACATTTCCGCTCGATCACATTTCAGCCATTGACCTCCCTTGGATGTGGTCTCTCTTTCTCACGCTCCCTCTCCGGCGTGGAACCCTTATTCGCCGGTAACTGTGATCAACATGGTAGGCGCAGAAAAGAACATCAAAAGTTGATAGAGAAGATATCCAAATGGATGGTGGACGTCACAGGGACGTGCGATCAGGAAGAAGTTATCTAGAGTCAACAAAGCGGCAGCAGGGCCTCACCTGTCTAACGTTTCCAAATCCAAAATACCCCAGTGACATTCCCTATAATTTATTTTTAATCATTCCAATAACAGGGCATCTTAAGAGTCCTGTATTGTTATTTATCGTCACTACCTCCCCGAGTCGGGAGTGGGTAATTTCCGTGCGCCCCCTCCTTTACTTGAAGCTTCGGCTTTAATAAATTGTCCCACATTTCCGCTCGATCACATTTAATTTCATCCATTGATCTCCTTTGGATGTGGTCTCTCTTTCTCACGCTGCCTCTCCGGCGTGGAACCCTGATTTGCCACTAAACGTGATCAACATGGTAGGCGCAGAAAAGAACATCGAAAGTTGATAGAGCAGATATCCAATTGGATCGTGGATACCACAGGAAGTGCGACCTGGTGGAGCAGTATGTGTGCACACGCCTACAAATACTGACTGATGGGTCTGCACCCTGCAACTTCTGGGTCTCCAAATTGGGCACATGGCCTAAGCTTGCACTTTACACCTTGGAGGTGCTGGCCTGGCCTGCAGCCAGTGTATTGTATGAACGTTTGTTTAGCACAGCTGGAGGGGGTTATCACAGGTTACATTTCCCAATGTTTTGGGGTGTACCCTAAAAAAATAAAAAAATTGAAATTTAAAACAAAAACCAGTGTTGGCTACCTCCTCCTCCTCCACCGCCACTTCCACCTACACTGCTACATCTACCGCCTCCTCAACCTCCTACTCCATATGGACCTCGTCTTCCTAGATCAAGATTATTGTTTTTTATTGTTATGTATTTTATGTTATTTTAAGTCATGTCCCTATCCACATTTGTTTGCAGAGCACTTGCCATGCTCTTAACCACATTTTTCTGCCATTTTCAGCCCTCTAGCCCTTTCTATGACTTTTAGAGCCATTTTAGTGCTCCAGAGTTCGAACTCAAAGTTTTTTGTAAAGTTCGGCCGAACCAGTCGAACCCGAACATCCAGGTGTCCACCTAATATCCTTTCTGCTGATCAAGCAGTAAGAATGTCCTTTCAGTACCACCTAACAATAATGATGCCCCTTTAATGCCTCTCAGACAGTATGATATCCCTTTAGTGCTTCACAGAGTATGATACCCCTAAGTGCACCCTCACAGCAGGGTGATTCCTTGGTGCCCCCACACATTATGATGCTCCTTAGTGCCTCTGACACATTGTGATGCCTCCTTAGTTCCTCCCCACAGAGTATGAATACCCCAAGTGCCCCTCACAGTAGTAATGCCCTATCTGTGCCCCTTCACAATTGTAATGCCGTATCTGTGCCCCCTTAACAGTAATAATCCCCATTGTGCCCCCTTCACAGTAATAATCCCCATTGTGCTCTCTTCATAGTAACATAGTAATAATCCCCATTGTCCCCCTTCATCGTAATAATCACCATTGTGCCCCTTCATAGTAAAAATCCCCATTGTGCCCCCTTCATAGTAATAATCCCTATTGTGCCCCCTTCATAGTAATAATCTCCATTGTGCCCCCTTCATAGTAATAATCCCAATTGTGCCCCCTTCATAGTAATAATCCCCATTGTGCCCCCTTCATAGTAATAATCCCCATTGTGCCTCCTTCATAGTATTAATCCCCATTGTGCCCCCTTCATAGTATTAATCCCCATTGTGCCCCCTTCATAGTAATAATCCCCATTGTGCCCCCATTGCAGTAATAATCCCCATTGTGCCTTATTCACAGTAATAATGCCCCTTAATAGTATTAATAGCCATTGTGCATTATTCACAGTAATAATGCCCCTTAATGGTAGTAATGCCCATTGTGCCCCCTTCAAAGTAATAATGCCCATTGTGTCCCCTTAATAGTAATAATGACCATTGTGCCCCCTTAACCACCTCAGCCCCCAGTGCTTAAACACCCTGAAAGACCAGGCCACTTTTTACACTTCTGACCTACACTACTTTCACCGTTTATTGCTCGGTCATGCAACTTACCACCCAAATGAATTTTACCTCCTTTTCTTCTCACTAATAGAGCTTTCATTTGGTGGTATTTCATTGCTGCTGACATTTTTACTTTTTTTGTTATTAATCGAAATTTAACGATTTTTTTGCAAAAAAATGAAATTTTTCACTTTCAGTTGTAAAATTTTGCAAAAAAAAACGACATCCATATATAAATTTTGCTCTAAATTTATTGTTCTACATGTCTTTGATAAAAAAAAAATGTTTGGGTAAAAAAAAAATGGTTTGGGTAAAAGTTATAGCGTTTACAAACTATGGTACAAAAATGTGAATTTCCGCTTTTTGAAGCAGCTCTGACTTTCTGAGCACCTGTCATGTTTCCTGAGGTTCTACAATGCCCAGATAGTACAAACACCCCACAAATGACCCCATTTCGGAAAGTACACACCCTAAGGTATTCGCTGATGGGCATAGTGACTTCATAGAACTTTTGATTTTTTGTCACAAGTTAGCGGAAAATGATGATTTTTTTCTTTTTTTTTTTTTTTTCTTACAAAGTCTCATATTCCACTAACTTGTGACAAAAAATAAAAACTTCCATGAACTCACGATGCCCATCACGAAATACCTTGGGGTCTCTTCTTTCCAAAATGGGGTCACTTGTGGGGTAGTTATACTGCCCTGGCATTCTAGGGGCCCAAATGTGTGGTAAGGAGTTTGAAATCAAATTCTGTAAAAAATGACCTGTGAAATCCGAAAGGTGCTCTTTGGAATATGGGCCCCTTTGCCCACCTAGGCTGCAAAAAAGTGTCACACATCTGGTATCTCCGTACTCAGGAGAAGGTGGGGAATGTGTTTTGGGGTGTCATTTTACATATACCCATGCTGGGTGAGAGAAATATCTTGGCAAAAGACAACTTTTCCCATTTTTTTATACAAAGTTGGCATTTGACCAAGATATTTATCTCACCCAGCATGGGTATATGTAAAAAGACACCCCAAAACACATTCCTCAACTTCTCCTGAATATAGAGATACCAGATGTGTGACACTTTTTTGCAGCCTAGGTGGGCAAAGGGGCCCATATTCCAAAGAGCACCTTTCGGATTTCACTGGTCATTTTTTACAGAATTTGATTTCAAACTCCTTACCACACATTTGGGCCCCTAGAATGCCAGGGCAGTATAACTACCCCACAAGTGACCCCATTTTGGAAAGAAGACACCCCAAGGTATTCCGTGAGGGGCATGGCGAGTTCCTAGAATTTTTTATTTTTTGTCGCAAGTTAGTGGAAAATGCTGATTTTTTTTTTTTATTTTTTTTTCATACAAAGTCTCATATTCCACTAACTTGTGACAAAAAATAAAAACTTCCATGAACTCACTATGCCCATCAGCGAACACCTTGGGGTCTCTTCTTTCCAAAATGGGGTCACTTGTGGGGTAGTTATACTGCCCTGGCATTCTAGGGGCCCAAATGTGTGGTAAGGAGTTTGAAATCAAATTCTGTAAAAAATTACGAGTGAAATCCGAAAGGTGCTCTTTGGAATGTGGGCCCCTTTGCCCACCTAGGCTGCAAAAAAGTGTCACACATCTGGTATCTCCATACTCAGGAGAAGTTGGGGAATGTGTTTTGGGGTGTCATTTTACATATACCCATGCTGGGTGAGAGAAATATCTTGGTCAAATGCCAACTTTGTATAAAAAAATGGGAAAAGTTGTCTTTTGCCAAGATATTTCTCTCACCCAGCATGGGTATATGTAAAATGACACCCCAAAACACATTCCCCAACTTCTACTGAATACGGAGATACCAGATGTGTGACACTTTTTTGCAGCCTAGGTGGGCAAAGGGGCCCATATTCCAAAGAGCACCTTTCGGATTTCACTCGTCATTTTTTACAGAATTTGATTTCAAACTCCTTACCACACATTTGGGCCCCTAGAATGCCAGGGCAGTATAACTACCCCACAAGTGACCCCATTTTGGAAAGAAGAGACCCCAAGGTATTCGCTGATGGGCATAGTGAGTTCATGGAAGTTTTTATTTTTTGTCACAAGTTAGTGGAATATGAGACTTTGTATGAAAAAAATAAAATAAAAAATCATCATTTTCCACTAACTTGTGACAAAAAATAAAAAATTCTAGGAACTCACCATGCCCCTCACGGAATACCTTGGGGTGTCTTCTTTCCAAAATGGGGTCACTTGTGGGGTAGTTATACTGCCCTGGCATTTTCCAGGGGCCCTAATGTGTGGTAAGTAGGTAAATGACCAGTGAAATCCGAAAGGTGCTCTTTGGAATGTGGGCCCCTTTGCCCACCTAGGCTGCAAAAAAGTGTCACACATGTGGTATCGCCGTATTCAGGAGACGTTGGGGAATGTGTTTTGGGGTGTCTTTTTACATATACCCATGCTGGGTGGGAGAAATATCTTGGCAAAAGACAACTTTTCCCATTTTTTTATACAAAGTTGGCATTTGACCAAGATATTTATCTCACCCAGCATGGGTATATGTAAAATGACACCCCAAAACACATTCCCCAACTTCTCCTGAGTACGGCGATACCAGATGTGTGACACTTTTTTGCAGCCTAGATGCGCAAAGGGGCCCAAATTCCTTTTAGGAGGGCATTTTTAGACATTTGGATACCAGACTTCTTCTCACGCTTTGGGGCCCCTAGAATGCCAGGGCAGTATAAATACCCCACATGTGACCCCATTTTGGAAAGAAGACACCCCAAGGTATTCAATGAGGGGCATGGCGAGTTCATAGAAATTTTTTTTTTTTGCCACAAGTTAGCGGAAATTGATATTTTTTATTTTTTTCTCACAAAGTATCCCGTTCCGCTAACTTGGGACAAAAATTTCAATCTTTCATGGACTCAATATGCCCCTCACGGAATACCTGGGGGTGTCTTCTTTCCGAAATGGGGTCACATGTGGGGTATTTATACTGCCCTGGCATTCTAGGGGCCCTAAAGCGTGAGAAGAAGTCTGGAATATAAATGTCTAAAAAATTTTACGCATTTGGATTCCGTGAGGGGTGTGGTGAGTTCATGTGAGATTTTATTTTTTGTCACAAGTTAGTGGAATATGTGACTTTGTAAGAAAAAAAAAAAAAATTCCGCTAACTTGGGCCAAAAAAATGTCTGAATGGAGCCTTACAGGGGGGGGGATCAATGACAGGGGGGTAATCAATGACAGGGGGGTGATCAATGACAGGGGGGTGATCAATGACAGGGGGGTGATCAATGACAGGGGGGTGATCAGGGAGTCTATATGGGGTGATCACAACAGTCATTGATCACGCCCCTGTAAGGCTTCATTCAGATGTCCGTATGCGTTTTGCGGATCCGATCCATCTATCAGTGGATCCGTAAAAATCATGCGGACATCTGAATGGAGCTTTACAGGGGGTTGATCAATGACAGGGGGGTAATCAATGACAGGGGGGTGATCAGGGAGTCTATATGGGGTGATCACCACAGTCATTGATCATGCCCCTGTAAGGCTTTATTCAGACGTCCGTATGCGTTTTGCGGATCCGATCCATCTATCAGTGGATCCGTAAAAATCATGCGGACATCTGAATGGAGCTTTACAGGGGGTTGATCAATGACAGGGGTGTAATCAATGACAGGGGGGTGATCAGGGAGTCTATATGGGGTGATCACAACAGTCATTGATCACGCCCCTGTAAGCCTTCATTCAGATGTCCGTATGCGTTTTGCGGATCCGATCCATCTATCAGTGGATCCGTAAAAATCATGCGGACATCTGAATGGAGCTTTACAGGGGGTTGATCAATGACAGGGGGGTAATCAATGACAGGGGGGTGATCAGGGAGTCTATATGGGGTGATCACCACAGTCATTGATCATGCCCCTGTAAGGCTTTATTCAGACGTCCGGATGCGTTTTGCGGATCCGATCCATCTATCAGTGCATCCGTAAAAATCATGCGGACATCTGAATGGAGCTTTACAGGGGGGTGATCAGGGAGTCTATATGGGGTGATCACCACAGTCATTGATCATGCCCCTGTAAGGCTTCATTCAGACGTCCGGATGCGTTTTGCGGATCCGATCCATCTATCAGTGGATCCGTAAAAATCATGCGGACGTCTGAATGGAGCTTTACACAGGGGGGTAATCAATGACAGGGGGGTAATCAATGACAGGGGGGTGATCAGGGAGTCTATATGGGGTGATCACCACAGTCATTGATCACGCCCCTGTAAGGCTTCATTCAGACGTCCGGATGCGTTTTGCGGATCCGATCCATCTATCAGTGGATCCGTAAAAATCATGCGGACGTCTGAATGGAGCTTTACAGGGGGGTGATCAATGACAGGGGGGTAATCAATGACAGGGGGGTGATCAGGGAGTCTATATGGGGTGATCACCACAGTCATTGATCATGCCCCTGTAAGGCTTCATTCAGACGTCCGGATGCGTTTTGCGGATCCGATCCATCTATCAGTGCATCCGTAAAAATCATGCGGACGTCTGAATGGAGCTTTACAGGGGGGTAATCAATGACAGGGGGGGTAATCAATGACAGGGGGGTGATCAGGGAGTCTATATGGGGTGATCACCACAGTCATTGATCACGCCCCTGTAAGGCTTCATTCAGACGTCCGGATGCGTTTTGCGGATCCGATCCATCTATCAGTGGATCCGTAAAAATCATGCGGACGTCTGAATGGAGCTTTACAGGGGGTTGATCAATGACAGGGGGGTGATCAATGACAGGGGGGTAATCAATGACAGGGGGGTGATCAGGGAGTCTATATGGGGTGATCAGGGGTGATCAGGGGCTAATAAGGGGTTAATAAGTGACGGGGGGGGGTGTAGTGTAGTGTAGTGGTGCTTGGTGCTACTTTACTGAGCTACCTGTGTCCTCTGGTGGTCGATCCAAACAAAGGGGACCACCAGAGGACCAGGTAGCAGGTATATTAGACGCTGTTATCAAAACAGCGTCTAATATACCTGTTAGGGGTTAAAAAAAACACATCTCCAGCCTGCCAGCGAACGATCGCCGCTGGCAGGCTGGAGATCAACTCTCTTACCTTCCGTTCCTGTGAGCGCGCGCGCCTGTGTGCGCGCGTTCACAGGAAATCCCGGCTCGCGCGAGATGACGCGTATATGCGTCGCTGAGCGCAGGGCTGCCACCTCCGGAACGCGAATCTGCGTACAGCGGTCCGGAGGTGGTTAATAGTAGTAATGCCCATTTTGCCCCCTTCACAGTAATAATAACCATTGTGCCCCTTCACAGTAATATAATGCCTTCTGTGCCCCCTCCATAGTAGAAATCCCCTCTGTGCCCCTCCAGAGTAGAAATGTCCATTGTGCCCCTTCACATTTGCAATGCCCATTGTGCCCCCTCCATAGTAGAAATGCCCATTGTGCCCCCTTATTAAATGCCCATTGTGCCCCCTTAAAAAACAAACAAAAAAAAACTGTACCTACTCACCTTGTATTGTTCCTGAAGCTCACAGTCCTCTCTCCCCTGGAGACACAGATCGCTCTACAGGACTGTGTGGGCGAAGCTTATGCAGTTTTCCGGGCTGCAGGCTCCGCCCGCACAGGCCGGCAGCGCGATCTGTGCCTGCAGGCTGAATGGTGGAGCAGGGAGAAGTCTTTCTGCTTAAACATTCAGAGCGCCGCCGGCCTGAAGGAGGGGAGGAGTGCGGGGAGCTGAGCGGTGAGTGACAGGACCGCAGCTCCCAGCTCTCCAGCAATGAGCGCTTCCATCTGTATTGATGGAAGCGCTCATTGCTTCTGGACTCTGGCACCCCCTGAGAGCCGGCACCTAGGGCGGACCGCCCCCCCTCCCCCCCTTAGCACGCCACTGCATGCAGGGGTCAGGACAGTCCGAATCCAGTCCGCCAGTTGAGTACCTCTGCTCTAGAGGTAGAGTACACAGTTCAAGGAGAGACCAGTCAGACAGTCTAAGCTTAGGCTCAGTAGTGAGAGGAGAACATGTAATTGACTCATAAGCCCTCCTGGACCAGGATCCATCCAGGGCTGGGCCAGTGAGAACAACTACAAAAGCAGACCAGATGTAACAGAAAGGTGTAGAGAAAGCTCAATAAAGATAACCTGTCTAAAAGGACTTATTGATCATACAGCATCCATGTTCAGGAGTTTCCTCAGTTGCCTAAACATCCCAAATAACAGTGTGGCCCACTCCGAGGATCTCTACATCCCAAGGTGGATAATGTGGACGTTTACTGTAAGTACAGCAACCAGCAAGCTGAGTTTTTGACTGCCGTTAGGGGGAACTGCCCTACTGGTTGCATCGCATTGCCTAAAGTATACATCCCATGCCTGAATGCTTATGTCAGATAGTGATATGCAGAGTAAAGAAGATGACTTTAAAGAGACATTTTGGCCTTTCACTACCTGTTTAGCGATGAGACCTGTAATATCCATGAAAAGCGCATTCTGTATACCAACCGCCATTCCTTACATGCTAAGAACTGTCTTGATCTGCTTGCATTTCAATCTATCTGTAAAGAACTGTTCTGCTGCCAAACTGTTTTGTCATTGCTCACTGCACTACTATTGGTGTCGCAACAAAGGGACCCTGCCTTGCATCTCGAAACCTGCAACACCGAGGGCACCTCAACCGTCATCAGGCAAGAGGACCTCAAAACAGGAAAGTGCCCAAAAGGAAGAAAGGTACAAACTTCCACATCACTGCATGAGCCCAGGAAACGTCAGAACTGTGATTACTACTACAACTCCCATCTGGCCACCCACAATCATACATGCCCCTGTGGCACACTGCACAAGCGATACCCAGAGCTGTAGCTGGCAGTACAAAGGCAAGTGTATAGGGCACAGATTTTGAAACAATGATTACTACTGGCAAGACTTTACATGCTATGCCCATTGTTCATTGATTCTCTACTAAGCATTACTGCTGGGGGGCATGGAACTGAAACAGACATCAGGTATGCAGCATTCATCCTTTTACTGCCTTATACCAACAGGGATACTGTCATGTCATTTTCACCTATATAACTAACAGCACTGCCCAACAGAAGATTCCAAGCATACCTGTCTGTACTTTGCGCCTTTATTCCATGTCCGGAAAAAGTGCTTTTATTCTGCTGGAAAACAGCTCCCAAGTGCCCGGCTGGGCAGGGTATGCTGTTCCAAGTGCCAAAAGCAAACCATACTGAAGAGGGGAGGGCTGCTTTAGCTGCTCATATCTTGAGATTGGTAGCAGCTAGAGATATGGTTGGCATTCCAAGCTTTCAAACAATACCAGAATCACAGCATTATATCCAATACATTGGAATATGTAGCTGTTAGAAATGCAGTAAGTAGTGAAATCAGTGAAACATGTTTTAACTTTCAATTGTTTTCTCTGCCAAACCAAATTCGAACAGCTGTATCTTCCGATGTAATGGATATAATGCTGTGATTCTGGTATTGTCTGAAAGCTTGGAATGCCAACTTTCAAACAAGACCAGAACAGTCTCATTTACCTTTTTCTACACCTGTTTTAGGAGTAGAAAAAGATCAAAATGTAAGACAGCTCGGAAACTATCTTACATTTAGAAGCAGCGGCGGATCTGCTGAAGTTATGAAGAGGCCGGCTCCTCTACATAACTTTGGCGGAACCACTGCCAGCTTAGGGCTTTATTAAGACCGGAGTCTAAAGCGTCGGTCTTAATAAATGTGCCACAAAGTCCACACAAGTATGTTTGGAATGTGTTTGCAATCTTCTTTGGGGCAATGCTGTTAGTTACATAGGTAAAAATGATGTGACAGATTCCCTTTAAAGGGGTTATCCCCGGAAAAGTGTCTGACTGCTGGAACCCACCAGAGAATGAAGTGTCTGAATGGAGCAGTAGCGCAAATGACGGTCCACTCACCCAGAGCTCCATCAGTGCCACAGAAATGAATCGAGTGGTGGATTACCACTTGAAGACCCCTTGTTCTTGGGATCAAAGGAATTCTTAGCAGTAGGACCTCTGTGATCTGTTATTTATCGGGTATCTTGTGAAGCAGCTCAATGCACAGAGCAGAGAGTACTTCAGGGTGCTTTCCCTCCAGTGCACTTGCAGGAGCAGGATCTATCAGAATAAAACTTCATAGTCACACTACATCTGATGAGAAAAGTTCTACAAAAGGTATGTTTGTACTTCTCTCCCCAGCCCAACCTGGCACTGTAAGCAGTTTAGCATAGACAAAAGTGCTGACAGACTCCCTTTAAAGCATCTGCTACCAATGTATCGGTGCCAGATATCACCGGACACCTTCAGAGGTCTAGAGGAGTTCATGCCTCGATGGGTCAGACCTGTTTTGGCAGCCCGAATAAGGCCTACACAACACTAGGCTGGTAGTTTTAATGGTCTGTTGTGTGGACAGCAGAAAATGATTACTTTTTGTATTATTTTTACAGAACAAGCTATCATGAAAAATGAGAACATTGATTTGTGAATGCCTACAGCAAAGACTAAGGTTTTAAAATAAGATTTTTTTGGAATAAAAACAAAATACCATTTATACACTATACATCAACGTCTAGTGATTAAAGAAGGAGACATAGACTTATTCCATCAAAGACAGGTTTAAGAACATTTTCATGTTCTTTCACATTTCTAGAAGATTGTGTAAGACTAAACCATATGGAGGCCATCGCTATCATATTGTATTAATATACTTTTTTTTTGGCTAATGAAGAAGTCTACAGATCCATGCATCCGGACCCAGAGGACAGGCAGCTTCAAAGTAAAGGAGACGTTGGTATTTGAGATGAGTGTGTCAGAAATCCATAGTTATTTCAGGCAAACATCTTGAGTTGCAGTTGGCAAATGTTTTAGCAAATCGAAGGATCCTGGATTGACCTTCACCAAGTTAAGCAACAGCTTTTGAAGGGACACTACCATCAAGAGTACGTCTTTTTCCAATTTACTATGCATTTTTAGGCTACTAGTCCCAGGTACTGGGGAGAAACTGACCCTAGGAAAGCCTTGTACTTTACCCCATTTGTGAATGATACCAGCCATGTATTTTTATAAGTGCTATTGATATTAGAGACAGACTGCAGTAATGTGTGCAATCACTAGGTGGCAATGTTTAGTGATGACAGGATGGGTGCACGGTGTGAATACGTTTCATTCTTGGTCTACATTGTATGGTATTGTAAAAGAGCACGTTGCACATTACATATCCACTTGAATGCTCAGCTATATTCTGCTTTTCCAATAAGTTGTCAAAAGCATTTAACTAATGTGTTCATGCAAGTCCTTTAAAAAACCGCATGTGTCAGAGGGATATAAAGGAAGCACAGCAGTCCAAGACTAACCTATGATTCATTCATAGGAGGCCTTGACAGATCTTGTCTGGCCCTAGGAGCTCAGGTCAGTGTGAACCTTGCCTTACATGGCTCACAAGCAGTCAGACTAGCGCTACCCTTGGTAGTTACAACAGGGAACCCCTTACCTCTAGGAGTAACAATAATGTCTCTTCCAATCTCTAGTAGTAAAAATTACACAGTCCAACCATACGCCCTCTGCTGGCGGTTTATTACCAACTGCAGTATGTAGCTATATGTGCCCCAGAGGTCTGTGAACGTCTTTTTCTGTCGTATGGACTAAAATCCACCTGGATTTTTTCAGTGCATGTGGAGGGTTTTATAAAAGTCCCATTTACATGTATTGCATGTGGACTGTTACCTGAATGTGCGAACATATCCTTATGCAGCCATCGACAGCAACCAGCAACTTTATAAAACTGTACCTCATCACATAGTCTTATCGTACCTTCAGAGGTCCCTGCCTTTTGCCACGCTAATGCCGCACTGCAAAACCTATGGGGAAATACCACAACACAGTGACAACTAGATATCTGTGCATTCCTGTAGACCCGCTGTTGATGGCGGGCTTAAAGGGAATGTCAATGAAGACAACTCAACTGTCCAGTTGTTCTATTTGGGTAGGGTGACCATATTTTGGTTTTCAAAAATGAGGACACTTGAGGTAGGATGGTTGCCGATGCCACAATATGTCCTGACACTGTGTGAGGCACCTGCAGAAGAAGACCAAGGAGCGGTGAGTAAAGAAGATATTCACCACTGCCTGGGGCCTCCTGTCCTCTAAAACTACATTTGCGTGACAATGAAAAAAATGGACATGAAAAATGGACACATTGTCATTTTTCAATCATTTTCTGAACCTCTGTATGTTATTAATGGCCACTAAAAACAGATGAATGCAATTGCTTTTTTTTTTTTTATCACAACCCCTGTAGTGGCTTCTCTATACAAAATTTCCCTCATAGTGCCCCAGGACATCACCCCCCATAGTGCCACCAGTATGATTATTACCCCATTAGTGGCCTCTAGTATTAATACCCCTTTAGTGGCCCCCATGTATTATGAAAGCCCCCATTAGTTGCCCCAGTAATATAAATGTCCCCATTAGTGGCCCCCAGTATTATGAATGACCCCATTCTGGTTGAACTTTACATCCACTTCAGTAAAGTTCAGTGAACAGGACCTGCGATACCTCATCACGTTGGGAGCGCAGGTCCTGCTCTGCGCATCCAGTGAGGAGCGAGTGTTCCCTGCGTGTTCTAGTGGACGAGGTGAGTTGTTTTTTTTTAGGCTACTTTCACACTGTCGTTTTGGCTTTCTGTTTGTGAGATCCATTCAGAGCTCTCACAAGCGGTCCAAAACTGATCAATTTTGCCCTAATGCATTCTAAATGGAAAAGGATCTGCTCAGAATGCATCAGTTTGCCTCCGTTCCGCCTCCATTCCGCTCTGGAGGTGGACACCAAAACACTGCCTGCAGCATTTTGCTGTCCGCTTGACGAAACTGAGTCAAACGGATCCGTCCTGGCACACAATGTAAGTCAATTGGGACGGATCCGTTTTCTCTGGCACAATAGAAAAAAGATCTGTCTCCCATTGACTTTCAATAGAATTCATGACGGATCCGTCTTGGCTATGCTACAGATAATACAAACGGATCCGTTCATGACGGATGCATGCGGTTATATTATTGTAACGGATCCGTTTTTGCAGATCCATAACGGATCCGCCCAAAACGTGTGTGTGAAAGTAGCCTTATTCAAGTCCAAGGCTGTACTAATGAGGGCTGCACAATTGAAGCGCTCATTAGTAATAGTGCCCGCCTGTGCAGTAATAGTGCACTAATTCCGGTTATTTGTGGTTACACAGAAATCCAAACCAGATATTTTTTTAGGTCCCAAAAAGAGGACATGTCCGGCCAAATAAGGACATCTGGTCACCCTATATTTGGGCATATAGATGTCATAGAGGAGCTCCACCGCTCAGGGGACACTGTATTTGCACAGAACTTGCAGACTCAAGCTGTTGTAATATATGGAAATCCACATGTCTGAATACCGTAACTGCATCTCCCCTATATTTCTATGAACTGTGGCAAGCGCTCGGTCTCGGGCCAAATACAGTCACTGGTCAAAGCTGTTGATCATGATAAAAGGGCATCATTACATGAAATTGGCTCAAGAGAGCCAAAGCACTTGCCAACCTGGGGACCACCCCAGGGCACTTGTCTGCTCATATACATAATGGATAAAGCTTCTCTTTCTCTGCAATTATAAGGTGGTAGGCCCCAACAAAGGTATGGTTTTACATGTCTTACTAAAGTATTGTGATTGTCCATATTCCATCCTTGCATTATACACTGCTTGTTTCCATGGTTTCGAGCACCCTGTAATCCAGCATTGGTGGCTGTACTTGCACACTGTTGGAAAAAGTGACGGCCTCTCTGGTGGCTGGGACCATGGTAGCACACATAGGCTGGTGCTTTTTCTTATAGTGTGCAAGCACGGACATTGCTGCTCGATTACAGGGTGGTCTGGGACCCGCATCTGTAACACCCCAGAGTGGTGTTACCACTCCTGCACCCTGCTACTGTCTTTATTGGGCTAACAAAATGTTATCTATGTATTTCTATCCAGATCAGTGGCGTAGGGGTCGCCATAGCAACCATAGCAGTGGCTATGGGGCCCTACGCCACTGGGGGCCCCTCCGGGCCGTCTTCTGTTGATTTTTTTATTTATTTATTTACACACACACTACACACAGGCAGCCAGGCCACTGAGTAACTCAGAAGATCCGATGGTATATTCTAACCCCCAGGCGTTCCCATGGTGACGGGGACGCTTGCCTGGGGGTTAGAATATACCATCGGATCTGAGTTTTCACACTCTCAGTGAGATCGTGAAAACTCAAATCCGATGGTATATTCTAACCCCCAGGCGTTCCCATGGTGACATGGACGCTTGCCTGGGTGTTAGAATATACAGGGCCACGCCGCTCGCAGGAGTACATTTATAAACTAATCAGTAACTTTAACTTTAATCATTGACATTGCTGATCTCTTTACTTGTATACCGTACTCTGTCTTAGCTCCGGTAACAGCAGGCAGAGCGGGCGGGCGGCGCTCACTCACTGATGTCACGTGCCTGCTCCTCCCACTAGGCTGCGCAGGCGCGTGACGTCAGTGAGTAAGCGCCGCCCGCACTGCCTGCTGTTACCGTTACCGGAGCTAAGACAGAGTAAGATATCCAATCCAAGTAAAGAGATCAGCAATGATTAAAGTTAAAGTTACTGATTAGTTTATAAATGTGCTCTGTGAGCGTCGGGGAGGGGGATCTGTGGATGTTACTGTTTAGGGGAGGGAGATCTGTGGATGGCACTATTTAGGGGAGGGAGATCTGTGGATGGCACTGTTTAGGGGGGATCTGTGGATGGCACTGTTTAGGGGAGGGAGATCTGTGGATGGCACTGTTTAGGGGGGATCTGTGGATGGCACTGTTTAGGGGAGAGGGATCTGTGGATGGCACTATTTAGGGGAGGGGGATCTGTGGATGGCACTGTTTAGGGGAGGAAGATCTGTGGATGGCACTGTTTAGGGGAGGGGGATCTGTGGATGGCACTATTTAGGGGAGGGGATCTGTGGATGGCACTATTTAGGGGAGGGGGATCTGTGGATGGCACTGTTTAGGGGAGGGGGATCTGTGGATGGCACTATTTAGGGGAGGGGGATCTGTGGATGGCACTGTTTAGGGGAGAGGGATCTGTGGTTGGCACTATTTAGGGGAGGGGGATCTGTGGATGGCACTGTTTAGGGGAGAGGGATCTGTGGATGGCAGTGGCACTATTTAGAGGAGGGGGATCTGTGGATGGCACTATTTAGGGGAGGGGATCTGTGGATGGCACTGTTTAGGGGAGGGGGATCTGTGGATGGCACTGTTTAGGGGAGAGGGATCTGTGGATGGCACTATTTAGGGGAGGGGGATCTGTGGATGGCACTGTTTAGGGGAGAGGGATCTGTGGATGGCAGTGGCACTATTTAGAGGAGGGGGATCTGTGGATGGCACTGTTTAGGGGAGGGGGATCTGTGGATGGCACTGTTTAGGGGAGGGGGATCTGTGGATGGCACTGTTTAGGGGAGGGGGATCTGTGGATGGCACTGTTTAGGGGGGGGGGATCTGTGGATGGCACTGTTTAGGGGAGGGAGATCTGTGGATGGCACTGTTTAGGGGAGGGGGATCTGTGGATGGCACTATTTAGGGGAGGGGGATCTGTGGATGGCACTGTTTAGGGGAGGGAGATCTGTGGATGGCACTGTTTAGGGGAGGGGGATCTGTGGATGGCACTATTTAGGGGAGGGGGATCTGTGGATGGCACTGTTTAGGGGAGAGGGATCTGTGGATGGCACTATTTAGGGGAGGGGGATATGTGGATGGCACTGTTTAGAGGAGGGGGATCCGTGGATGGCACTGTTTAGGGGAGGGGGATCTGTGGATGGCACTGTTTAGGGGAGGGGGATCTGTGGATGGCACTGTTTAGGGGAGGGGGATCTGTGGATGGCACATAGGAAGGGGTGGGGTTTAGAGAGAAAGGGGTTTGGCCTTGACAGGAAGGGGTGGGTCAAATTTATATTAGGGGGGTGCCCGAGTTTAGTCTTGCCTAGGGCAGCACAAAACCAAGATACACCACTGCACTGACCACGTCGCTGCTGGTGCCGCGCCTGCCGGGCTGCCGGCCGTGCTGGAGGACGGAGGAAGTAGTGAGCACTTAGCACTGACTTACGTGCTCCCTCCCTGCTCCGCCTCCTGGCTCGGCCGCTCCGCTGCTCTGGTCTCTGCTCAGTCGCTTGCCTGACAGGGTGGGAGTTCTGGAAGGGGTGGTGGGAGGCCGATAGATATGTGGGGGTGGGGGGGCATACATTTTTTTTGCTATGGGGCCCATGCATTTCTAGCTACGCCCCTGCCAGATCCTATACACTGTGCATTCCTAATCTGTTTTTAACTGTTATGTTCATGTAATGTGCATGGTTCACGAGCAGGTGGCAGCAAACAGGGCAGAGCTATAGTTAGAGAGAATGGAACTTTCCATTCCATTCTACCCCCCCCCCCCATCTCTGGAGAGAAGAGGGTTAGTCCTACTTCCTGCAGGAATGGTGGGGACCAGTTAGATCCACTTTAGGTCTTCCCTAGACAGCGGAAGGGTGTGCAGGGACAAGTCTCTTCTAGACGTGCCCACGCCAGCCAGAGCAACCTAAGCTCTGCTGGCCATGGAGGCAAAAGCCTAAAGAGCCAGGAGATTAGTTCCTCGGCTAAAGATAAGTCAGATTACAGAAGAAGTGCAGCATACAGAAGAAGCCAAGTTATCCAGTCAGCTTGTCAGTACAGCAGAGTGAGAGAAAGATATAGCATAGTTGAGTTTGCCTGCCAGTTTAATGCTAAAGCCTGCTGGAACCAAGACAAAGCCTGAAACTGTTTTGGAGAAACATTTATTCAAGTAAAGCTGCCATTGAACTTCATCTCAAGGTCTGGACTCAAGTTATTTCTTCAAATCCCTCAATTATTCCCCCTATTTATTGCTTTGGAGCTATGCCTGGGCTCCAGCCGTATGCAGGTAGGAGCACCGTGACACACATAAAGAGACATTTAGGCTGTACTATACCACTCGGCATTTCTTACACCTGGGACGCGACATAGAGGGCCCTGGGGTGGGGCCGCCCATTGCACACCTACACCAAGAACTGAGCAGGGAAAGTGGTGGCCGGAGGACTCCGGGTTTTCCGGGGTCCGGCCACCACCAAGCACTCTTCCCATAGTAATGAATGAGAGTGCACCGTGCATGCGTGGACACTGCTCCCATCCATTCCTATGGGGCGGAAATAGCTGAGCCAAGCTCGACTATTTTGGGCAGCCCCATATAAATGAAAGAAGGGCGGCTGCGAATGTGTAGTCGCCCCTGTTCTCAGTGTAGGTGCGTGTCCCAGAGGTAGGACCCGCACTTATCAATTAGGGCATATCCTAGCGATATGCCCCCATTGTCTGAGATGGGAAAACCCCTTGACTTTTCCTGGCTCCTAAAGTTATTAAAGGGGTTCTCTGTGAATTAAGAAAATAAAAATACCTAAATATTACTTTATTGTAAATATATTCTCAAATACCTTTCATTATTTATAATGGTTCATTTTGTCTGGGGAGCAATCATCAGGGGAAACAAAATGGCTGCTGTCCCATTATTTCACACAAAACCTGTCCTGATTACACAGCAGGACAAGTAAGGCTACTTTTACACTAGCATTTTAGCTCAATACTGAAAAAAAAAACGCTTCATTTTTGTCCCCATTCATTGTCAATGAGGACAAAACTGAACTGAACAGAACTGTTCTGCTGCCAAACTGTTTTGTCATTGCTCACTGCACTACTATTACCCTGCAGTGTTGGTGTTGCACCAAAGGGACCCTGCCTTGCACCTAGCAACCTGCAACACCGAGGGCACCTCAACCGTCATCAGGCAAGAGGACCTCAAAACAGGAAAGTGCCCCAAAAGGAAGAAAGGTGCAAACTTCCACATCACTGCATGAGCCCAGGAAACGTCAGAACTGTGATTACTACTACAACTCCCATCTGGCCACCCACAATCATGCATGCCCCTGTGGCACACTGCACAAGCAATACCCAGAGCTGTGGCTTGTAGTACAAAGGCAAGTGTATAGGGCACAGCTTTTGAAACAATAATTACTACTGGCAAGACTTCACATGCTATGCCCATTGTTCATTGATTCTCTACTAAGCATTACTGCTGGGGGGCATGGAACTGAACAGACATCAGGTATGCAGCATTCATCCTTTTACTGCCTTATACCAACAGGGATACTGTCATGTCATTTTCACCTATATAACTAACAGCACTGCCCAACAGAAGATTCCAAGCATACCTGTCGGTACTTGCCTTTATTCCATGTCCAGAAAAAGTGCTTTTATTCTGCTGGAAAACCGCTCCCAAGTGCCCGGCTGGGCAGGGTGTGCTGTTTCAAGTGCCAAAAGCAAACCATACTGAAGAGGGGAGGGCTGCTTTAGCTGCTCATATCTTGAGATTGGTAGCAGCTAGAGATATGGTTGGCATTCCAAGCTTTCAAACAATACCAGAATCACAGCATTATATCCACTACATCAGAATATGTAGCTGTTAGAAATAACTAAAAATTGTGACCCCCATTGGGGACAGTTGGATGCTAATGTCTGTAAAGCGCTGCGGAATATAGTAGCGCTATATAAGTGCATAAAATAAATAAATAAATAAAAATACGGGTTTTTAGTTTTTGTGATGTGCAACCTATATATTTCTTATTGCAAAGAGAACACAGCATCATGTAAATGACAAATGTAGTATTGCAATTTATATAATTCCTAATTGTGAAAGATGCAGTGTCATCTGCGTTTGAAAACTGTTTACTTAAAGGGGTTGTCCGGGTTCAGAGCTGCCGGACATACCCTTATTTTCACCCAGGCAGCCCCCCTGAGGCTAGCATCGGAGAATCTGATGCTCCGATGCTCTCCCTTGCCCTGCGCTAAATCGCGCAGGGCAAGGTCTCTTTTGTTTTCAATAACACACTGCTGGGCAGAAACTTCCGCCCGGCAGTGTGTCCGGTGACGTCACCAGCTCTGATGGGTGGTCTTTAGTGCTGCCCTAGCCGTTTTACTGGCTAGGGCAGCACTAAATCCAACCCATCAGTGCCGGTGACGTCACCGGGCTTCCTGGCAGCTCCATGGAGAGCCCCGGTATCTCACCGGATATCCAAAAAATGCCTTTGCCCTGCGCAATTTAGCGCAGGGCAAAGGAGAGCATCGGAGCATGAACTGCTCCGATGCTCAAGTCAGGGGGGCTGCCGGGGTGAAAATGGAGGTATGTCCGGGTTCAGCTTTGAACCCGGACAACCCCTTTAATACTACATGTCCGCATGTACGGCAAGGATGGGAGCCACATCTATAAAAGCCGGTACTTTGTAGCCAAGTAGCCTTGTGTGTTTTTGTGGACTGGAATAAACTGGGTGATAAGATTTGTCCTATCGATGGGGATCTCCTATAAATAACATCACATCCTTGTTGTATCAGTCCCTTTACCGTAGCATCATCTTCTAAGATAGGCAAGTATTTATAAACAATATCTTTAATCTGATTGAACTGATTGCTATATTGGAGCATAAGCAACGGTTTACTTTTAAATCTTGCTGTTTGCAACTCTGCTTTTTTATTGATATTTTTATTAACAAGGCTGATACATTTTTTTTTTGGAGACTAACTGTCTGGCATGGCGTAGGGACCAATTTGTATAACTGCGCATTTTTAGCCGTTGGGTCAGTATTTCTGCCTCCTTCTCATATTAGGTAGGATCAGAGCAGTTGCACTTAACGCGCGTTAATTCGCCTATGGGGATTGCTTTAATGGTGTGTTTTGGGTGTGAACTGGCAGCATGTAAGATTGTGTTGCCTGCTGTTGCTTTTCTATGAGTGGAAGTGACTATTAGTTTCTCCTCCATTCCACACAGTGTTAAATCCAGAAAGGAAACAGTGTGTGGCTCTTGATGGTAAGTGAACCTCAGATTATAGTCATTTCTGTTTAAATGATTCACAAATTCTAGTATGGCAGACACATCGTCCCGACATATAAACAGCAGGTCATCCATGTATCTGCCATACCAGAAAAGGTTATCAGAAAACGGATTTTCATCGCCATAAATGGCTTGATTCTCCCAATAGGCCATTACCAGGTTTGCCAGCGAAGGTGAATATTTCGCCCCCATTGATACACCCCCATCGAAGGAGAAGTAATTATGTTTCATCAAAAAAGCAACGGCCTGTATTATGTATGCACATAAATCCGTGGTGTAATCACTCCAAAATTCCAACTGATGTTTCAGTGCTACAAGTGCCACATCGTAAGGTACTGATGTATAGAGTGATACAACATCACATGTCAACCAACAGAATTCTCTGTTCCATGATAAATCAGAAAAGCTGCACAGAACGTCTCTGCTATCTTGTAGAAAACCAGGTAATCCCCTCACTATTGGCCGAGGCAGAGAGTCTACCAATCCCCCCAACCTTTCACACACTGCCCTATTCCCAAGACAATCGGTCTCATAGGTGGATTTTGGGCACATTTGTGTACCTTGGGCAGTGCATGAAGTATTGGTACGGTAGGGTATTCTACATAAATAAATTCTGCCTGTTTTTCAGAAATTACTCCTAGAGATACACCTTCTGACACAAAGTGACGAACCTTCAGCTGAATTTCAGCCGTCGGGTTATAATTAATCCTTCGGTATGCGGTAGTGTCATTTAACATTATATTGACACTGTGGATTTGTAATGCTAAGAATCCATCACGACCACTGTTCCCCCCTTATCCGCCATTCTAATAGTAAGGCCTTATTCACACGTCCGTTGTTTCTTTCCTGATCTGTTCCGTTTTTTGCGGAACAGATCTGGACCCATTCATTTTCAATGGGTCCTGAAAAAAACCTGACATTGAGCTGTCCGTTTTTTTTCAGGACCCATTGAAAATGAATGGGTCCAGATCTGTTCCGCAAAAAACGGAACAGATCAGGAAAGAAACAACGGACGTGTGAATAAGGCCTAATACTGGATATTTCTTTAAGTTGCTGAAGTGCATCCCGTTGTTTGTTTTAAGCTGTTAGAAGCGCAGCAAGGAGTGAAATCTGTGAAACATGTTTTATCTTTCAATTGTTTTCTCTGCCAAACCAAATTCAAACAGCTGTATCTTCCGATGTAATGGATATAATGCTGTGATTCTGGTATTGTCTGAAAGCTTGGAATGCCAACTTTCAAACAAGACCAACTTTACCATTTTCTACACCTGTTTTAGGAGTAGAAAAATATCTAAATGTAAGACAGCTCGGAAACTATCTTACATTTAGAAGCAGCGGTGGATCTGCTGAAGTTATGAAGAAGCCGGCTCCTTTACATAACTTTGGCAGAACCACTGCCAGCTTAGGGCTTTATTAAGACCGGAGTCGAAAACGTCGGTCTTAATTATAATGGCTCGTTTTGTCTGGGGAGCAATCCTCAGGGGAAACAAAATGGTCGCTGTCCCATTAGTTCACACAAAACCTGTCCTGATCACACAGCAGGACAAGTAAGGCTACTTTCACACTAGCGTTTTAGCTCAATACCGGAAAAAAACGCTTTAGTTTGGTCCCCATTCATTGTCAATGGGGACAAAACTGAACTGAACAGAACGGAGTGCTCCAAAATGCATTCCGTTTAGTTGCGTTCCCATACCGGAGAGCAAACCGCAACATGTTGTAGTTTGCTCTCCGTCCTGGGATGCGGAGCAAGACGGATCCGGCATGACCCCCAATGAAAGTCAATGGGGACTGATCCGTTTTCTCTGCCACAATAGAAAACGGATCCGTCCCCCATTGACTTTCAATGGAGTTCATGACGGATCCGTCTTGGCTATGTTAAAGATAATACAACCGGATACGTTCATGACAGATGCAGATGGTTGTATTATCAGTAACGGAAGCGTTCTTGCTGAACCCTGCCGGAGCCAGCAAAAACGTTAGTGTGAAAGTACCCTTACTTCACAACACTGAGGTAAAGAGCTGCCGCATCCTCTCCTACTTGTCAGGAATTATGATCCTGAACACAGATGATAAGAACTTCAGCTGAATCTCTGTAGGAATGGAGTTCATGAGGAGACATAAAGTACAGAGAGGACGAACAGGACAGACTGTGGTAATGTGTTGCTGTAGTAATGGACACTGTGCTGCTGCTCATTAGCCCCATCCCCACCCTCCTCTCATGTCTCCTCATCATCTCCATTCCCACAGAGATTTACCTTTATTCAGGATCATGATTCCTGACAAGCAGAGTAGAGAGGAGGATGAGGCAGCTCTATGGCTCATAGTGGTGAAGTAACTTGTGTGATTAGGACAGGTTTTGTGTGTACTGATAGAACGGTGGCCATTTTGTTTCCCCTGATGATTGCTCCCCAGGACAACACAAGCCATTCTAAGTAATGAAAGGCATTTGTGAATATATTTATTATAAAATAATATTTAAGTATTTTCATTTTTTTATTCCTGGAGAACCCCTTTAAAAACCGGTCAGTGAGTGTCTGACACACTGCACCGCCAGCAATCAGCTGTTCCCTGCAGCCTCCGGAGCCAGGAACTAGCACTTTGAATGGAGCAGGAAGTACAGCTCTGTTCCATGCGTGGCTCCCACTGAAGTGAACGGCAGCTGAGCTGCAGTAACCCAGCACAGCCACTATACTTTGGGGGAGATTTATCAAGACCGTCACTTACTGTGCTGATTTTGATAATCCCCTGGGCTGCGAGAGGATGCGCCTAATTTCACCTCATCATATATTAGCATATCAGTCGATGCGCCTAGACAGAAACCTTCAGCAACTGGCGATCCGCAATTTGCGGATGCAAAAACGTCCATGGCTGTGTGCATGAGCCCTAATTCTGAGGATAAGTCAGTAACATCAGGAGCCTGGAAAACTCCTTTAACATAACCATTTGTGAAGGTGGCTATAATTTTCTAATGTATTTATTTTACCTTTATTGCTCCTATCTCTTGTTCCGGGCTGTGGTCACATGACCATGTCCATGCAGTTCTTTCTTATTTCCTGTGATGTTATGTCCATGGGCGAGGCAGTGATAGGGGTGTGTCTATGTAACTAGCTGGGTGGGAGGAGCTATACACTAGTTGGGCATTGTTAGGGGCGGGGCTAGAGCTGAGGCAAAGAAAGGAGGAGAGGTGCATCATGGGTTTGGCTGGATACAAGAACAGGAAGTTCTACATACAGGGTGGAAACAAACCAGAAGGATTGCTTTACATGGTGAAAACGGGTCAGGAACGTCCAAATTGAATAAGAAAAGGCATGGGGAAGATGTACATGAGGTATGCAACTACATGAACATATCTGTTAAATACCTCAGTAATCCTGGAAAACCCCTTTAAGCCTTTGGTAAAGACAGACTGTATTTACAAGCAGCCTTTCCACAGTGCGGCACACTGATTTCTATGCTTTGATGATGCTGGGATCTGTTTGCATCTCTTTTAGGAGCCATGTCTGGTTTACTATCCAGCTTGATAGATAAATGGAGGACGCGGTGTGCTAGCTCTTTGTATTCGCCCTTGTACTGTATATATTTTTCCAGTCAGACATTGCTTTATACACAAAGTGAACCTCATTTAGATATAATTAAAGCTAGACATTGAGCCGCCACACAGACAAACATATATATGTCACTGTAACAAGCCAGGGCGCACATGTTGTACACATACAGAGCTCCTATTCAGCAGGCCACACTTACATCACACACACATGCTGAGCACATGTTCACACAAAGGTAACGCTAATGTCTGACGAGGGGGGAGAATCTGATGGGGAAGGGACTGGGGAAATAGGGAGAAATGAGATGTAGTGAGCACACAGTGGTCATGGAGGATGAGGAGGGACAGGAGGGCTTCCATCATTTTCAGAATTTCATCATAAAATGTAAACCTTGCCGTATATTGGAAACATCACAATTTAGGGCAGCAGCCAAATTTTTAAAAATATACATTTGGGGGGCACTGCGGCTGGCACAGTAATATGAAACACTGAGACTGGCACTGTAATGGTAATGCTAAGGCTGGCACTGTAATAAGTAAAGCCGCGGCTGACACTTTGATAAGCAACGCCGAAGCTGGCACTGTAATAAGTAACCCTGAGGCTGGCACTGTAATAAGTAACTCTGCGGCTGGCACTGTAATAAGCAATGCCGAGGCTGGCAATGTAATAAGTAGCGTTGCGGCTGGCACTGTAATAAGCAACGCCGAGGCTGGCACTGTAATAAGTAACACCAAGGCTGGCACTGTAATAAGCAACACCAAGGCTGGCACTGTAATAAGCAACACCAAGGCTGGCACTGTAATAAGTAACACCAAGGCTGGCACTGTAATAAGCAACACCAAGGCTGGCACTGTAATAAGTAACACTGCGACTAGCACTGTAATAAGTAACACTGAGGATGGCACTGTAATGAGTTAAGCTGCGGCTGGCACTGTAATAAGTAACGCTGAGGATGCCACTGTAATAAGTTAAGCTGCGGCTGGCACTGTAATAGGTAACACTGCGTCTGGCACTGTAATAGGTAACACTGCGGCTGGCACTGTAATAGGTAACACTGCGGCTGGCACTGTAATAAGTAGCACTGTGGCTGGCACTGTAATAAGTAACGCTGAGGCTGGCACTGTAATAAGTATCGCTGAGACTGGCAATGTAATAAGTACCGCTGCGGCTGACACTTTAATAAGTATCACTGAGGCTGGCACTGTAATAACTAATGCTGAGGATGGCACTGCAGCCTGTATTGAGGGCTCACTGTATTTGGAGGCACAGTGGTTGGCGCTGTAATGGAAAATGCGCGATTTTTCCACCCGAGTGCAAAACTTTTTAATGTGTTTTGCACGCGCGTGAGAAAAATCGGCATGTTTAGTTAGGTGTTGTGTAGATTTTATTATTTCCCCTTATAACATGGTTATAAGGGGAAATAATAGCATTCTTAATACAGAATGCTTAGTAAAATAGGGCTGGAGGGGTTAAAAAAAATAATAATAATTTAACTCACCTTAATCCACTTGGTGATGGATCATGTGATGGACCATGTGATGAGCGCAGTGACGTCACCACAGGTCCTTTTCCTCCTGCACAGCAAAGAAGAAGAAAGAAGAGAAGCCGGGCTGCGCGAATAAGTGGATTAAGGTGAGTTAAATTATTATTATTATTATTATTTTAACCCCTCAACCCCTATTTTAATAAGCATTCTGTGTTAGGAATGCTATTATTTTCCCTTATAACCATGTTATAAGGGAAAATAATAATGATCGGGTCCCCATCCCGATCATCTCCTAGCATCCCATGCGTGAAAATCACACCGCAACCGCACTTGCTTGCGGATGCTTGCGATTTTCACGCAACCCCATTCACTTCTATGGTGCCTGCGTTGCGTGAAAAACGCACAAAATAGAGCATGCTGCGATTTTCACGCAACGCACAAGTGATGCGTGAAAATCACCGCTCATGTGCACAGCCCCATAGAAAAGAATTGGTCCGGATTCAGTGCGGCTGACACTGTAATAAGTAACACTGCGACTGGCACTGTAATAAGTAACACTGCGGCTGGCACTGTAATAAGTAACACTGCGGCTGGCACTGTAATAAGTAACACTGCGGCTGGCACTGTAATAAGTAACACTGCGGCTGGCACTGTAATAAGTAACACTGCGGCTGACACTGTAATAAGTAACACTGCGGCTGGCACTGTAATAAGTAACACTGCGGCTGACACTGTAATAAGTAACACTGCGGCTGACACTGTAATAAGTAACACTGCGGCTGGCACTGTAATAAGTAACACTGAGGCTGGACTGTAATAAGTAACACTGCGGCTGGCACTGTAATAAGTAACGCTGAGGATGCCACTGTAATAAGTTAAGCTGCAGCTGGCACTGTAATACCTAGCGCTGAAGATGCCGCTGTATTAAGTTAAGCTGTGGCTGGCACTGTAATAGGTAACACTGCGGCTGGCACTGTAATAAGTAATGCTGAGGCTGGCACAGTAATACATAATGCTGAAGCTGGCACTGTAATAAGTAACTCTGAGGCTGGCACTGTAATAAGTAACGCTGAGACTATGACTGTAATAAGTAATGCTGAGGCTGGCACTGCAATAAGTAACGCTGAGACTGGCACTGTAATAAGTAACGCTGAGACTGGCACTGTAATAAGTAACGCTGAGACTGGCACTGTAATAAGAAAAACTGAGGCTGGCACTGTAATAAGTAACGCTGAGACTGGCACTGTAATAAGTTAAGCTGTGGCTGGCACTGTAATAAGTAACACTGTGGCTGGCACTGTAATAAGTTAAGCTGTGGCTGGCACTGTAATAAGTAACACTGTGGCTGGCACTGTAATAAGTAATGCTGAGGCTGGCACTGTAATACATAATGCTGAGGCTGAGTGGCACTGTAATAAGTTGCACTGCGGCTGACACTGTAATAAGTAATGTTGAGGATGCCACTGTAATGAGTTAAGCTGCGGCTGGCACTGTAATAAGTAACGCTGAGGATGCCACTGTGATAAGTTAAGCTGCGGCTGGCACTGTAATAAGTAACGCTGAGGCTGGCACAGTAATACGAAATGCTAAGGCTGGCACTGTAATAAGTAAAGCCGTGGCTAGCACTTTGATAAGCAACACCGAGGCTGGCACTGTAATTAGTAATGCTGTGGCTGGCACTGTAATAAGCAACGCCGAGGCTGGCACTGTAATAAGTAAAGCTGAGACAGCACTGTAATAAGTAACACTGAGGATGCCACTGTAAATAGGAACACTGAGGCTTGCACTGTAATAAGTAATGCAGAGGCTGGCACTGTAACAAGTAATGCAGAGGCTGGCACTGTAATAAGTAACGCAGAAGCTGGCACTGTAATACATAATGCTGAGGCTGGAACTGTAATAAGTAACGCAGAAGCTGGCACTGTAATACATAACGCTGAGGCTGGAACTGTAATAAGTAACACAGAAGCTGGCACTGTAACAAGTAAAGCTGAGACTAGCACTGTAATAAGTAACGCTGAGACTGGCACTTTAATAAGTAACACTGAGGATGGCACTGTAATAACTAACGCTGAGGATGGCACTGCAGCCTGTATTGAGGGCTCACTGTAATTGGAGGCACAGTGGTTGGCACTGCAATACCAATCAATGTACTGAGGGGTCTGTGACTGGCACTACATTTGGTGGTCGGCACTGTATTTGGGGACAATTAGATCACATGGAATTTGAGGGTTTTCTGATATTGATGCCAAAGTCTGAAGAACTCGACACCTCTGATTGGAGGAGAGATGCTGAATGACAGGGCTTTCCTCGTCAAGCACCCCCCACATACTTCCCACAGTAGGTGCCCTTTTTCTACAGCACCCCGCACATGACAGTGGTAAAAAAAAAAAATTAAAAGAAGTCCCATATTGTCAACAGGTCCAGATTGACATAAGGCGGGGCCAGCAATACCACAGTGCAGCACAATATACTGCCCCAGCAGAACCTAATGCCACAGTGCCGCACAATATACTGCCCCAGCAGAACCAAATACCACAGTGCAGCACAATATACTGCCCCAGCAGAACCTAATGCCACAGTGCCGCACAATATACTGCCCCAGCAGAACCAAATACCACAGTGCAGCACAGTATACTGCCCCAGCAGAACCAAATACCACAGTGCAGCACAATATACTGCCCCAGCAGAACCAAATACCACAGTGCAGCACAATATACTGCCCCAGCAGAACCTAATGCCACAGTGCCGCACAATATACTGCCTCAGCAGAACCAAATACCACAGTGCAGCACAATATACTGCCCCAGCAGAACCTAATGCCACAGTGCAGCACAATATACTGCCTCAGCAGAACCAAATACCACAGTGCAGCACAATATACTGCCTCAGCAGAACCAAATGCCACAGTGGGGCACAGTATACTGCTCCAGCAGAACCAAATACCACAATGCAGCACAATATACTGCCCTAGCAGAACCAAATACTACTGTGCAGCACAATATACTGCCTCAGCAGAACCAAGTACCACAGTGCAGCACAATATACTGCCCCAGCAGAACCAAATGCCACAGTGGGGCACAATATACTGCTCCAGCAGAACCAAATACCACAATGCAGCACAATATACCGCCCTAGCAGAACCAAATACTACTGTGCAGCACAATATACTGCCTCAGCAGAACCAAGTACCACAGTGCAGCACAATATACTGCCCCAGCAGAACCAAATACCACAGTGAAGCACAATATACTGCCCCAGCAGAACCAAATACCACAGTGCAACACAATATACTGCCCCAGCAGAACCAAATACCACAGTGCAACACAATACACTGCCCCAGCAGAACCAAATATCATAGGGCAGCACAATATACTGCCCCAGCAGAACCAAATACCACAGTGCTGCACAATATACTGCCCCAGCAGAACCAAATACCACAGTTCAGCACAATATATTGCCCCAGCAGAACCAAATCCCACAGTTCAGCACAATATACTGCCACAGCAAACCAAATACCACAGTGCAGCACAATATACTGCCTCAGCAGAACCAAATACCACAGTGCAGCACAATATACTGCCCCAGCAGAACCAAATACCGCAGTGCAACACAATACACTGCCCCAGCAGAACCAAATATCATAGGGCAGCACAATATACTGCCCCAGCAGAACCAAATACCACAGTGCTGCACAATATACTGCCCCAGCAGAACCAAATACCACAGTTCAGCACAATATATTGCCCCAGCAGAACCAAATCCCACAGTTCAGCACAATATACTGCCACAGCAAACCAAATACCACAGTGCAGCACAATATACTGCCTCAGCAGAACCAAATACCACAGTGCAGCACAATATACTGCCCCATTAGAGCCAAATACCACAGTGCAGCACAATATACTGCCCCAGCAGAACCAAATCCCACAGTTCAGCACAATATACTGCCACAGCAAACCAAATACCACAGTGCAGCACAATATACTGCCTCAGCAGAACCAAATACCACAATGCAGCACAATATACTGCCCTAGCAGAACCAAATCCTACTGTGCAGCACAATATACTGCCTCAGCAGAACCAAGTACCACAGTGCAGCACAATATACTGCCCCAGCAGAACCAAATACCACAGTGAAGCACAATATACTGCCCCAGCAGAACCAAATACCACAGTGCAGCACAATATACTGCCCCAGCAGAACCAAATACCACAGTGCCGCACAATATACTGCCCCAGCAGAACCAAATGCCACAGTGCAGCACAATATACTGCCTCAGCAGAACCAAATACCACAGTGCCGCACAATATACTGCCACAGCAGAACCAAATGCCACAGTGGGGCACAATATACTGCCTCAGCAGAACCAAATACCACAATGCAGCACAATATACTGCCCTAGCAGAACCAAATACCACTGTGCAGCACAATATACTGCCTCAGCAGAACCAAGTACCACAGTGCAGCACAATATACTGCCCCAGCAGAACCAAATACCACAGTGAAGCACAATATACTGCCCCAGCAGAACCAAATACCACAGTGCAGCACAATATACTGCCCCAGCAGAACCAAATACCACAGTGCCGCACAATATACTGCCCCAGCAGAACCAAATGCCACAGTGCAGCACAATATACTGCCTCAGCAGAACCAAATACCACAGTGCCGCACAATATACTGCCTCAGCAGAACCAAATACCACAGTGTGGCACAATATACTGCCCCAGCAGAACCAAATACCACAGTGTGGCACAATATACTGCCCTAGCAGAACCAAATACCACAGTGCCGCACAATATACTGCCTCAGCAAAACCAAACACCACAGTGCAGCACAATATACTGCCTCAGCAGAACCAAATACCACAGTGCAGCACAATATACTGCCCCAGCAGAACCAAATACCACAGTGCAGCACAATATACTGCCCCAGCAGAACCAAATACCACAGTGCCACACAATATACTGCCCCAGCAGAACCAAATGCCACAGTGCAGCACAATATACTGCCCCAGCAGAACCAAATACCACAGTGCCGCACAATATACTGCCCCAGCAGAACCAAATGCCACAGTGGGGCACAATATACTGCCTCAGCAGAACCAAATACCACAATGCAGCACAATATACTGCCCTAGCAGAACCAAATACCACTGTGCAGCACAATATACTGCCCCAGCAGAACCAAATATCGTAGAGCAGCACAATATACTGCCCCAGCAGAACCAAATACCACAGTGCAACACAATACACTGCCCCAGCAGTACCAAATACCACAGTTCAGCACAATATACTGCCCCAGCAGAACCAAATCCCACAGTTCAGCACAATATACTGCCACAGCAAACCAAATACCACAGTGCAGCACAATATACTGCCCCAGCAGAACCAAATACCACAGTGCAGCACAATATATTGCCTCAGCAGAACCAAATACCACAGTTCAGCACAATATACTGCCCCAGCAGAACCAAATACCACAGTGCAGCACAATATACTGCCCCAGCAGAACCAAATACCACAGTGCCGCACAATATACTGCCCCAGCAGAACCAAATGCCACAGTGGGGCACAATATACTACCTCAGCAGAACCAAATACCACAATGCGGCACAATATACTGCCCTAGCAGAACCAAATACCACTGTGCAGCACAATATACTGCCCCAGCAGAACCAAATATCGTAGAGCAGCACAATATACTGCCCCAGCAGAACCAAATACCACAGTGCAACACAATACACTGCCCCAGCAGTACCAAATACCACAGTTCAGCACAATATACTGCCCCAGCAGAACCAAATCCCACAGTTCAGCACAATATACTGCCACAGCAAACCAAATACCACAGTGCAGCACAATATACTGCCCCAGCAGAACCAAATACCACAGTGCAGCACAATATACTGCCTCAGCAGAACCAAATACCACAGTTCAGCACAATATACTGCCCCAGCAGAACCAAATACCACAGTTCAGCACAATATACTGCCACAGCAAACCAAATACCACAGTGCAGCACAATATACTGCCTCAGCAGAACCAAATACCACAATGCAGCACAATATACTGCCCTAGCAGAACCAAATCCTACTGTGCAGCACAATATACTGCCTCAGCAGAACCAAGTACCACAGTGCAGCACAATATACTGCCCCAGCAGAACCAAATACCACAGTGAAGCACAATATACTGCCCCAGCAGAACCAAATACCACAGTGCAGCACAATATACTGCCCCAGCAAAACCAAATACCACAGTGCCGCACAATATACTGCCCCAGCAGAACCAAATGCCACAGTGCAGCACAATATACTGCCTCAGCAGAACCAAATACCACAGTGTCGCACAATATACTGCCACAGCAGAACCAAATGCCACAGTGGGGCACAATATACTGCCTCAGCAGAACCAAATACCACAGTGTGGCACAATATACTGCCCCAGCAGAACCAAATACCACAGTGTGGCACAATATACTGCCCTAGCAGAACCAAATACCACAGTGCCGCACAATATACTGCCTCAGCAAAACCAAACACCACAGTGCAGCACAATATACTGCCTCAGCAGAACCAAATACCACAGTGCAGCACAATATACTGCCCCAGCAGAACCAAATACCACAGTGCAGCACAATATACTGCCCCAGCAGAACCAAATACCACAGTGCCGCACAATATACTGCCCCAGCAGAACCAAATGCCACAGTGCAGCACAATATACTGCCACAGCAGAACCAAATGCCACAGTGGGGCACAATATACTGCCTCAGCAGAACCAAATGCCACAATGCAGCACAATATACTGCCCTAGCAGAACCAAATACCACTGTGCAGCACAATATACTGCCCCAGCAGAACCAAATATCGTAGAGCAGCACAATATACTGCCCCAGCAGAACCAAATACCACAGTGCAACACAATACACTGCCCCAGCAGAACCAAATCCCACAGTTCAGCACAATATACTGCCACAGCAAACCAAATACCACAGTGCAGCACAATATACTGCCTCAGCAGAACCAGATACCACAATGCAGCACAATATACTGCCCCAGCAGAACCAGATACCACAGTGCAGCACAATATACTGCCTCAGCAGAACCAAGTACCACAGTGCAGCACAATATACTGCCCCAGCAGAACCAAATACCACAGTGAAGCACAATATATTGCTCCAGCAGAACCAAATACCACAGTGCAGCACAATACACTGCCCCAGCAGAACCAGATACCACAGTGCAGCACAATATACTGCCCCAGCAGAACCAAATACCACAGTGCAGCACAATACACTGCCCCAGCAGAACCAGATACCACAGTGCAGCACAATATACTGCCCCAGCAGAACCAAATACCACAGTGCCACACAATATACTGCCCCAGCAGAACCAAATGCCACAGTGCAGCACAATATACTGCCCCAGCAGAACCAAATACCACAGTGAAGCACAATATATTGCTCCAGCAGAACCAAATACCACAGTGCAGCACAATATACTGCCCCTGCAGAACCAAATACCACAGTGCCACACAATATACTGCCCCAGCAGAACCAAGTACCACAGTGCAGCACAATATACTGCCCCAGCAGAACCAAATACCACAGTGAAGCACAATATATTGCTCCAGCAGAACCAAATACCACAGTGCAGCACAATATACTGCCCCTGCAGAACCAGATACCACAGTGCAGCACAATATACTGCCCCAGAAGAACCAAATACCACCGTGCAGCACAAAATACTGCCTCAGAAGCATAAAATACTGCCTCTGTGTGGTGGCCAGTGCCAGCTGCCATGTTCTGTCCTCCTCCACATTTGTCTAATTAAGATATTGCGGAGGGTGATGATGAAGTGAGACACGGGCCACAGCCATACCTTCAGCATCCTGCCTGGTCTTTCTGTGGTTCGCAAAATGGACACAGTGTGAATGCACCCTTACTCAGGACTCAGTTGAAGCATCTTTGGCATCGATTACAGCCTCCAGTCTTTTTGGTTACATGCATTGTCCGCTGTGAGACCTTATAGACAGGGATATGTATTTCCAAATCATGTCCAATCAACTGAATTTATCACAGGAGGACTCCAATTAAGGTGCAGGAATGTCTCATAGATGATCATAAATTTCAATTGTCACAGCAAAGGGTCTGAATACTTAAAGGGAACCTGTCATGTGGATATTTGATTATAATCTAACTAATTATATACAATCATTAACTACTAAAAGGTACCTTAGATGTATTCACTTACTGGTGTGACAGATGGTTACCTCATAATATACACACAAAGATGCTGCATGCTAATGAGCTGATTGGAGTCCAGCGTGATGTCATTAAGTCCAGCGATTTTTTAATTCAGAGCTATAGCCACTTCCCTGCCCACCTGCTGCTGATTCATATGGAAAATAACTGTCAATCAGCAGCAGGTAGGCGGGAAGAGTCAGGAGCTCATGAATATTCAGGACTCATCATTATGAGCTGGAACTTTTCAATACAAAATGTTGGCAGATTGACTGGGTCAATTAAAGAAAGTGACCCAGCATTTTGCTAAGAGAATCAGTCACCTTTTTATGTTGCCCGTAGTTAGGACACCATACAACTGGTGACAGGTTCCCTTTATGGTTCAATCATATTTATTGAAGCAAAAATGAAAATGAGATACAAAGTCACATGACAAGTGTGGAAAAGGGCAATATAACCTGTGCCCAATTATAAAGGAAACATGGCTATCATAAGTATGCAAATAAGTGTGATGAGTCTGAACAAATAAGACCAAGACAAGACAAGGGGCTGGAAAACGGAAGGGAAGGAAATGCAGGGGGAGGGGAGGGGATGTGTAAAAAGAAACCTGAACTTCACCAGGTACAACTACCAGTATCTAGCCAAGTGTGAAATCTAGGAGAGCTTTGGAATTGCAGCCAAGGGTCCCATGTTTGCGAGTAGGAACGCGGACAGGTTCGCTTTAAACCAGTGACTTACAGGTGACGCGATCACATGCATGTTCCCCATCTTTTCTGTCTGGTCCGGACTACCATGAAGATGACTTGTCTACAAAGTTTGCTGCCCAGGCATCTTTGGCTCCTTCCTTTTTCAACACCCTCAATATCTTCTCCCCTTCTACACAACCTCCCCATCCTGCTGATATCCCATTTGTCCCTATTACTTTACCTGCTGTGCTGCAAAGTGTCAATCATTTTGTCATAACTCTAATTACCCCCCAAAAAATAATCAGCTCCTTTAAAACAACAGTGACAGACAGTGCCCCAAAAATAATATTGAAAATGCCCCATCTTGTACAGCAGATGAAAATAGATCACCACACAGTAAAAGTAATATCTTGAGGCCCCACACAGTAAGGCCCCTTTCACACGGGCGAGTTTTCCGCGCAGGTGCAATGCGTGAAGTGAACGCATTGCACCCGCACTGAATCCGGACCCATTCACTTCAATGGGGCTGTGCACATGAGCGGTGATTTTCACACATCACTTGTGCGCTGCGTGAAAATCGCAGCAAGCTCTATTTTGTGCGTCACGCAAACCCCTCCAGCTCTATTGTACTAAGCATTTTGTATTAAGAATGCTATTACAAACTACACAATCTTGAACCCAAACCTGAACTTCTGTGAAGAAGTCCGTGTTCGGATCTGGGTACCACATTCAGTTTTTTATCACGCGCGTGCAAAACTCATCCGGACCTTATACGGACACGCTCGTGTGAAAGAGGCCTAACAGTGCCCCTTTGTGCTCCCACGCGGCAGTGATGTCCACCGTTGTGCCCCCTATAAGGGTACTGCTACACAGTGGCACTGGTCACACAATGTGTTGCTGTCAGGACAGCAGAGTAGCAGTGAATCCATAAAAGTGAGTAGAATCACTGCGTGAGTCGCAACAAATCCAGCAGTGTTGGATTTTTTGTAACTGCTGCGTGCGTGAGACCAAGTTTCATAGAAATAAGGATATCATTTAAGAAATGGAAAACCACAATTTGGAACAAGGAATGTCCAGCAATGTAGATGAGGAAAAGACACAAGCCTCAGCCAGCAGGGGGTCAGACATCCCTGAGATAACATACTCAGAAGTGCTGAGGAGCACTCAAGCAAGGAAAGCTGTAAAAGATGCCACCATTAGACAGAGTCCAGAGACCCTCTATGCTGATTTCACTTATAAGGAGCCACAGAGGAGGAAAACAGAAGTAGTGTTCTTCACTGAGAAGCCGTCTGCCTGGCACACAGACATATTAATGTATCAAAGTGCGGCATCAACAGGGGCCGACAGATCAGGGTAAAAGAAAAAGGGGATGAGGAAGACACTGTACTCCCCATAAATCTATACAACACCGGCACCATCATGATACAAGGCAATGAGGACAACTTAACACAGTTTAAAAGAACCTTTCCTCATATCAAAAACCTGGCCCAAAAATACAAGTCAGAAGAAAAACCAGAGACAACCCCCAAAGACCCCCCTGAGGCTTTAGGTGAGGATGCTTCCCACCCAACACCCAGCACTCTCAGAGACTGTTTATCTCAATTAGAAAGAGATTCGTTCAATTCAAAGAAGAACTTCAAAGAAACCGAAGTGACAAAAATGCAAATTACAAAGCACTTAATGAATTAAACAAACTGAAATGTGAATTTACAGCAGTTCTGGGAGAAATGCAATGTAAACTGCATGCCCTACAACAAGAAAATAGAAAGTTACAACAAGAGATAACAAATCTAAAGACACAGATACAGAATCAGGAAGGGGAGGGGGGGGGGGGGGGGGGGTCTGGGAAGAGCACAGACACAATGACAACCAGCATCCAGAACTTTATACCAAAGATCCGTAACACATTAACAACACCAGAAATGAATATAACCACACCAACCAATAGCGGATTGCTACACGCGGAGACAGAGTCAATGATTATTAGAACCCCAAGCACAAACCAACATGAAGACCTAGTAACAGGACCGAACAGAACCCAGAAACCTTCACCAAACAGCAAGTTGCCCGTAAGCCCCAATGTCTGGATACAGTACTAATCATAGACTCCAATGGGAAATACCTGAACATGAGGTGGCTTTTCCCAAAAGAAAGGGTTCAAAAAATTAATTGTGCCACGATCGAACAAGTCACAGCAGTTATCAATGATCCACACTTCACCAACCCAACCAATATCATCATACATACGGGTACAAACAACCTTCAAGACCATCAGCAGCAGATCGCAGAACAGCTGACCCAGCTGGCAAAAACTGCACAACAGAAGTTCCCAACCAGTAAAATAATAGTGTCATACCTGCTGCCCAGAAAGGATGTGCCCAACGATACCATCCAAACCATTAACACTGAACTAGCAGCTAAGATCAGCTCTGTGCCAAACGTCACCTTGGCACAACACCCCGCCATCAACTGCTTTCATCTATATGACAACAAGCACCTCAATAAGCAAGGAGTCAACCTCCTGGCCAAAGAAATGAAGGATGTACTAAACAGAACCCCCCGGCCTAGACCCTACACAGACCAATTTGGAGACAACAGGGAAAGTCCACCGACAACACAAAGACCTCAAGTTTTAAACGCCACACCACAAACAGGAAACAAGGCCCTGTACCCCAACGTGGGCAACAAGAGGCAAAAACCATGGAGGAAACCACCCGCCTCACACAGAGAAATACAGAGCAGAGACCTAGACGAGATAAAAAACCTGCTCAGAACTTTATGTAGAACATTCAAGTGACTGGACAACACAAGCCTTATCTATCATACCAAAACCAGTCAGACCCCCAGCTCGTCCTATGAAACCCGCTCATTACAAGGTATAAGGACCCGCTATGACATCCTTTATAATCAGCAGCTGGAACATCCAAGATCTGAACACGTCAGCCTTTGGATGTAAAGTAAATGATCCAGACTTCACCCAGAGTTTGAAGAACATCGACATTCAAATCCTTCTAGAAACATGGACTAAGGCAGAGAGCGAGTCCCTGGCACCCACTGGATACAGGAAATCTCTGTCCCGGCCCTGAAAAATAAAAACACCAAACTTGGCCGCTGTTTGGGAGGAATACTAGTGTTGTATAAAGTGGAGCTCCATGAGCAGATCAGACCAGTAAAACGGGGAAACAGCCACATCTGGAACAGAATAGACCGCTCCATCCTCACCTCCCAGTCCGACATCTACCTCTTTGCAGCCTACATACCACCAGCTGTTTCCCCTTACTACAACCCAGAATGCTTTGAGATCCTGCAAAGGGAAACCGCCCAACTATCAAACCCTGGGCAAAGTCCTTATCATGGGAGATCTCAATGCCAGAACAGGCAGGGAAAGAGACTACCTGACCACAGATGGGAACATCTATATATATGGAGCACAGACCGACAGCGACAGCTCAGTACATACAGAGAGGAACAGTTACGACAGCACGGTAAATAAAAGTGCCCAAAATTTTTTGAATCTTTGCTGAAGCCTAGGACTCCACATCCTCAAGGGTCGCACCAAGGGAGACTCTCTAGGAAGGACTACATTAAACTCCCATGTGGGTAGCAGTGTAGTGGACTACACCATCACAGACATGGACCCCGCAAACATTGGGGCCTTCATAATCGGCCCACAATCGCACTTGTCTGATCACAACCAAACATCCCTATATATTAAGTCCACAAACAAACCACCAGGACAAATACCATAGCAGGCCGGGCTCTTCACACTACCTCCATCTTACACTCACCTAAAGAATTATTAGGAACACCATACTAATACGGTGTTGGACCCCCTTTTACCTTCAGAACTGCCTTAATTCTACGTGGCATTGATTCAACAAGGTGCTGATAGCATTCTTTAGAAATGTTGGACCATATTGATAGGATAGCATCTTGCAGTTGATGAAGATTTGAGGGATGCACATCCAGGGCACGAAGCTCCCGCTCCACCACATCCCAAAGATGCTCTATTGGGTTGAGATCTGGTGACTGTGGGGGCCATTTTAGTACAGTGAACTCATTGTCATGTTCAAGAAACCAATTTGAAATGATTCGAGCTTTGTGACATGGTGCATTATCCTGCTGGAAGTAGCCATCAGAGGATGGATACATGTTCTCATTCTGTTTACGCCAAATTCGGACTCTACCATTTGAATGTCTCAACATAAATCGAGACTCATCAGACCAGGCAACATTTTTACAGTCTTCAACAGTCCAATTTTGGTGAGCTTGTGCAAATTGTAGCCTCTTTTTCCTATTTGTAGTGGAGATGAGTGGTACCCGGTGGGGTCTTCTGCTGTTGTAGCCCATCCGCCTCAAGGTTGTGCGTGTTGTGGCTTCACAAATGCTTTTCTGCATACCTCGGTTGTAACGAGTGGTTATTTCAGTCAACGTTGCTCTTCTATCAGCTTGAATCAGTCGGCCCATTCTCCTCTGACCTCTAGCATCCACAAGGCATTTTTGCCCACAGGACTGCCGCATACTGGATGTTTTTCCCTTTTCACACCATTCTTTGTAAACCCTAGAAATGGTTGTGCGTGAAAATCCCAGTAACTGAGCAGATTGTGAAATACTCAGACCGGCCCGTCTGGCACCAACAACCATGCCACGCTCAAAATTGCTTAAATCACCTTTCTTTCCCATTCTGACATTCTGTTTGGAGTTCAGGAGATTGTCTTGACCAGGACCACACTCCTAAATGCATTGAAGCAACTGCCATGTGATTGGTTGACTAGATAATTGCATTAATGAGAAATAGAACAGGTGTTCCTAATAATTCTTTAGGTGAGTGTATAAGTGGTCCAAGACATCGGCTCAGAAATATAAAGAGGTGCACAATAAACTAGAAATCCAACGGGTCAGCCACCTGAAGCAAAAAGAAGATAACCCCAACACTTGGTTTGATGAGGAGTGCAGAGCTGTACGGAAGACCTTAAGATCGACCTCAAATAAAAAGCATAGAGATCCCAACAACACCAACCTGCGGGAAGTCTACGACACAACGCAGAGGCAATACAAATCCCTCCGCAGAAGAAAAAAGCAAAAATATACCTCAACCAAACTTACACAGCTTCAAGATGCCATCCAAGATAACTCCTTCCGGGAACTATGGAACCACCTGGGCACAAATGAGAATAAAACAACCTCCATATTCAGAACGGCAACATCTGGCTCCAGTATTTCAGAGACCTCTACAGAGACATCCCAAAAGAAGAACGTAACCCAGACCAAGAACAAATGAGGTCAAAACTGAACAGCATCGAAGAGATACTTAAAGATTTCAAAAACCAGCTAGACTCACCCATAACACTGCAGGAGATATCAGAGAGAATATCAACCATAAGAGGTAAGAAAGCCAGCGGCACAGGTGGCATGCCACCCGAAATTATTAAGTAAAGCTCACCAGCAATACAGGCAGCCATAGCAAAACTGTACAACATTGTGCTAAGCGCTGGCTACTTCCCCCAAGCCAATACACAAGAGCAGGGACAGGTATGACCCAGCCAACTACCGAGGGATTTGTGTCAGCAGCAATCTGGGGAAACTATTTAACAGTATCCTGAACCAGAGAATCATCAGCTTTCTCATCCAGCACTATGTACTCAGTGAAAGCAAAGCAGGGTTCATGCCAAACCACCGCACCACAGACCACGTCTACACCCTGCACTGCCTCATCCAAAGCCATGTCCACAACACAAAGCAGGGGAAGATATACGCTTGTTTCATGGACTTTAAAAAGGCCTTTGACTCGGTGTGGCACCCAGGATTGCTCCTGAAGCTATTGGAGAACGGAATAGGAGGAAAGACATACAACGTCATCAAAAGCTCCTACACCGATAACCGATGCAGCGTGAAGGTAAATGGGAAAAGAACGGCTTACTTCCAGCAGAGCCGAGGAGTCAGACAGGGCTGCAGGCTCAGTCCAACTCTCTTTAACATTTACATCAACAAGCTGGCAGCGGCTCTGGAGTCCTCCTCAACACCAGGTCTCATGCTCCATGACACTGAGGTGTAATTTCTCCTGTATGCGGATGGCCTTCTCCTACTATCACCAACTGAGAAAGGTCTCCAAGACTAGCTAGTCATTCTGGAGAAATTCAGCACCACGTGGGCCTTTCCCATAAATTTAAAAAAGACCCACACTGTGGTGTTCCAGAGAAGGAAAACAAAGTTAGTTAGGCCCCCTACCTTCACGCTACTCAACTGCCCTCTTACAGCCACCAACAGGTACACCTACCTGGGCCTCAAAATTGACCAAACTGGGAGCTTCAAATCAGCTATTGAGGAGCTGAAAGACAAAGCATGCAAGACCTTCTACAACATCAGAAGACAACTGTACCACCTCAAAGCACCTGTGAGGGTCTTGTTTAAAATCTTTGACTCCATCATTGCACCAATCCTCCTGTATGGCAGTGAAGTACGGGGCCCTCACACGTACCCCGACTGGTCAAGATGGGATTCCAGCCCAACAGAAATATTCCATCTGGAATTCTGTAAGCATCTCCTCCAGTTCCATCGGAGCACCTCTAACAGTGCCTGTCGAGGGGAGCTGGGCACATTCCCTCTACACTTTACAATCCAGAAGAGGGTGCTATCATTCTGGCGCCATCTACATGGTAGTAGTGAAGGCTCCCATCACCATAAAGCCTTGCTACACCAAGGGATCCCAGGCAAGGCAAAGCCCCAAAATCAACTTACTGAAACCCAGCCCAACCAGAAAATTACCCCACACCACCTGACAAAAGCCAGGATCAGGAACACAGTAAACAGGAGACAAGAGGAATACGTCAGTGAATGGAGGAAAGAGGTGAGAGCATCCCAGAAGCTGATGGTGTACCAGAGCCTGCAGAGAGACTACAAACTGGCCCCATATCTGGAGAAACTAGGAAACCCCAGAGACCGGAAAATCCTGAGCCGCTACAGACTGAGCACCCACAGCCTGGCCGTCGAATCTGGACGGCATCGACAGAGCTACATGCCTAGAGAAAGCAGAATGTGCCAGCAGTGCCACCTGGAGGCGGTGGAGGATGAGGCCCATTTCCTGATATACTGTCCCAAATACTCAGCAGTGAGGGACGTGCAGCGTACTCAAGTTGTGTGTAATAGGTGTTTCTGGGTGATGTAGTGCAATAGACACTAACCTGGTACGGCTGACTCTCTGCATAGGCAGGTGATGGTATAAATTGTTCGTGACGCCAGTGCCAAGTAAACGGTGGCACGCCGTTTGCGGATAGCAGGAATAAATGAAGGACCACGTGATCTTAAAACAGAACTCCAACTTTAGTAGGTTTCATAGAGACATTTACGGAATCGCAGTTCCTTAGCATACAGTCGATTTTGCAATACGGCTGATGCAGGCAATACAGCTTGAGCAAGGTGATTACAGAGTGTTAAACACAGGACTTGCAGTACAGGAGCTTGCACTCTATTTCTGTCTGATCCTGGAATATAGCAAATCTTCTCCAAGGCCCATTAACCTAGTTATGGCTTTATATCCTTGGTTGTAGCTTTATAAAGTACCTCCTCTGTTCTTTTGAGTACCTCTTGCTTTCCTGATCTTTGCCTCTGTCTCTCTCAGCTTCTGGAAACTTCTGAGCTGTGGTCTAGACTGCTTAGACTCTTTCCTTTAAGTATTCCTGTTTCTGCATAAGGGAATTCAGGAGGAGAACCTTCCCCTGATGGCAGGCTTCAGGCCTGGGCTGGTTTCCGACATCGTCTAATCTCCAACTGCAGATCACAGACACTAGACTCCGTCTCTCTTCTACTTCCCTGACTGGGCCTTATATAAACTAGGGCTCTCTAGCTCCCTCTAGTGACTAGAAGCTGGAATGACACCCCTAGCAGGCCTGTACATGCAAGTTTCAAGTAACAGGGAAATACATAACATTACATTACATGACATTTTATAAAACTGACATATACCAACTTCCCCATAAGTAAGGGGGGACGACAGCACACCAAGTGACCTTTGGTAGTGACGGGTATTACAGTCCCCGTACACTACATACCCCACTGCTTTAAGCTGAGTACGACCTCGTACTCCCTCATGGGTCGCCCAACTGGAAGCTCTACCTGAAATATAAAAATAGAGACATGCAGGCATACATACATGTAACTCATCTGCATTTACATTTACATCAGGTCCAATTGGCAAAGGTGCAGGGTAGTGACAAGGGGCGTCGTTCTCTTCTCTCAGGATAGTTAATGGAACGGGGGCGCTGACCTGGCACAGCGTAACATTATAACCAGGATAGTCCATGACAATGAAGAAGTCCATAATAAAACAGCAAAATGGATAAAACTGTATAAAAGTTCTTGGAGGCTCAAAGAACAAACATGAGTCCGTACCCAGGTTATTTTCCTATTAATCACAGAGGCTCTCATGCGGTGGAGTCCATCTCTGGGCACATTTCCTTTTAAAAGAGCAAAAATCTCAGAGGCTCAGGTTCTTTTGAGTCTGTCTCCGGGCACGGTTCCTTAGTATCAAGTTGCACAATAAAAGGACAGCAAGAAAAGTGCTGTAAAACCCCAGATCAACCTGAAAAGGGGGTGAAGGGTAAAAGGTGCAACAAAGGAACAGGCACAACTTGGCGTGGGGTAGCAAAAGCAGGCAGGAGGTCCTGGAAACAAACTTGGCCTTAGCTGACTTTGTGATTTCAGTGGTCAACACCTACCACTGAGCCGTGGACAAACTGGCAGCCGCAACAAAGGACCAGAAACGTAGGACTCCTGTCCTGGAAGGGTTAATACCCTCATTCATTGAGGAAATAAATCAAAGGCCTAGCAGGCTGATTCACAGTGGCATATCATAACCACTTGGCTCTGCTGGCAAGTACGGCCTGTAGTAGTCCTCTACAGGAGGATGGGCCCACATAACTGTATTGGGGGGCAGCTGCAGAGTAAAGGGGCCCCTAATAGGTATTGGCCCCATGGGCCTAGGGGTAAACTCTTGGGTGGACCGTACCGGTCCCGGCATGATAATGGTGGGATGGAGTGGACTTGATACCGCCGCAGCAAGCGGTCCGGTGGGCTCTGTGCAGCTATTCACAGCAACCGGGGGCCTCCTTTGGGGCACTGACGGAGCGGTGGCAGCAGAAGGTGGTCTACGGGTGGTGACAGGCACCCTTACCTCGTCCTTCTTTGGAGGCGTCTGGATCCTGGCGGTCGCGATCTTGCGCAGCTCCCGCAACTTCTCCTCCAGCCGGACAATCTGCTCACCGATGCTCTCTGTGTCGGAGTCGCTGTCATCTGCTGGCGCCGCCGGCGCAGGTACAGGAAGCGACGGCTCGGACTCGGCCTTTGCAGGTTCTGGTGGTACATCGGGTCTCCGTCCCCTCCGGATGTTTTCAAAGGTAGCACTAAGTCCTTTTAACTGTTCCATCTCTGATATGGTCCTCTCCCGACGAGGCAGCTCGGGGGAAGGATAGGGGCTCACCCATTTCTCCAACATGGTTGGCTGCCAGAAGACATTGGGCCCAATGAAGGAGCTCCGCTCCTGAAAGGCGTGATGGGCCGGCTCTGGAGAGCGTTCAGGTTCCCGCTCGCAGCCAGAGTAGTCTTCTCCTTCTTCTGCCTCCCAGTCCTCAGGTCCTCGCTTGGGACGGGTCACGGCAGTGGCATAAGGGCCTCGCAGGCTCTCGGCAGGGGTGTACTCCACTTCCTCTCCCTCACGGAGGCTGTGTTGATAAGAAGGGAGGTAGTCTCTTTTGACAGACCTTCGATTCACATAGAGGTCTCTGCCAGTTAGATAGTCCTGGATGAACCCGTAGCCACGGGTTTTGTCGAATGACAGCACCACTCCCTTTCTCCGTTCCAGGCGGGGTTGGGTGTTAGCATGCTTTTCATGGATTGTTTTAGTCAATTCTTCATAAACGATTTTGGTCTTGGTATTCCGCTTTATAGCGGCCTCCCGGATCTCCGCCATAAGTGATGACCACTTGAACGAGGGCTGAAAAAAGTCTCTCCACGAGCCATAGTAGGGCTCTGGTTCTTTCTCCCTTGGGCGGCAGGCGGGTGTCTCCGGTCCCGGAGAGTAGGCCGGTGGAGCCTCCTCTGGCTCTACACCAATGTCAGTCATTTTTGCAATCTCAGGTGCGGACGCTGCAGCAACGCTCTGCTCAGTTTCCAACATGCTCGATCCTTCTGAGGAGAGCGATAGGGTCGCGTCAATTACAGCAGCCAGCTCCTCCCATTGCACTGGGAGGCCGCCCCCCAGGTATTCCAGTATATGGAAGGCGGAGTCCATGCTGGCAGACATGCAAATGTCCAGATAAGCAGTGGCGCCTGACCTTGAACTTCTTCCCGCTTTTTCCTCAGAAAGGCGCCAATTTTTCCCGCCTTTTCGGGATGAAGATGACGCAGCAGTAAATTCAGCAAGCCCAGCGGCCATCTTTAGCAAGAAACGCTGTCCATTCACTGACAGCAAGCAGGGTTGTAAAAAGTCCACAAAACCACACTCCAATGTGGCGATTTTCTTCCTCTGAGTAGCGCAACACTGCACAGCGCTTTTTAGAAGTTTTTGGTACACTTTGGGTATAATTTTCAGTCCACAAAGTCCACTTTAAATAAACAGGAAAATTGTCACTTTGGTCACAGGGCAACTGTATAAGGCACAAAGTTCACGCTTCTTGCACTATAAAGCGTGCGTATCCTGTTCGTGACGCCAAAAGAGAGGTGCAGCGTACTCAAGTTGTGTGTAATAGGTGTTTCTGGGTGATGTAGTGCAATAGACACTAACCTGGTACGGCTGACTCTCTGCATAGGCAGGTGATGGTATAAATTGTTCGTGACGCCAGTGCCAAGTAAACGGTGGCACGCCGTTTGCGGATAGCAGGAATAAATGAAGGACCACGTGATCTTAAAACAGAACTCCAACTTTAGTAGGTTTCATAGAGACATTTACGGAATCGCAGTTCCTTAGCATACAGTCGATTTTGCAATACGGTTGATGCAGGCAATACAGCTTGAGCAAGGTGATTAAAGAGTGTTAAACACAGGACTTGCAGTACAGGAGCTTGCACTCTATTTCTGTCTGATCCTGGAATATAGCAAATCTTCTCCAAGGCCCATTAACCTAGTTCTGGCTTTATATCCTTGGTTGTAGCTTTATAAAGTACCTCCTCTGTTCTTTTGAGTACCTCTTGCTTTCCTGATCTTTGCCTCTGTCTCTCTCAGCTTCTGGAAACTTCTGAGCTGTGGTCTAGACTGCTTAGACTCTTTCCTTTAAGTACTCCTGTTTCTGCATAAGGGAATTCAGGAGGAGAACCTTCCCCTGATGGCAGGCTTCAGGCCTGGGCTGGTTTCCGACATCGTCTAATCTCCAACTGCAGATCACAGACACTAGACTCCGTCTCTCTTCTACTTCCCTGACTGGGCCTTATATAAACTAGGGCTCTCTAGCTCCCTCTAGTGACTAGAAGTTGGAATGACACCCCTAGCAGGCCTGTACATGCAAGTTTCAAGTAACAGGGAAATACATAACATTACATTACATGACATTTTATAAAACTGACATATACCAACTTCCCCATAAGTAAGGGGGGACGACAGCACACCAAGTGACCTTTGGTAGTGACGGGTATTACAGTCCCCGTACACTACACATCCACTTTAGGAGACTCTCTGACCCACTCCCAGACTTCAGCTCCATGGAGGAGGAAGAGAAACTGCCTATCCTGCTGGGAGAGAAGAGGAAGAGAACACTGTGGACATAGCAGCACAATATATCAGTGCCTGCCACAGACTGAGAGGAGCCTGATATGCCATGGACTCCGATACCCTGACCCAGGGTGTGTCCCCATTTCTCAACCCCCTATTTCCCACATGCTTTGGCAATACTAATGTATAATTTTAGACCTGCCATAATTTTAGACCTGATTGATTGCTTGATTGATAGATAGATAGATATGAGATAGATATGATATAGATAGATATGAGAAATAGATAGATAATAGATAAATAGATAGATATGAGAGATTAATAGATAGATATAAGAGATATATAATAGATAGATAGATATGATATAGATAGGGACATCCACTTCAGGAGACTGTCTGATCTCTGCCCAGACTTCAGCTCCATGGAGGAGGAAGAGAAACTGCCCATCCTGCTGGGAGAGGAAGAGAACACTGTGGACATAGCAGCACAATATATTAGTCAGACTGAGAGGAGCGTGATATGCCATGGACTCCTATACACTGACCCCCCCCCCCCCCCCCCGTCATGATACTCCACGGAATCCTATACACCGACACCGGGTGTGTCCCCATTTCTCAACCCTCTATTTCCCACATGCTTTGACAATACTAATGTATAATTAGATAGATATGATATGAGATAGATAATAGATAGATATTAGATATATATGATATGAGATAGATAGATAGATAGATAGATAGATAGATAGATAGATAATAGATAAGATCGATAGATAGATAATAGAAAGATAGATAATAGATAAGATAGATAGTTAGATAGATATGAGATAGATAGATAGATAGAGTGAGACAGTGACAGATCTCACACAGGTTAGAGGCAAGGAAGGGGTGGATAGTGCAACCCACACCCCTATTCCACCATAGGTGAGACCAGCTGGAGGTACTCAGGCGGGCATAAAGCACCTCCTAGGGTGTCATTAGGGGGGAGTGTGCAGAGGCCTGGTGAGGCTCTGTGAGTGTGGTCTCAGCTGGGCAAGGCCGAGAGACCACGAGGCTGGGAGATATTTTGACCGTGCTGCAGCCTGGGGATTGGTGGACTATTGGGCTGAGAAAGCTGCAACTGAAACAGTGTGTGAACTGTGATGTATACCGTAGGTGAGTCAGAGAGACACGTCTTATGTGTTAGTTAGTGCCCAGACGGGCAGGCTTTTATTCTGTACTGTTTATGTTTGTGCTTTTTCCACAATAAACCACAGTTTGAACATGAAAATCCATTGTCTGTGAAGATATTTGTGAGTGACCCCAGTGAAAGAGAGCTACCCCTCACAGAAGATAGATATGATATGAGATAGATAGATAGATAGATATGTTATGAGATAGATAATAGATAAATATTAGATAGATAGATAGATAGATAGATAGATAATATATAAATATTAGATAGATAGATAGATAGATAGATAGATATGTTATGAGATAGATAATAGATAAATATTAGATAGATTAATAGATAGATAGATAGTTATGAGAGTTAGACCATCAAACAGCCCAGTGGTGAGGACTGGAGCAGATGCGCTGGAAGTTGCAATGGATGAAATAGGTGAGTATATTTTTGCTGCCTGGGGTGGGGAGTTAACAAGTCAGACAACCCCTTTAAGTCTACTGTACACTTTGGGCAACTTGTAGACTATTCTTATGATTGTTTATTGCTGGGTTTGAAGTTTAGACTTAGCAACTCTGGTGGAACCTTTTTTTTTGTTCTTATGCTCAATGCAAAGTTCAGGGCTGCCTTCCCACCTATTACAGGGAACATGAAGGATGTCATCAGGATGGATCAGGATGATGCAGCTGCTCCACGTGGATGGAGCGGTCCCTCAGGTCACTGGAACTTGACATATTTGTCACATTAATAAGGAAACCTACATTCCCAAATCCGAACAAAGCATTATCTCCACTGATCTCTACGGTATATTACACATAGCGGTCTGCATTTTTAAAAGTAGAAAATCTTCAGCGCCCTCTAGTGTACATTTTGAAAGTGGGAGAGAAAGTTAATTTCACAGCAAAATACTACTATTAAAAAAAGCTGCTCCATGCGGCATTCATTATTCCCATCAGTTTTATATAATAGCTGTACCATATTAACTTTCACTTTGAAACCCCATATTACCCACTAAGAGTGCTTACTGGTACATCTCAGAGAAAAGAGAAGGAATTATCATGACAGAAGGGTCAAGTAGCATGTAATGTGCTAGATGTAACACATGGCATGTCCCTGCTCTGACCCAATCATCACACACGGAGACACAGAACCTATAATTGCTGTAAGATGACAAGTTCCAATACATCAGAATAAATTGTGGCTTTGCAGGGTTTATTCTTTAATTTCCATTAACTACAATAAATTACCGCAGCAAAAATGCCGCCTATAGGCAAACCTATAGGCTGAGATAAAACCGTAGCATACCGAAACTGTCTACTTTATTGCTAACCTGATCTTCGATTTAGTCTAAGCAAGGGAATCTGAAACTTTTCCTAGGGCCTCATGCAGCACGCCAGACGTGCAGGGTATTGCGATTGTGAGGTCACGGTTATGGGCAATCGAAGGTTACTCACTGTTCATAGGAGAACCCTGGGCAGGCATGCGACAGTGAAGGAGAGGCTGACACAAAGTTCCTCTGGGGCACATTCTGTATGTAGAGACCTGGCCTGATGGTGGATGAGGTGCCCTGGATGTTGCAGGTGTTTTGAGTGCCTGAGGCAAGGTTCCTTTAAGAATCGTGACGCCAGTGCCTGTAATGGTGGCACACCGGTTTTCAGTAGCAATAAGTCAGGTACACAGGTGGTATAGTGAACCAAACGTTGCTTTACTTATAACAGTCCAACTTTGTACAACAAGATGGTAATGCAGTCCCTTATATCAAGTGCTTCACAAGCAGACTTATTTCAAATACTGGCAGGTATAATTCTGTGCAAGATACTCAGAGGGTAATCAACAACACACTCAGAATCAGGTTGTACCTTCTCCTCAGAAATAGTGTACACTGTTCTTTAGAACTCCTGTCTGGTTTCTATCCCAAGGCCGGATGCCTAAATGCTGGCTTTTATCCTTGGCAAATAATCTTCCTCCCGTATTTATCCTTGCATTAAGGTAATGACTCCTCTGCCCATCAGCTTACTTGTCTTAGCTGGTTACACTGGCCTTGCTTGGCTTGGGGGTACTGCAGGTTTCTCCCAGGAGGCACATCTCTTCTACTGGGGTGACTTCTTCTTGTGCTATCATAGGCTCAATAATACTTCAGGCAGGCTATGGTCCTTCACTAGCCTCCTGGTGGCAACTAGAAGCCTGGACTATCTAGCTGCATGTCAGGAGGAGGCCCTCAGCATATCTCTGGCTAAGATGCCCTCTCACTTCTGTCTTCACAGACTCCTGACTACAGACTCACTCCTCCCTGTCTGGGCCTGAACATTTATACTAGGGGCTCCCTATCTCCCTCTAGTGTCTAGGATGCCTAACTACACCCTCATAGGCCTGCTCTGCATGTCACAGGGGAACAATACATGTAAAAACACATAGAAAATACATTAAAGTACATGGTTAAATATAATAATACTGTCCCTTAGGAGTAGGAGTAACACGTGACCCAATTGACCCTTGTGTAGTGCCCATCCCTACCTAGTGGGACACTACATACACCCATGCTACAATGTTGCCCGTCCTCGGCGCAACATAAAGGTCCCTGCCCAGCTGGAGACTGCACCTGGAAGACAAAAATAATGCAAAGCAGGAACATACATCTGTATTTGCAAATTCACATATATATATCAGGCAGTTCTGCTGGCTTAGGAACAAGTCCGGTGAAAAGCAGCGTCGTTCTCTTCTCTCAGGATAATATTAGGGAACAGGGGGCGCTGACCTGGTGCAGCATATCAAGGTATACCAGGATAGTCCATAATAAAACTGAAGTGCAATTGTCCATAATAAAATACAGTAGTCCCATAGAAAATGCAAAATAGAATAAGTCCCTGGAGGCTCAAAGAACAAACTGAGTCCGTACCCTGGTCTTGCAAATGGTTAAAGCAAGTGATATATATATCTGAAGAGCCATAAATATAGGGCAGAAGAACAGAATCTCAGAGGCTCATACACATTAGAGTCCATCTCCGGGTACATTTCCTTGGAACGTAAGTTGTATATAAAAGTCACAGCACAATAAAAGTCCACATTATTAAAAATGGCGTATAAAATAAGTGTTAAAGGGAAGGGTTAAATCCTCTTTAGTAAGGTCCCTTTTGACAAAAAGAAGTAATAATAAGGCCTGGCAGGCCTACTTACAGGGGTATATCAAATCCACTCGGTACGTTAGTGGCACTCCCTGATTTCATTGGTAGATTGGGCCTGTAGTGAGATTCCACATGCGGATGGGCCCACAAAACAGTATTGGGTGGTAGTTGCAGCATGAAAGGACCCCTAATTGGTATTGGCCCCATAGGCCTAGGGGAGATTATAGTTGGTGGTCTTAGTGCTGTATCTGGATGCATATGAGATGGAAGGTTCCATAGGTCCAGGTAATATGACAGCGGGAGGCCCTGTTGGCTCAGGGGTTACAGATCGCACACGCCGGTGCACTGAATAGGTAGGCCTTCTTGGGGGTCCTACCGCAGCTGCAGTCACTATAGGGGGCCGGCTGGCAGGGACAGGTACCCTTACCTCAGACTCAGACGTCCGAGTCCTTAACCCCTCTTTCATCTTTCTTAGGCGGAGTCCGGATCCTGGCAGTAGCAAGCTGGTGCAGGCCTCGCAGTTGTAACTCCAGTCGGACGATCTGATCATCCAGGCTCTCGGCTTCTGCATCGCTGTCTTCCGATGTCACCGCAGGTACAGGTGAGGGATCCGGCTTGACTTGCGCTGCCGCTTCAGGTTCGGGTGACGCGGATGTTGTCTAGAGCAACATGGAATCGCTCTAGATTTTCAAGCTCTTCTATAGTCTTTTCCCGGCGGGGCAGCTCGGGGGAAGGATACAGGCTCACCCACTTTTCCACCACAGTTGGTTGCCAGAAGGAAGACACTTGGGCCAATGAAGGAGCCTCGCTCCTGTAAAAGTATTGTGGGCCAGTTCTGGAGAGCGCTCGCAGCCAGGATAGTCATCGTCTTCTTCCCAGTTCTCAGACTTCTTTTTAGGACGGGTCACAGCAGTGGCGTAGGGGCCTCGCAGGCCTTCAGCAGGAGTAAATTCCACCTCCTCTCCCTCGCGGAGGTTGTGCATATTCTCTGGGAGGTAGCTCCGCTTTACGGATCTTCGATTGACATAGAGATCCCTGCCGGTAGTATAATCTTTAATGAAGCCGAAGCCTCTGTCTTTATCGAAGGCCACTACCAACCCCATTCTCCTTTCCAGGCGGGGTTGGTTGTCGGTGTGGCGCTCATATACGGTCTTTGCCAGCTCCTCAAAATAGATCTTGGTTCTGGTCGTCTTTTTTATCGCGGCCTCCCGTTTTTTTGCCATAAGTGCCGACCACTGCATCGAGGGCCGGTGAAAGTCCTTCCATGAGCCGTAGTAGGGCTCAGGCTGCATCCTCGGTGGCGGGCAGGTGGGTCTCTCCGGTCCCGGAGAATAGGCCGGTGGAGCGTCTTCTTGCTCTTTAGTAGTAGAATCCATGTTAAGTTCCATAGGTGCTGACAGCAATTCAAAGCAGTCCTCACTCGCCAACATGCTCGATCCTTCTCTGGAGAGCGACAGGGCAGCACCAATAATTGTAGACAGATCCTCCCATTGCTCCGGGAGGCCGCCCCCCAGGTACTCCAGCATAGGGGAGGCGGAGTCCAATATAGCAGACATGTTAATTTCTAGACAGGGCAGTGGCGCGGACATACAGCCTTTCCCGCACTTTGCAGCAGAAGGCGCCAATTTTTCCCGCCAGACAATGTACAAAGATGACGCAGCAAATAAATCCAGTCAGGTTAAGCCGCCATCTTTAAGCAAAAACGCTGTCTATTCACTGACAGCAAGCGGTGACTAAACAAGCAGAAAAACAGTCCATGCAATATACAGTTCTTCACACCGCAATTATCAGAGTTTTTTGGCCCAGCAATTTCAAATAAACAAGTAGGGCTTGGTCACTTTTTAGGTAGCTAACGGCACAAAGTTTTTGTATTCCAACAATGGCGCAGGAATGATCGTATCCTGTTCGTGACGCCAATTTATGCAGCACGCCAGACCTGCAGGGTATTGCGATTGTGAGGTCACGGTTATGGGCAATCGAAGGTTACTCACTGTTCATAGGAGAACCCTGGGCAGGCATGCGACAGTGAAGGAGAGGCTGACACAAAGTTCCTCTGGGGCACACTCTGTATGTAGAGACCTGGCCTGATGGTGGATGAGGTGCCTTGGATGTTGCAGGTGTTTTGAGTGCCTGAGGCAAGGTCCCTTTAAGAATCGTGATGCCAGTGCCTGTAACGGTGGCACACCGGTTTTCAGTAGCAATAAGTGAGGTACACAGGTGGTATAGTGAACCAAACGTTGCTTTACTTATAACAGTCCAACTTTGTACAACAAGATGGTAATGCAGTCCCTTATATCAAGTGCTTCACAAGCAGGCTTATTACAAATACTGGCAGGTATAATTCTGTGCAAGATACTCAGAGGGTAATCAACAACACACTCAGAATCCGGTTGTACCTTCTCCTCAGAAATAGTGTACACTGTTCTTTAGAACTCCTGTCTGGTTTCTATCCCAAGGCCCGGATGCCTAAATGCTGGCTTTTATCCTTGGCAAATAATCTTCCTCCCGCATTTATCCTTGCATTAAGTTAATGACTCCTCTGCCCATCAGCTTACTTGTCTTAGCTGGTTACACTGGCCTTGCTTGGCTTGGGGGTACTGCAGGTTTCTCCCAGGAGGCACATCTCTTCTACTGGGATGACTTCTTCTTGTGCTATCATAGGCTCAATAATACTTCAGGCAGGCTATGGTCCTTCAATAGCCTCCTGGTGGCAACTAGAAGCCTGGACTATCTAGCTGCATGTCAGGAGGAGGCCCTCAGCATATCTCTGGCTAAGATGCCCTCTCACTTCTGTCTTCACAGACTCCTGACTACAGACTCACTCCTCCCTGTCTGGGCCTGAACATTTATACTAGGGGCTCCCTATCTCCCTCTAGTGTCTAGGATGCCTAACTACACCCTCATAGGCCTGCTATGCATGTCACAGGGGAACAATACATGTAAAAACACATAGAAAATACATTAAAGTACATGGTTAAATATAATATCACTGTCCCTTAGGAGTAGGAGTAACACGTGACCCAATTGACCCTTGTGTAGTGCCCACCCCTACCTAGTGGGACACTACACTCATCAGCCAAAACACGATGAATCTGTTGTCTCACCATCAGTCAACATCCACAGAAAGAGAGGACATGGAAAGTTCCACCAGTGACCGCCACCAGGGGCAGAGTGGCCATAGACCTTACAAGAAAATTTCCCGGAGGGCTGATGCCCAGGACGCCACCTGAGCCCTCCTCACAGCCATCATCCGCAGGACGTCACCAGAGCCCTCCTCACAGCCATCAGCCCCAGGACGCCACCAGAGCCCTCCTCACCGACACCAGAGCCAGGACGCCACCAGAGCCCTCCTCACGACCACCAGCCCCAGGACGCCACCAGAGCCCTCCTCACCGACACCAGAGCCAGGACGCCACCAAAGCCCTCCTCACCAACACCAGAGCCAGGACGCCACCAGAGCCCTCCTCACCGACACCAGAGCCAGGACGCCACCAGAGCCCTCCTCACGACCACCAGCCCCAGGACGCCACCAGAGCCCTCCTCACCGACACCAGAGCCAGGACGCCACCAGAGCCCTCCTCACCGACACCAGAGCCAGGACGCCACCAGAGCCCTCCTCACGATCACCAGCCCCAGGAAGCCACCAGAGCCCTCCTCACAGCCATCAGCCCCAGGACGCCACCAGAGCCCTTCTCACGACCACCAGCCCCATGACGCCACCAGAGCCCTCCTCACGACCAGCCCCAGGACGCCACCGAAGCCCTCCTCACAGCCACCAGCCATGGTAAGTAATGATTTGACGCTCTTTCCTGACTCCTGGATTCAACTGTAATTGATAGGTCAATATCAGATCGCAGGGGTCCGACTCCCAGCACCCCCACCTGTTCAAAGTGATCATGAGTGCTGCATCCTCTTCAATGTTTACCAGCATGCTATCTACATTGTAGCATCGGTGCACTGTACTTAGGGCACTTTCACACTTGAGGCAGAGTGATCCGGCAAGCAGTTCCGTCGCCGGAACTGCCTGCCGGATCCGTCAAAACGTATGCCAACTGATAGCATTTGTAAGACTGATCAGGATCCTGATCCGTCTTACAAATGCATTGAAATGCCAGATCCGTCTTTCCGGTGTCATCATGTGCAGACTGGAAGGACGGATTCAGAATTGCGGTATTTTAAATGCCGGATCCGGCACTAATACATTCGGAACAAAATGCCGGCATTCAGGCAAGTGTTCCGTTTTTTGGCCGGAGATAAAACCGTAGCATGCTGTGGTATTATCTCCGAACTGATCAGTCAAAAAGACTGAACTGAAGACATCCTGATGCATCCTGAACGGATTGCTCTCCATTCAGAATGCATGGGGATAAAACTGATCAGTTCTTTTCCGGTATAGAGCCCCTAGAACGGAACTCTATGCCGGAAAAGAAAAACGCTAGTGTGAAAGTACCCTTAGGCTACTTTCACACAAGCGGTTTTCTTTTCCGGCGCTGAGTTCCGTCCTGGGGGCTCAAATCCGGAAAAGAACTGATCAGTTTTATCCTAATGCATTCTGAATGGAGAGAAATCCGTTCAGGATGTCTTTAGTTCAGTCTTTTTGACTAATCAGGCTTTTTCAGAAAACCGTAGCACGTTGTATTTTTACCTCCGGCCAAAAATCCGGAACACTTTGACTGAACGCCGGATCCGGCCTTTTTCCCATTGACTTGCATTAACGCCGGATCCGGCGCCGTGTGTTCCGTCAAAACGGATCCGGCTTTTGCATGTTAAACCCGAAAAATTTTAAAAAAAAGTTAAAGTCCATAAATGGCAGATCCGTTTTTTCCAATGCATTTTTTCATTGTGATCAAAATCCTGATCAGGATTCAAATGTAATCAGTTTTCACACGTTTTTCCGGATCCGGCGGGCAGTTCCGTTGAATTGAACGCCAGATTCAAACAACACTAGTGTGAAAGTAGCCTAACACCTATAATTACACCACCACTGAGGATAGCTCATCAATATTATGAAACAATCCCTTTAAATAGTTTTCCCCTAAAGGGGTTAACCAGTTTCAGGAGGGAACCGGACAAAACTGGGGATCATCTAATAAACGACTGGCTCACAGTACTTTTGCATACAAATACCATTTATTATCACCACAATTACAGTAACACATTTATTGTAAAATAAACATCATATCATTCCATGTATGTCATCAATCATTATTCATTCCAGCAACAGTAAACATATAAAAATGCGGAGCTCATGCATATGATTAAACCTGTACTTGGAGTACTCCAATAATATACTATGGCTTCTAACGGTAATATATTACCACAGCGGTAAAAATGTATCTACACTCACCTAAAGAATTATTAGGAACACCATACTAATACGGTGTTGGACCCCCTTTTGCCTTCAGAACTGCCTTAATTCTACGTGGCATTGATTCCACAAGGTGCTGATAGCATTCTTTAGAAATGTTGGCCCATATTGATAGGATAGCATCTTGCAGTTGATGGAGATTTGAAGGATGCACAACCAGGGCACGAAGCTCCCGTTCCACCACATCCCAAAGATGCTCTATTGGGTTGAGATCTGGTGACTGTGGGGGCCATTTTAGTACAGTGAACTCATTGTCATGTTCAAGAAACCAATTTGAAATGATTGGAGCTTTGTGACATGGTGCATTATCCTGCTGGAAGTAGCCATCAGAGGATGGGTACATGGTGGTCATGAAGGGATGGACATGGTCAGAAACAATGCTCAGGTAGCCCGTGGCATTTAAACGATGCCCAATTGGCACTAAGGGGCCTAAAGTGTGCCCAGAAAACATCCCCCACACCATTACACCACCTCCACCAGCCTGCACAGTGGTAACAAGGCATGATGGATACATGTTCTCATTCTGTTTACGCCAAATTCGGACTCTACCATTTGAATGTCTCACCAGAAATCGAGACTCATCAGACCAGGCAACATTTTTCCAGTCTTCAACAGTCCAATTTTGGTGAGCTCGTGCAAATTACCAGCCCCCCCCCCCACCCCACACACACACACAGGACAGAGGGGTTCTGCCTAAACCTTTTTTAATGACCCTTGGGCCATTATTCCACTGCCTTATTTGCTAAAAGTTGTTCCTTTAGAGCGTAGAGTCCTGGCCGAGTTTTCACCTCCAGTTGAAGAGGAGATAATCCCAACTAAGACTGGTCCCCTCTTGCCCTGGGCCCCATAGCAGTCGCATGGTCTGCCGCTATGGAAGTTACACCCATGGTGATAACATAGCCCACAGAGGGAAAAAGCCATACAAAAGAATTAACTTTGCCGGGGAGACTAATAGTTATAGATAAATTTTTACCGCTGTGGTAATATATTACCATTAGAAGCCATAGTATATTATTGGAGTACTCCAAGTACAGCTTTAATCATATGCATGAGCTCCGCATTTCTATATGTTTACTGTTGCTGGAATGAATAATGATTGATGACATACATGGAATGATATGATGTTTATTTTACAATAAATGTGTTACTATAATTGTGGTGATAATAAATGGTATTTGTATGCAAAAGTACTGTGAGCCAGCCGTTCATAAGAGTATTCATTTGTGTGATTACGGACAGCTGGTAACTGGTAGGCTGAGTTCCAGTAGTTTGCTGGTTGAGCTTCTCTATAGTGTATTAGCTTTGCAAAACTGGGGATCAGCATGAAATAAAGAACTGATAAGTACTTACCTGGCAGATCCCATGCTCCCGCTCAGGGTCTCCCTGCTGGACTCTAGTTACCTGGCTGCAGCGGTGATGTCATCTCTACAACACGTGACCACTGCTGCCAATCTCAGGCCTCATGAAGAGACCAGGGATTGGCTGCAAAGGTTATGGGTTGTCGAGATGACATCACCGCAGCAGCCAGGTAAATAGAGTGCAAAAGAGAGAACCAGAGCAGCGGTGCAGGATATGCCAGCTGGAGTGCATTCGGAAAGTCTTCAGACCCTTTCAGTTTTTTTTAAATATTTTTTTAAGTTGCAGCCTTGTGCTAAATGAAAAAAATAAGGTTTTCCCCCCCATCAGTCTGCACTCAATACTCCATATTGAGAAAGTGAAAACAGAATGTTTGACATTTTTGCAAATTTATTAAAATTTTGCATGGATCTACAGGTGCATCTTAATGAATTAGAATATGATTGAAAAGTTAATTTATTTCAGGAATTCAATTCAAAAAGTTAAACTCATATATTCTGTAGATTCATTACACACAGAGTGATCTAATTCAAGCGTTTACTTCTTTTAATGTTGATGCTTTTATTTCTAATAAAAACCCAAAAGTAAGTATCTCAGAAAATTACAATATTGTATAAGACTAATAAAAAATGATGTTTATTAACCGCTTCCCGACCGCCTAACGCACGGATGCGTCCTGCGGGCGGGCGGTTTGTTCCTCCTTGACGCATCGGCGCGTCATCTCGCGAGACATGAGATTTCCTGTGAACGCGCGCACACAGGAGCGTACACGGGATCGGGAGGTAAACGAGTGGATCTACAGCCTGCCAGCGGCGATCATTCGCTGGCAGGCTGTAGATGCGATTTTTTTAACCCCTGAAAGGTATATCAGACGCTGTTTTGTTAACAGCGTCTAATATACCTGCTACCTGGTCCTCTGGTGGTCCCTTTTGCTTGGATCGACCACCAGAGGACACAGGCAGCTCTGTAAGCAGCACCAATCACCACACTACACTACACCCCCCCCCTGTCACTTATTAACCCCTTATTAACCCCTGATCACCCCATATAGACTCCCTGATCACCCCCCTGTCATTGATCACCCCCCTGTAAGGCTCCATTCAGAGGTCCGTATGTGTTTTGCGGATCCGCAAAACACGGACACCGGCAATGTGCTTTCCACATTTTGCGGATCCGCACATTGCCAGAACTATATAGAAAATGCCTTTTCTTGTCCGCAATTGTGGACAAGAATAGGACATGTTCTATAGGCTCTACAAAAAACGCAGTGTTCGCCCGATCAGGCCTGATCTTGTGCGCACACTTGCGTTCAGTCCGCCCCACCGCAGTGACAGAAATGTTTTTTTTCTGATCACTGCAAAAACACCGTAAAACCACTTTTGAGGGGCATGGCGAGTTCATAGAAGATTTTTTTTTTTTTGCCACAAGTTAGCGGAAATAGATTTTTTTTTTCTTACAAAGTCTCATATTCCACTAACTTGTGACAAAAAATAAAATCTCACATGAACTCACCATACCCCTCACGGAATCCAAATGCGTAAAATTTTTTTGACATTTATATTCCAGACTTCTTCTCACACTTTAGGGCCCCTAAAATGCCAGGGCAGTATAAATACCCCACATGTGACCCCATTTTGGAAAGAAGACACCCCAAGGTATTTCGTGAGGGGCATGGTGAGATCATGTACAAGTTAGTGGAATATGAGACTTTGTAAGAGAAAAAAATAATAATAATAATTTTCCGCTAACTTGTGTCAAAAAAAAAATATTCTAGGAACTCGCCATGCCCCTCACGGAATACCTTGGGGTGTCTTCTTTCCAAAATGGGGTCACTTGTGGGGTATTTATACTGCCCTGGTATTTTAGGGGCCCTAAAGCGTGAGAAGTAGTTTGGAATCCAAATGCGTAAAAAATGCCCTGTGAAATCGTAAAGATACTTTTTGGAATTTGGGCCCCTTTGCGCACCTAGGCTGCAAAAAAGTGACACACATGTGGTATCGCCATACTCAGGAGAAGTAGGGCAATGTGTTTTGGGGTGTATTTTTACATATACCCATACTGTTTGTGAGAAATATCTCTGCAAATGCCAACTTTTAAAAAAAATGTATACAAAGTTGTCAGTTTACAGAGATATTTCTCTCACCCAGCATGGGTATATGTAAAAAGACACCCCAAAACACATTGCCCTACTTCTCCTGAGTACGGCGATACCACATGTGTGACACTTTTTTGCGCAATGGGGCCCAAATTCAAAGAGTATCTTTAGGCTTTACATGGTTGCTCACAATTTAGCCCCACCCAAAATGCCAGAACAGTAAACACACCCTACAAATGACCCCATTTCGGAAAGTAGACACCCCAAGGTATTCGCTGAGGGGCATATTGAGTCCATGAAAGATTGAACTTTTTGTCACAAGTTAGCGGAAAGAGAGACTTTGTGAGAAAAAAATAAATAAATCAATTTCCGCTAACTTGTGCCAAAAAAAATAAAAAATTCTATGAACTCACTATGCCCATCAGCGAATACCTTAGGGTGTCTACTTTCCAAAATGGGGTCATTTGTGGGGTGTTTCTACTGTCTGGGCATTGTAGAACCTCAGGAAACATGACAGGTGCTCAGAAAGTCAGAGCTGCTTCAAAATGCGGAAATTCACATTTTTGTACCATAGTTTGTAAACGCTATAACTTTTGCGCAAACCAATAAATACACACTTATTGCATTTTTTTTTTATCAAAGACATGTAGAACAATAAATTTAGAGAAAAATGTATATAGAAATGTAGTTTTGTTTGAAAATGTTTACAACAGAAAGTGAAAAATTTCATTTTTTTGCAAAAATTTCGGTCAATTTCAATTAATAACAAAAAAAGTAAAAATGTCAGCAGCAATGAAATACCACCAAATAAAAGCTCTATTAGTGAGAAGAAAAGGAAGTAAAATTCATTTGGGTGGTAAGTTGTATGACCGAGCAATAAACCGTGAAAGTAGTGTAGTGCAGAATTGTAAAAAGTGGTCTGGTCATTAAGGGGGTTTAAGCTAGGGGAGCTGAGGTGGTTAAAGAATTGTTGGCCTACTGAAAAGTGTGTACAGTATATACACTCAAAACTTGGTTGGGGTTTCTTTTGTATGAATGACAGCATCAATGAGGTGTAGCATGGAGACAATCAGCCTGCTAAGGTGTTATGGAAGCTTAGGTTGCTTTGATAGTGGCCTTCAGCTCGTCTGCATTATTGGGTCTGGTGTCTCTCATCTTGCTCTTGACAAATATCCCATAGATTCTCAAGTGCCAAGTCCTGCTGGTGTAACGGTCATGTACACTACACACAGTGACCACTGTGCTCCACCCTCACCCCTGGCCCTGCCTCCTTGCCTCGCAAGTCCTGATGACAGGGGACAACTCGACGGCAGTCCCTAACTTAGGATACGTGCAGGGAGGACAGACAAGACAAATAACGGATCGTGAACGGACCGGGTAAATACCAAGAGAGCAACGCAGTACAAAGGGATAAGCAGAGAATAGTCAGGAGAAGCCGGGGTCAAATACCAGAAGAGTAATGAAGTACAACAGGAGTCCGCAAAGAATCGTCAGGTGGAAGCCGGGGTCAGAATACCAGGAGAGTTGCGCAGTACAGGAGGAGCAGGCAGAGGATCGTCAGGGAACACAGGATCAGGTAAGTATACAGGAAACCAAAAATTGCCAAGAACCTAATTAACAGGCAACCTTTGGCCAGCATTCTGCCTGTTAAATACTGGCTAGCTGGGGTCATGTGACATGGCCAGTGCCACATGACCCACACTAGGGATTACAGCGGAGCACCGAGTGCCCAGCTCGGTGCTCAGACCTCCTCTGGTTGCTGGGGGAACTGAGGACACCGGCCACGCGGAGGAGACGTGCGCGGCCGATCCGTCCCGCCCACTGTCACCTAAGAGACGATGGCGCTGTGCGCATCCTCGCTCCTGCACAGAAACGGGTCGCCGACGGTGCTGAGGAAAGCGAGCGCCTCGGCGTCCCGTGATAGCTGGAAAATGAAATCAACATGTCCATAAAGCTTGTCAGCAGAGGGAAGCATGAAGTGCTCTAAAATTTCCTGGTAGACGGTTGCGCTGACTTTGGACTTGATATAACATAGTGGACCAACACCAGATGACATGGCTCCCCAAACCATCACTGACTGTGGAAACTTTACACTGGACCTCAAGCTACTTGGATTGTGTGTCCCTCCACTCTTCCACCTTGATTTCCAAATGAGATGCAAAATTTACTTTCATCTGAAAACAGGACTTTGGACCATTTAGTCCAGTCCTTTTTCTCCTTAGCCCAGGTAAGATACTTCTGATGTCTCTGGGTATGAGTGGCTTGACATAAGGAATGCGGCAGTTGTAGCCCATGGAAACTTCTGTGTGTGGTGGCTCTTGAATGGCCTTTTCTTGACAATCCTTTCACGGCTGTGATTATTCCTGTTGCTTTTCTACCACACATTTTTCTTCCACTTAACTTTCCATTAATATGCTTGGACACAGCACTCTGTGAACAGCCAGCTTCTTTAGTAATGACCTTTTTGTGGCATACGCTCATTGTCTTCAGGACAACTGTCAAGTCAGCAGTCTTCCCCATGATTGTGTACCCTACCAAACAAGACTGAGGGACCATTTAAAGACTTAGGAAACCTTTGCAGGTGTTCTGTGTTGATTAGCTGATTAGAGTATGACACCATGAGCCTACAATATTGAACTTTTTCACAATATTCTAATTTTTTGAGGTACTGACTTTTGGGTTTTCATTAGCTATAAGACATAATCATTAACATTAAAAGAAATAAACGCTTGAAACAGATCACTGTGTGTAATGAATTTATAGAATATATGAGCTTCGCTTTTTTAATTGAATTACTGAAATAAATTAACTTTCCGATGATATTCTAATTTATTGAGATGCACCTATCTTTGAGATGTCTCTACACCTTGACTGGTAAATTCAGTTGATTGGACATGATTTGGAAAGACGCATCCTTGTCTATATAAGGTCTCAGAGCTAACAATGCGTATCACAGCAAAAAAGAGGCCATGAGGAGGAAAGAACTGCCTATAGAGCTCAGAGACAGGATTGTGTGGAGGCACAGATCTGAAGAAGGATACAAAATAATTATCTGCTGCACTAAAAGTTCCCAAAAGCACAGTGCCCTCCATAATTCTTAAAAAGAAGAGGTTTGAAACAATCAGGACTCTTCCTAGAGCTGGCCGTCCCACCAAACTAAATACCATATTTTTCACTTTAAAAGATGCACCAGATTAAGAAGTACCTAGGTTTCACAGTAGGAAAATTTTAAAATATTTTTCATCAGACCTCAGATCATATCCCCAGATCAGACCTCAGATCAGACCACAATATCAGACTCCGGTTCAGACCCCCATATCAGACTCCCATATCAGATACCCATATTAGACCTCAGATCAGACCACAATATCAGACTTCGGATCAGACCCCCATATCAGACCTCATATCATATCTCCATATCAGACCACAATATCAGACCCCCATATCTGACCTCAGATTAGATGCCCATACCAGACCAAAACGAAATAAATGAACGTACCTCTAATGCTCTAGATAGCACCACCAATCTGCACATCCAGCAGTACTCACCGCTACCTGGTCTTCTCCGAGTCCACGCTGCTCTGCGACCTAACATTGCACAGCGCTAGGTCATAGTGCGCTGTATGCAGTCAAGACAGTGCGGTGCGGGCCCGGAGAAGACCAGGGAGTGGTGAGTACAGGCAGCGCTACACTCATTGCTCTCTGTGCCAACTGCATACCAGTGAATGCTTCCATAATAGAAGCACTCACTAGTATTCCCTCCATGACACACACTGCCATTTTCCCCTACTTTTTGGGGATAAAGTGTATCTTATAAAGAGAAAAACAAGGTCATTGGTGGACAGGCTTGGTAAGAGAGTTGACCAAGAACCCAATGGTCACTCCAACTGAGCTCCAAAGATCCTGTGTGCAGATGGGAGAAACTTCCAGCAGGTCAACCATCATTGCAGCACTCCACCAATCTGGGCTTTATGGCATTGTGGCCAGAAAGAAGCCTCTCTTCAATAAAAGACACATGATAGTCCCCCCCCCCCAACAAAGTTTACAAAAAATCACCAATAAAAAACTCTCAGACAGTGAGAAACAAGATTCTCTGGTCTGATGAATCTGAGATTGGACTTTTTGGTCTCAATTCTAAGCGTCATGTCTGGAGGAAACCAGGCACTGTCCATCACCTGCCTAAATACCATCCCTATAGTGAAGCGTGGTGGTGGCAGCATCATGGTGTGGAGGTATTTTTCAGTGTCTGGGACATGGAGACTGGTCAGGGTGTAGGGAAAAGTTGAATAGAGCAAAGATATTCCTCTTGAAAACCTGATCCAGAATGCTGTGGTCCTCAGACTCGGCTGAAGGTTCACCCTCCAACAAGACAATGATCCAAAACAAACAGCCAAGACAACACAGAAGTGGCTTAGGGACAACTCTGTGAATGTCCTTGAGTGGCCTAGCCAGAGCCCTGAGTTCACCCCCTGGATACCGGAGGTCTTTTCGTTTTAATTTTCATCCTTAAGCCATAACTTTTATTTTTCCGTTCATATATCCATATGAGGGCTTATTTTTTGCAGGACAAGTTGTACTTTCTAATGCCACCATTTAATATGGCATACAATGTAAGTGGATGCGGGAAAACATTCCAAATGAGGTGGAATTGGAAAAAAAAAAACGCAATTCCTCCACCATTTTACAAGTTTTGTCCCTACGGTGTTCCCTTTGCGGCAAAACTGACCCATACCCTTCATTCTCTGGGTCAGTACCATTACAACCACATATGTATAAGTTTTTTATGTCTAAAAAGTTTAAAAATAAATTAAAACTTAAAAAAAAAAAATTACCCCATAACTTTTTAATAGTTACCGGTATATCTACTGAGTTTTGTGGGGGCTCATTTTATGCGGGATGATCTGTAGTTTTTATTGATACCATTTTGGAATGTGTGTGACTTTTTGATCACATTTTATTACATTTTTTTGGGTAAGAGAAGCGATGAAAAAATTGCAAATTGGCCATTTTGACTCTTTTTTTCCATTATGCTATTCACCGTATTGGAAAAATATTTTTATAGTACGGCGTTTTCGAATGTTGTGACACCTTTGATGTTTATATTTTTTGTTATTTATGTATGTTTTTTTATTCTACAGAAAGGGGGATGATTTAAATTTTTATATTTAAAATTTATATTTTTTGACTTTTTTTATGGTTTTGTAGCTCGTGTTTGAGGCTACAAGACTGTTTTTTTTATTCTGTACCATTATGTTTCATATAGATCCATAATGGTACTAGAATTGTTCATTTCTTATGTTGGCATGCCACCTGTTGGCCAAAATAAGAATTGCAGCTCCAATACCCAGGGAGACCCATCGTATTGAAACCAATTACCGGCATCCTCATGGGCTACAGAGGATGCCGGTAAGAAGCCCAGAGGCTCGAGCTTCCAGGTTTTTTAACTTTTTCGATGCTGTGATCACGGCATCTAAAGGCTTTAATGACAGCGATCAGCATTATTGTCGGTCGTGGCCATTAGCCACGGGTCTCTGCTGTTTGAAACAAAGGAGACCAGCTGGCCACAGTGCCTGCTACACGGGTGAGCGGGCGCCATGTTTACCCATCGCTCCAACGCCGTACATACGCCGCTGATAGCGAAAGGGTTAAACACAATTGAACATCTCTGGAGAGACCTGAAAAATGGCTGTCCACCAACAGTCCTCATCCAACCTACAGAGAATAATAGCGGAAAATCCCCAAGTTCAGGTGTGCAAACCCTGTGGCATCATACCCAAGAAGACTGGAGGTGTCTGGGGCACTGCTCTGAATAGCAGCACAGCTCCAGAGGCTCTGCTTTGGGAGCAGAGACTGTTCATGCGCTGCTACTGATAGATGTAACAGCACATGCACAATCCCTACTCCAGTAGCGGAAGCAGAGCCTGTTCACCTGCCGCTATTCAGAGCAGTGACGAGCTCGCCAGGTTGTTAGGGCCAGATGAGACACCCGACCACGTCAATCAGCAGGCCCCTGAAAGAAGGTGGCGTAGCTATAGAGGAAGTGGCGGCTTTGGGGCCAGCCCAAGAGGAGGACTCTAAGATTTTATTGTCAGGGCCCCCTCAACGGTATTATACAATGACATTATATATATATGGAGCGGCAGCCAAAAGAGATCTTGATTAGCCGCAGGAACGGGGGGGGGGGGGGGACTCGAGTGGAGGGATTAAAGATTAAAAAATTTGCTGTGGGGCCCGGTCATTTCTGTCTCACAGGTAATGAGATGAGTCGACTTTCTAGAATGGATTGGAAGCTATGCGGCCATGTTAGTTTCTGAGGTGCTTTTTATAAGGTGACTTGTAAATATCTTTCCCATAGGGAAACACTGGAGTCACCACAAGTCACAGCAATGTCTTCAAGATTTCTCAGGACTTCCAGTCTGTGACCTCCCTGGAGTGGCTGATAACAGGGGGCAATAGCCTGAAAACACAAGGAAGACTAAGTTCAGGGAGTAAGCACGCTGACCAGTGCCACCCTGCACTTCTCAGATATGATGACCAAAAGTCAGCAACCACCTCCGACCACTTCCTGTTAGCTACCTGGCACCACGTGACCTGTCACTACACTGAACTCATTGGCCGCACCAGGTGCCAATCACGGCCGCAAACCGGCAAGGAAAGGGTCTATATGTAGACGACGACGACGAAGGCACTCACAGGAAGCCCCGCCCCCACTCCTATTGACAGGAGACTCAGCCAATGAATCACAGACACATGCGCGTCGCTTCCCCGTCTTATTTGGAAGAAACCATTTACAGACCCGGAAAAGGGGGCGCGCGTTCTTTAGTTTATTCCTATGCCGTAAACCCTTCTGAGGCGGCCTCCTGACAATAAGTAACGTGATATAATATACGTGCATTGTGCAAGATATTCCATAGCTAGGCGGACGGGCGGCGTTTACAGTCTGGGGATTTTCCTGTCTGGATTTGGTTGCACCCCCCCATAGTTCCCAGTCTACGTGTCTGTGTCGCCAGCGCCGGAAAGAGCGAGCGGTCGGTGCGGGTGACGCTGTGAGGGGCGGGAGCGAGCAACATGGCAGCGGGTGAGTAGTGCAGGCCGGCTGGCAGGCAATGAATTATGTGGTCGGAGGACGGGCACTTACCTGAGTGTGCGGGGACTAGCGGCCCCAGTGTGTGCACTTACCTGAGTGTGCGGGGACTAGCGGCCCCAGTGTGTGCACCTACCTGAGTGTGCGGGGACTAGCGGCCCCAGTGTGTGCACCTACCTGAGTGTGCGGGGACTAGCGGCCCCAGTGTGTGCACCTACCTGAGCTGCACCCGTCATCTATGTGTCAGGCCTGTGTACATGCTCTCAGACGGACTCTGACCAGAGACATGGCAGCCATGGGGAATGAATACAAGATCATCAAACACATTCCTATTTTGAAAGCTATTTTGATGACTAATTTTGATCATGTTATTGCCTTAAAGGGGGTGTCTGCCCGAATGAAATATTCAGCCTGTTTTTTGTTTTTTTTTTCCTGCCATGCGGTGCATGCCAGCATCGGGCGGAGGTGAGTGATTGGCGAGGCGCTCCTGTGGATGTACAGCATCGCTGGATCAGCAGAGAACAATTTTTCTTTGGTGCGAAAGTAATTAAAGCGGTAGTCTGAGTTAAAAGGGCTTTCCAAGATTCTGATATTGATGACCTGTCCTCAGGATAGGTCATCAATATCTGATTGGTGGGTCTCCGACAGCCAAGACCCCTGCGGATCAGAACTCCGCGGTGAGCGCTGCAGCCTACTGAGCCATTGGATAGCGGCTGTGCTTGGCGTTACAGCTCAGCACATTCACTTGACTTGGGAATGAGTTGTGTGTAGGCCGTATGACTGATGAACATGGCGTCGCTGGTTGGACCCAAACCAGTCAGATCCTAGGGTTGGGCCTTTAGTTGTAAACACTAGGACATCCCCTTTAAGCGGACCTGTTGCCTCTCCTGACGTGTCTGTTCTAGGAACTACTGCATTCTCCATGTAGTAAGAATTTATTCTTATTGCTCTAAGTTGTGCTGTTCCTTTATTATTCCTGCTAGAAAAGGGATCAGCAACCTCTGGGATTCCAGCGGTTTGGAGACTACAACTCCCAGAATCCTCCTTTCACTTGTATGGGAGTTACAAGAACAGCGCAGCGAGTTGTAGTTTCACAGCAGCTGAAGTGCCAAAGCTGGCAGGTATGAATGAATGGCCAGCAGTTTGCAATGATCCAGATGGGTGTTACCTGTTGGGGGCAGGGGGCGCAGTCTGTGCACAGTTTGACATCCAGTCAGGGCTGCCATTGTCAGACTGTGCAGGGACACACCCTAACTGGTAACACCCAGTTGGATCTTCATTGCAGAGTGCTGACAATTCATTCATTTCTAGAAGGAATAATAGAGGAACACAGTTATAAGGATACAACTAAACGTGACAGTCTACGGCAATGATGGCTAACCTCCAGCACTCCATCTGTGGTAAAACTGCAACTCCCAAGATGTACATCTGCTTGGCTGTTCTCAGCACTCCATAGAAATGAATGGAGCATGCTGGGAGTTGTAGTTTCTACAGCTGGAGTGTCGGAGGTTAGCCATCACTGCCATAGACTATCATTACAAAAAAATGCCGCAAGACATTACTGCGACAAATTTCATCCTGTAGCCCTAGCCTAAGAATAGATGCTCCAGAATTATTACACGGGGAAGGCTACCAGTTACTAAAATGTCAGGAGAGGGGACGGGTCCTCCGTGAAGGGGGTCTGTCATCAGTCAGCCTTTCCTGGTTACAGCGCTGCTCTGATGCTTCATTGCTAATATACGCCGTTCGTTTACGACATACAGAACGTCGTGTCATCATGGACAACCCATGGGGAGTGTGTAGTGATATCGAGAGGATGACGTGGTGGCCCAGAAATGTAAACCATGTACTCAAAAAACGGATGCTTTATTTCTAATGTAGATAAGAGTAACCTACCAATAATAAATGAACCTTGTCCTACTAAAGGCAAGAGTGGTTCAACCAAAGATAATGACGAACCAATAAAAGGACACAAGTGGCGACAAAGAAGCCACAAAAACAAATAGGAGGCTTCCCGCATCCATGTCAAGGAGTGTACTTTTGTTCTACTGAGGCGGAGACGTAGGTGATGAGAAAGGAAGACCCCTAAAGGACACCAGTAAAGGTCAGTCTTTCATTCACACCCATGGGTGAATGGATCTATAGATGTAGATCACATTCGGGATCTTTCTGTCCCAGTCTCCCCAGAACAGAAAACGTGAGAACCCGGGGATCCCCAGCATGCCGATCAATGACATGGCAGCTGGTGTGGTATTCTTTTTGCGTATATCGTTCACACGCTCACATACTCTTCTTCTGAGTTCCCTATATGTCCTAGGCCTCTTTCACACTACCTTTTTTTTTTTCTGTTTACGGGCTGTTTTTTGCGTTCCGTATACGGAATCATTCATTTCAACGGTTCCGCAAATAAATAAAAAAACGGAATGTACTCCGTATGCATTATGTTTTTCCGCTCCGTTGAAAGATAGAACATGTTCTATTATTGCCCGCAAATCACGTTCCGTGGCTTCATTCAAGTCAATGGGTCAGCAAAAAAAAGGAACACATACGGAAATGTATTTGTATGTCTTCGTATCCATTCCGTTTTTTTGTGGAACCATATATTGAAAATGTTATGCTGAGCCCAATTTTTTCTATGTAATTACTGTATATGCCGAACGGAAAAACAAAACAGAAACCCAACAGAAACAAAAAACGAAACAATGGATCCGTGAAAAACGAACCACAAAACACTGAAAAAGCCATACGGTCGTGTGAAAGAGGCTTTACCGACATAATCCTTGGGGCATGGGCACTGGCAGATGTATACCAGCCCTTTGCTCCTGCAATTAATTAAATCACGGATAGGGAATGTCTCATTTGTCGCGGCCACACAGATGAACTCGCACGCCTTACAGGTGCCGCAGCGGCCGGCGCTCTAACCATGTGCCTGGTCCCGACGGGGCCACATAGTGACTGTGTACCAGCCGGTCTCTTAAGCTACTTCCCCTACGGTAGGGGACACTCAGGTGAGGAGAAATAGCATGAGTGAGGTCCAGGTCCATCCACAGGAGGATGGTTTTTACCTCATCATGAGCAGAGTCAAAAGTGAAGATAAGGCGGATTAATGTCTCACCCCCCACAGGCGATTGTTTGGGCACCAGGAGGTCTGTTCTTTCTTTTGCCTGCGAGTGCCTCTAGGATAGCCCCTCTCTCGGAGTCTGGCGTAGAATTCCTCCGTGTTAGAGCAATTTCTACGGATCCTAAGCTATTGGCCTCTTGGAATACCCCCCTTAAGAGGAGGGGGATGATGGCTGTTCCAATGTAAAATGGCATTAGTGGCTGTAGGCTTCCTAAAGATCGTGGTGGTGAATCTGTCCCCCACCTTGGGGACCTTCACGTCCAGAAAGGTGATACTTTCTGTGTCTCATAGGTGAACCTGAGGCCAATCGTATTGACATTAAGGGTGTCAACAAAGCTGATAAACGCGTCTTTTTTGCCGTTCCACAGTATGAATACATCATCTATGTATCGCGTCCAGAAGACTACTTTCTCACTCCACCATGCGTCGTGGTCAGGGAACGCAATGTTATCCTCCCACCAGCCCAGGTAGATATTGGCATATGTGGGCGCACAAGGGCTACCCATCGCCGTCCTCCTGAGCTGGTGGTAGAACCGCATGTTAAAAATAAAAAAAATTGTGCGTGAGGATGTATTCGAAGAGTGTGACAAGAAATTCAGGGCTCCAGATGGCGACCAAAACTGTCGCCAATGCGCCTTAAAATTTGCAGATGGCGACAAGACTTTTTAGTCTTGTCGCCATTTGCGACTGTACCGCCGCGATCCTGCGCAGCCTAAGTTCAGTAGCACACTGCACAGTGGAGAAGGAAGGAGTCCCTCCCTCTCCACTGTGACGCTGCCGCCACTACCACCAATGGGGAGATAGCAGGGAGGAGGAGGGGAGGAGCTGTCGCCACTGCGCCGCCAATGAAATGAATGTAAAACATAAGTGTCTGCGACTCTGCAGCGGTATCACAGACCCGGCACCCGGCCTCAATAACAGGGCATGCGATCCGCGGCCATTAACCGCTCAGGTGCCCCAGATCGCATGCCCTGTTATTGAGGCCGGGTGCCCGGTCTGCGATACCGCTGCAGACAATTGTATGGAGTCAAAGAGGACCTTTCGTGGGTCCAAAGAATCTGAACTTATCAGCAGGCTGCATAGAGCGGCGCCCAGGGATCTAAGTGCACTTACTATTATTCCTGGGCGCCGCTCCGTTCGTCCGCTGTGGCCCCCGGTCTTTTCAGCATTCAGAGGAAGGAGGAGGAGACGCCAGTGTCTGTCCTTCTCCCTGACAGCAGCGCTGTCCAATCACAGCGCAGAACTCAGAGCCAGGGAGGTTTTTTCTCCCTGGCTTTGAGCTCTGCGCTGTGATTGGACAGCGCTGCTGTCATGGAGACGGAGACACACTGGCGTCTCCTCCTCCTTCCTCTGAATGCTGAAAATACCGGGGGCCACAGCGGACGAACGGAGCGGCGCCCAGGAATAATAGTAAGTGCACTTAGATCCCTGGGCGCCGCTCTATGCAGCCTGCTGATACGTTCAGATTCTTTGGACCCATGAAAGGTCCTCTAGTGCGCTCTCCCAAAGCCTCTCCCCCCCCCCCCCCCCCCCATTATCACTGGCCACAAGTCGTCCCCGTCTCCCTCCCATTGTTATATGGTGGCCACAGGGTCCCATCCCCTTCATTGGTGGCAGTGGCAGATTACACTGCTGGGGCTCAGATAGTTACCATGGCAGCCAGGAAGCTACTGAAGCCCTGGCTGCCATGTTCAGCTCCCTGCTGCTGTGTGTACTATGCACAGGGCAGCAGGGAGAGTGTGAGGTCCTATTCACCCTGATAGAGATCTATCAGGGTGAATAGGACAAGGGATGAAAAGATCCAGGTTCTAGTCCCTAATGGGAGAAATGGTTGTCAAATAAAAAGTAAAAAAAAAACTAAAAAAATACTAAAAGTTTAAATGGCCCCCTTCCCAGTTTTACATATAAAATTTACAAACAAAGAACATATTACATATCGCCACGTCCCAAAAAGTGTGAGCTATTAAAATATTTAAAAATATTCCCGCTCGGTGAAGGCCGTAACAGAAAAAAAAAAACTCTAAACCACGCAATTCGCCATTTTTAGTCACCTTGTTCCCCAGAAAATGTCCCTGGATGTGAGAGGCATGTGGTGCTGTTTTCTCCTATATGTAGTGCACCTGCGTCTCATCTTCTCAAAGTCCTTTTTTTTAAAATGATATGCATTTTAAATTTGGCGACTAAAAAATGTAATTTGGCTCCTAAATTTTTTAGTTTAGGAGCCAATGGCTCCTGGTCATTTTTTTTTGTCTGGAGCACTGAAATTGGTTGTGTGCTCTGCAGTGTGCACCCCTGGTGCCTAGGTATTGTGCAGCCGCCTCGAGTCCTTTCTCTACTGTAAAGGGACTCAACATCCATCTCATTGCTAGGTTATTCTTTTATCTATATTAGGAATAAAGTATCCGTTTTTAAGGGTCCTCGTTTCTTGAGTAAGTGGTTTATCATGGACAACCCCTTTTAAATATCAGATCATTTGATACTAAGTAAATGCTACTTTTCCCGGGTACACCTTCATCAGCTCTTAGGGTAGTCTCCTTTACTGCTAGTGGTACCACTTATCTCCTTCTGTAAGTCTGCTCAGACGTCAGTCACGTATAGTTTTGACGTCTGTCTCCACCTAACTAATGTGGAGAGGGGGGCGTGAATATGCAGAGGGAGCTGTGTGGCAAGTGGATAAAGCCGCGAGAAACAGTACGGAGCAAAATTAATGCTGGGATTAGTTCGAAAACCCAGCAGGAAGCTGATAAAAACCGGAAGTTCTGCATGTAAACATCCTGCCAGGGTGCTGGGAATGGGGGGAAGGGAAGTGCCGGCATGAAAAACGGGTACATGGTGTAAAAATATGTAGTGTGAGGTACTCTGGGCAGATGATATTATGGATCCAGAGAACCTCTTCCAGACATCTCCCAGTATTGTGTGGCAGACGTTGAGAGTTGATGACAGCTGTGTTATACAGTAGACATGGCAGGCAGTGCCTGTGATCGGAGACGACTCCAATCACAGATATATAGCAGCTCGGCTGCCATGGCCAATTGTAACCACAGCATGTGACAGGTCATTTAGTGGGATGGGGACTTTCTCTGACGACTGGACAGCCCCTCTGTGTCAAGATATTTGGAGCTGGTTGTATAGTATGGCAGCAAGGAGACTTGTGAAGGCTCCTAGGCCTACCATTGTAAAGTTCCTATTAAGCCCTGCCCCAGACCAGGCTTAATAGAACCATAGTGGCTAATATATCAGGAGGATAATTTTGGGCCAGTTTTTTTTTAGTCTGTGATTGAATAATGTATACCAAATTCATCATAGGTCGCACGGTTTGGCACATTCTTAAAGAGGACCTTTCACTACAATAAAAAATCTAAACTAAGCATACAGACACGGAGAGCGGCGCCCAGGGATCTCCCTGCACTTACTATTATCCCTGGGCGCCGCTCCCTTCTCCCGGTATAGGCTCCGGTATCTTCGATGGGTGGAGCCTGCCGGCGTCTCATTCTCCCATGCTGTAGCGCTGGCCAATAGCATCGCTCAGCTCATAGCCTGGGAGAAAAAAGGCTATGAGCTGAGCGCTGCAATTGGCCAGCACTCCAGCCTGGGAGAAGGAGACACCGGCAGGCTCCACCCATCGAAGATACCGGAGCCTATACTGGGAGAACGGAGCGGCGCCCAGGGATAATAGTAAGTGCAGAGAGATCCCTGGGCGCCGCTCTCCGTGTCTGTATGCTTAGTTTAAATTTTTTATTGTAGTGAAAGGTCCTCTCTAAGCAGGATGCTTATTTCACTTTGTGCCATACACCGCATGGTTTACTGTTAGTATTATGTCACAGTCTTAATGAATGTCCCTTTCATTCCTTGCAGTTCCACAGTCGGCGGTCCTATTAGTCCTCGCTCTCTTTGCCATCGTACATGCTTTGACCCCCAGCCATTATCTGAGCCAGGACGATGTAGAGAGACTTAAAGATTCTTTGGAACACCCATTATCAGACCTGGAGAATGCCTATTACTACATCGCAGGCTTCAATCATCTCGGGGCCAGTGTAGCAGATGAAAAGGTGAGGCTTTGGGATGAGGAGCTTGTCAAACATGGGAAACTTTAGAAGGGACTTGTCTTTACCTGACTTTCTGTTTCTATGTTTTAGAAATACAGGGAGTTAAAGGGGTTTTATCACTGCAGCAAACACATTTATCATGTAGAGAAAGTTAATACAAGGCACTTACTAATGTATTGTGATTGTCCATATTGTATTCATTTTTCCATCACATTATACACTGCTTGTTTCCATGGTTACAACCACCCTGTAGTCCAGCAGCGGTGGCCATGCTTGCACCGGCCTAAGCGTACTCCCATGGTCCCGGCCAGCACCTAGTTTGCAAGCACAACCACTGATGGATTGCAGGATGGTTGTAATCACAGATACGAGCAGTGTATAATGTGATGGAAAAATGAATCCAGCCAGCGAAAGGAGGCAATATGAATAATTACAATACATTAGTAAGTGCCTTGTATTAACTTTATCTACATGATAAATGCCACTTGCTGCAGTGAGACAACCCCTTTAAAGGCGAAGTCTGGCTACAGGGGCCCCTGCCAGTCACAAAACTGGTAGGCGTGTCCACTGCTCCATTTAAACTCGAGGAACATGGGTCCCATTCTCATGACCAGCAGGACCCACCCCAGCAATCACTTTCCCTATCTTTTGGATAGAGGATAAGTTGTTGTGATGGGACTTTCCCATTTAACCAGTTATCTCTGTCTTGCTTTCCTGAACTCAGCACATCTTTTAATTTTAACCCCTTAATGACCAGGAAATTGTCCCTTTTTATTTATTTTTTTGTGTTTTTTTTAATCCCAGCTTTCCTAAAGCCATATTTTTTTTTAACATTTTTCCATTCACATAGCCATTTGAGGGCTTGTTTTTTGTGGGACAAGTTGTACTTTCTAATGGCACCATTTACAGTTTCATACAATGTAGTGAGAAGCGGGCAAAAAATTACTAGGAGCTCCGTACAGTATTAGAATGTATTGGCTCCGATGAGCCAAAGTTATTGCTTCGGGTAATAACTTCATAAGTTAATTTGTAGTGTAAAACACCATTTCCCAAACTCTGATTCGGCTCCAAGTGTTATCTTGGAACCGAACCCGTATTCGGGAAATGTTTTTTTTACAGTACAAACTAGTCCAATTCTTTTGGGGACAAGGACAGGCGTTGTTACAATGGATCCGCACAAAAAATTGATGTAACGCGGATCTTTTTTTTCTTTTTTTTTTCAGAGCGCAAAATACATACGGTCGTGTACATGATCTCTAATGCAGTGTTTTTCTTCATAAGGAGATATTCTGATGTTTTTTAGCCCCTGGCGTAGTACACCCACGTTATATGAATAGCCAAGTGGTTGCCGTATTACTTGATCAGTATTTCTCTTCTCCCGCAGGCGGCCTGCAATTTCATTCGCTCTAATGTTGATACCAGTAATGTGGATTCTCTGTTCTATGCTGCTCAATCCAGTCAGGCCCTGTCCAACTGTGAGGTAGGTCTGTGGAGGTGGAGTGGACTATAATGCTTGGGTTCTTTTCACGTCTTGTTTTTGGGTATTTTGGAGATAAATGTTGGAGGTATTCCTTGATGTGCTGTTTACCTCTGATGCCAGCCTCTGACTGATGCCATTTTATAGGCATGGAGTGGTTTATATTGGCCATCGACTTGTATTATATTTTTGCATTACATGTGTTTTAACCGTATTGATCTGCATAGGAAACCATAGAACTCTTTGCTTTCCTATTCAGTAATACTGATGTAGCCATAAACGAGCTGTGAACCGAGCCTTATTCTCGTAGTAACATCCGGCTCTTGGTGACTGCTACATTCTCCTGTCTCCCTAGGTGCCTATCTCCAATGAGACCAGAGACCTGCTGCTTGGTGCCGTCAGTGAGGATTCCTCTGTCACCCAGATATACCATGCAGTAGGGGCACTCAATGGCTTTGGCCTCCCTCTGGCCTCACAAGAAGTGGTCGGTGCCCTGACCACGAGACTCAGTAAAGAAGAGAATGTCCTGGCGTAAGTACCTCTAATAAAGATTGTTAGAAGTAAAGGCTGGGTTCACACCTGAGTTTTTTACGTTGTTGTGCTGCGTAATAGGAGCAGTATAGCCAAAAGTAATGGAGGTGCTTAGAGCTGTCCTATGAATGAAACAAACCTCACTGACTATAATGGGGTCCGTCTGGTTTCTGTTAGAAACCCCAGCATTTTACCGTACAAAATAGTGCCGCATTCTGCGCTTTTTGGTTCCATATTTTCGATGAAATATGCAGTGAAGTCCCCTAACAGCACCTCCATCGCAGATGTGAACATGTATGAAGCTTCCCATCCTAAAGCCTCATGCAGACGTCCGTGGAACACGGTCCGTGAGATACAGGACTGGCATTGCAGGAGCGGACGGCGTCATAGCAACCAATGACGCTGTGCGCTCCTGCAATGCCAGTCCGGTATCTCACGGACTGTGTTCCACTGACGTCTGCATGATGCTTAACTCTGCCTAATGCTTAATATGAGAGGTTAAGGGTTCATACACACAAGAGTTTTTCACATGCACAGTGAGAACTGCCTCATAAAGTCAGTGAGGGGGGTCATTCATCAAAGACTGGCGTTTTATGCCCCTGAGCTGCCGGAGGCACAGGCCTCCCCATAAATTTGGCACATCCTCCAGCAGTCCAGGCATAAATGTTGGTGAATTTGGTGGGGTTGATGGCTCTACCTCTGCTCCACCCCCACCACTGACCAGTGGTGAGGACAGTGTAAAAGCGTTGCGGGCACCTGACAAGTCACTAGATAAGGTCTTACGACTTTTTTACACCAAAAACTGGAGAAGAGGGTTATAGTAAATGACCCCCCAATATGTTTATGAACTTGGGCTGTTTATTCCCACACACATGGATGCACTTTGCCAAAAAAAAAGAGGTGCTGCGTGTTTTGGGTTTTTCACACAAGACTTGCCCATTCAAGTAAATGGGGCAGTAAAAAAATAATTGGAACCCCACTGAAGGACTGGTGGTTGCTGGGAGGTCAGCCATAGGTCATCAAAATCAGATTGGTGGTGGTCCGGCACCCCTGTCCCGGCTGCGGGATCCCAGCTGTACAGTCAGCTCTTTGATGGAGGAGGCGCGGCTGTTGTGCTCATGCGCTCCCCGCACCGTAGCTGCATGTTGAGGTGCTAGGATTTTGTCCTCGACTGCTTCATGTTGAGATAAGTATCTTACAATACAGCGACTGATCATCGCTGATTTTGGACCTCTAACCTGTTGATTTAAGAATTTGTTAATGCATTGTGGCTATTGGGCCCTCTGTTGCCAATGATGTTGTATCAGTCCCCTGATGATTTGGCAGTTGGCCATTGAAACGCGTCGGGACGTTTTGTGGAGCTGGCATGAGTACCCCTGATTCTTCATTTCCCTGACGCAGTGGGCAGTCATTGCCTTTACGCAGGGACAATCAGGGGCATGCAGAGAGGTGGAAATTGGAGGAAGCTATATTGTCACATAGGGGAAGAGACCTAGTACCTGTGTCCCACTAACCTTTCCTCCTCAAGACATTTTTCTATCCCCCTCTCATTCCTTTATTCTTTTGTTTTGTATGCGGGCACAATTTATGCATACATGCGTTTTGTACTATTTTTTTTTTTTAAATTTTTTTTTATTTAGTTGTATACTTTATGGGCTTATTTTATATCGAGTATTTATTAAAAGCTAAGTTTTATTAAGGTCACCCATCACTTGTTAAAGATTGTAATGATTCCCTTGGGTCACCCATTATACATTAAGACATTAACCATTGGTTATCTGGTTGTGTATATAGAAGAGGCCATGAATGTTTTATTAATGCGAGGCCGATACCTGCTGATTATCAGACAGTCTGTATGTGCGGCTTTGCCACCCTGCATGGCAAAGCTGCAGATCTGTGACAGTGGAAAACTGCAAAATAGGTGGAGGCTGCGTGTAGCATTTATTACATAACTAAAATCTAATAGTGCTGCTGTCTGAGAGTGAGCTCTTCAAAATGACTTCCCTGTGTCTGTCCAGGCCCTGTGCCAGACGGAGGACAGGGAGACTAAAAAGCCGGACTGTCCCACCTGAAACCGGATTTCTGGCTACTCTAGGGGCAGGCTGCTATGGAGGTCACATTTAAGGGGGCGGTCCGCTATGGAGGTCAGTGTTAAGGGCAGATTGCTGTAGAGGCCACTGTTAAGGGGGCAGGGTGTTGTGGAAATCACTGTTAAGGAGATGGGGTACTGTGGAGGTCACTATTAAAGGGGCAGCTGCTGTGGAGGTCACTGTTAAAGGGGTGGCCACTGTGGAGGTTTTTGTTAAGGGGGCAGGGTACGGTGGAGGTCATGGTTAAGGGGACGGTCCGCTATGGAGGTCCGTGTTAATGAGTGGGATGCTGTAGCGGTCACTACATGTTCTTGTGCAATGCTCTGCAGAACTCCTCTGTCAGCTCCTGTGCCCAGCATTTGCCTCCTCACTGCCTGCAGCTACTCGGTAAAGCCTTCAGCCCTAAGTCTGTGCAGCTGAAGGGGTTAAGAATTCAGGGAGAGAGCAGACGGCAGTGCAGGGGCGCGTGGCCAGCACAGTGACCTCTTCTGTACAGACGCACATCTGATCTCTCAGGCTTGTGCACAAAACATCATTAGAACACGGGGAGAAACTGACATCCATTCACAGGTCATGTGACCCTCAGTGAAATCTGAGAAAGCAGCAACTACAGATGCAGTAAGTGCATGGTAAAGCTGTTACATTTGCCTAGTTAGAAACATACAAAGAACATGAAAAATAACTCAGACAACCCCTTTAACGAGACTGGGTACTGTGGAGGTCACTAATAAAGGGGCGGCCACTGTGGAGATCACTGTTAAAGTGGAGGGCGAGGGGGGCGTGGCTTGCCAGACATGTGAGCGGACGTGATCTCCGGAGCTCCTGCACTGCCTCGGTCAATTATCCGCTAAAAACAGCCTAAATCCCCAAATAATTTGGACTAACCACCAACAGACGATTCAGAGGCTACTCTGTCACCCGCAGGCGCTTGAAATCTGCTGCCATGTTCAAACGGAGGGACGGGAAAGGAGCCGGCAAGTCTCTGCTAGATGGCGCTGGGACTGCCACGCCGAAGTGCCGAGATCGTGTGAGCGATTTGCAGCAGGAGGTAGCTGAGAGACTAAGTCAGTTTTCACATACTCCGGAGCTCCTCAGAGAGAGATGTACCTCCGGCAATAACAGTGAGTCCTCCCTGACTGGAGCAGGAAGGGACTCGGATGGGGAAGGGCCTGGAGAGGTGATGGGCCTGAAGCAGCACCCTAATAGATTTGCCGCCATTCAGCAACAAGATGGGGCTGGAGACCCAGATATCCCGGAGGACTCAGACATGGAGGAGCCGACTATAAAGGACGTTCTCCAAGCCATTTCTAAGTGCGGCAAGTCGCTTAACATCCTGACTATGCAGATGGGAGCCATTAAAGAGGATATCTCTATTGTCAGGCACGATCGGAGAAAACTTGCAGACCGTACTACGTCCCTAGAAGATCGTATGGGGGACATGGAGGATGTGGTGCACCCTCTCAAGAGAGACTCTGCGGATCATTCTCGCAGGCTTGATGCAATCTCTGCTAAACAGGACGATCTAGAGAACCGTTTGAGACGAAACAATGTGAGGCTAGTTGGAGTGCCTGAGAAAGTGGAAGGCTCTAACCCCACTGAGTTTTTTGAAAACTGGCTCAATACGTTCTCCCTCCAAACTGTTCTTTAACTCCTTTATTTGCCATCGAACGTGCGCACAGGGTTCCTACCTGGCCTTTACCACCAGGGGCGCCACCAAGACCGGTCCTTATGAAAGTGCTACACTATAGGAATCAAGATTCTATTCTGCGCAAGGCAAGAGGTCTGCCTGACCTTTCTATTGACTGACACAGGGTGTCGTTTTTCCCTGATTTCTCCATGGAGATCCAGGAGAGGCGTGCTAGGTTCCTGGATGTAAAACGGCGTCTGAGGGGACTTGGAGCATCATACTCTGTTATATCCGGCCAAGCTCAGAATAGCGGCTCTTGGATCCACAAGCTTCTTTGAAGACCTGAAGGAGGCATCCAAATGGCTGGACCGACATGAAAGACAACTTCGTGCGGAAAAGAACCAGGGCGAATAAGAGGTCTACTTAGCAAAGTGACATTGTACACTCTGGATGGTGAATTCAGTATATGTGGCAATGCATTGATGGTTATAGCTGGATATAGTTAACCTCCTGCCCGCTCTGTGTTAATGTCAGGAGCCAAGATAACTGTGTAATGCATAGGGCTGATATACGCAGCTAGTATTGTGTATTTTACTCATAACTGAGGTTAGTGCAGGATGTTATCCATTTTGTATATTTCTGCTGGTTAACAGTTTGTATTTGGATTTGGCGAAATACAGAAGCGTTCAATTCCGCCAAATATTATGGGTTTAGGGAGCCCGCTCTGCTGATAGATATACTAACTGCCCACGGACCTTAATATTAAGGTGTATTGGTGGGATCTGTCAGCAAGAGTGACTTCCAGTGTTATTTGGATAATGGGGAGGGTGTTATTCAGGTTAGGGAAGGGAGGTAGGAAGTTGGGGAAATGTGGTCCCAGGTCCATAGATATGCTCCAAGAGGCAATACTGCTTCTAAGCTGTAAGTTAAAGTATCCGATAAAGATGAGGTTCCATATACACTGCTCAAAAAAATAAAGGGAACACAAAAATAACACCTAGATCTGAGTTAATTAAATATTCTTCTGAAATACTTTGTTCTTTACATAGTTGAATGTGTTGACAACAAAATCACACAAAAATTAAAAAATGGAAATCAAATTTTTCAACCCATGGAGGTCTGGATTTGGAGTCACACTCAAAATTAAAGTGGAAAAACACACTACAGGCTGATCCAACTTTGATGTAATGTCCTTAAAACAAGTCAAAATGAGGCTCAGTAGTGTGTGTGGCCTCCACGTGCCTGTATGACCTCCCTACAACGCCTGTGCATGCTCCTGATGAGGTGGCGGACGGTCTCCTGAGGGATCTCCTCCCAGACCTGGACTAAAGCATCTGCCAACTCCTGGACAGTCTGTGGTGCAACGTGACGTTGGTGGATAGAGCGAGAAATGATGTCCCAGATGTGCTCAATTGGATTCAGGTCTGGGGAACGGGCGGGCCAGTTCATAGCATCAATGCCTTCGTCTTGCAGGAACTGCTGGCACACTCCAGCCACATGAGGTCTAGCATTGTCTTGCATTAGGAGGAACCCAGGGCCAACCGCACCAGCATATGGTCTTACAAGGGGTCTGAGGATCTCATCTCTGTACCTAATGGCGGTCAGGCTACCTCTGGCGAGCACATGGAGGGCTGTGCGGCCCTCCAAAGAAATGCCACCCCACACCCAATGCCAAACCGGTCATGCTGGAGGATGTTGCAGGCAGCAGAACGTTCTCCACGGCGTCTCCAGACTCTGTCACATGTGCTCAGTGTGAACCTGCTTTCATCTGTGAAGAGCACAGGGCGCCAGTGGCGAATTTGCCAATCTTGGTGTTCTCTGGCAAATGCCAAACGTCCTGCACGGTGTTGGGCTGTAAGCACAACCCTCACCTGTGGACGTCGGGCCCTCATATCACCCTTATGGAGTCTGTTTCTGACCGTTTGAGCAGACACATGCACATTTGTGGCCTGCTGTTGGTCATTTTGCAGGGCTCTGGCAGTGCTCCTCCTGTTCCTCCTTGCACAAAGGCGGAGGTAGCGGTCCTGCTGCTGGGTTGTTGCCCTCCTACGGCCTCCTCCACGTCTCCTGATGTACTGGCCTGTCTCCTGGTAGCGCCTCCATGCTCTGGACACTACGCTGACAGACACAGCAAACCTTCTTGCCACAGCTCGCATTGATGTGCCATCCTGGATAAGCTGCACTACCTGAGCCACTTGTGTAGGTTGTAGACTCCGTCTCATGCTACCACTAGAGTGAAAGCACCGCCAGCATTCAAAAGTGACCAAAACATCAGCCAGGAAGCATAGGAACTGAGAAGTGGTCTGTGGTCACCAGCTGCAGAACCACTCCTTTATTGGGGGTGTCTTGCTAATTGCCTATAATTTCCACCTGTTGTCTATCCCATTTGCACAACAGCATGTGAAATTGATTGTCACTCAGTGTTGCTTCCTAAGTGGACAGTTTGATTTCACAGAAGTGTGATTGACTTGGAGTTACATTGTGTTGTTTAAGTGTTCCCTTTATTTTTTTTGAGCAGTGTACTTAAGTATGGCTAACCCAGTGAATTTTCTGAGCTGGAACATTAGAGGGGTTAAAGATGCCATTAAAAGGAAGGCTGTAATGGAGAGTGTTAAAGTGTACCACCCTACAGTCTGCTGCCTACAAGAGACGCACCTCCTTCCAGAACAATCCCATTTGCTTACCCCTAGATGGGCGAGTCAATGTTATCACTTTACTTACTACTCATATGCAAGGGGAGTAAGTATATTGATTCACAGACAGCTGAATTTTAGCTGCATAGATAAGAGGATTGATACGAATGGATGCTACGTCTTCCTTTATGGCAAACCTTTTAATGTACAATGTATTATATGTGGGATATACATACCACCGCCATATTCCCCGTTTGTAATTAAGAAGTTGATGGCCTTTCTGTCAGATTATCCAGATACCCCAGCAATGATACTGGGGGACTTTATTAATGTGATATGTACTGACTGGAACAGAATGTCCGCTTCCCTGGTGCAATCGGAGAGGCTGCTTACACCGTTTGGGAGACTTCTAGAAGAAGCGTCATTAATACATTTTTGGAGGCTGCGTAATCCGTTTGTACGGCAGTATTCTTGCTGTTCTAGCACATATGAAACACTGTCAAGAATAGACTTAGCTCTTGGGAACAAAGCGATGGGCTGCCGTATTTGTGATATCGGATCACTCGCCTATATTAATATCCGCCAATTTCCTTCCCTCTGTGACCAGCTGTAGGCCATTATGGAAATTCAATCCATTTTGGCTGTCAGTCTTACCCACAGTCTCAAATATTGGGGATACGCTGAAAGAGTTCTTTACCCTTAATCTTCCAGGAGCTTCCCGATTGATTGATTGTTTGGGATACCATGAAAGCCTTTCATGGCTTCGGGGAGTACTTATTGCTGAGGTTAATAAAAAGCGAAATGAGTCCCGAATGACGGTTAAAACTTTAGAACGCCGAACGGTTGAGGCTGAAACTCAATATGTCCTGCAGCCCACGGAAGTGCATAGGGCTCAATGGCGGGAAGCACAACATAAACTGAATGATAGACTTCTTCTTATGTGGAACTGCCCTAGGCTGAGGAGGTATTGGGGGAGAATAACAGATGCACTACAAAAAGTGTTTGCGACACAAATTGAAACCAACGGCAGGTTGTGTGTACTTGGATGTGTTGAGATGATACAAGTACCTGCTGAACAAAAATTAGCGATTATTCGCATATTGTATCAGGCAAGAAAGGTGATAGCGTATCATTGGGTGGATCTTGATCCTCCTAAGGTTAAGGAACTCGTCCATAAGCTTCACACTCTGTTCCAAATGGAAAGATTTGTATACCAAAAGAGAAATAACCAAGAAGTTTGAGAAGATTTGGGGCAGGTGGTTGCAACATTACAGTATTGTAGATTAACACTGATTTGAATGCCAGTTGGTGACCAGATTGCCCCGGTCTTACAAGTGCTTTTGGGTGTTGTCCCTCTGGAAATATGGTACAGGTGCTCCCTGGGAGCAGGAGAGGCGCGGTGGATATGGGTGGGATAAGGTTTGAGCTTTTCAGGGACTGATGTGCTACATACGACTCATTACTTTACCTCGTAATATGATATTATATGAACCAAAAGGTAGATTTGTTTTATGTACTGCAAAAATGTGGATTATGTAACGGGTTAACAGCGGATTGGAGTTATTACTACTTTTCATGATCGGATTTTTCTTTGAAGGGACTTTTGGAGATCTTTTCCTCAGATGTAGGACATTTGGGACGGGGGGGGGGGGGGAGAGAATTGTTTTTATTGAGAGATTTTAAAGCATTAAAGAGAACAAACAATCAGATTTTTTTTTTTAAAAGGGGAGAGCGCTGTGGAGGTCTCTGTAAAGGGGGCCGGGAATGGTGAAGGTCAGTTAAGGGAACTGTAACCTTTGGTCAATGTTAAGGGGCGGGTGCTGTAGAGGTCACTGTTAAGGGGGCGGGCCCCTGAGGAGGTCACTGTCAAGGGGGTAGGGTGCTGTGGAACTCGCTGTTAAAGGGGCAGGCTGCTGTAAAGCTCAAAGTTAAGGGGGTGGGCTGCTGTGTAGGTCCTATTTTAAGGAGAGGGGGCACTGTGGAGGGTCAGTGTTAAGGGGTGGAGTGCTGTGTAGGTCACTGTTAAGGGGGCGGGGTGCTGTAGATATCACTGTTATAGTGGATACTGTCTATCTTTTAACGACACACACAGACATTAAATGAAATGGATTAACTATACCTGAGCGAAGCCGGGTCCTTCTGGTAGTATATACATAAAAGAAGAATTCCTGTGCTTACTCTGACTGCACCTAAGAACCAATGACTAGAAGCGGGGTTCTACCACATCTGCTGTCCTCTAAGTTATAAGTAGTGCTTCTAGAGGATAGTCCATGATGCTGATGTGTAGTGGTGAATACTTGATAGTTGTCCCGATCTTCCAGTCTGGTGGAAGCTGTCAGGCTGTGTAGTTGGAAAACGTGCCCCTGCCGCCATGTGTATAAAGGAAGAAAAAGCCCAGTGGCCACATGATGTTTTAATATATGCAAATGAGCCTCTAGGAGCAACCGGGTCGTTGTCATTACACCTAGAGGCTCTGCTCTCTCTGCAACTGTTGCATCCTCTGCACTTTGACCATGCCAGACAGTGAAACTGTCATCACACCTGACCCGGTTAATTAAAGTGCATTTGGCGTGGCAGTTGCAGAGAGAGCAGAGCCTCTAGGTGTAATGACAACGCCCCCATTGCTCCAAGAGGCTCATTTGCATATATTAAAACATCATGTTTCTCAGCAATGCGGGCACATATGAACATAGGACCAACACAGATGTCTTCAGCTGCCAAGTGCACATGTAACAGGTCAGCCAGTGTCATAGGTACAAATCTGCTGACAGATGCTCTTCAAAACTTTCACTGAACTCTATCTGTGTAGCGCCACCTGCTGTTTGCCCCTTTTTCTAAATTCTCTGTCCAGCTTGCTGAGGTTGACATACATGCTCAGTTCCTTCCTTCAGCTGTCACCAGCTGCAGCATAAAGGACATGCCCTCTGAGAAAATGTACGCCCCCTGAGCTTCCAGCTTGAAAGAAATCTAGCAGAGTAATTGCAGCAATAAATGGGCAGATCTCTGGATCCATGTGAGGTACAGGGCTGGTTATAGGTTTGTTAGGAAGAGATTATATATATATATATATACAATTATAATTTATTTTCTTTTTTTCTTTTTTACATTATTAGTGAGAACCCCTTTAAGAAAAGGGAAAAAATCATCCAAAAAGGCATTAAAAACAGCCCTAGCGCCATGAAAAGAAACTGCCCAAAAATTACTGCCATTTTAGTAACCCAGCTGATAGGACCATAATCCGCTGTGTTCATAGACGCAATTGGTTGTTTAGGGTCCATTTACACGTCCTTATTTCTGGCTCCTCATCAGTTCCATTTATTTCAGTGGGGCTGCCAGGGGTGTGGAAATCGTATAGCCCGGGGCATGCCGTTTCGGGCGCCGGGCAGGTAGTTCAATCAGTAGCTTAGCCCTGCTGCGGGCCAGTAGCAGGGCTGAGATGGCTTTGTTTACCGGAGCAGTGGATCGGCGACGAGCTGGGGGCGTCGAGCGGCAGTGACGCAGCCGCGGTGATAGAGCAGGGGGAGGGGGGGCGTGGTGTAGTGACAGCGTGAGGAAGAAGAAATGACAGAGCTGGAGGGGTGGAGCAATGAAAGGTTCTGTCACGGCTCGGGGGGAGGAGCAGTGACAGAGCTGTTACAGAGCCAGGGGCATTGATGGAACGCTCCACTCTGCCAGCATCCCTCAGAGGATGCCACATCAGCAGCTAATTTGCCTAAACCACCCAGAGGTACGGGTAGTAATGTGCCAAGACCAAGAGTGTGCACTAAACTAATTGCTGTGATCAGATTAAGGCCTCGTTCACACCAGGCAGTGCGTTCCGGCCTGATTCTGTCCAGAATGCACTGCACCGCATTGCGGCCGGCTAACTAGATTGTGGGGCAGGAGGGGGCGTAGTGGTCTGTTGAAGTGATTGGCACCATAACCATGCCCAACGGCTGCACAGGATCGCAAGGCACATTATGCCTGCAGTCCAGTCCAAACAAAATGCAGCATTGTGACCGGACCTCAGGCATAATCGTGCCTTGCGATCCCGTGCATCCGATCGGCTACGGTGCCATTGACTTCAATGGATCGTCACGCTCCGTCCTGCCTCACAACATAGTGAGCCGGCCGCGATGTAGTGCATTCTGGACAGAATCATCTAGTGTGAACGAGGACTAAACTTAGAGCCATTTCACACCACAAAGACTGGAACGCAAGCCAGCCACCTCCCTGCATAAGGAAACGTAGCGGTGTACTGAAATATGGTTTTGATTTAAAATAATTTTTTGTATCAGGACAAGTAGATCGAGCCCCCGCTTTAGTCCTTTGACAAGTTAAAAAAAAATAAAAAATGTCCACACCCCAGGCTGCAAAAGATGTGGACCGCACACCGTGTGCTATCTGCATCTGTAGCTCCGTTCTGCGGCCCCGCAAAAAAGATGCATGTCCGCTGACAAGAATAGACCTTTCTATCATAGGGCCGGCCATGTGAAGTCCGCAAAACACTTCGGGACGTCTGAAGGGACCCTAAGGGCTTACGCTGGTTAATGAGGCTCCGCTTTGTTCTATTGAACCGCGGGTTTCTTCTCTTTACTGCAGAGTCCCAGTAGATGTCCTGGTTAGCACAGCGTACACACGGGCGGACAAAGCCAATGTCAGACTCCTCCTGGTCAGTCCTGAGCAGTTGGTTCCATCGGTGGACTACATGGTCCTAGCCTTATCCCTGGAGAACACCTCATTAAAGCTGTGAGAGAATTGAGTCACTCGGTATTAAAGCGTGATTCAGGAGTATAATGTAAACTGCTAATCTCCATATAAATGGCAGTGCTAACAACGGGCTTAATTCTGAACAAGAGTGAAAAAAGCAATTTACAAGAGTTTTAAATGCACCTCCTGATAAAGTCCCCGGTGACAGCGGAGTACTGTCACCGCCAGAGCGGTTTCTTTTTAGTCCGTGGATCAGAATGTCTGTCATTCTCTTCCTTTGTAAGCTAATGCTTCTGATCTCTTCTGCCCCTGCACTACCCATGGGAGACCCAGTACATTTGTCATGGAAATGAGGCTGTCATAGAGCGGGAAGAGTTACCTTTTGGGTGGGATCCTTCCCATATTATGAGCTGCCTACTTCTTCTAGTAAATAGATGTTTTGTAATGTTGGAGTCTAATATACGTAAAAATGCATTTGTAGCGGAGGAAGGAAGAGTAATCGCTGCGTCTATCCCACACACGTCTCTGTATCTTTACTGCTTTATGGGCTTCTAAATCAGTCCTATACAACAGAGTGCATGTTAAAGGTCCCCATACACATTGTAGATGACGTAAATAATGTAGTTTGAGACTGGCACTCCCCCGTATGGAATAAATATCAATCGTAACAGTATTATCTGAGTGGTTCACAATATTTAATATAGCACATAAGATACAATCTTAATATTTAATATATCACATAAAATACAAACATATACTGAGACTCAATAGTTAATACTTCGTAATTGCTGCTGCAAAAAAAAATAGTTAAAATGATCCCTAAAAATACCAAAAAAAAAAAATCTAAAAGTCCAATAAAAAATTCAAAAGAGAAGGGAACCATAAATCCTAGGTGGGAAATAGCAAAAATGTCCCGCCCAGACCGAAGGTTATGATGATTTGTCCAATCAATATATTTCCTGTGTCTGTGTTAGTCTCCTTTAACCTTATATTGTGCTTATTTTCTTTATAAAAAATGTAGCAAAACAATCGTTCAATACATCGTTCTCCAATATTCGGAAAATGTCAGATTTAAACACAAACATCATCTGGTTTTTACTCACAGTAACTTTCGTATTTCCCGCGATCCAAATGTTCGGTTTTTACTCACGGTAACTTTTGTATTTCCCGCGATCCAAATGTTTGGCGGCCCACTTAGCTCGTGCGCCACTGCTGCCTCTCGATCGTTATACACAAATCTCGAATCTGGTCATGTGACCAAGGTATGTAATCGCGAGAGGTGGACTTGTGCTGACCGGTTTAGGTAGCTGATCTTCCGAACCTTTTCTTTCTGTGTTGGAGTGCTCCAATTTTTATGTGTCCAGATATTAGCGCACAGGCTTCCAGTGGGAATATCTTGTTGGGGATGTACTTGGTAGCACCAAACGCGTTTCGAAGATCTCTTTTTCCCCTTCCTCAGAGATCCCCGAAACGCGTTTGGTGCTACCAAGTACATCCCCAACAAGATATTCCCACTGGAAGCCCGTGCGCTAATATCCGGACACATATAAAAATTGGAGCACTCCAACACAGAAAGAAAAGGTTCGGAAGATCAGCTACCTTAAACGGTCAGCACAAGTCCACCTCTCGCGATTACATACCTTGGTCACATGACCAGATTCGAGATTTGTGTATAACGATCGAGAGGCAGCAGTGGCGCACGAGCTAAGTTGGACGCCGAACATTTGGATCGCGGGAATTACGAAAGTTACCGTGAGTAAAAACCAGATGCTGTTTGTGTTTAAATCGGACATTTCCGAATATTGGAGAACGATGTATTGAACGATTGTTTTGCTACATTATTTATAAAGAAAATAAGCACAATATAAGGTTAAAGGAGACTAACACAGACACAGGAAATATATTGATTGGACAAATCACATCATAACCTTCGGTCTGGGCAGGACATTTTTGCTATTTCCCACATAGGATTTATGGTTCCCTTCTCTTTTGAATTTTTTATTGGACTTTTAGATTTTTTTAGGGATCATTTTAACAATTTTTTTTTTTTTTGCTGCAGCAATTACGAAGTATTAACTATTGAGTCTCAGTATATGTTTGTATTTTATGTGATATATTAAGATTGTATCTTATGTGCTATATTAAATATTGTGAACCACTCAGATAATACTGTTACGATTGGCACTCCCCCGTATGGAATAAATATCAGTCTCAAACTACATTATTTATATCCCCCTTGGTTTGATTTGAGTGAATCAATCGAGACTAGAGCACCCATTCCAGAATTGTCAGAGGGGTGAGCTTTTTGTCTACCATTATTTACAGTGTAGATGACATCTGTGTATGAGAGTGCTCAGACTCTTTCCCCACCAGCGGCAGATCTCTGGGGAATGATGGATTTTGCATATTAGGGGCCTTTACACTACAGGAACATTGCCTACGTGCACACGTAGGAACGCTCATTATTGATGGTCTGCCGGTGTAAAGGTGCTGCCGATTACCTAATGAACGCACGTCGTGTAATTGGCTCTTGCATGCGGTCACCTAAATTATCTTTTGCCGGCAGCAGATCGGGGCGTCCAAACAGCCTCTGCTGCTGTCAAAAAATGATTCTGTATGGGGAAGAGTGATGGCATAAGCGATCACTCCTCCCCTACTGTGGAGGAGATCGCTGTATGTTAATGTGGTTTCCTCCACTAACGAGCAGGCGATTGTCCCCAACAATCATTTAGTTAATTGAGGGGCCTGTAGATTTTAACATGCCCAATCGTATGTTCACATGGGAGTTAAGCTGCTACCAGAGATATCTGGTATCGGGTTATTTCCCTCTTCCCCATTGACCACACATGCACCCATGATATCCTGTCCAGACAATAGACCCCTCTACACTGCTCACCTGAGCAGACGATTCTCGGGAAGGAAGTGTGCAAGCGCTTGTCAGTGAAGGAGACCACGTTTACATGCAGCGATCTCCTCCACAGTATGAGTTGGAGTGATCTTTAATGCCATCACCATACAGAATTATTGTTTGCCGGCAGCAGAGTTATGTTTAGACGGCATGATCTGCTGTCAGCAAAAGATAATTTCGGTGAACATATGAAAGATCCAGTTACCCAAGGAACAAGCATTCCTTATTTACACTGGCAGATCATCGCTATCGAGCGTTCCTATAAACGCTTGTTAGCTATCTGCCTGATTTCCCGGCAGTGTAAAGGCCCCTTAAAGGGGTTCTGCACTTTCATTTAACTGATGATCTATCCTCTGGATAGATCATCAGCTTCTGATCGGCCGGGGTCCGACACCCGAGACCCCCGCCAATCAGCTGTTTGAGAAGGCAGCGGCACTCCAGCAGCGCTGCGGCCTTCTCACTGTTTACCGCCGGCCCACTGACGTCACGACTAGTATCAACTAGCGTGGGCGCGGCTAAGCTCCAATCAAGTGAACAGAGCTTAGCCCCACCCACGCTAGTTGATACTAGTCGTGACGTCAGTGGGCCAGCGGTAAACAGTGAGAAGGCCGCGGCGCTGCTGGAGCGTCGCTGCCTTCTCAAACAGCTGATCGGCGGGGGTCCTGGGTGTTGGACCCCCACCGATCAGAAGCTGATGATCTATCCAGAGGATAGATCATCAGTTAAATGAAAGTGCAGAACCCCTTTAAGTCTAGGCACACAGGCTGAGATTGCCCAGATTTAGTGATGGGGGCGGTAGTGTTCACTGCAGACTGTCCCCACAGTAGGACAGCATGGTATAGGGGTAGCTGACTAAACTTTGGAAGCCACAGTAATGGCTAGCCTCCAGTCAGAAGCTCTAAGAAAGCATACTGGTTTATGTCCTACCCGATCCCTTGTTCTGTTCACACCTTCAGCTCCAACCTTAGTTATAACCTTGTGTAGCGCTGCAGGTGACACCCCAGCATTTTATTGCTGACCCCACTTTTTGGGCATATTGTACCTACGCAGAGGTGTGCCGTCTTGCTTTCCTTGACTGTGCCGGGAATCCTGGACTCTAGTCATGGGGTTGTGTAGACTGAAGGTACAAGAGTCCCTGAGAGCTGCATATGACTTGCCTAAGAGGAAGGGGGCACCTTGTCTGTCAGGGTGAAGATGGCGGGTTTCTGTGTTCATGTCTTAACCCCTGAAGATGTTCCTTCCACGTCTCCTGCAGCTGAGTCAAGAATGAGACACACTAGATTTTAGAAACCCCCGTTAGCCCAGTGTTCCTCACTTCTCTGTCTTTCTCTGCAGAACGATTGAGGCTCTCTTGACCGCTTCTATGCTGTCCCAGCAAGCTGACCTGCGAGGGATTGTGGAGGAAATCGAGGTAATGGCATTCACTTCACAGAGGAATGTGTTCAGCACTATTTACTTATTTTGTCAAGTTTGGCCCGTGGGAAATAATTTTTTGGGGAAAATAGAACCTTTTATACATTTCTAGTGAATTCCTTTTATCTTCTGTTTCTAATATTAACATTTTATTGGGCTTTCTTATTTTGCCTCAGACTTGCATTGCCCATGCAGATTCTTAAGGTGCAGTCACTGTTTTATTTACCTATACAAAAAAAAAAAAAGTATAAAATCATCCGTGACGTTTGCCATTGTTTTCTGTAGGCTAGTGATGTAAAGTGCTATGGGCCGTAGCTTGACATACGCTGGCTGATCTGATCATTCTGAAGTGTAATGTGGACGACTAGAGGCTGGCAGTCCACATTACGCACATAAGCCGTGCCATTGATCTACACATCGGGGCGCTATGGACCTCATTAGACCACTGCTTAGCTCCCTATTATGCAGTGAATAGGCTTTATTTTCCTGAACATATAATACATTTTGAATCATTCAGTAGTAAATTGTGGGGAATTCCACCTATAGGACCTGGTGGCCCGCCTGGATGACCTGGGTGGTCAGTACCTGCAGTTCGAGGAAGGTCTAGAAGTTACTGCTCTGTTTGTGGCTGCTACATACAGTTTGTCGGATCACGTTGGTGTGGAGCCTGCCTTGAAAGAGGTAAGAAAAGTTGTAAAAGATCATCCTTTTTATTATTTCTGGTCCAGGCTTCTTAGCAGTGACTTTTTCTGTTCCTCAGGACCAGATTGTGCAGCTAGTAAATGCCATCTTCAGCAGGAAGAGCTTTGATTTCCTCTCGGAAGCCTTCAGCGTGGCCTTTGCAGCTTCTGCCCTGTCCCACAATCGCTACCACCTTCCACTCATCGTTGTGCCTGATGGACCTGCGGCAGTGTCTCACAAACAGCCCCTCCTGAGAGTGCGTATTATTATTGACATGATGGAGTTTGTGATGCTATAGATTGCTTTCTTTAAAAGTGGTTTGCGGCCTTTGATTTACTAATCGTCATTATGGATGATTCATTACAATATGCAGGCATTTCTGAGATCGGTGCTTGTCTTTATTCACCCTGGTATTGTGGTTTCCTCAAGTTTCCATTGCCCTGATGGACAGAATTGCATTGTTTACCTGGTTAAAAAAAAAAGCCTGAAACTCCTCAAAAGTCCATGGAACCCATTATAGAACTTGAAAGCTATGGCCACCATAACAGCCCCTTTATTGTTCCAACGCATGTCACAATCTAAGGCTACATGCACACGACCATTGTGTGTTTTGCGGTCTGCAAATTGCGGATCCGCAAAACACAGATGGCATCTGTGTGCATTCTGCAATTTGTGGAACGACACGGACAGCCATTAATATAAAAAAAAACGGACAACAATAGGACAGGTTATATTTTTTTGCCGACCATAGAACGGAGAAACGGATGCGGACAGCACATCTTTTGCGGCTCCATTGAAGTGAATAGGTCCGCATCCAAGCCACAAAATCTGTGGCTCGGATGCAGACCAAAACAAGGGTCGTGTGCATGTAGCCTAAAATGAATGAAACTGATTTCTATGTAGCCATCAGGACAGCTGTCCACAAGTTGCCATGCCATGCCCACCTGCGGCAAGCAGTGGTCACACGAGTTTGCTGCAAGCTCCTGCGACCATTGGTTGCTGTGGGGGGGCATAGTTTGGCTGCGTGCTGCCAACCTTTCTGTAGGGCTGTACCCCAAGTCTTCTCTCACACAAGCGTTATGGATTGTCAGGATCTGTTAAAGGGCTGCTGTCACCCCACTAAACTCATATTTTAATTTAATTTTTTGTGTACTTATGATCCCTATCCTGCGATATATCTATACATTATGTTATTAATCATTTTCGTTCAGTAGATATGTCAAAAAACGTACTTTTATAATATGCTAATTACCTGTCTACCAGCAAGTAGGGCGTCTACTTGCTGGTAGCAGCCGCAAAAAACCGCCCCTCCTCCTGTTGATTGACAGGGCCAGCCGCGATCTCCTCCTCCGACTGGCCCTGTCGGCATTTCAAAAATCGCGCGCCTGGGTTGATTCGGCGCAATCGCTCTGAGATAAGGAGGCTCGCCTCCTCAGCACTCCCTCAGTGCGCCTGCGCCGATGACTTCTTCTCTTTCGGTGACGTTAATAACATAATGTATAGATATATCGCAGGATAGGGATTATAAGTACACAAAAAAAATGAGTTTAGTGGGGTGACAGAAGCCCTTTAATGGTTTTGCAGGCAAGTTCAGTCAGTTTTGTCTGTGATTGCGTTCAGTGTTTCAGTTTCTTTCCACGTAGATGTAGTCAGTTTTTGATACGTTTTTCATGCTTGAAGAATAACCTTCAACATATCTAGCAACTATTAAATTTTTAACGCTAGCCCGATTAATTTCTGTGGGGCCAGGGCAGCGTGAAAAATGCACAATATAAAACATGCTGCAAATTATTTTTATTTTTTTTCCTGAATGCAAAGATGATGCGTGAAAAACATTTGAGATTAATGGGACAGGGATTCGGTCTGGATGCTATCAGTTTGCTACACGCATCGCATCCGGATGGAAAACTTGCTCGTGTGAAATTAGCCTCATTATGTTCCACTGTGTGCATACAACTCCCATACAGATCTGTGTCACAGTGGATCCTGCAAGCAGAGCCTTCGTAGTCTGATCCCGCAGATGCAGGGACTCCTTACACTACGCTATGGAGTCAGATAGGATTGCATTGTTGCAGTAGGAATACTATTAGCAAAGTTCTTCACCTTTTAGTTGAGATGCATTGAAGTAATAAAACACAGTGAGTGTACATACATTTCAGAATCTATTCTGTAGACTGTTGTAATAGTTTTCTTTTTTTCTTTTGCACAGCTTCTGGTTACCAACGTTCTCTCCCAGCAACTGTCAGATGCCAAAGTGAAACTGACTCAAGCCAAGTCCAGTAGCACCAAGGCCACAGTTCTGGAGAACGCTGCGTTTACTCCATCCGGGTAAGTAATTCATTATCTTAGACGCAACTTCAGAAAGTTGCAACGTTTATTATCAATTTTCTTTCCCACTGTAGCTATTTACAGGATGTGCAGTAAGATTGTCATAAAGGGGTAGTCAGACATTTATATACAGGGGCCAACATAGCAAGTGATTATTGGGAATGAACCGTTAATTGTCTGCTCATCGGAGAAGGTGAGAGCTGCATTTACATGCAGCAGTCAGTCATCTCCTCTGTGTGTGGACGAGTGATCCCTGATGTGTCCCCATAGAGAATCATTGCTTTTGGGTAGCAGATTGCTGTTTAGATAGCTCGATCTGCTGCACAGAAGCAATGATTTAGGTGACCGAAGAACAAGCATTTGCTCGTAAATTGGGTGACTGGGAATCAGGAATGAGCATTTCTAGGAACACCTTGCAGATAATGTCCCCAATCACTGGCCCATGTAAAGGGGCCTAGAGATTACTGTACTGACAGGAGGGTATGTTTTTATAACTGGGGGTGTTCCATATTTGCAGCGTTCTCCAATCTGTCCTATTGGTTATTGGGGGCAAGACATGAATCTACAGTAATAGCCAGGTATAGGTTATTTTATGTTATGTTCCCATAAAGGAAATGTTTAATTCAGCTGCTGTGCACAGGTCAGAAACATCAAATGCAAAATATATTCACGTTCCTGACAACATAATTCATGCTGTAACTTGTGTTCTTCCTTCAGGGACGCCTTTGAACTGAATTTTATGGAGTCCAAGCCTGCAAGCGGCTACTATGACTTCTCAGTGAGTGTGGAGGGTGACGGCCGTTTCCTGGCAAACCAGGTGGAGGTGTGTATGACCTGAAATCTCTCGTCTGACACAGAGACCTATAATGAATAGTGTCAACTCGTCTAGCGAATGTGCTGCATAATGTGATGTAGAGCTTTTCCATGGCCCCTTCATTCCTAATGCTCGGGTCTAATTACCTTAATTATCCACTTAGCATGTCTTCATATGAAAGGCGTGAGCAGGAAATGATGGCTCTGAATCTTTACTTTGCCCGATTTCAGAACCCCTTGAGATAAGCAAGAGACTCTTGAATGAAATTGTGTAAGGCTGCAGGACATTGTGCCCTCATTCATCCGAGAGGGTGCCTCGTCTCTTTTAAAATGTGGCTATTTTCTCTATGGCTCTGATGAGAGGAAATGGTTAATAAGGATTGTGATTGGCCCTTACTCGTCTCATCATATTTCACCATGAAAACTGTTTCAGAGAATAACATTTTTCTACGTGTGAACTGTATTATAGGAAAGTAAATTGGATTGCTGGCTGTTTGATTTACAGATTAAGGTGAAGGTGTCCACAGAAGTTGGAATCAGCAATGTAGATCTCTCCATTGTGGATAAAGACCAGAGTATCTCTCCCAAAACTGCCAGGTAATTATGGCACCAATTGACTCTGTTCTTAATGTGGGAGAAACTGGAAATGGCTAAAAGGACTTCTTTCCTCTAGGGTGGCATTCCCTTCTAAAGCCAAAGGACCATTCACCTCTGACAGCCACCAAAATTTTGCCCTGTCTTTCCAGCTTACCGATGTGAACACAGGAGCCAGCCTGACACCTCATCAGGTCCGTTTCCTAGAAATTCAGCAGAACTGGTTTGTCTTGGGTTGCCATCTGCATCTTTTTACTAATAAATTGAAGGCATACATTTATTTTTATTTTTTTCTAGCATTATTGGTTAATATCCAGAATTCTCCAGAAACAACACCACGACTACGCATGGGCATTGTGTAGTATTGCTCCTCATCCCCTATTCAAGAGAAGGGAGCTGAATTGCAATGTCGGGCACAGCTTATGGGCCAGTGTGGTGCCGCTTCTGGAGAAAACCAGATCCTGAATACCCCCTTCAATATTTCATTACACATCTTGACTTTGCTGGAGGTGGAAGTCGTAATGTAATTTCAGATCAAAAGGCTTGTATCCAAAATGTAGTTTTCATTTTGAACAAGAGATACAGGGTCATTGATACACATAGGGTGAGTTTACACAGAGTATTTTGGTGCGGATTTTGGAGCATTTCCACCCTGGTCAGCTCCAAAACAAAATTTCTTCTAACGGCCTCCCATTCATTTCAATGGGAAACAGCACTCCACGTGGGAAATAGCAGCAGCACGTCCTATCTTGGGGTGAAATCCGTGCAGAATCTTCCATTGAAATGAATGGGGCGCATAAAAAACAGCTCCATACATGACCATGGGGTTTTTGGTGCGGATCCGCTGACAAAAACCACAACCTGAAAACGCAGTTTTGTATTGACGTAAACACCCATTGGTGAAAAATAAAATTGCATTAAAAAAAAATGCTTAAAAAAAACGTACAAAAAATGCACTGAAAAATAGTGTGAATTCCACACTGGGTTTTCCAAATCTGTTGTGTAAACATACGCTAACAATTCCAATTTATTTATTTTTTATGTTCATTCGAGAGAGTTTGTCCACCATTACATGTATTCATCTGATAGATCCTAAGAAATGAAACATTTTTTGCCATTTACATGCTCTTAATAAAAAAAAAAAAATCACCGAAGAGTTATCACGTGCCGCCATGATGAATTTGACATGTGGTGGGACAACCCTTTTAAGTGACGCTGATAGATCAATGCTCTTTGTTAAAGAGGACCTGTCGTCTGTGTCAATACTTTCACTATTATGTGGACAAACTATCAAATTGGTTCAGCTTATTCATACATTGTTAGGAGGAGTAATACAGGAAAGTCATAACGCAGAGTTAGTAGAGAAGAATTGGGGAATTTAAGTATTTTCTGAAAACAGACATTTCAGGATAGCTGCCGTGTCCGCTCTAACATATCAGTGCTATAAATCCATTCTGTAACCGGACAACCCTACAAGTAACCTTGGCATATGCTTAGTTAAGTTTCTGCTTGTTCCCCAGACATTTGTTCGCCTGCATAACCAGAAGACTGGCCAAGAAGTAGTGTTTGTCGCCGAGCCAGACACCAAGGGCACATACAGATTTGAGCTTGATCCATCTGAAAGGAAGTCTGAGTTTGACTCTGCCTCTGGGACTTACACGCTGTACTTGATTGTAGGAGATGCTACTCTGGAGAATCCCATCCTGTGGAACATGGTATGCAATAGGCATAGTTACATGTCCGACTGGGGAAACACCAGAGCTCTTGTCTGAAATGAATTAATCTTAAATTTTGGTCTAGGCTGATGTGGTCATCAAATTTCCTGAAGAGGACACCCCAACCCCTTTCCAGAGCAAGACCTTGTTCACCCCCAAACAAGACATTCAGGTACGAGGATCCATGGCATGTTGTAAGTTGTGGTCAAATGGGGGTAGGTCATTGAAGAACATGTCTGCATCTATTACTTTTTCTGCACATATCATTCAAAATAAATGTGTCACCATGATTGTTATTGTGGAGAAACTGACACTGAATATTAGAAAACAAGAAAAGTAATTTTAACTTATCCTGATCTCAAAGCATGGCTGTTCCCCCCGCAAACAACGCTACACCTGTGTAGCCCAGTTCACCTTAGTGGAGCTGAACGGTCATACCAGATGCATGTAGCGCTGATTTACAAGGAAGAAGCCATATTTTCACAGCTACTTGGAGTGAATGGGTGTTCACAGAGTAGCAGAAGTATAGCTTGCATTACCAAAGCAAAATGGCTGTAGTCCACAAAGAAGAAAACGTTCTAGTGTCCTCTATCTACTGTACAGTTTAATAAATCCTCTTCCAGTGCTAGTATGTGTAGAGTGACTTATCTAATGTCTGTATGTGCAGCACTTATTCCGGGAGCCTGAGAAGAGGCCACCTACTGTTGTTTCAAACACTTTCACTGCCCTGGTCCTGGCACCACTGCTCCTGCTCTTTATCCTGGTAAGTTACTTTATTTTATTTTTTTATTTCCACGACATCTGAGCACTTTACTTCCATACACCATAAACAATAAAGAAACTGGCGTTTGCAACTTTTTTTTTTTTGTATGTGCATGCTAGATTTACCACTTGAAGTTCATTAATGTTAAAGGTCACCTGTCAGCAGATTTGTACCTATGACACTGGCTGACCTGTTACATGTGTATTTGGCAGCTGAAGGCATCTGTGTTGGTCAGCAATGCCCGCATTGCTGAGAAAAATGATGTTTTGTTATATGCAAATTAGACTGTAGGAGCAACGGGGGTGTTGCTGTTACTCCTAGAGGCTCTGCTCTCTCTGCAACTGCTGTGCCTTCTCCACTTTGACGAGGCCAGGCAGTGAAAACATCATCGCTTTGCCCTGCCAATCAAAGTGCAGAGGGCTCTGCAGTTGCAGAGAGAGCTGAGCCTCTAGGTGTAATGGCAATGCCCCCATTGCTCCTAGAGGCTCATTTGCATATATTAAAATTATAATTTTTCTCAGCAATGTGAGCACATATCAACATGGGGCCAACACTGATGTCTTCAGCTGCCAAGCGCAGATGTAACAGGTCAGACAGTGTCATAGGTACATATCTGCTGACAGATGCCCTTTAATATCTTTGTAACAGATGATATTTAACGCACTTTTTTTTTTTTTTTTGCCCCAGTGGGTAAAGATTGGTGTGAATATCTCCAACTTCAGCTTCTCTCCGAGCACACTGGTCTTCCATCTTGGACATGCAGGTATGTTTCTACATGCTCTTCTGGAGGCTTTAGGTAACTGCTGTGCGGTGTATAATTTCCTTGTCCTTTTTATCTTCTAGCTATGCTGGGCCTGATGTATGTTTATTGGACTCAGCTGAACATGTTCCAGACTCTAAAATACTTGGCCATACTGGGAATCGTCACGTTCCTTGCTGGAAACCGCATGCTTGCTCAGAAAGCAGTCAAGAGGTAAAGTAATCATTTTTCTTCTCTTCTCTGGCGGACCAAATGTCGGATACAGATTGCCCAAATCAAAATTAAACGGTCTGCATTTGCTGGAAGATGTGAGAGCGTTTTCCTGTTGCTCTCAGGTGCCTGTAGTCTTGCGCTTAGCACTTATTCTCCAATTCTCATATCTGTAGGGCAGTATTTTCGATCCAAATAATTTGTGCCTTTTATGATCTGATTTCTCTGCTGTAATCTTGTATGTACTCAGAGCTGTCTCTATAACTCCTAGGCTTTTACCTTCTCTTCCACTGCTTCTTTCTCCTTCCTCTCAGGACTGCAGCTGAACAAAGCAGTAGGTTGGCAAAGTATAGAACACTTCGGTAATCTGGGGCCTCCCATGAAGTAAGGCTGCCTTACCAAATCATGTTACCATCTGTCCAGCATGCATGCCAACCATGCTTCATGTGTCTACACATTTCTGACTACCCATTTGCTGCCATGTGATGCATTTCCGCACTTAAAGGGTTTCTGTCACCAGATTTTACCCCAATTAAACTAGCTGACATTCGCAATGTGCTAATGTCAGCTGAACCTAACTAGTCTATTCCTACTTTTATCTATGCCCCCGTTACTCCAGAAATATAACTTTTATAATATGCTAATTAGCCTCTAGGAGCAGGAAGGGGGGGGGGGGCGTTGTCCCTGCTCCTAGAGACCCTATTCTCCCACCTCTGGCCATGCCCTGCTACACTAGATTGACAGGGCCAGGCGGCGTTCACCTCCACAGCCCCTCCCCTCTCTCGTCTCATTAATGGCAGTGGCAGCACAGGGGGAGGGGAGAGACTGCTTCCTTCTTCCCTGTGCTGCTGAGAACAGCGCAATCCATATTCTGATACTAGGCTGTGCAATAGCACAGTCTAGTATCGATAAAAGACAAATCCCGGTATCGTATCGATACTGGGCTAAAAGTTTTAAGTTTGATACCCGAAACAACCCTAGGAAGCCAGCTGCCGGCGAGCGCCCTTCACTCCCTGCACCGAATACTGAACAGAATGGCGCAGGCGCGAGATTTACACAGCAGACAGGGCCGGCAGTAGGAGACCAACGCTGCCTGGCCCTGTCAATCTAGTGTAGCAGGGCGTGGCCAGAGGTGGGAGAACGGAGCCTCTGGGAGCAGGAGCAACCCCCCCTTCCTTTGCACCTAGAGGCTAATTAGCATATTATAAAAGTTATACCGTATTTTTAGCCCTATAAGACGCTCTTCACCCCCCCCCCCCACCAAAAGTGGGGGGAAAATAGCAGTGCGTCTTATGGGGCGAATGCTGCATTTTGCCAAACTGTCAATGATACGCCGCACCGCGATGCCGCGCGGCGGGTGTATCAGCTGAGAGGGAGGAGGGGCTGGGGGCCGGCATCTGCTTTTATAATGACAGCGGGGCCCGTGCAGTGACTGTATTCTACTACACGGGCCCCGCTCACTGTATATACCGTAATCTTATCTATAATTGTGGCATTGTTAATAGTAATCAGCGCCTGTATTACTTACAAAGAGCGCTCGGTAGCAGGGAGGAGGCAGGCCGGGAGAACGGGCGCTGGCAGCATGAGTCACTACGTCACGCGCCTGCGCCGCCCACTTTATGAATGAAGCAGGCGGCGTGGGCGCATGACGTAGTGACTCACGCTGCCAGCACCCGGCCTGCCTCCTCCCTCCTCTCTGCTACCGAGCGCTTGTTGTAAGTAATACAGGCGCTGATTACTATTAACAATGCCACAATTATAGATAAGATTACGGTATATACAGTGAGCGGGGCCCGTGTAGTAGAATATAGTCACTGCACGGGCCCCGCTGTCATTATAAAAGCAGATGCCGGCCCCCAGCCCCTCCTCCCTCTCAGCTGATACACCCGCCGCGCGACCCCCCCCCCCCACCCCCTGTATTGGGGGTCATTCACACTACAGGGACACTGTTATGGAGGGGATCTGTGGATGACACATATGTGTCACCCACAGATTCCCCCCCCCCCCCCCCCATAACAGTGTCACCCACAGATTCCCCCCCCCCATAAGTGTCACCCACAGATTCCCCCCCATAACAGTGTCACCCACAGATTCCCCCCCCCATAACAGTGTCACCCACAGATCCCCCCCCATAACAGTGTCACCCACAGACCACCATTAGTTCAAACCCCACCAAAAGCACACCTTTTTGTTCAAAATATTTTTTTTCTTATTTCCCTCCTCAAAAACCTAGGTGCATCTTATAGGGCGAAAATTGTATTTCTGGAGTAACGAGGGCATAGTTAAAAGTAGGAATAGATTAGTTAGGTTTAGCTGACATGTCAGCTAGTTTAATAGGGTTAATTCTGGTGACAGAAACCTTTTAAGAGGTTCGCTGTATTTGTGTGCGACTTTAATCTTCTCACAGGCAATGAGTGGACTGCGTGTCCTTTGCTTCACTAAAGGCAACCCTACTAACCTCTCCTCCTAACATGTACGCTGCCTGCGTTTCCAGCACAGGATTCATTTTCTGTTACTGTTCATGTGAATCCATAGGAAGTTCTTCAAACAGATTTAACTAGTTCAAGAACAGATCATTCTTCCCTGTTTATGACTGAGCACCCTTTAATTTTTTTCTAATATGCAAGTTTGAAATCTATAAAGTTTCTTGTTCGTTTTTTTTTGCGTCAAATTTATTGTCATTTTATGTTACTAAATAAGTCTTTTTTTCCATTCTTTTTAATAGCACAAATTGCCCTAAAAATACTTTGTTGTGTCTCTTTCCCATTGTGTTGTCTCAGGTGGGGCTGTTTAAAAAATGTTTTTATTTTTTTTCATTCATTTTATTCATAATTTCTTTTATTTTGCACACTTTGCCTCTCTCCGATTATTTCCAATTTCTCCTGTAACTAGAATTGACATATCTGCCCCAGTTACAGGGGCAGCCTCCTGAGATGCCTACAGCCTCCTTAGCACCCTGTGTTCACGTGGTCCCCGGGACTGGAGCAGGAAGCGCTATTACTGCTTGCCAAACAGTTTTTACAAGAAGCTCCTTGAGCGCCGTGTATGCAGCAATCAAAACAGCAAGAACTGGCATAAATCCAGCCAGACGTGGTGCCCACAATAAAACAGTTATGACCTGTCGACAGTGGTCATCTCCTTCCAGTGTTCCACTTCCAGTTTGGTTGTAGTGGATTGGAGAATGTTGGATTGCTAGGCGACTGCATATTGTGTTGTAAATGTAGCCATTAGAGATGAGCTAATTTCATGTTATGAAATTAATTCACTCTTCGTTTGGTGGTAAAAGCAGAATTGCGTTATGAATTCCATTACCACGGACCATAGCGCAATGCTATGACGGAATGCCTTTAGAGGCATTCCATTATTCATTCCGTCATAATAGAAGTCTATAGGCTGCATAACGGATCCGTCCCGTTTCCGTTATGCAGGCCATAGATTTCTATTATGACGGAATTCCGTCATAGAATTGCCTTATGGTCCATGGTAACGGAATCCATAACGCAATTCTGCTTTTACCACCAAACAAACGAATTTCAAAATTTAAAATTCGCTCTCGCTCATTTCTAGTAGCCATACGGGGCCAGGATTTGTTTCAGATTCCATCTGTAATGTAAGGAGAAATAATGAGCTTGACAACCAGGAGCTCCCAATTAGGCAACCTGTTTCCTTTGGACTCTTGAATCTCAGACTTTTCTCATAAAGCAGAAAGGTGTGGACTTCTGATGAGGATCATAGGTTGTCTGTTGTGAGTAGCTATGTCTTGCTGGGCGTGACACGTTTCTCCTATTTATGGCTGACAATCAGGAAATGTGACCAGATATTGATATGTAACATTTATTCTCTTTTTTTTCTACAGGGTAGAAAAATGAAGTAAGAACAGATTTGAAATAAAAAAAGAAACCTCATGATGCCAGCGTCAGTTCATTTGTACACGTTCAAAATTGCAGTCCATTATTTTTTATTTTATTATATTTTTTTTATTTTAATGTGCCCCAAATGTTTCCGCTGCACTGATTGTTACAGTCCCTCCGCTGCCCTTGTCCCCTCTTCCTTGAAACCACTGTGAAATCCATTCCAGACATTGTGTACGCTGACATCATTGTGCCAGAAGCAGGCTGTGAACCAGCGGGTGGCAAGTCAGTTGCCCGGGCATCTTCACACATCTACAGACAGCCAAGTTGGGCTGCCTGGGGATTGGCACCATGTTATTTGGGAGGGGGGCAGTGTGAAGAATGAAATTGGGAGAAGATAAAAAGGGACTTCTGAAATTTTCTTTCCCTGTTGATAATAAATGGAAGGTGAATGGGTCCTGGGTGTTGTGTATTTTCTTAAAAAAATAAAAAGACATATGGATCCTTTAAGAAATAATTAGTGAAAATTCTTCAGCGATTTTTTTTTTTTTTTTTTTTTTTTTTTTTTTTTCTTGACATATTCATGAAAGTCTGATTTTAGATTAATAATCATCCATTCTTACTTACGTTGTCTTCAGCTGTCACAATGCCAATTCAGAACTGGGAGCAGAGATGGTGCTGAACTGTGAGAATTGTCTAAAATTACAGTAACTACACATTTTCTAGAATATTATTAAGGGCTGGGAGCTATTATCTCAGACGTGTGCTTTGAATGCTTGTAACAAGAATTAGTGTTGAACATGTTCGCTGTCTTAAAAGGGTTTAGATGGAACTAAATGCCAGCCCCAAGTGGCTCGCTTATGCTTGGCTATTTCCATAAGTCTGGCCACCTGGGACTGGGGTCCCATCTTGCAATGGAAACTACAAGATGGGAATACCCCTTTAAAGGGGTTGTCACTTCAGCAAGTTGCATTTATCATGTAGAGAAAGTTAATACAAGGCACTTACTAATGTATTGTAATTGTCCATATTGTCTCCTTTGCTGTCTGGATTCATTTTTCATCACATTATACACTGCTGGTTTCCATGGTTATGACCACCCTGTAATCCATCAGTGGTGGCCGTGCTTGCACACTATAGGAAAAAATACGAGCCTCTTTGGCGGCCTGGACTGTGGGAACTCGCAAAGGCTGGTGCTTTTTTCTATAGTGTGCAATCACGACCACCGCTGATGGATTACAGGGTGGTCGTAACCATGGAAACAAGAAGTGTATAATGTGATGGAAAAAAAGAATCCAGCCAGCAAAGGAGGCAATATGGACAATCACAATACATTAGTAAGTGACTTGTAGCAACTTTCTCTAAGTGATAAATGCTATTTGCTGACGTGACACAACCCCTTAATGTAGAAAATCTAGGATACTAGAATTCATTGTAAGTTAAAATTAGATGAATCCGGGATTGCCTGATATCTTGAAGGTGGACTAAACGTCATGGCACATTTATGAATGAAACATTAAAGAATGCAAGATGATTTACAGAAGGAATGAATCACAAATGTTGGCTGTTCTGTTGGAATTATAGCTACTATTAACAAACAAATGGATCCCACAGGAGGTTGCCACGCTATTCATTAAGAAGAGAAAAATAATAATCAGGTGGTCTCTAGGACCTTAGCGTGTTGTTGCAACCTCACAGTCAGTACATTAAAACTAATCTTTATTATAATTACTAAAATAAACATGTAAATCTTGGGATCAAACGATTAAAACTATCAGGAGTAGGTTATGAACGGGATACAGTCTTTAATACTGAGATGTGATTCACTTCTTCAACTAATGTCACCCCCAAAGGGTTTAAGCCGCACACTGAGTGCTCACATACATCAATTGCAAATCCCTACATAGCCTTCCTGCCTAAAATCTGAAGCCTGCTTCCCTACATGTTTCGCCGAGCGATTCGGCGTCTTCAGGGGAAACTCACATATAGAGCTATTCAAGTTCCGCAAATATATTTCCTAATATTGTGCTTGTGCCAAATTTGCTTCTGCTTTGCCGGATATGGTACCAAATGCCTGTTATCCCTGACTCGTTGAAAGAATCATGGAGAACTGGTTGCCTGTAAAGTCTTATATTATAGATCTGAATCTGCCATGCGTGTTTTTTGTTCGGCCTCTATAACCTGATATGTAGTGAATATGGCTCAAAAATAGAAAAATTGGCAAAATGCAGTCCGGGAGAATTTACACTGCTCGCTGATCTCTAACCCTAATAAAAGGAGGCAAGTGCCAGAGAAAGGGGTCTTTTAGTTTTAGGTAGAGCTGTTGACAGAACTGGAATCACAAATGCCATTTTTGATGCTGCTCTTCCTTACTTTTGGATCCACTCCTGTGTTTGGCTCCAAAACGGCCTGATTCTCGCCTAAAATTACTGTAACCCCTGGCGGTCAACTGCATGTGGACAGGGCAGGGGAAATGTCCTAATAGGCTTTATGGCTTAGGGTTTGACCCATGAGCACTCAGTCCATTGTGGCAAGAAGCCACTGGTTGGGGGATACATACACTCACCTAAAGAATTATTAGGAACACCTGTTCTATTTCTCATTAATGCAATTATCTAGTCAACCAATCACATGGCAGATGCTTCAATGCATTTAGGGGTGTGGTCCTGGTCAAGACAATCTCCTGAACTCCAAACTGAATGTCAGAATGGGAAAGAAAGGTGATTTAAGCAATTTTGAGCGTGGCATGGTTGTTGGTGCCAGACGGGCCGGTCTGAGTATTTCACAATCTGCTCAGTTACTGGGATTTTCACGCACAACCATTTCTAGGGTTTACAAAGAACGGTGTGAAAAGGGAAAAACATCCAGTATGCGGCAGTCCTATGGGCAAAAATGCCTTGTGGATGCTAGAGGTCAGAGGAGAATGGGCCGACTGATTCAAGCTGATAGAAGAGCAACGTTGACTGAAATAACCACTTGTTACAACCGAGGTATGCAGCAAAGCATTTGTGAAGCCACAACACGCACAACCTTGAGGCGGATGGGCTACAACAGCAGAAGAACCCACCAGGTACCACTCATCGACACTACAAATAGGAAAAAGAGGCTACAATTTGCACGAGCTCACCAAAATTGGACTGTTGAAGACTGGAAAAATGTTGCCTGGTCTGATGAGTCTCGATTTCTGTTGAGACATTCAAATGGTAGAGTCCGAATTTGGCGTAAACAGAATGAGAACATGTATCCATCATGCCTTGTTACCACTGTTCAGGCTGGTGGTGGTGGTGTAATGGTGTGGGGTAAGTTTTCTGGGCACACTTTAGGCCTCTTAGTGTCAATTGGGCATCGTTTAAATGCCACGGGCTACCTGAGCATTGTTTCTGACCATGTCCATCCCTTCATGACCACCATGTACCCATCCTCTGATGGCTACTTCCAGCAGGATAATGCACCATGTCACAAAGCTCGAATTATTTCAAATTGGTTTCTTGAACATGACAATGAGTTCACTGTACTAAAATGGCCCCCACAGTCACCAGATCTCAACCCAATAGAGCATCTTTGGGATGTGGTGGAACGGGAGCTTCGTGCCCTGGATGTGCATCCCTCAAATCTCCATCAACTGCAAGATGCTATCCTATCAATATGGGCCAACATTTCTAAAGAATGCTATCAGCACCTTGTTGAATCAATTCCACGTAGAATTAAGGCAGTTCTGAAGGCAAAAGGGGGTCCAACACCGTATTAGTATGGTGTTCCTAATAATTCTTTAGGTGAGTGTATATACAAAAAGCAGCATTGACAACTACTGTATATACTCCCTTCTGGACAGAACTGAAATTCTTAAGAAAACTGCTAGTCTATTATACTACAAGCCAGCGTGTTCTGTGCAAGACAAATAATTTGGTAGTTCGTCATTGGCAGTTTGCTTTTTGTTTTTTTTATGAAGGATCAGGTATGATCCCATACTTGACACCTTTACACAGATTGTAAATCTCCAGTTTCCTACCATTTTTGCTTCTGCAGAGTATGTACTTAGCTGGTGTTGCTGCTGGACCTGACCAATACATTAGATCAGGAATCAGCAACCTCCGGTGCTCCAGATGTTTGCTCAGAATGCAGCAGTTTGCCTCCGTTCAGTCTCCATTCTGCTCTGGAGGTGGACACCAAAACCCTGCTTGCAGCGTTTTGCTGTCCACTTGACGAAACTGAGCCAAACGGTCAGGACGGATCCGTTTGTATTATCTTTAACATAGCCAAAACGGATCAGTCTTGAACACCATTGAAAGTCAATGGAGGACTGATCCGTTTTCTATTGTGCCAGTGAAAACGGATCCGTCCCCGTTGACTTACATTGTGTGCCAGGACGGATCCGTTTTCACTGGCACAATAGAAAACGGATCAGTCCTCCATTGACTTTCAATGGTGTTCAAGACTGATCCGTTTTGGCTATGTTAAAGATAATACAAACGGATCCGTCCTGACCGTTTGGCTCAGTTTCGTCAAGTGTAGTCAATGGGGACAGATCCGTTTTCTTTGACACAATAGAAAACAGATCCGTCTCACATTGACTTTCAATGGAATTCATGACGGATCCGTCTTGGCTATGTTACAGATAATACAAACAGATCCGTTGACGGATGCATGCGGTTGTATTCTTGTAACGGATCCGTTTTTGCAGATCCATGACGGATTGTGAAAGTAGCCTTACACAGGCTGTTGCTGTTAGGGAAAGCACATGCAAGTCAGTCTGCAGGGTGGAGTCATATAGGGCGTAATACATCCATTATGGGCGGACACATGAAAAGTCAGACTGCAACTTTTTCACTCAAGGTAACCATTAACATGTAAAAATAATTTTCCATGTCATAGGTGTCCATAGACTCGGCACACAGACATAAATCATGTTTATGTAAATTAGGGCAAAGGGACAACAGCCTAATACAGTTAAAATACATAAAACTATTCAGGAGCCTCCTGTTTGTAGTCGCAGATCCATCATTACTATGGGATCATATAACTTATGTCACTGGCTCTATGTTCCATTACATTAATCTGTATGTGCATTAAAAAGTACATTCATCCTAATTAGCAAAGATTTTGAACATTCTGTTTTCACTTTGTATTGACAACATGTGACCATGCTACAGCCAATCACTGGCCTGTTCAGTGCACCACTGAGGCCAGTGATTGGCTGCAGAAGTCACAGTTTGTTGACATGACGTCACCACTGCAGCCAATCTGTCTTATTTATTACAGGTCAGTCACCAGAGTAGTCCAACTTTCTCTTGAAACCGGTCAACCCCTTTAAAGGGATATTCCTGAGAACACAAATACGATGTGTTATTGTGTTATGCCTCATTCACACGTCAGTGTTTTCCATCAGTCATTCTGGGCCAAAACCAGGTGCGGCTCTAAACACAGAACAGGTGCAGATCTTTCCCTTATACTTTATCTCTGTGGAGGCTCCAATCCTGGTTTTGGCTCACAAACACTGACCAAAACACTGATGTGTGAATGAGGCTTTACGCTGAGTACAGGCCTCGCAGGAGAGATGCAGGACATCCTTCGGACCTCTGTCATTTTACCTAGTGTTCCTTTAAAGACATGATTTCAGCTAATTACATATTTCATTTTAACCATAAAAGGAAAAAAAGACGTCTTCATAAAGTTTTTATTTTTATTTAACAAAGAAATTATTTTACACGTGAAACAAACCCCAGTGGAAAAAAGTGAAGGGTGAGAGCTGCACAGGAAACGTAACACTTGCTTCAGACAAGCATTATATTGGATTCCACCACGGTAATGACCAACGTATCTTCTTAAAGGAGCCTTACGTTGAAAATACAATCTGCACGGACCACTATAATGGCTGAGGCTGATGGGACCTCGATTCAGAGTTTTTTCTGTTGATATGATAATATGTGTGATGCGTTAATTTTAACGTAAATTTGTTTTCCCTTAGTCCTAACAGCAGCACGAGTGGGGGAGTTATACCCTGTGAAACTGGTAGGACAGGTGGAATTTTTATTGATTAAAATTGCTACCAAGACAATTAAACAATTAACCCACCCCCTATAAAGGGACGCCCGCCTTTAAACCAGTGCTTTATCAGCAAGTAAACAAACAAAAATAGGGTGGGAAATCTGTGTGCTGCTGTTAGGAATAAGGGAAAACACATTTACGTTAAAATGAACGCTTCCCTTACGTCCTAACCAGCAGCACACAGCAGTGGGGACCTAGCAAGGAGAGTCAGACAAAATGGGAGGGTCCCTCCCTTTTTTTTTTTTTATGAGAGGGCGGCACTGAGAATGGTACGTCCAAATGCCACTCCCTCAGAGCGCCTAGAATCTAGGCGGTAATGCTTCATAAAATTGCTGTGTACAGCACCATTGGGAGACGCCATCTGAAAAAACAACTTGGAAAGTAGTTTAGAATAGAGTCACTGCAGGCAGAGAGGGAGAGTCTGGCGTCTGCTGAGCTTTTATAGCTAGCAGACCTTCCTCCTAGTGTAGCTCCCCCCGCCAGAAGTGACCCACTGTCACTACTTTATTTATTTATAAAAATAACAGAAGGCCCCCCCCCCCTCCTGATTATATGTGTAAATGTGGGGCAAAAATACAAATTAGGCACACCAGGGGCCGAAGCGCAGCTAAAATAGGCGCCAAATATACGTGCGCCGCTGACCCGGAAGTCGTCATCTGACTCACATTCGGGTATGGCGCGCATGCGCGGCAGCCGGGACCGAGGCCGAATACAGGCCGAGCCTCCACTCCAACGTGGGTTGCTGGGGGCTTACTCACCCGATCTCAGGTGACGCCCTGTGAGGGCGGAGAGGGCTCATGCAGGGGGATATCGCCGCGATATAGAGGTGCCAACAGACCCCTATAATATAACTGCGGCAGAGGCCACAACCCAGCAGAACCTAGGGAAAAAAAACGGCCACAAGGACCAAGAACTTGCCAGCAAATTAATCAAAAAGGTAACAGGCAGCACCTGAACCTGTCCTCAATCCACAGGACAGATATACATTTTTTTTATTTTTTAAAAGCACTGGTTTAAGGGCGGGCGTCCCTTTAGGCTACGTCTACACGACGACATTTGTCGCGCGACAATTTTTATAATGGCAGTGTATGGTGTCGCACTGCAACATGCTGCGACTGCAACGCAACAGTCGCAGAAAATCCATTCGAGATGGATTTTTCTGCGACTGTTGCGTCGCAGTCGCAGCATTTGCATGTTGCAGTGCGACACCATAGACTGCCATTATAAAAATTGTCGCGCGACATTAGTGCAACAAAATGTTGCGCTACAAATGTTGCAGTGTAGTTGTGCCCTATCTGTCGCGCGACTTATTGTCGTCATATAGACGTAGCCTTATAGGGGGTGGGTTAATTGTTTAATTGTCTTGGTAGCAATTTTAATCAATAAAAATTCCACCTGTCCTACCAGTTTCACAGGGGATAACTCCCCCACTTGTGCTGCTGGTTAGGACGTAAGGGAAAGATACTATTTATATATTATCCACAGAAGAATTCTAGCATATGACTGTAAACCTATTTATTGTGTGGATCATATAAAATAAACAATATTTGCCATTTACATGCTTTAAAAAAAATAATGCGATAATGCATTGAAGAACTGTGATATTCACATAGCATCGCACCACCTGCTGGTCAAAATATATAAGAACATGCATGTCCATCTCCTGAGCTACGTGCTGCTGGTCAGGCATGGTCAGCCACTCTCTCCACAACCAGGTTTTGCATAGTTCATTGCAGAGCAAGCTAAGGATGCATTCACACGGTGTGGATATTGTTGCTGAATTGTACGCTACTAAAAAATCGGTTCCATTCATTTGAATGGGTCGGCAAGCACATAGATTTCTGCAAGCCCCATTCAAGTGAATGAAACTGATTTTCAGTCATGGAAAATTCTGCAACCAAATCCGCAGTGTGTGAAGGCACCCTAACAGAAATGGCTTTCTGCCCTGTTTGTTAGGGTCCATTCACACATCCGTATGTGACACCGGCAATGTGCATTCCGCATTTTGCAGACTGCACTTCGCCAGCACATAATAATTGCAGGAAAGAATAGGACAGGTTCTATTTTTTTCCGGGAATGGAAGTGCGGATCCGGACAGCACATAGTGTGGCCCCATAGAAATAAATGGGTCCACAATTCAGTTCTGCAAAATGCGGAACAGAATTGCGGATGTGTGAATGGACCCTTAGGAAAGTGGCTGAGTCTATATTGTAGCTTAGCATTATAGCTGAAAAGGGTAGCGCTGGGGTCCTAGGTTCAAATCCGACCAAGGGCAACATCTGCATGGAGTTTGTATGTTCTCCCCGTGTTTGACCTTAGATTGTGAGCCCCATTGGGGACAGTGGGATGCTAATGTCTGTAAAGCGCTGCGAAATATAGTAGTGCTATACAAGTGCATAAAATAATAATAATAATAATAAAAGACCTATGCAGGGGTAGTAAGAAGTGACTATATTAACAGCTACCAGAAGGAGGAGGAGACGGATTCTGTCCAGCACTCCCCCCTTCCCCCAGCAGCACAGATTAGCATCAGTATCAAGGGGGCCCCTTAACTCTGTTGGCAGAATATCTACTCCCAACATCCGCTACTCCTGTTCTGATGCTTACTGGGGTCCGCATGGCAAAGCGACCAATACGGCCCTGAAATGTGTAGCTTATGTACCAATAAAGTATTGAAGTTTCATATCCCCTGAATCTGGAGGTTTTGCTGAAGTCCCTTTCTACTCCTACTGTCGACGGCTTACAGTTGTGCACATCGTGAGCTGCACTCTTTAACCATATTTACCGCCTGCTAGGTTGTTGTGCCCTCAGCGTGACACATAAAGGTATGCGGCCTACTTGTAGGACCTTTGTGCCTTCATCTATGGTCCTGTCTATGTGCGATCGCCCACTTTTACTTTGTATGTGCAAAGAACCATAAAACCCCATTTAAGTTACTGTTTCCTAGTTAATCGATAAATCAGTTTTTTTCTTTTAGAGAGGACCAATAGTGTCCTCAAAGAAGTACAACTGGGTGCATGTCAGGTGGGTGGTCCCCAGCCCTCAATGACTGAGGTGAAGTGCCATTGGCATTGAGCAATGGAGACCTTCCACCTAACAATTCAAAGGAGTCAGCTATGATGTGGTTGCAGCTAGTTCCACTTCAGTGAGGAAGTGACAGGTCCTAATGAATATGATATTGTAGTATGTACTTACAGGTTCATCAGCAGTGATTCAAGTGTGTCTCTCAGAGGCCTCTCACCGAGCTGACCATTACTTGGGTAAAGGAAGTCATCTCGTCTGTATGGGGAGAGAAGGTCTTAGAAACTCTTGCCATTGAACAGTTAATCCGCAGCCTCCTATTCCACTTACCCTAGTCGCTTCCCCATCATGTTTTGCAGGTATCGCCTCGCTGAAATTTGTCCCAGGAATTTTCTGTAAGTGTTGGTGAATATGGCATCTACGTGTCTCTCCATCCTACAGGAAAGACGCCAAACTGTAAACATGATGCATGAATGATACAGGCGAGATATGGTGCCCCCATCCCTTATACTGTATGGTTTAATTCACCTGTTCTCTGAAAGACCTCGAACAAATCCCTGGGCCTCGTCGAGTGACCAGTCTTGTATGGGGCGTCTCTCCAGCACTGGAAGATTTACATTTCTGCTGGGTTTCGACGTCTGGTCATAACTGCAGAGCGGACATAAAAGGTGTATTGTGTAATTGTGAATACTAAGGTTATGTCAGTAGAAACCTTCATTAAGGGGGTGGGGGGCATTTGGATAAATTATAATACCAAGCTTGTACTCTAAACAGCCACTATGGACATGATGGGAGTTGTATGTTTCCATCCCAATATACACGGGTGAATACAGAAGCTAGGACACACCTCTACTTCCACCCTAAGCATTTTGCAATGGAAGTTATAGAAAACCTGAGCGTCCACGTATAACTGCCCCTAGCAATGTTCTGTTTATTACGTGACACATTTGCTCAGTAGTACCACAGTATTCTTTATAGTGGAGATAAAAGGACACCTGACGGGGGTCCTGATTCCTAACATGTCAGAGTATGAACACCAAAGCAACACGTTCCCCAAATGGTTGTCAAACCATATATCAATAAAAATATCAATAATTTATCCCAATTAGAAATATCTCATATATTCTCAGCCTAAGGGCTCGTTCACATGAACGTATTTTGCGTTCCGTATACAGACCGTTGTCTGCGTTCCGCATACGGTCCGTATATGGAACCATTAATTTCAATGGGTCCGCAAAAGATGCGGACAGCACTCTGTGTGCTGTCCGCATCCGTTGCTCCATTCCGTGGCCCCGCAAAAAATTATGAGTCCTGTCCTATTCTTGTCCATTTTGCGGACAAGAATAGGCATTTTTATAATGGGCCTCCTGTTCAGTTCCGCAAATTTCGGAAGGCACACAGGTGGCAACCGTTTTTTGCGGATCCGCAATTTGCGGACCGCAAAAAATGGCACGGTCGTGTGAACGAGCCCTAATTAGCCCTAATTATTCCCCTCTTCAGCGGAACAGCTAGATGCATTTCTCTCACAAGCAGGGGGCATCGCCCTTCTGTGGAGAATCTCTCAATAGTTAGTGCATTGACGTCCTTTCTCTTACTTCCCATTATCTTTGATTTCAGCTCCAGATCTCACAGAGCAGATTAAGGAGGGGGAAATCAGACTTAGGCCCCTTGCAGACGAGCGTGAGCGGATTAGGTCCGGATGCGTTGCGAATGCGTTCAGTGAAAAATGCGCGATTTCGCAAGCAAGTTCATTCAGTTTTGCATGCGATCGCGTTCAGTTGTTCAGTTTTTATTGCGCGGGTGAGATTTAATGCGTTTTGCACCCGCGTGATAAAAAACTGAAAGTATACAAACAACATCTCTTAGCAACCATCCATGAAAAACGCATCGCATCCACACTTGCTTGCGGATGCGATTTTCACGCAGCCCCACTCACTTCTATGGGGCCAGAGTTGTGTGACAAACGCAGAATATAGAACATGCTGTGATTTTCACGCAACGCAGAAGTGATGCGTGAAAACCAATGCTCATGTACACAGACCCATTGAAATGAATGGGTCCGGATTCAGTGCGGGCGCAATACGTTCGCATCACGCATTGCACCTGCGCGGAAAACTCGCTCGTGTGAAAGGGGCCTTACAGACACATAGGACGCCCCTATAATCTTCAAAAGCAGTGTAGAAGCAATTCTTTTATCAGGCTCCGGATCTTGTCTGACAAATTAGATGGAAGTGAGACCCCTAGTGGCCATGACTTTACAGTGTTTTCCAGGTGGATGCAGGCAGATAAAGTGATTTAGAAATTTGCTATTTACACCATTCTCTATTAAATGAATTGAATTTATGTAAAAATACAGAGACTCGGATAGTGGTCACGGATTTAAAGGTATACAGAGTAATACAATTCCTGGATCCATATGATGGTAAAAAAAAAAAAAAAGAATTAAGTACTGAAAATGCAAAATATATATATATTAATGTCCGAACCAAGTGGAATACCATGTCAGAGTACTGCTGATACACTCATTGCCCTGGGTGAGGCACATCTATATTTCATATGATTGAAGCATATGCTGTTGGATTCAATGATGGGGACAGTCCATAGTTTCACATAATAATATTTGATTGCCCTTTCTGCAGATCAGTGCAGATGATGAAAGGAACAATGGCCAGAACAGATGGACCAGGAGAGGACACTGTGACTTGCGTGGTGAGGATGCACTTAGCTCACAGAGCCATCAAAGGCAAAATTCAGAGAGTTAATTCCACCTTTAACCTGTCGCTCCTGACATAATTGTCATTCTGATGCAATTCACGGGGTAGATGGTCCAATATCTCTATCCTTTGCTCTTTTTTTTTAGCAGCATTGTTTTATGTTGCTAAAAAAGTTATAATAAATGGTTATAATATAATAAAATAGTTCCGTTCCGCCCCACAAAAAAGATAAAGCATGTCCTACTCTTGTCCGCAATTGTGGACAAGAATAGGCAATTCCTATCACAGTGGCGGCCATGTGTGGTCTGCAAATTGCGGAACGCACACAGGCCGGTGTCCATGTTTTGCGGATCAGCAATTTGTGGTCCGCGAAACACTACGGTCGTCTGAATGAGCCCCTACTATGTTTTATATACCTGCTGTCTGTTCAATACCTACGGACTGGAAGACACCCTTTTAACATAGTGCCCTATCAATACATTTGACATATGTGCCGGGAGATTTCCTAGTGCATATGCCACACATATTCACATAACGGGTGAACAGAGCCTTACTTTTTGCAAAAAAATAAATAAAATAAGCAAGAAAAAAGCAAATAAAGTAAACATATGGTATTAGTCAAACAATTAATTACTTTAAACTTGACTTAGGCTACTTTCACACTAGCGTTCGGAGCGGGTCCGTCTGATGTTTCATCAGACGGATCCGCTCCTATAATGCAGACGTTTGCATCCGTTCAGAACGGATCCGTCTGCATTATAACTTAGAAAATTTTCTAAGTCTGAAAGTAGCCTGAGCGGATCCGTCCAGACTTTACATTGAAAGTCAATGGGGGACGGATCCGCTTGAAGATTGAGCCATATGGTGTCATCTTCAAGCGGATCCGTCCCCATTGACTTCCATTATAAGTCTGGACGGATCCGCCTCAACTGAGAATGCATTAGGGCCGGACGGCTGCGTTCAGGGCCGCTTGTGAGCCCCTTCAAACGGAGCTCACGAGCGGACACCTGAACGCAGGTGTGAAAGTAGCCTTAGAGCAATGGCCATCTAGATAACTCATCTGCTCTCTAATGACAGTATGCAGCAAGGTTGCCAACCGTCCAGAAATTTCTGGACAGTCCGTAAAAATAGGCGACTTTTTTCCTGTGTCTAGGAAAAAAAGATAGATGTGTTCATGATTTTTTTGAGGCTGGTGGTTCATGACTAGGTTATCCTGGTGGTAATTATCATCATAAATGATAGAAACAAGAAAAATGTCCCAGCAGGGGGTCTGTTCACCTTATACAAATATAAAAAACACTTTAAAACATTACTGCACATGGATAACCACCTAATCAGAGTTTCTGGCAGGACAGTGCCTAGGGTAAGGACTATCCTTCCAAGAATACAAATCACTATCGCAGATACTAATGCTAATAATCAAGGGCCGTGTCCTCAAAGAACAATGTTACAGAGGCTAAAATTCCAGAGGTGACAACCAGTCCATAGAGCACAAATGTCCCCTCTAGCACTTTGTAGCTAGTGAGTGGGTCAGCTAGGGACCTGGACACTCTGCACTCGAAGAAGGGCAATATGAAATGCTGACAGATGAATATTGCCATATAACCCCCAAATAATTAGCCATACAGTATCCAGATAGATAGTCATATACCCTGTCCAGATAAATATACCATCCCACTTCCAGAAAAACCATTAAAGAAGTTGCATCATCTGAGACATTGGTGGCATATCGCTAGGATATGCCACCGAGGTCAGATAGGTGCAAGTCCCACTTCTGGAACCCGCACTTATCTCCAGAGTGGGCCCCCGACAGTGAAGGACAGCGCACTGCTCTTGGCTACTTTCATCAGTCCCACAGAAATGAATGGAGGGTGGCCGCGCATGTGCTGCTGCTCTCCATTCACTTGGGGGGGTCTCATTCTGTAAATAGGTGCGGGTCCCACCTCTGGAACCCGTACTTATCTCCTAAATGGGCCCCCAAAAGTGAAAGAGGGCGCACCGCTCTCCGCTATTTTCGGTATTCCCATAGAAATGAATGGAGGGTGGCTGCGCATGTGTGGCTTCTCCCTGCTCACTTCCAGGGTACCATTCTATAAATAGACCTGCACCCCTCTGGCATTGGTGACATATCCTAGCAGTATGCAATCAATGTCTCAGATGAGACAACCCCTTTAAATTTTGCTGCCATGCTGCTGTTTTAATTTCCTGACACAAGATGGCAGCCCATCTTATATTGCTATGGGGCCCTATAAATTCTACTTACGCCTCTGCTATAATCCTACAATTTTGATCTAGAGGAAGGCAAAAAAAAACTCCAGAATTTCCCAATATTAACAGAAAAAAATAATAATCCTTCCCGAATCCAAATCTAGCAGAGTAAATCCCTGGATTGACATCCCACCTCCAGAAATCTAGTACCCATAACCTGCAAAATTTTAAAAATTTTGTCTAACACGGCCGTTGCCCGACTTGAATGGGTCCGTGATCCGTCCGTGCATGCACTACTTTTTTTGCGTTGTGGAAGCACAGAGAGAAACCCCACAGGAGCACTCCGTGGTGCTTCTGTTGGGTTCCGTGCCTCCGGATTGCAGAACCATTCAAGTGAATGGGTCCGCAGCCATGATGCGGTGCAAAAACGTCCATGGCCCGTATATTGCGGACCGGCTGTTTGTCTGCCTGGCAGCACACAGTTGTGTGCATGAGCCCTAAGGGTGGGGAGAGAACAGTATATACATATATTGCTCTACCGCTTAGTAAGTTCTCACTGTAATGTCGCCATTGTCGGTTTTCAGACCATTTTATTTCAGAAGGAAATGCTCTTTGCGTACCAGGTAGTGAACTGATACGGGGATGACGAGGTATGTGTCCTGGGTGGCACAGAGGGTGTACCTTGGTCAGGATATTTAGATAAGGCAGGAGGGCATCAAATAGAATTTTTAAGCCTATTACTCTGATTTGGGCCAATATGTAATCTCTCTTAATGCCCAGAGTATGCCTCCTGGCACCAAATGAGCAGTTAAGCAGATGCGTAGGGTTTGATCCTACCACACCATGGACAATGAAGCATCTAAGCCAGCTTTAATTCACGTTTAGGATTGAGAAGGAAGAATATCCATTTAGAGAAAGTCACGCCGGTGATATTACTACCCAGTGACAGGTAATTACCTACCTGTAGTTTGGATGCATCAAATAGCAGTGAACATACAACCCAAATTGCAGCAACACAAGATACAGGAATCTGTGCATCACCCTGAGAAACAAAAGCAGATGTGTGGGAGATTCTCAAAGAGATTGTTGGAATAATTACGAAATAATTGCAAAAGCTCCTATCTATAGTGACTAATATTCTGTGAGCGATATCAACAAGACGCGTGTTCTTGGAACGAGAGCTAAAGCGAGGTTCTGTAGCCAGCAGAACTTGATGGAGGTCTTACGAATACCACTGTTGTTAACCCCTCCGTTGCCATTATTCATAAAGATTTCATCTGTAACCACGAATGCGAGCTCTACACGGAAACCTGCATTTAATGCCTTGTGCATTCGCTCGTTCCCTCTGCATGGTATGCCTAGAAGAAACCTGAAATCATTAGTTTACAAAAGTGCATCCTTCAGGCATTAATAGCAATATAATGTGCTCCTCGAAAAGGGTCAGTCCTATGTGGACATGTATGTCAAATAGATAGGATAGGCCATAAATGTCTGAAAGGGACCCACTCCAAGTTCAAGAACGGGGCTTCGCTGTGAAGGCAGAGCATGCTGTGCTTGTGTGGCATCTTCTCCATTCACTACTATGGGACTTCCAAAGTCAGCCACGCACGGATTGCTCTCCATTCACGGTTCTTGAAGGTGGGACTTGTACCTGTCGGACATTTATGGCAAGTCCCATCAATATGCCATAAATGCCCAGTTGGGACAACCTCTATTTAGGTGTAACTCAACAGGTACATATGTGGTCGCAATGTCTTTGGGAGCTATACAGCTTCATTAGACCTCTAGGGAACTTTAGGCAACAGTTCTGGAAATATGGAAATCTCTAATTTTACATCTTTAAGGCATGGAGTTCAGAAAAGCAGCACAGAGCCATCCATTTTACAATAAGTTAATAAATCCTCACCCTTGATATAATCTGATATCTCTCAGTGACATATAAGGGTGCATTCACGTCACCGTTTAGCTTTCCGTTCTTCTGATCCATCAGAAGAAGAGAGAGAGAGAAAAAAAAAAAAAACAGGATCCTGTAAAAAAACAGAAATAAAAAATACTGCATGCAGGACTTTTTCCAGTCTAAAAAAACGGATCTCAGACTGAAATGGCTCAAACAGGTGACAACTGATGCAACAGGATCCGTTTTTTTTTTACAGGATCCTCTTCTTCTGAACGGAAAGCTAAACGGTGATGTGAATGCACCCTGCCCCACTTAAAGGGAACCTGTCACCTTGAAAAGACCATTCAATCGGCCAGCATCATGTTATAGAACCGGAGGAGCTAAGCAGTGTGATATAATTTTTTGTGAGAACAGAACATCTCTTCTTATTCTGTGCTTAGGAGTCCAGTGGGTGGAGTCACTCTATGATTGACAGCTTTCCTTGTATGAATGTGCATTGAGTGATAGCTGTCAATCACTGATTAGGACCGCCCACTGGACTCCTAAGCATACAAAGAACAGGAAATTTAATGAATAAAATACAAGTTATACTGAAAATGATCTCACAAATCTGCTCAGCTCCTCTATAACATGCTGCCAGCAGTCCAATTTGATAGGTTCCCTTTAAATGGTGATCTGATTTGTAGGTGGTAATTGTAGACAGATTTGTTTTTAAAGCCAAACAGAACATTAAGAATATTTGAATGTCTTACAGGACCATAAGCTATATGGTTCTGACTCACTGATGCTTCTCTTTAGTATTAGTTGTGCTTTATTAGTACAGTTAATACAAAAAAAAAGTACTAATTTGTAATGCCTAATTTTCCATTACAGTTCAGATATTCACAGTTGAACCAAGCCTTCTACATTCAGACATTCCCCATTCGTCCCATACATTTTATATCTGAGAAAAATCATGGATTGTCATAATATAATCTACATTATCAGAGACCAGGTGAGGTTTTCTATGCCAAGGACGTAGCTACAAATATTACTCTAAATCAGATTCCACAATTCTATTTGTCGTGTTCCCCAAAAGGCACAATCATGCAAGAATTAGGATTTCGTATAAGTGACAGATACATCTGAAGTGTTCTAGTTACTTACATTCTCAGTCGCGGTGATTTTCTCTCTTCTTCTCCGGGTACTTAGGCTGCTTAGTTATTCACTGCACCAGAAATATGTGGCAGCAGATGTGCTTGAATGTATCCAAGTTAAAACCACATTCTTATATACCTGGAGTCCCCCCGGTAGGAGGAGAATGGGGTGCTTGGAAGAGGGAGATCAAACACAGAGGGGGGGTGACGTCTATAGAGTTATTATCCACTTGCACAAACCTCGGTCACATGAGATGTGACAGTGAAAGGTGATGAAACAGCTCTTTGTGATCAATACCCACCAACAGAATCTCATCATCATTATCTCATACGCTACATTCACCATCAGGGTAAAAAAAAATACTCCTTTTACTTTCTTCTATAAAGTACGTATAGAGTTGTCATTGTAAAAGACTCTAAGTACAATGACTATACAGTCTGAGCACTCACATTTCTCCACGGCAGAGTGATGCGAAGACATACCCAGCATTACAGTAAATGCAACACATTCATTTTTGAATGCTTCAGCTATTGTATAATGCCATAGAAAAAGTTGGTGTCATACAATGCATACATCATCACCATCTATTAAAAAATAGTCAGTCAACAGAAAAATTGCCTTTTACATGGGGCGATAATCACCTGGAAGATCGTACATATGAATACGAACATTTATTTCCATCCACTGCCCTGTGTATACATTCCCTACGATCGACAAGTGATAAAACGTTTGTTGTTATGGACAGTGGGTTTAGGATCACTGTGTTAACCAACAGATTTGGCTTAGGACTAATCGTAAAGGTGTTATCCTGGCAGTACCCTGGTATTCACCTTTTAACCCCTATACAGGGATCTGGACTTCTCTGCAGGGGAACCACCAGGCTGTTACCTCCTGGAGTAGTCTCTAGATGGGTAACAATTTACCCATGGGAGTCAGAGACACCTATGCGGGGTACCAAAGGGTGAGGCAGAATAGTAGTCAGAGAAAGGCCAAGGTCAGGGCTGATGGAGTACTAGGAATAAGGGAATGAGTCCGGGGTCAGGGCAGGCAGCGTAGTATCAATACCGGTAAACAAACACAGGTCTGGTTACGCTACAAAGAGGCAATACAGTAACAGTCACGGGTCAGTTAGGGCAGCGATGAGTCAATATGGGTAAAAAGGCAGTGGACGTTACACTGGCAGACAACAGTTGAATGAACCACCTGAGCAGGAACTAAGGAACCTGTTGTTCAGGCACCCTTCCAGTGAGAAAGGTGCCTGAATTACCTCAGGTGTGCCAGCAACTTGCTGGTGAACATTAGGGAACACACTGGCCCTGAAAGAGCCAGAGAGAGCATATGTGTCCTATGGGCAGAGGAGTAGCGACTTTGCCAGCAAAGAGGCTTCAGCCTATGGAAGGACAGGGTTGAACGGGCGGCCAGGCCCACCCGTAGGATGGTAGTGGGAGGCGGGTTGAGCCCGTGCTGTAACACTTGTATGTAGTTTGCATCATTTATGCAACCAGACAAAATACTGTTGGTCTTGATGAAATGAAGGCTACAGCACATCTGGGTCCTCTACAGGGGGCCTTATGGAGAGTACTTATTGCTACTGGGGGCACTTTGAGGAGCTTTATCACTACTGGGGGAACTGTGGCATATCATTACTACTGAAGGTTCTGTGGGGCTTTTTTTTAAATAAATTTCTTTTTATTGAGAAATTGTAACGACCGACGACACGCACAGGGAGGAAAACAGGGAAAGCCCTGCCCAAGGGAGAGGGAAAGGTGGTGACCCCTAACTCACCTTGCGGCTGGCACCTGACTGCCCTGACGTCCCTAGACGGGTTCCTCACCCGTGCGGCGATCGCGTGCCTAAACCCTGGCTTTCCCTAATATGAGCCCTGGATAGTGAACAGGCCGGTGGGATCGCTAGTCCACACCACTATCACTAAGAGGGAAACACCAGGGAGAGGACAGACAAAACATACAAACACATACACCCAGGTGGGCGACCACAATAAACCAAAAAGGTCCAACAGGGATCTGGAGGGTAGCGTACTGGACCAACTACCAGCGAACGCAGCAACACAGCTCCAGAAGGTCAGAATAGATGTCCAGGCAGGAAGCTCTATCTCTGGCAACCAGAGAAGTGTGAGAGAGAAATATAAGGAGGTCTGGGAGTGCTGGACAAGGAACAGCTGAGGAGAAGGAGCTACGGATCCCTGAGTGAGCCAAAAGGGTTTGCTAAGCAAACCCAGAAAGCTACCATAAGGAAAACAGCCCTATCTTAAATAGAGCGTGCAGCCAACCGCTGCGACTTCCTGACCCCGGGTATAACGGAGTCAGGCGTGGTCCTCGACACCCTCGTGACAGTACCCCCCTCTCTACGAGGGGCCTCCGGACACTCAGGACCAGGTCTCCCAGGATGAGAGGCATGAAAAACCCGAACTAACCTGTCGGCGTTTACCTCAGACGCAGGAACCCACATTCTTTCCTCGGGACCGTAACCTCTCCAATGCACCAGATATTGAAGAGAGCGGCGGACCCGACGAGAATTAACAATTTTGGATATCTGAAATTCTAGGTTACCATCCACGACAACAGGAGGGGGTGGCAGCGGTGATGGTTCTAGAGGTGGAACATATTTTTTGAGTAACGACTTATGAAAAACATTATGAATTTTAAAAGTCTGAGGTAACTCCAGGCGAAAAGCCACGGGGTTGATGATGGCTACAATTTTGTAAGGGCCAATAAACCTAGGACCCAGTTTCCAAGAGGGAACCTTCAATTTAATATTCCTAGTAGACAACCACACATAGTCATTCACTCCTAGGTCCGGACCTGGCGACCGTCTCTTATCAGCCATGCATTTGTATTTACCTCCCATATTTTTCAAGTTAGCTTGCACCTTCTGCCATACCGATGAAAGAGATGACGAAAACCGTTCCTCTTCGGGAACCCCAGAAGACCCCCCCTCTTTGAAAGTACAGAATTGGGGATGAAAACCATATGCACCAAGAAATGGTGACTTGCCAGTGGATTCCTGACGACGATTATTTATGGCAAACTCAGCTAACGGTAAAAATGATGACCACAACTCTTGGTTTTCAGACACAAAACATCTTAGATATGTCTCAAGGTTTTGGTTGGTACGCTCAGTCTGTCCATTCGACTGAGGATGGAAAGCAGAGGAAAAGGACAAGTGTACCCCCAAACGAGAACAAAAAGCTTTCCAAAATTTAGAAATAAACTGGGTACCCCGATCCGAAACAACATCGGAGGGGACCCCGTGAAGCTTCACGATTTCACTGACGAATACCTGAGCAAGAGTCTTAGCATTAGGTAGTGCGGGTAACGCAATGAAGTGTACCATTTTGCTAAACCTGTCCACTACTACCAAAATAACTGTTTTACCCGCAGACAAAGGTAAGTCAGTGATAAAATCCATTGACAGATGTGTCCACGGTCTATTGGGAATGACGAGTGGTAATAGAGACCCTGCAGGACGTGTATGTGAAACTTTTGCGCGCGCACAGGTAGAACAAGAAGACACAAAATCCAATACATCCTGACGCAACCTTGGCCACCAAAAACGACGAGACAATAGTTCCAAGGTTGCTTTACTACCCGGGTGCCCAGCAAGTGCCGAATTATGATGTTCCTTTAATAATTCGAAACGTAAGTTCAACGGTACAAACAATTTCTCTGAGGGGCAAGAGACCGGGGCGTCCCCCTGGGCCTCTAACACCTTCCCCTCCAAAACAGAGTGTACCGCAGAGACAACCACTCCTCTTTGAAGAATGGGTACCGGATCACTCACATTACCCCCTCCAGGGAAACAACGAGATAGTGCATTAGCCTTGGTGTTCTTTGCCCCAGGACGATAGGTAATCACAAAGTTAAACCTGGTAAAAAATAGCGACCACCTAGCCTGTCTAGGGGTGAGACGCTTAGCTGATTCGAGGTACAGAAGATTTTTGTGGTCCGTAATTACAGTGACGGGGTGGACTGCCCACTCTAAGAAATGACGCCACTCCTCAAACGCAAGTTTAATAGCTAATAGTTCCCTATTGCCAATATCGTAGTTCTTTTCTGCTGCAGATAGTTTTTTAGAAAAGAAAGCACAAGGACGCCATTTACCAGGAGACGGACCCTGAGACAGCACCGCCCCCACTCCCACCTCTGACGCATCGACTTCAACAATAAAAGGCTGAGAGACATCAGGTTGGACCAGTACAGGTGCTGAGGTAAACCTCTCTTTTAGAGAGGAAAAAGCAACTTTAGCGGCGTCAGACCATTTAGAAAAATCAGTCCCCTTCCTAGTCATGTCAGTAAGCGGTTTTACAATAAGTGAATAATTTTTAATGAATTTCCTATAGAAATTTGCGAAGCCCAAGAACCGTTGTAGTGCTTTGAGGTTCTCAGGAAGATCCCAATCTAAAATTGCCTGGACCTTCCTAGGATCCATACGGAAACCTGACGCAGATAAAAAATAACCCAGGAATTGTATCTCCTGAACGGCGAAGACACATTTTTCAATTTTAGCATATAATTCATTCGTCCGTAGGACCTGCAGTACTTGTCTGACATGCACCTCATGTGTTTTCAGATCGGACGAATAAATTAAAATATCATCTAGGTATATTACCACAAACCTGCCGATTAGATGACTAAAAATGTCATTAACGAAATGTTGAAAGACGGCAGGAGCATTGGTCAGACCGAAAGGCATAACTAGATTTTCATAATGCCCCTCAGGGGTGTTAAACGCTGTCTTCCACTCATCCCCCTCCTTAATACGAATCAGATTGTAGGCACCCCTAAGATCAAGTTTGGAGAACCACCTAGCACCCGCAATCTGATTAAACAGGTCAGGAATGAGAGGAAGAGGGTATGGGTCTCGGATGGTTATCTGATTTAATTCGCGAAAATCTAAGCAAGGACGCAGGCCCCCATCTTTCTTTTTAACGAAGAAAAACCCTGCAGCCACGGGTGAAGAAGAGGGTCTGATGTGTCCCTTAGCCAAGCTCTCGGAGATATAATCTTTCATGGCTTGTCTCTCTGGACCCGAAAGATTATATAACCTGGTCTTGGGTAATTTTGTGCCGGGAATAAGGTTAACCGGGCAATCATAAGGACGATGAGGTGGTAACTTCTGACAACCCTTTTCAGAAAAAACATCCTCAAAGTCCGAAATAAATGTAGGTAGGGTAGTTATGGAGGCGACTAAGCAATTGCTATTTAAGCAATTTTCTCTGCACTGCTCACTCCACTCCAATATCTCCCTGGCCTGCCAATCCACCACTGGATTGTGCGCTACCAACCAGGGAAGACCCAGCACTACCGGAGTGGGAAGCCCCTCCAGAACATAACCTGAAAGCATCTCGTTATGGTGGTCCCCTACCCGAAGGTGTAAATTATGAACCATGTGCGTGAGGTTTCTCTGAGACAGGGGAGCAGAATCAATAGCGAATATGGGAATGGGTCTCTGTAAAGTACAGAGAGACAAACCCAAAGTGCGGGCAAAATGGGCATCTATCAAATTTACCCCTGCTCCACTGTCTAGAAAGAAAGAAATAGTCTCCGTCTTATCACCAAAAACAATAACCGCTGGCAACACAAATTGTGATGTACGTATGGAGGAAACGTATACCCCCCGGCTGACATCCTCCACACAGCCTGGGGTTAGTAGTTTTTCCGACGGTCTTTTGTTTCTGAGGAAAGAAGGACAGACATTAATGAAATGACCCCTCTCCCCACAAAAAAAACAAACCCCACGTCTACGGCGAGCCTCAGGAGGACGGACCTGACGAGTAGTTCCTCCTAGCTGCATAGGCTCGTCTAAGTCCGTACAGACTAACTGCTGCTTGGGAGGGGTTACCAATTGCTCCGGTTTTTTCAACCTGACCCTAAGGCGTCTATCTATTCGGATAGAAAGGGACATAACCGCATCAAGGGAAAAGGGGGTCTCATATAATGCAAGCGCATCCTTAACCCTTTCGGATAACCCAGAGCAGAACTGACTCCTGAGAGCCGGGTCGTTCCATTGGGTATCCGTAGCCCACCTACGGAATTCAGAGCAATACTCCTCTACCGGCCGCTCTCCTTGTAAGAGTCTCTGTAATCTTGATTCAGCCAGGGCGACTCGGTCAGGATCATCATATATGAGACCCAAGGCCCCAAAAAACTCATCCACTGACCGAAGAGCCTGGGAATCAGTAGGTAAAGAGAACGCCCAGGACTGCGGATCCCCCTGCAGCAGGGAAATAACAACCCCCACCCGCTGATCTTCATTACCAGAGGAGTAAGGGCGCAGTTTAAAATATAACTTACAGGCCTCACGGAATGTCAAAAACTTGTCCCTTCCCCCAGAAAATCTGTCAGGGAGAGGGACCTTGGGTTCCGCAACAACCTGGTTACCAGTAGCAACCGCTGGGCTTGCAGTCAGCTGTAATTGCTGCTGTTGCTGGAGGACCGACGCCTTCAATCCTACCACCTCCAAAGACAGGCCATGAAATTGTTTGGATAGAGCAGCAATTTGATCCATACTGGATTCTAAGTAGGTAAATTTTTTTTTTTTTTTTTTTTTACCTACACAAAAATAATTGGCCAGAGATAATGTAACGACCGACGACACGCACAGGGAGGAAAACAGGGAAAGCCCTGCCCAAGGGAGAGGGAAAGGTGGTGACCCCTAACTCACCTTGCGGCTGGCACCTGACTGCCCTGACGTCCCTAGACGGGTTCCTCACCCTGTGCCTAAACCCTGGCTTTCCCTAATATGAGCCCTGGATAGTGAACAGGCTGGTGGGATCGCTAGTCCACACCACTATCACTAAGAGGGAAACACCAGGGAGAGGACAGACAAAACATACAAACACATACACCCAGGTGGGCGACCACAATAAACCAAAAAGGTCCAACAGGGATCTGGAGGGTAGCGTACTGGACCAACTACCAGCGAACGCAGCAACACAGCTCCAGAAGGTCAGAATAGATGTCCAGGCAGGAAGCTCTATCTCTGGCAACCAGAGAAGTGTGAGAGAGAAATATAAGGAGGTCTGGGAGTGCTGGACAAGGAACAGCTGAGGAGAAGGAGCTACGGATCCCTGAGTGAGCCAAAAGGGTTTGCTAAGCAAACCCAGAAAGCTACCATAAGGAAAACAGCCCTATCTTAAATAGAGCGTGCAGCCAACCGCTGCGACTTCCTGACCCCGGGTATAACGGAGTCAGGCGTGGTCCTCGACACCCTCGTGACAGAAATGGGTTGTAAGTAGGGATGAGCGAACCCGAACTGTATAGTTCGGGTTCGTACCGAATTTTGGGGTGTCCGTGACACGGACCCGAACCCGAACATTTTTGTAAAAGTCTGCGTTCGGGTTCGGTGTTTGGCGCTTTCTTGGCGCTTTTTGAAAAGCTTCAAAGCAGCCAATCAACAAGCGTCATACTACTTGACCCAAGAGGCCATCACAGCCATGCCTACTATTGGCATGGCTGTGATTGGCCAGTGCAGCATGTGACCCAGCCTCTATTTAAGCTGGAGTCACGTAGCGCCGCACGTCACTCTGCTCTGATCAGTGTAGGGAGAGGATGCAGCTGCTGCTGTTAGGGCGAGATTAGGCAGGGATTTATTTACTGAAGTGATCGATATACAGCTGTGTATCATACAACCTCTGCTATTCAATTGCTCACTATTTTAAGGCTGCCCAGAGCTTTTTTCAGCCACTTTTTTCTGGGGTGATCGGCGGCCATTTTGTGTCTTGTGGTGCGCCAGCACAAGCTGACACCAAGTCCATTTTTAACCATCAATAGTGTTTGTTGTTTTTTGCTATATCCTACATCAGGGGCTTGGCTGTGCTTGCTATTTTATTGAGGGGTAAAATAGCAGTACCCTAAATCTGGTGTTTCAGCTGTGGCTAGCCAATTGTAATACTGTCTGCTGTCTGCCGAAGCACAGTTTTTGTTCTGGGTTGAATACAATTCCCAACTTAGCAATTCCCTAAATTAGTGGTTTCTGCTCTATCAGGCCAAGGTTAAATCTATCCATAAAAGGGTATATTAGATTGAAGGTGCGGATAGGGTCATCCTCAATAACTTCACACGCTACCGTGCATTTCCAAGTCTAATTCTGTCCGTAAAAGGGATACCTGTCATCCAGCGCCTAAATACTAGGCCTACAATTTATATTCAGCTAAATCTGTCGTTACTGCTGTGCCTGTATTAGTGTAATACGGTACCTAAATAGATAACCAGATAGTGTTAGGTGCCTGTAAAAAAAGGCCTGAATTTGAATTCAATACATTGGGCCAAATAATTTTTTTCTTATTGTGGTGAACGGTAACAATGAGGAAAACATCTAGTAAGGGACGCGGACGCGGACATGGTCGTGGTGGTGTTAGTGGACCCTCTGGTGCTGGGAGAGGACATGGCCGTTCTGCCACAGCCACAAGTCCTAGTGAACCAACTACCTCAGGTCCCAATAGCAGCCAGAATTTACAGCGATATTTGGTGGGGCCCAATGCCGTTCTAAGGATGGTAAGGCCTGAGCAGGTACAGGCATTAGTCAATTGGGTGGCCGACAGTGGATCCAGCACGTTCACATTATCTCCCACCCAGTCTTCTGCAGAAAGCGCACAGATGGCGCCTGAAAACCAAGCCCATCAGTCTGTCACATCACCCCCATGCATATTAGGGAAACTGTCTGAGCCTCAAGTTATGCAGCAGTCTCTTATGCTGTTTGAAGACTCTGCTGGCAGGGTTTCCCAAGGGCATCCACCTAGCCCTTCCCCAGGGGTGGAAGAGATAGAATGCACTAACGCACAACCACTTACGTTTCCTGATGAGGACATGGGAATACCACCTCAGCACGTCTCTGATGATGATGAAACACAGGTGCCAACTGCTGCGTCTTTCTGCAGTGTGCAGACTGAACAGAAGGTCAGGGAGGAAGACTGGGTGGAAGACGATGCAGGGGACGATGAGGTCCTAGACCCCACATGGAATGAAGGTCGTGCCAGTGACTTTCAGAATTCGGAGGAAGAGGCAGTGGTGAGAACGAGCCAACAGCGTAGCAAAAGAGGGAGCAGTGGGCAAAAGCAGAACACCCGCCGCCAAGAGAGTCCGTCTGCTACTGGCCACCGCCATCTGGGACCGAGCACCCCAAAGGCAGCTTCAAGGAGTTACCTGGCGTGGCAGTTCTTCAAACAATGTGCTGACGACAAGACCCGAGTGGTTTGCACGCTGTGCCATCAGAGCCTGAAGCGAGGCATGAACGTTCTGAACCTTAGCACAACCTGCATGACCAGGCACCTGCATGCAAAGCATGAACTGCAGTGGAGTAAACACCTTAAAAACAAGGAACTCACTCAGGCTCCCCCTGCTACCTTTTCTGCTGCTGCCGCCGCCTCTGCCTCTTCCTCCGCCTCTGGAGGAACGTTGGCACCTGCCGCCCAGCAAACAGAGGATGTACCACCAACACCACCGCCTCCGTCACCAAGCATCTCAACCATGTCACACGGCAGCGTTCAGCTCTCCATCTCACAAACATTTGAGAGAACGCGTAAATTCCCACCTAGCCACCCTCGATCCCTGGCCCTGAATGCCAGCATTTCTAAACTACTGGCCTATGAAATGCTGTCATTCAGGCTGGTGGACACAGACAGCTTCAAACAGCTCATGCCGCTTACTGTCCCACAGTATGTTGTTCCCAGCCGCCACTACTTCTCCAAGAGAGCTGTGCCTTCCCTGCACAACCAAGTATCCGATAAAATCAAGTGTGCACTGCGCAACGCCATCTGTGGCAAGGTCCACCTAACCACAGATACGTGGACCAGTAAGCACGGCCAGGGACGCTATATCTCCCTAACTGGGTAAATGTAGTGGCGGCTGGGCCCCAGGCGAAGAGCTGTTTGGCGCACGTCCTTCCGCCGCCAAGGATTGCAGGGCAACATTCTTTGCCTCCTGTTGCCTCCTCCTCCTACTCGGCTTCCTCCTCCTCTTCTTCCACCTGCTCATCCAGTCAGCCACACACCTTCACCACCAACTTCAGCACAGCCCGGGGTAAACGTCATCAGGCCATTCTGAAACTCATATGTTTGAGGGGCAGGCCCCACACTGCACAGGAGTTGTGGCGGGGTATAGAACAACAGACCGACGAGTGGTTGCTGCCGGTGAGCCTCAAGCCCGGCCTGGTGGTGTGCGATAATGGGCGAAATCTCGTTGCAGCTCTGGGACTAGCCGGTTTGACGCACATCCCTTGCCTGGCGCATGTGCTGAATTTGGTGGTGCAGAAGTTCATTCACAACTACCCCGACATGTCAGAGCTGCTGCATAAAGTGCGGGCCATCTGTGCGCGCTTCCGACGTTCACATCCTGCCGCTGCTCGCCTGTCTGCGCTACAGCGTAACTTCGGCCTTCCCGCTCACCGCCTCATATGCGACATGCCCACCAGGTGGAACTCCACCTTGAACATGCTGGACAGACTGTGCGAGCAGCAGCAGGCCATAGTGGAGTTTCAGCTGCAGCACACACGGGTCAGTCGCACTGCGGAACAGCACCACTTCACCACCAATGACTGGGCCTCCATGCGAGACCTGTGTGCCCTGTTGCGCTGTTTTGAGTACTCCACCAACATAGCCAGTGGCGATGACGCCGTTATCAGCGTTACAATACCACTTCTATGTCTCCTTGAGAAAACACTTAGGGCGATGATGGAAGAGGAGGTGGCCCAGGAGGAGGAGGAGGAGGAGGAGGAAGAGGGGTCATTTTTAGCACTTTCAGGCCAGTCTCTTCGAAGTGACTCAGAGGGAGGTTTTTTGCAACAGCAGAGGCCAGGTACAAATGTGGCCAGACAGGGCCCACTACTGGAGGACGAGGATGTGGAGGAGGATGAGGATGAAGCATGTTCACAGCGGGGTGGCACCCAACGCAGCCCGGGCCCATCACTGGTGCGTGGCTGGGGGGAAACGCAGGACGTCGACGATATGCCTCCCACAGAGGACAGCTTGTCCTTACCTCTGGGCAGCCTGGCACACATGAGCGACTACATGCTGCAGTGCCTGCGCAACGACAGCAGAGTTGCCCACATTTTAACGTGTGCGGACTACTGGGTTGCCACCCTGCTGGATCCCCGGTACAAAAACAATGTGCCCACCTTACTTCCTGCACTGGAGCGTGATAGGAAGATGCGCGAGTACAAGCGCACGTTGGTAGACGCGCTACTGAGAGCATTCCCAAATGTCACAGGGGAACAAGTGGAAGCCCAAGGCGAAGGCAGAGGAGGATCAAGAGGTCGCCAACGCAGCTGTGTCACGGCCAGCTCCTCTGAGGACAGGGTTAGCATGGCAGAGATGTGGAAAAGTTTTGTCACCACGCCACAGCTAACTGCACCACCACCTGATACGGAACGTGTTAGCAGGAGGCAACATTTCACTAACATGGTGGAACAGTACGTGTGCACACCCCTCCACGTACTGACTGATGGTTCCGCCCCATTCAACTTCTGGGTCTCCAAATTGTCCACGTGGCCAGAGCTAGCCTTTTATGCCTTGGAGGTGCTGGCCTGCCCGGCGGCCAGCGTTTTGTCTGAACGTGTATTCAGCACGGCAGGGGGCGTCATTACAGACAAACGCAGCCGCCTGTCTACAGCCAATGTGGACAAGCTGACGTTCATAAAAATGAACCAAGCATGGATCCCACAGGACCTGTCCATCCCTTGTGCAGATTAGAAATTTATAACTACCTCCCCTTAACCATATATTATTGTACTCCAGGGCACTTCCTCATTCAATCCTTTTTTTATTTTCATTTTACCATTATATTGCGGGGCAACCCAAAGTTGAATGAACCTCTCCTCTGTCTGGGTGCCGGGGCCTAAAAATATCTGACCGTGGCCTGTTCCAGTGTTGGGTGACATGAAGCCTGATTCTCTGCTATGACATGAAGCCTGAATCTCTGCTATGAGACCTCTCTCCTCTGTCTGGGTGCCGGGGCCTAAAAATATCTGACAATGGCCTGTTCCAGTGTTGGGTGACATGAAGCCTGATTCTCTGCTATGACATGAAGCCTGAATCTCTGCTATGAGACCTCTCTCCTCTGTCTGGGTGCCGGGGCCTAAAAATATCTGACAATGGCCTGTTCCAGTGGTGGGTGACATGAAGCCTGATTCTGTGCTATGGGACCTCTCTCCTCTGTCTGGGTGCCGGGGCCTAAATATCTGACAATGGCCTGTTCCAGTGGTGGGTGACGTGAAGCCTGATTCTCTGCTATGACATGAAGCCTGATTCTCTGCTATGACTTGAAGCCTGATTCTCTGCTATGACATGAAGCCTGATTCTCTGCTATGGGACCTCTCTCCTCTGTCTGGGTGCTGGGGCCTAAATATCTGACAATGGCCTGTTCCAGTGGTGGGTGACGTGAAGCCTGATTCTCTGCTATGCCATGAAGCCTGATTCTCTGCTATGACTTGAAGCCTGATTCTCTGCTATGACATGAAGCCTGATTCTCTGCTATGGGACCTCTCTCCTCTGTCTGGGTGCCGGGGCCTAAATATCTGACAATGGCCTGTTCCAGTGGTGGGTGACGTGAAGCCTGATTCTCTCCTATGCCATGAAGCCTGATTCTCTGCTATGGGACCTCTCTCCTCTGTCTGGGTGCCGGGGCCTAAATATCTGACAATGGCCTGTTCCAGTGGTGGGTGACGTGAAGCCTGATTCTCTGCTATGACATGAAGCCTGATTCTCTGCTATGACTTGAAGCCTGATTCTCTGCTATGACATGAAGCCTGATTCTCTGCTATGACATGAAGCCTGATTCTCTGCTATGGGACCTCTCTCCTCTGTCTGGGTGCCAGGGCCTAAATATCTGACAATGGCCTGTTCCAGTGGTGGGTGACGTGAAGCCTGATTCTCTGCTATGACATGAAGCCTGATTCTCTGCTATGACTTGAAGCCTGATTCTCTGCTATGACATGAAGCCTGATTCTCTGCTATGACTTGAAGCCTGATTCTCTGCTATGACATGAAGCCTGATTCTCTGCTATGACATGAAGCCTGATTCTCTGCTATGGGACCTCTCTCCTCTGTCTGGGTGCCGGGGCCTAAATATCTGACAATGGCCTGTTCCAGTGGTGGGTGACGTGAAGCCTGATTCTCTGCTATGACATGAAGCCTGATTCTCTGCTATGACATGAAGCCTGATTCTCTGCTATGGGACCTCTCCTCTGTCTGGGTGCCGGGGCCTAAATATCTGACAATGGCCTGTTCCAGTGGTGGGTGACGTGAAGCCTGATTCTCTGCTATGCCATGAAGCCTGATTCTCTGCTATGGGACCTCTCTCCTCTGTCTGGGTGCCGGGGCCTAAATATCTGACAATGGCCTGTTCCAGTGGTGGGTGACGTGAAGCCTGATTCTCTGCTATGACATGAAGCCTGATTCTCTGGTATGACTTGAAGCCTGATTCTCTGCTATGACATGAAGCCTGATTCTCTGCTATGACATGAAGCCTGATTCTCTGCTATGGGACCTCTCTCCTCTGTCTGGGTGCCAGGGCCTAAATATCTGACAATGGCCTGTTCCAGTGGTGGGTGACGTGAAGCCTGATTCTCTGCTATGACATGAAGCCTGATTCTCTGCTATGACTTGAAGCCTGATTCTCTGCTATGACATGAAGCCTGATTCTCTGCTATGACTTGAAGCCTGATTCTCTGCTATGACATGAAGCCTGATTCTCTGCTATGACATGAAGCCAGATTCTCTGCTATGGGACCTCTCTCCTCTGTCTGGGTGCCGGGGCCTAAATATCTGACAATGGCCTGTTCCAGTGGTGGGTGACGTGAAGCCTGATTCTCTGCTATGACATGAAGCCTGATTCTCTGCTATGACTTGAAGCCTGATTCTCTGCTATGACATGAAGCCTGATTCTCTGCTATGGGACCTCTCTCCTCTGTCTGGGTGCCGGGGCCTAAATATCTGACAATGGCCTGTTCCAGTGGTGGGTGACGTGAAGCCTGATTCTCTGCTATGCCATGAAGCCTGATTCTCTGCTATGACTTGAAGCCTGATTCTCTGCTATGACTTGAAGCCTGATTCTCTGCTATGACTTGAAGCCTGATTCTCTGCTATGACATGAAGCCTGATTCTCTGCTATGGGACCTCTCTCCTCTGTCTGGGTGCCGGGGCCTAAATATCTGACAATGGCCTGTTCCAGTGGTGGGTGACGTGAAGCCTGATTCTCTGCCATGAGACCTCTCTCCAATTGATATTGGTTAATTTTAATTTATTTTATTTTTATATTAATTCATTTCCCTATCCACATTTGTTTGCAGGGGATTTACCTACATTTTGCTGCCTTTTTCAGCCCTCTAGCCCTTTCCTGGGCTATTTTATAGCCTTTTTAGTGCCGAAAAGTTCGGGTCCCCATTGACTTCAATGGGGTTCGGGGCGAAGTTCGGGTCGAGTTCGGATCCCGAACCCGAACATCCAGGTGTTCGCTCAACTCTAGTTGTAAGCAAAGATATACAAAATGGAAAAAACAAAGGTAAGTCATGAAAATCAAAATGTTAGGTCGTCGGTTGTGCAACGTTTACATGATGCAAAGTACAAGTACAACAATTGAAAAGATAAGTACAATTATGATGGAAAGGCAGGTCACTTGGAGATAAACTAAGGATACCAAACGGCGACCCTGTATAATGCAAGTGCTACTTGACATGTGATGGATGATCCATGGCCAAGAGAAAACAGAAGGACTTTGAGAGGGGGGACGGGTTACAAGAGGGTAAGGGGTAGTGTTGGTGGGGCACAATGACTAGTGGGAATAACACTTATATGAGCCGTACCAAGTATTGGTGTTGGAGTTATAGGGTGTTTTAGGGTGGTATCTGAGCTACACCTACATCCCGAACCAGAAACCTGGCTTTCATAACCTAACAACTTGTGAAGGCTGTTATCCACCCCTATCCCAGGGGGGGCCAGCTCAACCAGGAAGGGTATATTCTGGGGAGTATAGTCTGACGCCACTTGGTCCTTTATATCCTACCCCTAAGGGCCAATCCCTCTATATAATTTCCAAGGACCCCACGTTTTTAGAAATCTAGACCTGGTATAAGTTTCCCAGTGAGCTAGTTCTTCAAAACGGAAAAGTTGGTCAACTTTCTCTACCCAAATTGACAGTGTAGGTGCTGAGTTGCTTTTCCACATAAGAGGAATAAGCAGCCTCGCTGCCGTCAATAGCATAGTAGGTAAATTATGTGGGTTAGACGGACACCAGAGTAGGAACAATTTAGGGTCTAGAGACAGGGTTGTAGAGCATATTTAGTTTGTTACTTTCTCTATCTCGGACCAGAATGGTCGGATAATGGGGCAGTCCCACCAGATGTGAGATAGGGACCCGGCTCCTTTACCGCATCTCCAACATGTCTCTGAGATCTCCGGGTTTAACTTGTGGAGGAATACTGGGATCTTGTACCACCTAGTTAGTAATTTATATGAATTCTGCTGTATCTTAATACACCTGCTAAATCCATGGGAGTGGGCAAGTATAAAGGCTTTTTCGGGTTCTGATAGGCTTATTTCAAGTTCAGTTTCCCAGGCAGTGAGAAAATATAAGTTGGGGGAGCAATGGATAGATGATACAGATTTGTATAGAAGAGACAGCAGATGTTTAGGTAGGCTGTCAAGGACGGTTAGTTTCTCAAGCCAGATGGAAGCATCTTGTGGCAAGGCAGATAGTTACAAGTTCCTCACATCTCTGCGAAAATTCAGCAGGTGTAAGAAAGGTGCTTCAAGTGTCTTGGGAAGATTCAAAATCTTATCCCAATCCATTTTCTCATCTGGTAGAAGAATCTCCGTCATCAGGAACTTGTTCAACTGAGACCAAACTCCGGAGGGCTCAAGAACCTGTGGGTGAAGATATGCTTGAAAACAGGCTAGGGGGTATTGGGAAGTGGGAAATTGATCTCTTTCGATTTATAGAAGAAGGGCCACAGTTTTAAGAGTCCTTTGATCAGGGGAGAAACAAAGAGTGTATTAGAAGTATCTTGTCTTATCCCCCACAAAATTAGCTTCTCTTCCATTGTCAGGAGTTGTTTTTCTAAGTTTGTGCAAAGGTTAATGTGGTGGGGTGAGATTAGTGTGTTGCCTTATAATATGTTAGCAGGCCGGGCAGCCCAAAGCCACCGAATCTCTTTTCTCTAGTGAGGATGGAATAGGCGATTCTAGGGGAAGAAAAGAGTTTGAGAATTTCAGAGAAGTATGAGAGGGGAAGCCATATGGGAAGAGTTTGCAAAAGATAGAGAAACTTGGGAACTACATAAGTCTTAAGGAAGTTCTTCCTTCCAATCCAGGAGATAAATGGGATTTTTATAGTTCTAAGCTGGGCACGTACTGATTGTAAAAGGGGGATATCATTCAGAGCCATCAGCTCTTTTGGGTTCGCTGAGATGTGTAGTCCTAAGTGTTTGATGCTTTTGGACGCCCAGGCAAAGGGGGTTGTTCGCTTGAGTTTTTGGATAGTGGAGGCGTTACAGGAGATATTTAGTGCTTCTGACTTATTGTAATTGATTTTGAAGTTAGATATGAAACCGAATTCTCTAAAAATGTCTAATAGTATTGGGAAGGATGTTAGGAGATTAGAAGTCATGATAAGCAGGTCATCTGCAAATGCCACTGTCAGGTGGGTGTGCGTGTCTATAGTAATCCCTTTAACATGCGGGTCTTGTCTGATCTTTTGCAATAGCGTCTCCATGACTATTATAAATAGGGCTGGGGAAAGGGGGCAGCCTTGACGTGTACCGTTTAGTATCTGGAAGGAGGGAGCTAGTGTACTGTTGATTTTGATTCTGGCAGAGGGGTTTGTGTATAAAGAAAGAATTGAAGTGTTAAATATCTGTGGTATGCCAAATTTCTACAAGGCTGACTCCATAAAGGGCCAGCTTACTCTATCAAACGCTTTCCACTCGAAAGTGCTAAGTAATGCGAGAGGAGTGTTGGTGTGCTTGGCCCAAGAGATCAGGCGTGTCAAGCGTATGGTGTTTTCTTTACCCTGTCTGCCAGTAACAAAACCCACTTGCTCACTACCTATGATGCAGGTGGCATTGAGCTAAGATCTTCGCCCACCACTTAACATCAGCATTAAGTAGTGAAATCGGGCAATAACTCCCACAATCTAGAGGGTCCTTCTTCTCTTTGTGTATAAGTGTAATATGAGCTTCCAAAGCCTGAGGTGGGAGTCTATTGCCCTGGAGTAGAGAATTGCACATGATATGGAAATGTGGAATGAGGGTGTCCCTAAAGGTCTTGTAGTACTGAATGGGGAGGCCATCCGGTCCCGGGCTTTTGCCTTATGGTGTAGAAGCCAAGACACAACGTATTTCCCCCTCAGTGATGGGTGCGGTCACTTGCGCTATGGCTGTCTGTGAGAGGTTAGGTAGTTGCAGAGATATGAGAGTAAATTTCCAGTGGCTGAAGTCACTGAAATTGGAGGGGTTGCGTCTGGGGAAAGGATATTGTATAGGGCTTTGTAAAATTTTTGGAAGGCATGTGCAATGTCTGGGGTGTATTTATAAGTACAACCATTGGGACCTTTTATGGCAGAGATTAAAGAGTCGGATTGTTGCTTCTTCAACCATGCGGACATCAGTTTGTTGCACTTATCGCCATGAGCATATGCCTTAAATTTGGCCTGAAGTAGGGTCTTCGCTGAGGCGACATTAAGTGTGTTTTTTAGTTCTGAGTGTAGTTTTGCGAGTTCCAAAGCTGTTGCTTCGGCAGAGGTCTTTTTATATGTCGTTTCCAGCTTGGAGATGTGGGACAGTAAGGAATCTAATGCTGCTGAGCGTTTCTTTTTAATTCTGGAACCAAGGGCTATGAGTTCTCCTCGAATCACTGATTTGTGGGCTTCCCACAAGATAGGGGGGGGGATATTTGAGGGGTGGAGTTAAACTTAAAGTATTCCAGTAAGGAGGCTCTGATAAAATCAATGTGAGACGGATCCGCAATTAATGTCTCATTGAGACACGCCAGTTCCATTCCCTCTGGGGGAGGTTACCCAAGGTCATGGTAAGAAAGATTGGGGCATGGTCGGACAGCGTGATATTCCCTATCTTTGCTGATTCTATAGCATTAAGGTGGGGGGATGATAGGAAAAGGTAGTCTAATCTATGATAAGTTGTATTAGTATGTCAAAAGAAGGTATAATCTAGTGTGGAAGGATTTAAATTCCTTTATACGTCTGTTACTTGTAAGTCATTTAGAGCCCTCCGGAGTCTGCCCAGCAGTTTATAAGAGATGCAAGAACATTTAGTGGAGGAGTCCAGTGCGAGTTCCAAAGGGAGGTTAAAGTCTCCGCCCAGTATAATAATTCCTTCCTTAATAGAGGAGAGCATTTTGAGAGTCTGAATGAGCAAACTGCGCTTGATGGTTATTGGGGGCATAAAATTTGCAAGCGTGACTTGGGTACCTAACAAAAAGGTATCAACTTTCAGGACCAGCTATAACAGCTGTGTGTTTAAAGGGGATTTGTTTATGAATCGCTATGCTAACGCCTCTGCTGGCAGAGGAATATGTGCTATGGAACCAGTGGGAATATTGTTTGGAAGGGAGGTGTGGTACCTTGTCTGTCTTGAAATGTGATTCCTGAATTAACATGATTGCAGCTTTGTCTTTGCGCAGAAGTGAGATGACTTGTGAGCACTTGCGTGGCTCATTCAGACCTCTAGCGTTCAGTGATGCAACTACAACAGATGCCATATTGAAATGCAAAGGTAATGATAATTAATACATATGCCCAACACAGGTGAGGAAAGGAGAGGAGAGGAAGAGGAAGAAAAGGACAAGAAAAATAAGAAAATGAGGACATTTGAATATGAAAATAAAATGCATGGTAAATGACTACGAGTCGGGTAGATTGGGGAGGGGAATACTCTAACAAGCACCTGTAAGGCGGAGAAACATCTACAGCATTGGTCAAGTAACATATCTTCACAGGTGGTGGGACTTGTAGAGCTCCCGAGGACAAAAGAAGAGCCATCACGGGGGGGGGGGGAACAAAACGGAATCTCAGACTGGCCACAACCCCAGCATAACATATACCTGGTATAACATTATTAAAACAGCAAAAGTAAAGAACAAAGAATACAGTGAACCAAGAGGATGGTCTCTCCGGCAGGAACCTAAGCGAACGAGCTAAGAGGACAACAGGGTTAGATCTTCTCAGCCTTTAGGGCCGAGGCACGTGTGGAGAAGCGTCTCAGCCTAGGCCAAGGTGGCACTCACTGCGTGTGTAGTCCCGGTTGCAACATCGTTCTGGACGGTGAGTGGGATTATAGAACGCATGCTGGTTGATCTCTGATATGGCGTCTCTCCAATTCAGGTCTTGGCTTTGGACAGATTCCTGCGGCCGGCTCTCCCTGGGTTTCCTGGGGAGACTAGGTGCCATGCTTCTCGTTGGGGAGGTGAAGGAAGTGGACCTCCCTGGTCCGCGGGCATCCAGGACAGGAGATCTATGGGCGAGATCCCTAGTGTATCCCGAGCTGCACAGAGGTCGGAAGGAGGCCTGATGGTGATCTGTTTACCGTTTTTTAAGATGGCGAGGCCAAACGGGTACAGCCAGCGGAAGGGGATGGCGGACTCCTTCAGTGCCTCTAGGAGAGGTCGCAATAACCTGCGTTTTGCCAGTGTAGAGGCCGCTAAGTCCTGGAACATCAGTATATCAGAGTCCTCATACTTGAGTTGGGAGGCTTCCCTGCTACTTTTAAGGAGGGCTGCGGTGTCCACAAAGCTGAGTAGGCCACAGATGACATCTCTCGGCGGCTCATTATGCTTAGGTTTCGGGCGGAGGGCTCTGTGGATTCTTTCAACCACAATTGAGGCGGCTCTATCTGGCCCCAGCAGAAAGCCAAAGATCTCTCTTGCGGCAGCTGGTAATGCTGCTGGAGCCACTGACTCAGGTAGGCCACACAGCCGTATATTTCGCCTGCGGCTGCTATTTTCTTGATCTTCTAACCTTAGCAGGGCATCATTGAGAAGGTCTTTGTGGGTCTGGAGCACCATCTTCATCTCCTCGCCAAATTGGAGGATAGCTTCCTGAGTGCTTTCAAGTGCTACAACTCTGTGCCCCAAATGCCGTAGGTCTTCTTTGATCTCGGACGGATCACTTTTTAGGGGTGATAGCGCGGACACGAGCAACTGCCTGAGAATTGCTTTAGACACCGGAGGGTCTTTGTAGGTGAGTCTCTCTTCCGAGGTGTCGGACACACTGCCTGTCTCAGAGAGGTCGTCCGCTTCTGTGTGGCATGTTCTTTCCGGCGCCATCTTGGCAGCGTCTTCGGGCGGCAATGCAGTCCTCCTGGTAAGGAATTTCTCCAGGTCTGGCTGCTTAGTCTGGGCTGGGGTATTATCCCTGATGTCTCTGGACTTCTCCCTATTGCTTTTCCCCATTTTTAGCCAGAGGGAGAGCTGAAATAAGGGTTAGGTGGCCAGGTCGTTTCAGGAGCTCAAACACATGCGGCCATTCTGCAGCGCGGTCAAGCTCCGCCCCGGGGCTTATTCTTATTGGGCACAACATGGATGGCACTCTCAGGCCTCATGCACACGGCCGTTGCCCGGTCGTGGCCATATTGCGGCCCACAGACAGCTTAAATGGGTCTGCAATCTGGAGCTGTGGTGCGGAACGGAGGCATGGAACCCCATGGAAGCACTATGGAGTGCTTCTGTGGTGTTTCTGTCCGTGCCTCCGCACCGCAAAAAAATAGAACATGTTCTATTTTTTTGCGGTGCGGACGGATCACGGACCCATTCAAGTTCAATGGGTCTTGATCCGTAACGGCCGCCGCATGGACGTTGCCCGTGCATTTAGGACCGCAAATTGCGGCCCCCAATGCACGGAACAGCCATGTGCATGAGGCCTCAAGGAGCATTATCACTGTAGGGGGCACAATTGCTAGTGAGATAATTATTACTATTGGTAGGACTTTTGGGGGCTCTTTGGAGACTATCAGTATGGCACTGAGGAGCACAGAGGGAACAGTATTGGGGATAGTAGCAGGATAACACCATTGATTGTTGGGGCACCAGAAGGAGGAGGAGGATGATCGGTAAGTGAGAAACCTTAGATGTCGGTGTCACAAACTCTGCAGAGACAAAAAGTGTCTGAAAGAAACTGTCATGTGTTGTCTGGACCGAACAAGAGAAGATGAGGAAAGAGAACGTCTACCTCAGAGGAGACTTCAATGGATGTAAGAAGTATGTGGTGCTGTATTCTCCTGCCTAAATATGCCTTTAGCACTGGGGATGGGGGGATGGAGCTTGGGCATCGAATCTTCTGAGACCCTAGCAATGCCCCTGCTCCCAGGAGAATATTCAATGACTCAGTGGGCACCCGCACCCTGGAAATAGTCAATGGTGTTCCAATATGGCTTAGACTTTTCCTGCCATTTATCAGCGCAGGGCACACAATGAACGGCACAGGCAGCGCACTGAATGTAGGCAGCCTATCATAGCTAAATGATAAAGTACATGGAAGATATACTATATTGGACTGTAGTATTCAGGTTAAATGGCTGTTTTGCAATAAATAAGTGGGTTTTGGGTTGCAGTTTGGGCACTTGGCCTCTAAAAGGTTCACCATCACTGGATTAGGGGATCATTGTGTGAAATCTTGAGGTTCCAGAATCCGATGTATAGTACATATATATGTACTGGACAGTTGTTGGCAGATGAATGGAAGAGTCATCCAGACTAATTATCTACAAAACGAGGGGCACAGAAAATTACAGCCTGGATTTCCAAGAGATTCTTGACATCAATAAGGCTTGTTAAAGGTGAAGAAGGAAAACACACACAGTGTCAGCAGCCGTCTTATTAATCGTCTAGTATTGATTCATCTGCTCAAGAACTATGTGCAGCGCTGTCTGGTCAGCATTACATGAGCAGAAAACCAATATGGAGGCAGATTAAATTTGATGGGGCTGTGCAAAGTTTGCAAGTTATACTGTGGAAAGGGGATAACTACCTGATCGATGAGGGTCCAACCGCTGGGATCCCCACTGATCCCGAGAACGGGGTTGCCACCCCCATTCTCTGGGTCGATGGGGGTCCTTGCGGTCAGACCCCTAGAGATCAGTTAGTTATCCCCTTTCCTGTTCTGCACTGATGAGGGGCAAAAACCCAGAAACAGCTGTCTGCAGGTGGTTGTCTTTCTTTTATGGTAAAAGAGTCCAGTTTTGGGTTATATCTCAGGTCGTTTTTCCAAGGCCTGAATAAAAGGCCAACAGTAGCCATCCAACAGGTGGCACTAGTTCTGGTGGAGGAGCAGACTGCTGGAGTTCACCGTATCTGGTAGCTGGATACCACCGTGCACTGCCGGATCCCCATGCACTGTTATGAGATCCGGCCAATTTGAGGCATATATGCCGGCTTTCAGTCAGACAAAAAATGCTGCATGAGGATAGATCATCAATACTGTCACCACACAACCCCTTTAAGTTTGGTACTGTCAGGTCCATAAATATTGGGATATCGACACAATTCTAACATTTTTGGCTCTATACACCACCACAATGGATTTGAAATGAAACTAACAAGATGTGCTTTAACTGCAGACTGTCAGCTTTAATTTGAGGGTATTTACATCCAAATCAGGTGAACGGTGTAAGAATTACAACAGTTTGCATATGTGCCTCCCACTTGTTAAGGGACTAAAAGTAATGGGACAATTGGCTTCTCAGCTGTTCCATGGCCAGGTGTGTGTTATTCCCTCATTATCAAAATTACAATGAGCAGATAAAAGGTCCAGAGTTCATTTCAAGTGTGCTATTTGCATTTGGAATCTGTTGCTGTCAACTCTCAAGATGAGATCCAAAGAGCTGTCACCATCAGTGAATCAAGCCATCATTAGGCTGAAAAAACACAACAAACCCATCAGAGAGATAGCAAAAGCATTAGGCGTGGCCAAAACAACTGTTTGGAACATTCTTAAAAAGAATCAACACAACGGTGAGCTCAGCAACACCAAAAGACCCGGAATACCACGGATTACAACTGTGGTGGATGACCGAAGAATTCTTTCCCTGGTGAAGAAAACACCCTTCACAACAGTTGGCCAGATCAAGAACACTCTCCAGGAGGTAGGTGTATGTGTGTCAAAGTCAACAATCAAGAGAAGACTTCACCAGAGTGAATACAGAGGATTCACCACAAGATGTAAACCATTGGTGAGCCTCAAAAACAGGAAGGCCAGATTAGAGTTTGCCAAACGACATCTAAAAAAGCCTTCACAGTTCTGGAACAACATTCTATGGACAGATGAGACCAAGATCAACTTGTACCAGAGTGATGGGAAGAGAAGAGTATGGAGAAGGAAAGGAACTGCTCATGATTCTAAGCATACCACCTCATCAGTGAAGCATGGTGGTGGTAGTGTCATGACGTGGGCATGTATGGCTGCCAATGGAACTGGTTCTCTTGTATTTATTGATGATGTGACTGCTGCCAAAAGCAGCAGGATGAATTCTGAAGTGTTTCGGGCAATATTATCTGCTCATATTCAGCCAAATGCTTCAGAACTCATTGGACGGCGCTTCACAGTGCAGATGGACAATGGCCCAAAGCATACTGTAAAAGCAACCAAAGAGTTTTTTAAGGGAAAGAAGTGGAATGTTGTGCAATGGCCAAGTCAATCACCTGACCTGAATCCGATTGAGCATGCACTTCACTTGCTGAAGACAAAACTGAAGGGAAAATGCCCCAAAAACAAGCAGGAACTGAAGACAGTAGCAGTAGAGGCCGGGCAGAGCATCACCAGGCATGAAACCCAGCGTCTGGTGATGTCTATGCGTTCCAGACTTCAGGCTGTAATTGACTGCAAAGGATTTGCAACCAAGTATTAAAAAGTGAAAAGTTTTATTTATGATTATTATTCTGTCCCATTACTTTTGGTCCCTTAACAAGTGGGAGGCACATATGCAAACTGTTGTAACTCCTACACCGTTCACCTGATTTGGATGTAAATACCCTCAAATTAAAGCTGACAGTCTGCAGTTAAAGCACATCTTGTACGTTTCATTTCAAATCCATTGTGGTAGTGTATAGAGCCAAAAATGTTAGAATTGTGTCGATGTCCCAATATTTATGGACCTGACTATATATTCCATCTGTTGAGCAGCAGAAATAAGCGACCACTACACAGCTATGGTGCCAGCTATGGTCAGAAAAGCCCATGAACATCAGATGTCAGGGTGCCCAATAAACATTTGACTGCTAGTAGGGCCACTGATACGTCAAGGAAGGGGTTAAGAATTTGGTTGCCTTACACCTACCTCAATGTGCTTAGAGTCATAGAACAAGCCAAATTCAGGAAAGACGTGCTCCATACTTGTAGCAAATATATCAATGTATGCAAAGCATGAGGTAGCGTAAGAAAAGTGGCCAGCAAGTCTAGTGAGCTGCACCAAGCGTGGCATTGCAAAAAATTTGGTGGATTATACAGTATATAGAATCGTGGCCTTCTCTTAACCCATTCCCGACCGCCTTTTTACTTATATTTGTCAGCGGTCGGGACTTTAAATATGGCACCTGCTTGCGTGTGCAGCAGGCGCCATAGCCGGGTGCCTGCTTTTTTAAACAGCAGGCCACCCGGGGCTAACGTTCACGTCTGGCGGTAACGCTAATCGCTGACATTTAACCCTTCAGATGCCATAAAAAACGATAGCGCATGATCTCGGCCATGTTCCGGCTCCCCCCAGTGAGGATCGATGGAGTCGGAGTGTTTGAGCAGAAGCTCCTGTCCTCCTGAGTGACAGGAGGCTGCTGCACATTAGCTCCTATGGAGATCCTGCCTGTGGCAGGGCAACATAGGAACACAGTAATATTCTCATTGGAGTCTATGAGAGAAGCAATCTAACGATTGCTTGTTATAGTTCCCTAAGGGAACTATGAAAAAAAGTGTTGTAAAAAGTAAAAAAAAGAAAGTTTTTAAAAATATTTTTAAAAAAATATATAAAAATTCAAATCACCCCCTTTCCCCAAAATTAAAATAAAGGTACATAAACAATTAAAAACATAAAGTTTATATTTTTATTTTTCTCTGCATTAACCACCTGCCATCTGGGCCATTTGCCCCCTTCCTGACCAGGCCAAATTTTGCAAAACTGACATATCTCACTTTATGTGGTAATAACTTTGGAATGCCTTTATTTATCCAAGTCATTCAGAGATTGTTTTCTCGTGACACATTGTACTTCATGATAGTCATAAATTTGAGTCAAAATATTTCACCTTTATTTATGAAAAAATCCCAAATTTACCCAAAAATTTGAAAAATTAGCAATTTTCTAAATTTCAATTTCTCTGCTTTTAAAACAGAAAGTGATACCTCATAAAATATTTATTATTTAACATTCCCCATATGTCTACTTTATGTTGGCATCATTTTGGAAATGTCATTTTATTTTTTTAGGACGTTAGAAGGCTTAGAAATTTAGAAGCAATTCTTCAAATTTTTAAGAAAATTGCCAAAACCCACTTTTTAAGGACCAGTTCAGGTCTGAAGTCACTTTGTGGGGCCTACATAGTGGATACCCCCATAAATGATCCCATTGTAGAAACTACACCCCTCAAGGTATTCAAAACCGATTTTACAAACTTTGTTAACCCTTTAGGCGTTCCACAAGAATTAAAGGAAAATGGAGATCAAATTTTTTAATTTCACTTTTTTGGCAGATTTTCCATTTTAATCTATTTTTTTCTTTAACACATCGATGGTTAACAGCCAAACAAAACTCAATATTTATTACCCAGATTCTGCGGTTTACAGAAACACCCCACATGTGGTCATAAACTGCTGTATGGGCACACGGCAGGGCGCTGTCACGAGGGTGTCGAGGACCACGCCTGACTCCGTTATACCCGGGGTCAGGAAGTCGCAGCGGTTGGCTGCACGCTCTATTTAAGATAGGGCTGTTTTCCTTATGGTAGCTTTCTGGGTTTGCTTAGCAAACCCTTTTGGCTCACTCAGGGATCCGTAGCTCCTTCTCCTCAGCTGTTCCTTGTCCAGCACTCCCAGACCTCCTTATATTTCTCTCTCACACTTCTCTGGTTGCCAGAGATAGAGCTTCCTGCCTGGACATCTATTCTGACCTTCTGGAGCTGTGTTGCTGCGTTCGCTGGTAGTTGGTCCAGTACGCTACCCTCCAGATCCCTGTTAGACCTTTTTGGTTTATTGTGGTCGCCCACCTGGGTGTATGTGTTTGTATGTTTTGTCTGTCCTCTCCCTGGTGTTTCCCTCTTAGTGATAGTGGTGTGGACTAGCGATCCCACCGGCCTGTTCACTATCCAGGGCTCATATTAGGGAAAGCCAGGGTTTAGGCACGCGATCGCCGCACGGGTGAGGAACCCGTCTAGGGACGTCAGGGCAGTCAGGTGCCAGCCGCAAGGTGAGTTAGGGGTCACCACCTTTCCCTCTCCCTTGGGCAGGGCTTTCCCTGTTTTCCTCCCTGTGCGTGTCGTCGGTCGTTATATTATCTCTGGCCAATTATTTTTGTGTAGGTAAAAAAAAAAAAAAAAAAATTTTACCTACTTAGAATCCAGTAAGGATCAAATTGCTGCTCTATCCAAACAATTTCATGGCCTGTCTTTGGAGGTGGTAGGATTGAAGGCGTCGGTCCGCCAGCAACAGCAGCAATTACAACTGACGGCAAGCCCAGCGGTTGCTACTGGTAACCAGGTTGTTGCGGAACCCAAGGTCCCTCTCCCTGGCAGATTTTCTGGGGGAAGGGACAAGTTTTTGACATTCCGTGAGGCCTGTAAGTTATATTTTAAGCTGCGCCCTTACTCCACTGGTAATGAAGATCAGCGGGTGGGGGTTGTTATTTCCCTGCTGCAGGGGGATCCGCAGTCCTGGGCGTTCTCTTTACCTACTGATTCCCAGGCTCTTCGGTCAGTGGATGAGTTTTTCGGGGCCTTGGGTCTCATATATGATGATCCTGACCGAGTCGCCCTGGCTGAATCAAGATTACGGACACTCTTACAAGGAGAGCGGCCGGTAGAGGAGTATTGCTCTGAATTCCGTAGGTGGGCTACGGATACCCAATGGAATGACCCGGCTCTCAGGAGTCAGTTCTGCTCTGGGTTATCCGAAAGGGTTAAGGATGCGCTTGCATTATATGAGACCCCCTTTTCCCTTGATGCGGTTATGTCCCTTTCTATCCGAATAGATAGACGCCTTAGGGTCAGGTTGAAAAAACCGGAGCAATTGGTAACCCCTCCCAAGCAGCAGTTAGTCTGTACGGACTTAGACGAGCCTATGCAGCTAGGAGGAACTACTCGTCAGGTCCGTCCTCCTGAGGCTCGCCGTAGGCGTGGGGTTTGTTTTTTTTGTGGGGAGAGGGGTCATTTCATTAATGTCTGTCCTTCTTTCCTCAGAAACAAAAGACCGTCGGAAAAACTACTAACCCCAGGCTGTGCGGAGGATGTCAGCCGGGGGGTATACGTTTCCTCCATACGTACATCGCAATTTGTGTTGCCAGCGGTTATTATTTTTGGTGATAAGACGGAGACTATTTCTTTCTTTCTAGACAGTGGAGCAGGGGTAAATTTGATAGATGCCCATTTTGCCCGCACTTTGGGTTTGTCTCTCTGTACTTTACAGAGACCCATTCCCATATTCGCTATTGATTCTGCTCCCCTGTCTCAGAGAAACCTCACGCACATGGTTCATAATTTACACCTTCGGGTAGGGGACCACCATAACGAGATGCTTTCAGGTTATGTTCTGGAGGGGCTTCCCACTCCGATAGTGCTGGGTCTTCCCTGGTTGGTAGCGCACAATCCAGTGGTGGATTGGCAGGCCAGGGAGATATTGGAGTGGAGTGAGCAGTGCAGAGAAAATTGCTTAAATAGCAATTGCTTAGTCGCCTCCATAACTACCCTACCTACATTTATTTCGGACTTTGAGGATGTTTTTTCTGAAAAGGGTTGTCAGAAGTTACCACCTCATCGTCCTTATGATTGCCCGGTTAACCTTATTCCCAGCGCAAAATTACCCAAGACCAGGTTATATAATCTTTCGGGTCCAGAGAGACAAGCCATGAAAGATTACATCTCCGAGAGCTTGGCTAAGGGACACATCAGACCCTCTTCTTCACCCGTGGCTGCAGGGTTTTTCTTCGTTAAAAAGAAAGATGGGGGCCTGCGTCCTTGCTTAGATTTTCGCGAATTAAATCAGATAACCATCCGAGACCCATACCCTCTTCCTCTCATTCCTGACCTGTTTAATCAGATTGCGGGTGCTAGGTGGTTCTCCAAACTTGATCTTAGGGGTGCCTACAATCTGATTCGTATTAAGGAGGGGGATGAGTGGAAGACAGCGTTTAACACCCCTGAGGGGCATTATGAAAATCTAGTTATGCCTTTCGGTCTGACCAATGCTCCTGCCGTCTTTCAACATTTCGTTAATGACATTTTTAGTCATCTTATCGGCAGGTTTGTGGTAATATACCTAGATGATATTTTAATTTATTCGTCCGATCTGAAAACACATGAGGTGCATGTCAGACAAGTACTGCAGGTCCTACGGACGAATTAATTATATGCTAAAATTGAAAAATGTGTCTTCGCCGTTCAGGAGATACAATTCCTGGGTTATTTTTTATCTGCGTCAGGTTTCCGTATGGATCCTAGGAAGGTCCAGGCAATTTTAGATTGGGATCTTCCTGAGAACCTCAAAGCACTACAACGGTTCTTGGGCTTCGCGAATTTCTATAGGAAATTCATTAAAAATTATTCACTTATTGTAAAACCGCTTACTGACATGACTAGGAAGGGGACTGATTTTTCTAAATGGTCTGACGCCGCTAAAGTTGCTTTTTCCTCTCTAAAAGAGAGGTTTACCTCAGCACCTGTACTGGTCCAACCTGATGTCTCTCAGCCTTTTATTGTTGAAGTCGATGCGTCAGAGGTGGGAGTGGGGGCGGTGCTGTCTCAGGGTCCGTCTCCTGGCAAATGGCGTCCTTGTGCTTTCTTTTCTAAAAAACTATCTGCAGCAGAAAAGAACTACGATATTGGCAATAGGGAACTATTAGCTATTAAACTTGCGTTTGAGGAGTGGCGTCATTTCTTAGAGGGGGCAGTCCACCCCGTCACTGTAATTACGGACCACAAAAATCTTCTGTACCTCGAATCAGCTAAGCGTCTCACCCCTAGACAGGCTAGGTGGTCGCTATTTTTTACCAGGTTTAACTTTGTGATTACCTATCGTCCTGGGGCAAAGAACACCAAGGCTGATGCACTATCTCGTTGTTTCCCTGGAGGGGGTAATGTGAGTGATCCGGTACCCATTCTTCAAAGAGGAGTGGTTGTTTCTGCGGTACACTCTGTTTTGGAGGGGAAGGTGTTAGAGGCACAGGGGGACGCCCCGGTCTCTTGCCCCTCAGAGAAATTGTTTGTACCGTTGAACTTACGTTTCGAATTATTAAAGGAACATCATAATTCGGCACTTGGTGGGCACCCGGGTAGTAAAGCAACCTTGGAACTATTGTCTCGTCGTTTTTGGTGGCCAAGGTTGCGTCAGGATGTATTGGATTTTGTGTCTTCTTGTTCTACCTGTGCGCGCGCAAAAGTTTCACATACACGTCCTGCAGGGTCTCTATTACCACTCGTCATTCCCAATAGACCGTGGACACATCTGTCAATGGATTTTATCACTGACTTACCTTTGTCTGCGGGTAAAACAGTTATTTTGGTAGTAGTGGACAGGTTTAGCAAAATGGTACACTTCATTGCGTTACCCGCACTACCTAATGCTAAGACTCTTGCTCAGGTATTCGTCAGTGAAATCGTGAAGCTTCACGGGGTCCCCTCCGATGTTGTTTCGGATCGGGGTACCCAGTTTATTTCTAAATTTTGGAAAGCTTTTTGTTCTCGTTTGGGGGTACACTTGTCCTTTTCCTCTGCTTTCCATCCTCAGTCGAATGGACAGACTGAGCGTACCAACCAAAACCTTGAGACATATCTAAGATGTTTTGTGTCTGAAAACCAAGAGTTGTGGTCATCATTTTTACCGTTAGCTGAGTTTGCCATAAATAATCGTCGTCAGGAATCCACTGGCAAGTCACCATTTCTTGGTGCATATGGTTTTCATCCCCAATTCTGTACTTTCAAAGAGGGGGGGTCTTCTGGGGTTCCCGAAGAGGAACGGTTTTCGTCATCTCTTTCATCGGTATGGCAGAAGGTGCAAGCTAACTTGAAAAATATGGGAGGTAAATACAAATGCATGGCTGATAAGAGACGGTCGCCAGGTCCGGACCTAGGAGTGAATGACTATGTGTGGTTGTCTACTAGGAATATTAAATTGAAGGTTCCCTCTTGGAAACTGGGTCCTAGGTTTATTGGCCCTTACAAAATTGTAGCCATCATCAACCCCGTGGCTTTTCGCCTGGAGTTACCTCAGACTTTTAAAATTCATAATGTTTTTCATAAGTCGTTACTCAAAAAATATGTTCCACCTCTAGAACCATCACCGCTGCCACCCCCTCCTGTTGTCGTGGATGGTAACCTAGAATTTCAGATATCCAAAATTGTTAATTCTCGTCGGGTCCGCCGCTCTCTTCAATATCTGGTGCATTGGAGAGGTTACGGTCCCGAGGAAAGAATGTGGGTTCCTGCGTCTGAGGTAAACGCCGACAGGTTAGTTCGGGTTTTTCATGCCTCTCATCCTGGGAGACCTGGTCCTGAGTGTCCGGAGGCCCCTCGTAGAGAGGGGGGTACTGTCACGAGGGTGTCGAGGACCACGCCTGACTCCGTTATACCCGGGGTCAGGAAGTCGCAGCGGTTGGCTGCACGCTCTATTTAAGATAGGGCTGTTTTCCTTATGGTAGCTTTCTGGGTTTGCTTAGCAAACCCTTTTGGCTCACTCAGGGATCCGTAGCTCCTTCTCCTCAGCTGTTCCTTGTCCAGCACTCCCAGACCTCCTTATATTTCTCTCTCACACTTCTCTGGTTGCCAGAGATAGAGCTTCCTGCCTGGACATCTATTCTGACCTTCTGGAGCTGTGTTGCTGCGTTCGCTGGTAGTTGGTCCAGTACGCTACCCTCCAGATCCCTGTTGGACCTTTTTGGTTTATTGTGGTCGCCCACCTGGGTGTATGTGTTTGTATGTTTTGTCTGTCCTCTCCCTGGTGTTTCCCTCTTAGTGATAGTGGTGTGGACTAGCGATCCCACCGGCCTGTTCACTATCCAGGGCTCATATTAGGGAAAGCCAGGGTTTAGGCACGCGATCGCCGCACGGGTGAGGAACCCGTCTAGGGACGTCAGGGCAGTCAGGTGCCAGCCGCAAGGTGAGTTAGGGGTCACCACCTTTCCCTCTCCCTTGGGCAGGGCTTTCCCTGTTTTCCTCCCTGTGCGTGTCGTCGGTCGTTACAGGCGCAGAAGAAAAGGAACTCCACATGGTTTTTAGATGCCATGTCCCATTTGAAGCCCCCTGATGCACCCTTACAGTAGAAACTCCCAAGAAGTGACCCCATTTTGGAAACTAGGGGATAAGGTGCCAGTTTTATTAGTACTATTTTTGGGTACATATGATTTTTTGATCATTCATTATAACACTTTATGGGGCAAGGTGACCAAAAAATTGGTTGTTTTAGCACAGTTTCTATTTATTTATTTTTACAGCGTTCACCTGAGGGGTTCAGTCAAGTGACATTTTTATAGAGCAGATTGTTACGGACGTGGCGATACCTAATATGTATACTTTTTCTCATTTATTAAAGTTTTACACAATAATAGCATTTTTGAAACCAAAAAATTATGTTTTAATGTGTCCATGTTCTGAGAGCTATAGTTTTTTTATTTTTTGAGAGATTTTCTTATGTAGGGGCTCATTTTTTGCGGGATGAGGTGACGGTTTTATTGGTACTATTTTGTGGGACATACGCGTTTTTGATCACTTGGTGTTGCACCTTTTGTGATGCAAGGTTACAAAAATTGCTTGTTTTGACCCAGTTTTTTTTTTTGTTTTTTTTTTACGGTGTTCACCCGAGGGGTTAGGTCATGTGATATTTTTATAGAGCTGGTTTTTACGGACACGGCAATACCTAATATGTATACTTTTTTTTATTTGTTTCACTTTAACACAATAATAGCATTTTTGAAACCAAAAAAATGATGTTTTAGTGTCTCCATGTTCTAAGAGCTATATTTTTTTTAATTTTTTTAGAGATTTTCTTATGTAGGGGCTCATTTTTTGCGGGATGAGGTGACGATTTTATTGGTACTATTTTTTTTTTTTTTTACGGTGTTCACCCGAGGGGTTAGGTCATGTGATATTTTTATAGAGCTGGTTTTTACGGACGCGGCAATACCTAATATGTATACTTTTTTTTATTTGTTTCACTTTAACACAATAATAGCATTTTTGAAACCAAAAAAAATGATGTTTTAGTGTCTCCATGTTCTAAGAGCTATAGTTTTTTTATTTTTTGAGAGATTTTCTTATGTAGGGGCTCATTTTTTGCGGGATGAGGTAACGGTTTTATTGGTACTATTTTGTGGGACATACGCGTTTTTGATCACTTGGTGTTGCACCTTTTGTGATGCAAGGTGACAAAAATTGCTTGTTTTGACACTGTTTTTTTTTTTTTTTTTTACGGTGTTCATCCGAGGGGTTAGGTCATGTGATATTTTTATAGAGCTGGTTTTACGGACGCGGCAATACCTAATATGTATACTTTTTTTAACTTTTTTTTTTCATTCCTTACTTGGGGACTTTTTTTTTTTACATGTGAAACTTTTTTTTATTTTTTTATTTTCAACCTTTTATTTTTATTTTACACTTTTCGTCCCCCATAAGGTCATACAAGACCTCTGGGGGACATTTGCTTCACTTTTTTTTTTTTTTTCACTGTTGATTTCTCCTGTAACTGGGGCTGACATAGTAGCCCCAGTTACAGGACAAATACACCCCTAGAGAGGCTGTACAGCAGCAATACAGCGCTGTACAGCCTCAGAGCAGGGCTGATCAAGGTCTCTGAGAGACCTCACACAGCTCCTGCACACTCCGGTCACGGCGGTCACATGACCGCCGGGCCGGAACAGGAAGCGCACAGTGCTTCCTGCTCTGCAGACACAGCGCTCGGTGAGCGCTGTGTCTGCAGCGATCCGGAAGGCAGGGACACCTGGGCACTGTCCCTGCCTTGTCTTATTAGCGTGCAGCTGCTATTTCTGAAAGGACGTTCTAAAACGTGCTTTCAGAAATAGACGTCCACCCATAGGACGTTTATATCCTATGGGCGGACGTAAAGCGGTTAAAACACAAGAAAAACTACACTTAAAGGGGTATTCCCATCACAATGATCACTGTTAAATCTGTTATGACTTAATGATTTGACAGTGATCATTTTTGTAAATACATTTTATTACCCAATTCCCACCCTTTTTGAGAAAATAAGTCCCCTCTTACCTGAATGTTGTCTTTCGTCTCCCCTGGCTACGGCCACCTCTCACCTGTCGAATCCTGTGGCCACGCTTGCGCAGAAGACTGAAGATTTTCTCCCAGCAGGGCCGCGCAATGTCCTGAACACGCACGCTGCCGCGCATGTGCCATGATGACTTCTTCCTGGCCAGTATAGTACAGAGCCACGAACGCGCACACCGGCTCTGTACTATACAGGCCAGGAATAAGTCACCATGGCGCATGCGCGGCGGCATGCGCATTGAAGACAGCGCGTGGCCCGGCTGGGAGAAGACGTCAATCAAGCTGACTGAGCCCGCCCAGCCAAATCCAGGAAGTGAACGTCGCGCTCGCCGCAGGTAAGTATGAAAACTGCTGATGGAAATACCCCTTTAAGGCCTCCTGCACACAAACGTATTTTTTTGCGGTCCGCAAAAACGGGTCCCGTTTTTCCGTGATCCGTGACCGTTTTTTCGTCCGTGGGTCTTCCTTGATTTTTGGAGGATCCACGGACATGAAAAAAAAGTCGTTTTGGTGTCCGCCTGGCCGTGCGGAGCCAAACGTATCCGTCCTGAATTACAATGCAAGTCAATGGGGACGGATCCGTTTGACGTTGACACAATATGGTGCTATTTCAAACGGATCCGTCCCTATTGACTTTCAATGTAAAGTCTGGAGTCCCTTTTATACCATCGGATCGGAGTTTTCTCCAATCCGATGGTATATTTTAACTTGAAGCGTCCCCATCACCATGGGAACGCCTCTATGTTAGAATATACTGTCGGATATGAGTTAGATCGTGAAACCTCATTTCCGACAGTATATTCTAACACAGAGGCGTTCCCATGGTGATGGGGACGCTTCTAGTTAGAATATACTACAAACTGTGTACATGACTGCCCCCTGCTGCCTAGCAGCATCCGATCTCTTACAGGGGGCCGTTATCAGCACAATTAACCCCTCAGGTGCCGCACCTGAAGGGGTTAATTGTACTATCATATCCCCCTGTAAGAGATCAGGGCTGCCAGGCAGCAGGGGGCAGACCCCCCCCTCCCCAGTTTGAATATCATTGGTGGCCAGTGCGGCCCCCCCCCCCTTCCTCCCTCTATTGTAATAATTTGTTGGTGGCACAGTGTGCGCCCCCCCCTTCCTCCCTCTATTGTAATAATTCGTTGGTGGCACAGTGTGCGCCCCCCCCCCCTTCCTCCCTCTATTGTAATAATTTGTTGGTGGCACAGTGTGCGCCCCCCCCCCTTCCTCCCTCTATTGTAATAATTCGTTGGTGGCACAGTGTGCGCCCCCCCCCCTTCCTCCCTCTATTGTAATAATTAGTTGGTGGCACAGTGTGCGCCCCCCCCCCTTCCTCCCTCTATTGTAATAAATCGTTGGTGGCACAGTGTGCGCCCCCCATCGGCCCCCCCTCCCTCTATAGCATTAACAACATTGGTGGCCAGTGTGCGGCCTCCCATCTCCCATCTCCCCCCCCCCCCCCGATCATTGGTGGCAGCGGGTTACTAGCAATAGTACAATAGTAAAAGATTCATACTTACCTGGGAGCTGCGATGTCTGCGTCCGGCCGGGAGCTCCTCCTACTGGTAAGTGACAGTTCATTTAGCAATGCGCCGCATAGACCTGTCACTTACCAGTAGGTGGAGCTCCCGGCCGGACACGAACATCGCAGCAGCCACCAGCAGGTAAGTATGAATCTTCTACTATTGTACTATTGCTAAGTAACCATGGCAACCAGGACTGTAGTAGCGTCCTGGTTGCCATGGTTACCGATCGGAGCCCCAGCGATTAAACTGGGACTCCGATCGGAACTCCGCTGCCACCAATGATGGGGGGGAGGGGAGGTGGGAGGCCGCACACTGGCCACCAATGTTGATAATGCTATAGAGGGAGGGGGGGCCGATGGGGGGCGCACACTGTGCCACCAACGAATTATTACAATAGAGGGAGGGAGGGGGGGCGCGCACACTGTGCCACCAACGAATAATTACAATAGAGGGAGGGGGGGGCCGCACTGGCCACCAACCTATTATTACAATAGAGGGGGGGGGGGGGCCGCACTGGCCACCAATGATATTCAAACTGGGGAGGGGGGGAGGGTCTGCCCCCTGCTGCCTGGCAGCCCTGATCTCTTACAGGGGGATATGATAGTACAATTAACCCCTTAAGGGGTTAATTGTGCTGATCACGGCCCCCTGTAAGAGATCGGGTGCTGCCAGGCAGCAGGGGGCAGTCATGTACACAGTTTGTAGCGTATTCTAACTAGAAGCGTCCCCATCACCATGGGGACGCCTCTGTGTTAGAATATACTGTCGGTTCTGAGTTTTCACGAAGTGAAAACTCAGCTATGAAAAAGCTTTTATGCAGACGGATCTTCGGATCCGTCTGTATAAAAAGTAACCTACGGCCACGGATCACGGACACGGATGCCAATCTTGTGTGCATCCGTGTTCTTTCACGGACCCATTGACTTGAATGGGTCCGTGAACCGTTGGCCGTGAAAAAAATAGGACAGGTCATATTTTTTTTGGCCAGGAAACACGGATCTCGGATGCGGCTGCAAAACGGTGCATTTTGAAAGTCAATGGGTCCGTGAAAAAATACGGAAAACGGCACAACGGCCACGGGTGCACACAACGGTCGTGTGCATGAGGCCTAAGTAGTATTGCTGTAATCGTACTGACCCAGAGAATGAAAGCAACAGGTCAGTCTTACTTCATAGGAAACACTGTAAAAACAAAAACTGTGGCGGAATTGTGTTTTTTTTTGTTTATAATTCCGCCCCATTTGGATTTTTTTCCCGCTTCCCACTACATTGTATGCAACTGTAAATGGTGCCATTAGAAAGTACAACTTGTCTCGCAAAAAACAAACCCTCATACAGCTATGTGAATGGAAAAATAAAAAAGTTATGGCTTTGGAAAGGCTAGTAGTAAAAAAAAAAATATGAAAAAATTTCTAATTTTAACCCCTTAAGGACCCATGACATACCTGTACGTCATATCTGGACGGGACTTAAACACCCATGGCGTACATGTACTTCATGAGGTCTGCAGTGCTCTGGGGAACGATCGGGGCGGAATCGCGGCACCATGGCTGCTCTAACTGGCAGGCAGCCATTCCAGGTAAGCGCAGCATGGTGCCGATCCGCCCCCTTGCAGCTCCAAGCGCTGCGATTAATGGATCAATGAGGCTCAGTTCACACCTGAGCGTTTTACAGCGCGTTCGAACGCGCTGTAAAACGCATAACCGAAGCAAAGCAATGCTTCCCTATGGGACTGGTTCACATTTTCGCGTTTTACAGCGCGTTCGAACGCGCTGTAAAACGCCAGACGCATACACAAGTTCGGGAGCGTTTTTTTGGGCGTTTGTCGCGCGTTCCCGTACATAGACTTTCGGGAACGCGCGACAATGTGTGCACACTTGTCTCTGTATGCGCGCTTGTAAACGCCCGTACAATCGCGCATACAGAGCGCTCCTTTCAGAACGCTCAGGTGTGAACTGAGCCTGAGACCGGCACATCGCAGCACAGGAAGTTGTCAGAAGCTGCGGGGCAGGGCGGGAGGAGGTCGGGGGCCGGTGGCCGGTGCTGAACTGGTCACATCCGTGGTGAGGCAGGGGACACCAGTGTTTTTGGTCCCCTACCAGCACTGCGATTGGCTGGAAAAACGCTCCACCCAATGGCAGCGCTATAGCTGCACAGGAAGAGGCTGAACTTCCCTGCATGCAGCCATTCTAGCTCGTGACTAGTCGTGTACCACCACTGTGAATTTAACCCTTTTGCTGCTGAAAAGAAGAAATAAGAAGAACATCTGGAATAGCTGCACAGATTTTTTTTCTTTTGCAGCTGTTCCAGATCCCTCCATCCCTGTCCCTGCTTTGGGGACTCGTACTGCATATGGGCGTAGTAAAGTAGCCAGACGTTAGACAATATTGGAGTTCTGACATTTTCTACCAGACTCCAATTTACAGTCAGACCATGATCCGGAAGCGATTTTAATTAATCCGAAAATTCCCACACTACAGTGACAATTCACAGTGCCCACCCCAAAACGACCCAACATTTTACCAACTGTTCAAGGTTAGGCCTGTCATTGACCACTTCAGCAACAATTCTGCTGAGGTGTACAACCCAGAGAAAAATGTATGTGTAGATGAGTCCCTATTATTGTTTAAAGGGAGGATTAGATTCCGCCAGTACCTGCCTAGAAAACGGGCAAGGTATGGCATAAAAATATACAAACTCTGAGACAGTAGCTCCGGGTACACCCACAAATTCCACGTTTACGAAGGGAAAGATTCCAGGATAGAACCCCCAGAATGCCCCCCCATCCTAGGAGTTAGTGGGAAGATCGTGTGGGACTTACTGCACCCACTGCTGGATAAGGGTTACCACCTCTATGTGGATAACTATTATACCAGCATACCCCTATTCAGGTCCCTAATTACCAGGGGTACTGTGGCTTGCGGCACAGTACGCAAAAATCAGAGAGGCCTCCCAAGATCCCTGGTAGTGCAACCACTGAGAATGGGCGAAAGTAGGGCTCTCCTCCATGAGAACATGCTGGTGGTTAAGTACAATGACAAGAGGGATGTCCTTGTACTGACCACCATTCACACTAGCGCCAGATCCCCTGCCGCTGAACGAGGTACAACTACCACTGTCAACAAGCCAGACTGCATGCTTGATTACAACAAGCACATGGGAGGGGGGGATCTTGCAGATCAACTTATGAAGCCCTACAGGGCCACACGAAAAACAAAAGTGTGATACAAAAAGCTGGCCGTACACATTGTACAGATGGCAAAGTGCAATGCGTACATCCTATTTCAATCTTCAGGCCACAGAGGAACTTTCCTTCAGTTCCAAGAGGTGGTTATCAAGGCCCTAATTTATCAAACCCAGGCAGGGGAGGGTCCCAGTACTTCTGGAAGTCATGGTGCCCGTGTCGTACCAGGGCAACATTTTCCAGGTCAAGTCCCCCAGACAGCAAGGAAGGGAAGGACCCAAAAAAGATGCAGGGTGTGTCACAAAAGAGGGATAAGGAAAGACACCATTTAGCAATGCGAAACCTGCCCTGAAAAACCTGGCCTGTGCATGCAGGACTGCTTCAGAATCTACCATTCTTCCATGGAATATTAATTAAATTTCATCCTTTATGCTCCCTGTAATATTTCCACTTTATATCTGATTTAGTCCACCTCGCTTGCATATCCACTTTCCCACAACCACTACATATTCTTTTCTGTGAGACACCTATTTGCTAAAAAGTACCCTTTCCACCACTTCAAATGTTTGTACTGGGGTGCTCTTTCCGAAATGGGGTCACTTATTGGAGTTTTTCATTTCTGGGGACCTCAGGAAATTTTTTAAATGCGACATAGCAGCTAAAATCCATGTCTGCCAATTCAGGCCTACAAAAAACATATTTTGCACTTTGCCTCTAGAGGCCTGCTGTGCGCCAATACAGCAGGATACGAGCACATATGGGGTGTTCGCAAAATGGGGAGAAAATGGGGAACATATACTGTGGTGCATTTTCTCCTTTAACCCCTTGTGAAAGTGAAAAATTGGGGTCTGCTAGTAATTTTTCATTTTTAGAAATGTGTGCTTTGAAATGCTTCTCTCAAGTAATTCTGCCTTCTGTGAGACAACTGTTTGCTAAAAAGTACCCTTTCCACCACTTAATATGTTCGTACGGGGGTGCTCTTTCCGAAATGGGGTCACTTTTTGGGGTTTTTCATTTCTGGGGGCCTCAGGAATTTATTTAATGCGATATGGCACCTAAAATCCATGTCTGCCAATTCAGGTCAGCAAAATCCATATTTAGCTGTTTGTATCTAGAGCCCTGCCATGCGCCCATACATAATTTTTTGAGCACATATGGGGTGTTGGCATATTCAGGGGAAAATGGAGAACAAAATGTGGGGTGCATTTTGTCCTGTTACCCCTCATTTTTTATTTTCACAGCCAAGCATTTCCTAATTCTGTGAAACGCCTGATGGGTCTAAGTGCTCACTACACACCTTAAAATATTCCTTAAGGGGTGAAATTTCTGAAATGGGGTCACTTTTTTGGGGTTTCCACTCTAGGGCCACCTCAGGGTGTCTTCATATGCGACATAGCTCCCAATTACAATTCCATCTAAATCCTCTTTCCTAACCGCCATATGGTGCTCCTTCCACTCTGAAGCTTGCCGTGCGGCCATACATCAATTTTTGAGCACATATGGGGAGTTGGCGTATTCGGGGGGAAATGGGGAACAAAAGGAAGGGTGCATTTTGTCCTGTTACCCCTTGTGAAAGTGAAAAATGTGGGTGTAAAGCAACTTTTTGGGGAAAAATTTTAAATTTAAAATTTTCACAGCCAAGCGTTTCCTAATTCTGTGAAACGCCTGATGGGTCAAAGTGCTCACTACACACCTTGAAATATTCCTTGAGGGGTGTAGTTTCCGGAATGGTGTGACTTTTTTGGGGTTTCCACTCTAGGGCCACCTCAGGGTTTGTTCAATTGCAAGATGGCGCCTGTCAATTATTCCAGAGAAATCTGCCTTCCAGAAGCAATTTGGTGCACCTTTCCTTCTGACCCCTGTGGTACGCCCATATAGCAGTATACAAGCACATATGGGGTATTGCTGTAATCAGAAGAATATGGGCAATAAATTAGGGGGTGCCTTTTCTCCAGTTCCCCCTTGTGAAAGTGAAAAATTTGGGCCTAAAGTCAATTTTTCTGGAAAGAAATTGTAATTTTTTCATTTTCACAGGAAATTCCATGAATCACCTTTGAGGACAAAGTTCTCACTACACATCTTGAAATGTTCATTGAGGGGTGTAATTTCAATAATGGGGTAACTTTGGGGGGGTTTCCACTCTAGAGGTACTTCAGGGTGTCTTCATATGCGACATAGCTCCCAAAAGCCAATCCTGCAAAATCTGTCCTCCAAAAGCCCTATGGCGCTACTTCCCTTTTGGACCCTGCCATGCACCCATACATCATTTTATGAGCACATATGGGGTGTTGGTGTATTCGGGGGGTAATGAGGAACAAAATGTGCATTTTGTCCTGTTTTCCCTTGTGAAAGTGTAAAATGTTGGTGTAAAGCAACTTTTTCTGCAAAAAAATTAAATTTTTCATTTTCTGTGAAACTACACACCTTGAAATATTCCTTGAGGGTTGTAGTTTCTGGAATGGGGTCACTTTTTGGGGGTTTTCACTCTAGGGCCACCTCTGGGTGTCTTCATATGCGACATACAGTCAGGTCCATAAATATTGGGACATCAACACAATTCTAACATTTTTGGCTCTATACACCACCACAATGGATTTGAAATGAGACGCACAAGATGTGCTTTAACTGCAGACTGTCAGCTTTAATTTGAGGGTAGTTACATCCAAATCAGGTGAACGGTGTAGGAATTACAAAAGTTTGCATATGTGCCTCCCACTTGTTAAGGGACCAAAAGTAATGGGACAGAATAATAATCATAAATAAAACTTTTAACTTTTTAATACTTGGTTGCAAATCCTTTGCAGTCAATTACAGCCTGAAGTCTGGAACGCATAGACATCACCAGATACTGCGTTTCATCCCTGGTGATGCTCTGCCAGGCCTCTACTGCAACTGTCTTCAGTTCCTGCTTGTTCTTGGGGCATTTTCCCTTTAGTTTTGTCTTCAGCAAGTGAAATGCATGCTCAATCGGATTCAGGTCAGGTGATTGACTTGGCCATTGCACAACATTCCACTTCTTTCCCTTAAAAAACTCTTTGGTTGCTTTTGCAGTATGCTTTGGGTCATTGTCCATCTGCACTGTGAAGCGCCGTCCAATGAGTTCTGAAGCATTTGGCTGAATATAAGCAGATAATATTGCCCGAAACACTTCAGAATTCATCTTGCTGCTTTTGTCAGCAGTCACATCATCAATAAATACAAGAGAACCAGTTCCATTGGCAGCCATACATGCCCACGCCATGACACCACCACCATGCTTCACTGATGAGGTGGTATGCTTAGGATCATGAGCAGTTCCTTTCCTTCTCCATACTCTTCTCTTCCCATCACTTTGGTACAAGTTGATCTTGGTCTCATCTGTCCATAGAATGTTGTTCCAGAACTGTGAAGGATTTTTTAGATGTCGTTTGGCAAACTCTAATCTGGCCTTCCTGTTTTTGAGGCTCACCAATGGTTTACATCTTGTGGTGAACCCTCTGGATTCACTCTGGTGAAGTCTTCTCTTGATTGTTGACTTTGACACACATACACCTACCTCCTGGAGAGTGTTCTTGATCTGGCCAACTGTTGTGAAGGATGTTTTCTTCACCAGGGAAAGAATTCTTCGGTCATCCACCACAGTTGTAATCCGTGGTCTTCCGGGTCTTTTGGTGTTGCTGAGCTCACCGATGCGTTCCTTCTTTTTAAGAATGTTCTAAACAGTTGTTTTGGCCACGCCCAATGTTTTTGCTATCTCTCTGATGGGTTTGTTGTGTTTTTTTCAGCCTAATGATGGCTTGCTTCACTGATAGTGACAGCTCTTTGGATCTCATCTTGAGAGTTGACAGCAACAGATTCCAAATGCAAATAGCACACTTGAAATGAACTCTGGACCTTTTGTCTGCTCATTGTAATTGGGATAATGAGGGAATAACACACACCTGGCCATGGAACAGCTGAGAAGCCAATTGTCCCATTACTTTTGGTCCCTTAACAAGTGGGAGCACATATGCAAACTGTTGTAATTCTTACACTGTTCACCTGATTTGGATGTAAATACCCTCAAATTAAAGCTGACAGTCTGCAGTTAAAGCACATCTTGTTCGTTTCATTTCAAATCCATTGTGGTGGTGTATAGAGCCAAAAATGTTAGAATTGTGTCGATGTCCCAATATTTATGGACCTGACTGTAGCTCCCAATTACCATTCCAGCTAAATCCGCTCTCCAAAAGCCATATGGTGCTCCTTCCACTCTGAAGCCTGCTGTGCGCCCATACTTCGGTTTTTGAGCACATAAGGGGTGTTTCTGTAAACTCCAGATTCAGGGTAATAGATTTTGAGCTTTGTTTGGCTGTTAACCCTTGATGTGTTGCAGAAAAAATAGATTAAAATTTAAAATCTGCAAAAAAAAAGTGAAATTTTGAAATTTCACTCCCATTTTCATTTAATTCTCGTGGGGCACCTAAAGGATTAACAAAGTTAGTAAAAATCAGTTTTGAATAGCTTGAGGGGTGTAATTTCTAAAATGGGGTGATTTATGGGTGGTTTCTAATATTTCAGCCCCACAAAGTGACTTCATAACTGAACTGGTCTTGAAAATATTGGGTTTGGAAATGTTCTTCAAAATTTTAAGATTTACTTCAAAACTTCTAAGTCTTCTAACGTCCCAAAAAATAAAATTTAATTTTTCTAAATGATCCAAACATGAAGTAGACATATGGGGAATGTAAAGTAAAAACTATTTTTGGAGGTATTACTATCTATTATAAAAGTAGAGATTATTGAAATTCAGAAATTTGCTAATTTTTCCATTTTTTTGGGTAAATTTTGTATTTTTTCTATTAATAATAATAATAAAAAAAAAAATTGACTCAGTTTTACCAAGTACAATATGTGATGAGAAAACAATCTCAGAATGGCCTGGATAAGAAAAAGCGTTTTAAGGTTATTACCACATAAAGTGACACTGGTCAGATTTGCAAACAATGGCCTGGTCCTTAAAGGGGTTGTCCGTGTTCAGAGCTGAACCCAGACATTCCTCCATTTTCACCCCGGCAGCCCCCCTGACTTGAGCATCGGAGCAGTTCATGCTCCGATGCTCTCCTTTGCCCTGCGCTAAATTGCGCAGAGCAAAGCCATTTTTTGGAGATCTGGTGAAGTACCGGGGCTCTCCATGGGGCTGCCAGGAAGCCTGATGACGTCACTGGCACTGATGGGCGGGATTTAGCGCTGCCCTAGCCAGTAAAACAGCTGGTGCAGCGCTAAAGCCCGCCCATCAGAGCAGGGGACGTCACCGATCACACTGCTGGGCGGAATTTTACGCCCGGCAGTGTGTTATTGAAAACAAAAGAGACCTTGCCCTGCACGATTTAGCGTAGGGCAAGGGAGCACATCAGAGTATGAGATGCTCTGATGCTAGCCTCAGGGGGCTGCCTGGGTTTAGCTCTGAACCCGGACAACCCCTTTAAGGTGAAAAATTGCAGTGTCCGTAAGGGGTTAAAGGACTAAAGAGGGGCTAAACATTGACATATTGATATGTATTATTTTACAACATGCTGCTGTAATACGTGACTGACTCACTTTACATCAGTCACTTGGAGTCTCCACACATTTTAACATTTACAGAGAGCACCCGTTTTTATGTCAGTCAGTGGGACTGTAATTCCCAGCACACCTAGTTATAGCTCCTGAGCAGGGGCTCTGTGTCTACATTATACTCCAGCGCTCTAGTTGCAAGAGACACAGCAGTCAGTATATATTTAGCGCGTAAAGCGCGGCCGCCATTTTTATGAAGACCAAGTTACCAGCCTTACACAGGAGCGCAGGCAAAATGGCCGCTCCGTTCACCATCCCAGTCCATAGAAAGTCGTCATTTCCGTGCAGCGGTACAATCCCTTCCTGGTGACCCGCGGGGGGCTCTGTCTTTTGTCTGTGAGTGTTATAATAATGTAAAACTCTGTATGTGTACTGATAGTGCAGAGCATGTTTTACACAAGATGTCCTCCCTGTCCCACTAGCCTTACTTTTCACATACCTGCTCAGCTATAGCACTGACATATTCCACTGCGCAGTACAAGCAGCTGTAACTGGCTTTCCTATATTTTAGCTGGTAGAGGACACTTTGTCACAAACCACAAGCAGCAGTTGTCGCCTTGGCAACCTCACTGCCCTGCTGCTAACTGTCGTGTTAACCCTTTAAGGACATGGCCATTTAAGTCCTCCTGCACACGACCATGTCCGTTTTGTGATCTGCAAAATACGGATATGGTCCGTGTGCATCCTGCAATGTAAAAAAAAGCCTATTCATGTCCGCAAAATGTACAAGAATAGGACAGGTTTTATAATTTGCGGCCCGGATGCAGGCAGCACGTGGATGTCGTCCGTGTGCTGTCCGTTTTTTTTTTTTAGTGGACCCATAGAAATGAATAGGTCCATGTGTAATCTACAAAAAATGTGGATTGGACACAAACCAAAAATATGGTCGTGAGTATGAGGCCTAAAGGCTGGCTCTAAACGGCGACACGTGTTGCGCGACAATAAGGGCACAACTACATTTATGTTGTGTAACATTTTTTGTAATGATAGTCAATGGTGTCACACTGCGACGCGACAGTCGCACAAAAATTCAACTTGGATGTCACAGTGCGACACTATCGACTGTCATTAGCCCTAGCCTAAGGGCGCTGCCAGACTGTATTTTTAGGGCATTATTTTTATATTTTTTTAGGCTTAACAAAAAGGCATACAAAAGCGTCTGACTTGTGTACGTTTTTTGTAGTGTTTTCTGTGGCGTTTTTTTGACACGCCGCTATAAGATAATACTTGTGTGTGCTGCTTTTAATATTTTTAGGCTTCCATGTAAAATCTGGAGCTGGCAATTTTTCAGTAAAAGAATGCTTAAAAAACAGCTGCAAAAAACACACACAATAAACTGCAAAATGCCTAAAAACACAAACATCATCCCAGATTGAGCCCAGGTGGGAGTGTTCTGACTGCAGAAGAAACTAACTTCAGGCAGGGGGTCCGACATCCCACCCTGCCAGTGATCAGCTTTCAGCACTAGCTCTGGCGCTAGAACTACACAGCGCCATCCATTGCGTAGTGGACGGAGCTGGTAATTGCAGTGCTGATTGCAGTGAAGAGACTGGGAGCAGCGCTGCAGTAACCGGCTCTGTCCACTATACAAAGGATGGCGCTGGAGCTGCTCCCGGACAGCTGACCTCATGTATATAACTCTGACAAGGTAAGACGACCTTGAGTATAACATATTGCTCTCCGTGCTGTTAGGTGGGCGTCCAGTATACCATGCCAGACCTTCTGGATCTCTCGCCACCCGACATTCCTGAACCGACCCTCCTAGAGACCCTGCTGCGCTATGGATTATTTTGTGGCGCAATTTTCCAGCTCATTTGCATTTTGGCTATTATATTCCCTGGGAGCAAATCACAGGAAATGGTGAGTTATGTGATTGTCTTGGATAAATCCCCAGCGCTCTCAGAGGTGTGGGATAAATGAAGACGTTTCATGCGCCAGTCGTAAGACCTACTTAGGGTACTTTCACACTTGCGGCAGAGTGATCCGGCAAGCAGTTCCTTCGCTGGAACTGCTTGCCGGATCAGGTAATCTGCATGCAAACGGACAGCATTGGTAGACGGATCCGGATGCGGATCCGTCTCACAAATGCGTTGCAAGAATAGATCCGTCTCTCCGTTTGTCATACGGACAAACTGATCCGTTTTTATTTTTACCAGTCTGTGCATGCGGAAGGACTGATCCGGCATTCCGGCAACTGACCAGGAATTTTGGACGGAGATAATACCGCAGCATGCTGCAGTATTTCCTCCGTCTAAGGGTACTTTCACACTAGCGTTTTTCTTTTCCGGCATAGAGTTCCGTCACAGGGGCTCTATACCGGAAAAGAACTGATCAGGCATATCCCCATGCATTCTGAATGGAGAGTAATCCGTTCAGGATGCATCAGGCTGTCTTCAGTTCAGTCGTTTTGACTGATCAGGCAAAAGATAAAACCGTAGCATGCGGAGAGACGGATCCGTTCTTGCAATGCATTTGTGAGACAGATCCGCATCCAGATCCGCCGGATCACACTGCCTCAAGTGTGAAAGTAGCCTAGAACACAGTTCAGTGACTGAACTGAAGACATCCTGATGCATCCTGAACGGATTTCTCTCCATTCAGAATGCATTGGGATAAAACTGATCAGTTCTTTTCCGGTATTGAACCCCTATGAAAAGAAAAACACTTAGGGCTCTTTCACACTTGCGTTCTTTTCTTCCGGCATAGAGTTCCGTCGTCGGGGCTCTATGCCGGAAGAATCCTGATCAGTTTTATCCTAATGCATTCTGAATGGAGAGAAATCCGTTCAGGATGCATCAGGATGTCTTCAGTTCAGGACCGGAACGTTTTTTGGCCGGAGAAAATACCACAGCATGCTGCGCTTTTTGCTCCGGCCAAAAATCCTGAACACTTGCCGCAAGGCCGGATCCGGAATTAATGCCCATTGAAAGGCATTAATCCGGATCCGGCCTTAAGCTAAACGTCGCTTCGGCGCATTACCGGATCCGACGTTTAGCTTTTTCTGAATGGTTACCATGGCTGCCAGGACACTAAAGTCCTGTTTGCCATGGTAAAGTGTAGTGGGGAGTGGGGGAGCAGTATATCGTATATACATTTAGTCGTAGACTACTGGTTGCCTACTCTTGACATGTGCATTGGTGTTGTAATTTTTATTAATTTAAAATATAACTTTTATTACTTGTGATAATACTAAAATAATTTTTTTAGCAATTTTTATCTAACCTACTAGTTAAAACTATCTCTGGACGCAGTATACTTACCGTCTGTGCGGCTCCCGGGGCGCTTCAGAGTGACGTCAGGGCGCCCCACGCGCATGGATGACGTGATCGCATGGATCACGTCATCCATGCGCATGGGGCGCTCTGACGTCATTCTGGAGCGCCCCGGGAGCCGCACGGACTGTAAGTATACCGCTCCCCACTACTACTATGGCAACCAGGACTTTAATAGCGTCCTGGCTGCCATAGTAACACTGAACGCATTTTGAAGACGGATCCGTCTTCAAATGCTTTCAGTTCACTTGCGGTGTTACGGATCCGGCGGGCACCTCCGGCAAATGGAGTGCACGACGGATCCGGACAACGCAAGTGTGAAAGAGCCCTAATGTGAAAGTAGCCTGAGGCATTTTTCAGACTGATCAGGCAGGCAGTTTAGGAAACTGAACTGCCTGCAGGAATCAAACAATGCAAGTGTGAAAGTACCCCAACGGCATCTGTCAGCACATTTATACCTATGACACTGGCTGACCTGATACATGGACGCTTGGCAGCTGAAGGCAGCTGTGTAGGTCCCATGTTCATATGTAGCTGCATGAAAAATGCTGAGAAAAATGGTGCTTTAATATATGAGCAACGGGGGCGTTGCCATTACACCTAGAGGCTCTGCTCTCTCTGCAGCTGCCACGTCCTCTGCACTTTGATTTACAGGGCCAGGTGTGATGACGTTTTCACTGCCTGGTCCTGTCAATCATAGCGCACAGGACACGGCAGTTGCAGAGAGAGCAGAGCCTCTAAGTGTAAAGGCAACTCCCCCGTTGCACCTAGAGGCTTACTTGCATATAACCCATACTTAGAGTAAAATGCACTAAATTTATTAGGAGGTGCACTACATTTTATAAAATGTTGGGTGGTTCTCTAAAGACAGAAAATGGGGATGTGGTCAGCAGCCATTATGGCAGGATAGAAAAATGAGTTTCATGGTGGGACCATTAGTCCAGGACACATGTTGTACCATCTAACCCACAAAGGCTGCACGCCGTGTTCCGTCTGTCCTGCCCACTGCCATTTACCTGGAATGACCCCACTCTGCACGGCCTACCCCTGAAACCTCTGGACCTACCGGCCTTCCAACACAGGACTGTGGGGAGAGTCACCTCAGGCCCTAGCTGGAAACCCTGCCTGATTTAAAGGGGTTATCCGATGATTAATTAAAAAAATGAAGGTCAGACATTGTATAGTGCGTGTCCTTATTGCGGCAGCTCTCACTATTACGGCTCAGGGCGTGCGCCCCTTCTGCAGCAGCTCTTTCCCTGTTAGGCTATGTCTACACGACGACATTTGTTCGCGCGACAGATAGGGCACAACTACACTGCAACATTTTGTTGCACTAATGTCGCGCGACAATTTTTATAATGGCAGTCTATGGTGTCGCACTGCAACATGCAAATGCTGCGACTGCGACGCAACAGTCGCAGAAAAATCCACCTCGAATGGATTTTCTGCGACTGTTGCGTTGCAGCATGCTGCATGTTGCAGTGCGGCACCATAGACTGCCATTATAAATATTGTCGCGCGACATTAGTGCAACGAAATGTCGCGCGACAAATGTCTTTGTGTAGACGTAGCCTTATTGTCACAGCTTCTATCAGAAGAGACAGCTGGTAGCATATGAACGGAGAAACTGAGCATGTGCGACCACCTTAGCGAGGTGGATATGAGGAAAAGAACAACAGCGGTTGGCGCTATGCAGGTACATTTTATTGAATAGCTCACTGGCAAGACTACATTTTTAATTACATGCAATTACAAAAGTATTCAGATCTAGATGTTAGTTTGAAAAATGTAAAATATTTTTTGTGGGACTACCCCTTTAACTGTTTCTCTGCCGAGCCTTGTGACTGCACCGCTGTGGCAGTGACTGCTTGTAGCCAGAAACTCCAGGCCCACAATCCACCTACCGCTTGGTTTGTGTCAGCAGGGGCCAAAGGCAAGATGGAAATCCTATTGTAACCACCACCTGCCTGAATATGGACCCCAATCGGCCATGCGACGCCATGATTATTAATGAAAGACAGACATCTACCCCTGCATATAACCTGCTCATTCACCATTTTCTGTCTTTCTAGTTAATACATTTATCAGTAAATTTCAGACTATGCCCACTTTTTCACATTATTAAAGGGGTTTTCTGGGGGGTTTAATAGTGATGGCCTATTGTCATGATCAATCATCAGATCTGACACCAGACACCCCGCACCGATCAGCTTAAAGAGGCCACAGTGCTCTGCTGAGCAACGTGGCCTCCTTGTGGCTGTGCTTGGTATTGCCGCTCAGTTGAATAGGACTGAGCTGCATATACTGTGTAGACCCAGGGTTGCCAACCAGAATTTATCTTTTTTTCTGGACAACTTATCCCAAAATCATGGACAGCCAACATTTTTTTTACAGACAAATTGGAAAACCGTAATGAATTATATAGATAAGTAATACAGGTCTATAGTTCATTAGCTGTAAAATGAGCTGTAAAATGATGATAATCTAGTGAGGCACCACCAGCCTCAAAAAAAATCAGACACATCTATGTGTTTTCACAGACACAGGAAAAAAAGTCACCTATTTTTAAGGACTGTTCAGAAATTTCTGAACGGTTGGTAACCCTGTATAGGCCAGGTGACCAATGAACGTTACGATACTACCCTAGGAAGAGGTCACCACACACATGGAACGCAGCATGCTCTTCAAAAAGCTGAACGACGGGGGTGCTGGGAATCAGACCCTACTGATCACGTATTGATGACCTGAGAATAGGTCCTCAATATTAAAAACCCGGACAACCCCTTTAATATTGTGCCTTCTCCCTTGAAGCGGCGGCGTGGTGTAATTATAACTGCTCATCCCATTCAAGTGCATGCTGCAGTTGTAATTACATTGACTCCTGTAGATCAGCTGTTTGAAGAGACATGTCACTCTGGTGAGCACCGCAGCCTCTTCCTTGCCGAAAGACATCACGTTCATCGATCACGTGGCCTAGGTGCAGATCAGTCCCGCTCAAGTGAATGGGGCTGAGCGCAATACCTAGCACAGCCACTACACAATGTACGGCCCTGTGCTTAGTAAGGTGTGAGGAGGACGCAGCTCTCTCCGCCTCTCCAAACAGCTGATCGTCAGGGGGTGCCAGGAGTTAGACCCCCACTGATCAGATATTGATAAGCTATCCTTAGGATCGGTGACCAATATTCTACTCCCGGAAAACCCCTTTAACATTTGTTATTTCTTGCTTCTACAGGATTCTGAGACATCAGAAGCAAAAATCCCAGAAGTCTTAAGGAAACCCAAGACGGCTCCGGTGACAGTGGGGAAAAAGCAGAAGAAAGAGACAAAGAAAAAGCGGTGAAATGGAAGAAAAAAACCCAGACTGTATTTTTCATTTTATTTTATTTTTTCCATTTCTCGCCTGGATTGATCACAAATTTGCAGTCGTTTTAAGAGAAGTGACATTGAATGTGCAGTAAGGCCATGCCTGTAGCCACACGTCCTGATGGTATAAGGAGAAAACGCTCTCACTCCTCCTGTCATCATGTGCATTACATGGTGCAGTTTATTGAGATTTGGTTTCTTGTGATTAGGTTACTTTTAGATTCTCTACGTATACCGTATACAGCAACGGCGTAGAAAAAAACACTGCGCGGCTACTCTGTGGGCCTGTTCCTGCAAATTGTACTTTTTTCTTTGCATTTTTTTCTCCCTGCTTCATCTAGATCCGTTGCCCCCCAGTTGGTGCCTGTGGCTCTCCAACTGTTGCAAAACTACGACTCACAATGTGACCTGAAACTGTGAGGAATATAGTTTACAATCGCTGGGGAGACACAGGTCTATATAGTATATTATATAGTATTAATGCTACCATATGTATGCATGTCCTTATTGATAGCAACATTTCATTCTCTTACTGTTTTTTATACATTAGCTCATTAATTGTGAACATTAAAAAAGTCAGTTTTTTCCCCCTTTGTTTCTTTAGTTTTTTTGAATCTCTGGGTATAGGAGTCACATGGGTATTCTGAGATGCATTCTGTGGCTAGAGGTCAGTCATGTGGCAGGTTTTTATACAAAACTTACACCACCATTTATACCATTAGTACTTGTAGGGAAGGCTATGTTAAAAAAGCTATGGACAGCTTCTGAGCTATTTTTTTATGATTGAATTTTACTCATTTTGGGCTAAAAATACTTTTTTTCAATTGGTCTTTATTTAAAAAAATTCAGCCATTTCTGAGATACAAGGGTTAAAAATCAGTTTGTTTGCAAGCTGTCACTGCCTGTTTACTTTGAATCCCGTCATGTGACACTCATTATAGCTCAATTCTTATCAAACTGATAAGAATATAGCTTATAAGTGTTTGTGAGGGCAGGAGATCAGAGATAAGAGCTACACATGAGTCCTCAGATGACAGGATTCAAAGAAAACAGACTGTGAGAGCTTGCAGATAAGCTGATTTTTAACCCTTGTATTTCAGAAACAGCTGAACATTTTTAATAAAGACCAATTCAAAAAGTGTTTTTTTTTAAGCCAAAAATGAAATCATAAAAAAAATATTCCTCATGGTGACTGAACAATGGGACTGACCCTATTATTAAGGAAGGTTGTTCATAGAAACATTCTTTCCGGACAGGGGCGGACTGAGAACATAAAGTGGCCCTGGTATAAAAATAAAATTGGCCCCACGTTGTAAGGGGGGTCCAAACTGACAGAAGGCAGGGCAACACAAGTAGGCGGGGTCAGAAATACCATAACAGCACAATACATTGTCCCAAAAGCGGTCCCTCTGTGGTGGCCATCAATAGCTGCCATCTTCTGTCCTCCATCGGTTGTCTCTGGTTAAGATGTGGAGCAGAGGGCTTAGGAGGTGAGATGTGAGCCATAGCAGCTGAATTCAGGAGGACATGTGTGGTCGCTAGATGGGTACATGAGTACCTGATTCTCAGTGTTGATTACAGCAAAGAGATCTTTAGGTACCCGGCCATAGACCTGTAAGATATATGGGCAGTCCACTCCTGTTTCCGGATAATTGTCCTGTGTAAACCTGATGAACGAGCAAATGCTCATACATTGGGTGATCATCATATCTTTTGGCCTGCACCCAAAATCGTTTCTGGGTGGCAGATCGTCCAGTGTAAACAGGGGGTCCACTCCCCAAGAAACAATAAATCTGTATGGAGATGAAATACTGCAGGAGCGATCGCTCGTCACCATACCTAGAAGCTGGTTGCTGCGAGTAGACGTAGCTCTCACCGCTGCTAGTGATCAGGCAATTATTGTGCACGTTTGGCTTGTTCCTGATAATTACCTGGAGAATCTGCCTGTGTGTTTCTACACTGGGAGGTTATCTGCTGGTATACAAGCACTGATTGGTAATCTAGTGTGCGGACAGGCACTCATTTAGTACATTTAAATGTAACAGTCTTCCTACTGAATGATCGTTCCTATGATCATTTGTTCCCATTTAGTTTGCATTTGTAGGCAGCCCCTGTTGACGTCAGATGTGCTGCCAACAGACAAGCAATTGTTTGCCTGCATAAAAGATGTGATTATCCGTCAAACAAGTGTTTGCTCGTTTTTCGGGTGATCAGCAGGATGCTTACAGGGGGCAGTGATTGGGAAAGGATATTGATAGGAGTGGACGTTTTTGTAGAAAGGGTCTGAAGTGAATGGGGCTTGTGTAAAAAAAGGAAGGCATCCAGACGCAATGTGTTTCTCACTGATGGTGGCCAGGAGATGGAGACTGTTATTCTTCAGGTTTTCTTTATGCCCGTGAAAAATGCAAACAATACAGAGGGAAAAACCGTGCACACTGAACGCAATCGCTGAAAAAACCCCGATATCAGAACGTGTCTCCTAGTTCATGTCTGCACATGGAAGGACAAGGGCACTCAGTTATGGTTGACAGAGAAATTGGTCCCATTAGAGCTAATATGGCTGACGGGGTAGAAAATAAAGGCTGAAGACGTCTGAAGCACGAAAATCTGAAAATGAGAGAGGCTGCACGTAAGGATTCAGGAGCATTGATAAAGGGAAACTACCATCAAAATGTTTTATCATATGTTAATATTCGATGTAATTTTTTTTACAACAAATTTTTTTTTTTGCAGTCACTCGGTGTATTCAGGGTCCTGTCCTGACTCTTTAACTTAGGCCCCTTTCACACGAGCGTGACTGATTAGGTCCGGATGCGTTCAGTGAAACTCGCACCATTTTGCAAGCAAGTTCAGTCAGTTTTGTCTGCGATTGCGTTCAGTTTTTTCTGCGCGGGTGCAATGCGTTTTGATGCGTTTTTCACGCGCGTGATAAAAAACTGAAGGTGTACAAACAACATCTGCTAGCAACCATCAGTGAAAAACGCATCGCACCCGCACTTGCTTGCGGATGCAATGCGTTTTTCACGCAGCCCCATTCACTTCTATGGGGCCAGGGCTGCGTGAAAAACGCAGGATATAGAACATGCTGCGATTTTCACGCAACGCAGAACTGATGTGTGAAAAACAACGCTCATGTACACAGACCCATTGAAATGAATGGGTCAGGATTCAGTGCGGGTGCTATGCGTTCACGTCACGCATTGCACCCGCGCGGAAAACTCGCTCGTGTGAAAGGGGCCTTACACAAGCAGGTAACATTCTTTTCACAGCAGCGGTAAACTCACAGAGGCCTACTTATCTATATAACAGTTTTATCTCTGTGCTCACTGCTACGGGAGGACAGTATTTTGTATATAAAGGGGTTGTGCCAAGTATGAAAGTTATCCTCTATCGGGATAACTAATTGATCGGTGAGGGTCCAACTGCTGGGACTCGTACTTACAGCGCTGCTGCAGCCCCATTCATAAACTTCACACTCCGTACACCGCTGAGCTGTCAGCGGTGTATGGAGAACTGAGTTTTAAGAGCACAGGGAATGGTGCACTTTAGGTAAGGAAAAGACTAAGAAAAATACAAAATGAATAAATAAAGTATATTAGAAAAGGTTTTTTTCGGACAGTAGGAACATCTTATTAAAATTTGATGCAAAGGTTTAGTTACTCTAATAAATCAAAGCTATGTGTTTGGTCGGCACTCCGAGAACAGCGGTGCACATGGCAGGGTCAATCGTGATATACTGCAAATAGGAAAGATCCCGGCACTCGGATCATTCCAAGTGTTTATTCAGACATCAGTTACGATACTTATTGTAACTATATTTTCAATAGTGAAGTTCTGCCAAAAATTATAATTTTTTTTTAATGAATATTGATTAAAAAGAAAAAACCCTTTCGGACCGAAGTGTCCTTCTAAAAGGGTTGTGCAGTGCAAAGATATCATTGACTTGTCCTCAGGATAGGTCATCAATATCAGATTGGCAAGGTCTGACTCCCGGCACCTCGGCTGATCAGCAATTTGTCAGGGTAGCAGCAACTGTGCGATCGCTGCTTCTGCTTGTGTGTCGCCCCGCTTGCGCAGTGTAATTACAATTGTTTGTCCCATTCAAGTGAATATACTGTCATTACACTGCACGCCCACTGCTAATGAGACAGCGCTACCCCTTCAAACTGCTGATTGGTGGGGGTGCTGGGAGTCAGTGTAGTCAATGGGGATGCGGAAGTTCGCGGGATCGGATACTTGAACTCCGGCAGGCTATTCCTCTGCCGAAACAGATGTGAACGTAGCCTTAGGATACTATGAGGATAAAGATAAGGCCTTGTTCACATCAGCGTTCAGCCTTTCCGTTCTCCTGCTCCGTTATAGGAGCAGGAAAACGGAAAGGACGGATTCGGCTCATAACTGAGCCGAACGGAGCCTACGGACCTCATAGACCCCCATAGACTATAATGGGGTCCGTTAGGTTTCCGCTCAGAAGATGATTTTGGAGCGGAGACAAAAGTCCTGCATGCAGGACTTTTGTCTCCGCTCCAAAATCATCTTCTGAGCGGAAACCTAACGGACCCCATTATAGTCTATGGGGGTCTATGAGGTCCGTAGGCTCCGTTCGGCTCACTTATGAGCCGAATCCGTCCTTTCCGTTTTCCTGCTCCTATAACGGAGCAGGAGAACGGAAAGGCTGAACGCTGATGTGAACAAGGCCTTAGGTGTACATGAAGAAACTATTATCATCTAGAGTCGGAGAACTTGTTCGACATTTTATGCAGATCAACACAAAGTGTGAAGAGGAGCATGGAGAGAACCACTTAGGTGCGTGAAGGATTCTTGAAAGAAATGTCATGCTAATTGTTCCATCGTACGCTAATGCTTTTTTATGTTTTTATTGAAATCTTTCTTGTAAATTCTTATTTTTAGACTTCAAGTACATATTTATTTCTATGCAAACACTAAAAGAAAGTCTGCAAGTTCCATCAGTTATAAAGATGATACACATCATGATAAAAAGTACACGCTCCGCCTACATGGAGCAATTTAGTAGGTGACTCAAATTCTCGACGTGTTCACGGACTAAATCTTTTGCACGTTCAATGAGTTATTTTGAATATATCCAAGTAGAAAAGTGGCATTTTGCTTTAAAAAAACGGAATATGCATAGAAAACAAACTTGTGGCTGCTTTTCTTTTTTATGGCGGCAGTACTATGCCATTGACAATGAAATATAACATAGTGTCCTTCTGTAGCAGTCAGCACCAATGATAAGACCTCCTCTGTAGACAATCTTATGTCATCTTACCGCTGCTGTGAGCGTAGTGTCTGATGTTCTATTTGGTCACTACCGGGGGCTCTCTCTAGTCGTAGTTAAAGGAGTTTTACAGAGGATAGGTCATCAGTATCTGATAGTGGTGGCGGACACTCGGGAACCCCGCCAATCAGCTGTTTGAGAAGACAGAGGCGCTCTCAGTAGCGCCCCGGCCTTCTCGCTGCTTTCCTTAGGCCAGGGATGCCCAACCTGCGGCCCTCCAGCTGTTGCAAAACTACAACTCCCAACATGCCAAGACAGCTATCAGCCTACAGCAGGGCATGATGGGAGTTGTAGTTTTACAACAGCTGGAGGGCCACAGGTTGAGCATCCCTGCCCTAGGCCATGTGATGTCACGGTCATTGGCGAATGTGGCTGAGCTGCGATGTACGGCGTGTGTTTGGTTTCCAGAGAGAAGGACGCAGCGCCAGTGTCTTCTCAAACGTCTGATTGGCAGGGGTCCCGGCTGTTGCACCTCCGCTGATCAGATAATGATGACCTATCCAGAGGATAGGTCATTAGTTATAAAATCCACTTTAAAAGGGTTGACCAAAACAATCCAAGTTAGGGCTGTGCTCATATTGCAGCCCGCAAACAGCGGATCCGCAATATGCGGGCAACGGCCGTGTGCTGACCACATCACGGATGCGGACCCTTTCACTTGAATGGGTCCGCAATCCGGAAGGTGCTGTGTGGAACAGAGGCACTACGGAGCGCTTCCTTCTCTCTGCGCCTTCGCACCGCAAAAAAATAGAACATGTTCTATTTTTTTTGCGGTGCGGATAGATCATGGACCCATTCAATTGAATTCATTGAATGTGTCTGGATCCGTTGCAGCAGCCGCACGGATAGTGCCTGTGCATGAGACCTTAAAAGGGGGCTTAAGTCCATGCTGTACCCCAGTAATCCCACATGTATTGTTCAGCTCACCTGCGCTGCTTGTCACAAGGCCACTTCTTCAATGGAAACTTCAATGGGCCTTGTGACGAGCAGCTCAGGCGAGCTGGAAGTTACATGTGGGATTAGTGCGGCACAGCTTGATCTGCTCATTTAGCCTGAATTCTTTTAAGGTGGCCAATCCAAGTGCTTGCTGTGCTAAAAGTCCAAACAGGGAGGAAGGTAAGGAGTCCGGGCAGCAAGTACAATATGTGGACTGATGTCCAACAATTACAGTATATCCAGAAAACCATCTTCCTGTTTTTAATCAATTAATATGTCTTAAAGAAAATTATGATGGAAGTGTCCCTGTAACCTCAGGATTATTGGGTGTATAATAATATCACCGGGCACCTTTACCCCAATCTAGTTCATGGGACAAAAATAATCACAGGGTGTTAATAAATATAAACCTCTACAAATAGCCTTCAGCTATTGCAAAACTACAACTCCCAGCATGCCCTAATAGCTGTAGGCTGTCCAAGCATGCTGAGAGTTGTAGTTTTGCAACAGCTGGAGGGCCACAGGTACAGCTACCTGCATACGTTGCAGATTACGTGAAAACCCGCAACGTATTACAGTACCAGCTAATGAGATGTCACAAATCTGATGCACACCTTGTGTATATTTTACATGCCGAAATTGATCTGCCGTGTTATTACAATCCGCATCATGTCAATTGTTTAATTCCGCACCTTCTGTAGAGTAGTTTTCCCCATAGACCTCAATGGGGTTGTTGAAATCCGCACTAAAAAGTATACACAAATGCACCAAAACTGTGATAAATAGCGAGGATTTCATGTGAATTTTGTACATACAAATACACAGAATGTGCAGGCAGACTACGGCGTCCTTCACACACATATTTGATGTAGCCGCTGATCAGTGGGGGTGCAGGGAGTCGGACCCTACTGATCTGACATTGATGACCTATCAATTCAACTCAATAATTTTTTGCCCAAAGATCATTTAGCTGCATTTATATGTGTTTGTGCCTGAACTATGATTCATGTGGTTGTCCAGCGTAAACGCTTTCATTCTTGCCGACCCACATCCCTGGTTACACATGGCGTTTTCTCATTTGTTATGAGGGGGCATGAGTGAACAAAAAAGTCATAGCTAAGGGGTTAATGATTTGCCCTACAGGACACCACAGGGAGGCTCCTGCTCCGGCCACCACTTGTCTTACAGCAAAGGACAGTGAGGAGGAGGAGGAGGGACATGATAACCACCTGGAACATAGAGAAAAAAGAGAGAGAGATTACAATTTAATAGTAAGCAAGATTGGAGCAAGGAAAAGTATGAGGTAAAGGGAGGAAACTCCTAAACATTGAAATTGCAGCACCAAGAAGGTCAAGAAGGTAGCAGGTGTCTTAAGATCTGCAGATGATGAAATTTTCAATCTGTGGCCGCATAAAAGCCAGATTGAAAGCAAAGTTTTTAGCCACAAAAAGGATTGTCCAAAGCCCCCTGTTTGTCAATGTGCCAGTAAGGCTCGGTCACATCAGGTTTTTGTCCTACGGTTAATTTATAAGTTTGAAAAAAAAGGATACAAAAGCTCGTACACTGCTGTTCCATACTGCAGAGTCCAGTGAAAAAAACTTATACATATATGTTTTTTACAATGGAACTCTATGGTGATATATGCAACTGTATGGCATCCGTTTAAAGGGGTTGTCCGGGTTCAGAGCTGAACCCGGACATACCTCCATTTTCACCCCGGCAGCCCCCCTGACTTGAGCATCGGAACAGTTCATACTCCGATGCTCTCCTTTGCCCTGCACTAAATCGCGCAGGGTAAAGGCATTTTCAAGAGTTCCGGTGATGTACCGGGATCTCTGTGGGGCTGCCAGGAAGCCTGGTGACATCACCGGAACTGATGGGCGGGCTTTAGCGCTGCCCTAGCCAGTAAAACGGCTAGGGCAGCGCTAAAGCACGCCCATCAGAGCCAGTGATGCCACCGAACACACTGCGAGACGGAAGCTTCCGCCCGGCAGTGTGTTATTGTAAACAAAAGAGCCCGTGCCCTGCGCAATGTAGCACAGGGCAAGGGAGCGCATCGGAGCATGAGATGCTCCGATGCCAACATCAGGGGTGCTGCTTGGGTGAAAATAAGGATATGTCCGGGTTCAGCTCTGAACCCGGACAACCCCTTTAAGGTATATGTTAAAAATTTTACAAAAACGTGATGTGAATTCAGCCTTATCACCAAACTGAGATGGTCAGAATCCGTTAAATGAGAGACCTTGGTTTATCATTCCAGCAGATCGCTACAGGCCTAGGATGAGATGTCAAGAACAATGACAAACTGGAATGACAGCCGGAGATGCCCAGAGATCAGGGGAGGGCTGGCAGCCTTAGTCCTGGGGGGCAAATCCAGTCAAGTGGCCCATTTTTAGCCCCGCCTATTATTAAAAGCCCCTCCTACATATAATAGGCCACTCCCAACAAACACTGTACAGCTGACATTCTATAGTTGCGGCCTGTCTCTACACATCATATGGAGAGGGGAGACCTGTCCTGGCTGCACTGCCTGCTTCACATTATACAATGGACAGCAGGCTACAGCCAGGAAGCTCCTCCGCTCTCCTACAGGCTTGTATTTCCCCCCACCATCTGCCACCCGCCCGTGGCCTGCTGCCCCCTTTGGCCGTCCTCACCCAGCTCTGAATCCTCCTTCTGCAAATGGCAGGGGATGGAGCCGAAGCATCTCCTCTCCTACATAGCGTCACATACCTCCTACATCCAGTGATGTCACCTTTGTTGTAGACGTTCTCTTTCCTCATCTTCTCCATTCAGACCAGACCGCCATGATGATTTTTCATCCATCTCCCATCTCTGCAGAGACTGACAAACAGACATTAGTTTCCCACATAAAAAATATGTGGAATAAAAAAAAAATATAATAATAATTTGTTAAAGACAGCTGTTTTTTTAGGGCGGCCTGGGGGGCAATTGCCTCCCTGCCCCCTGTCCCAGCCCGCCCCTGCCAGAGGTGGACCTGTGCATGAACGGATCGTCTAAGAAGAAGAATGGCGCGTAGTGATCCATTCTGTACTGCATGTGTAATTAGACGTCACATCCCAAGCCTAGGGCTTCAAACAATGTCTACACAAACCATCAAAAGGAGTTTGCATGACATTGGGCTATGAGACAGATGTCCAACTATAGATGTTCCATTGACCTCACACCAACACTCTAAAAGGCCATCATGGAGCACAGCAAGACGGCAATGGAGGCTGGAATGGAGGTCTATCCTCTTCAGCAATAAATTCCGCTTTTGTCTCGAATGCAATAATGATAGACGGGGATTGGTCTGGAGACCACGTGGGAAACGCCATTAAGAGGCCTTCACAAGGGAACATCACACCGATCCTACTCCCGGGATCATGGTGTGGGGTGGTATAATGTACGGGAGCCAGACCCCTCTAGTCTTCATTTCAGGGACACTTACAGCTCTGCATTACATTGATTTTGTCGTGGAACCAGTGGTACGCCTATTTCTCCAAAGTGTCCCAGGATCCGTTTTTCAAGTACATTAGTAGGTTGTGGAGGCTTACAGAGCAAGCGAAAAATGTATAACCAGATAACGCCTTTAAGCCCCAAAAGAGTATATCCAACCTATGTTGTTTCTGCATTTGCACATGTGATAAGACAAGAAATGCACATACAGTAGCAGATTTATAGTCTTTTCCGCTGTAAAACAAGATACCATTGACGGTAAAATATTATCTAACCTGCTGTTCCGTGATTGCAGAGTGGTAGTAATCTCGAGAGCATAAACCCCAGAAAAGACAATTCCTTTAATTTTCCTACAAATAACCCTGCCTTTAAGGACAATACAGTTATCTTATTAATGTTCTTCAGGTCTGAATAGAGGTATATAGGGTACTCAGTCTAGGTTCCAGCATAAAAAAAGGACTAAATAGCGGCACGATGCTGGAAACCTAACAAACCTCATTATAGTGAATAGGATCTGTCAGGCACCAGCAGAGACCGGCATAGGCCAGATATGGCGGTTCTGGTGTTCTGTTCTATGCCAGAACCGAATACTGGAATCTGATTGCAGCTATGCACCTAGTCTTAAAGGGATTTTCCTTTTTTTTTTGTCTCTAGTCACATTACAAGTTGCTCAAAGTCTGTGAGGGAGCAGGGCAGCAAGTGCTCGATATTCCTGCAGCGCCACTTTGGGGGGAAATTAAGTATTACATCATCATTATTTTTTTTCAACTCAATGACTGTGTAATGCATAGATGTGCTAGATTGTCCAGAAAGGTACGCTTTGTAGCCACTCTGTGCGCTGGCTAAGGATCCTGAACAAGAGACCCCCCTCTCACCACTGTTTAATTTTGAATATGTGTTTTCTGAAGTGTGAGGTCTAGTTCTGGCCTCCGCTCCTCTGACAGGATCACATAAAATTAGGCCTAATGCGCACGAACGTAGTTTGGGTTTTTGCAGCTCGGATGCGGACCCATTCATTTCAATGGGGTCACAAAAAATGAGGAAAGCACTCAGTGTGCTGTCCGCATCCATACCTTCATTCCCCGCAAAAAAAATAGAACTGGTCTATTGAGGGCCAGACCCTCCATTCCACAAAATATGGAACGCACGCAGCCAGTATCCGTGTTTTGCAGATCCGTGATTTGCAGACCGCAAAACAAGGTACAGCCATGTGCATGAGGCCTTATAATGATTTGTTAGGCTGTATGACCCTGAGAGTCCTGGAATCTATTGATTTACACTGACATAATGCTGTCAGTATAATTCAGTAGATTCCCGGTCTCACGGGGACACACAGTCTAATAAATCATATCATAAATTATAAGGGCTCATGCACACGACCGTATGTATTTTGCGGTCTGCAAAACACAGATCCGCAAAAAAAAAAAACATCACATAAATGTGACATCCGTGTACCATTCGTATTTTTTGCGGATCCATTGTTATAATGCCTGTCCTTGTCCACAAAACAGACAAGAATAGGACATGTTTTTTTTTTTGCGGAACGGACTTGCGGACATATGGATACGGAATGCACACGGAGTCATTTCCGTTTTTTTGTTGCCCCATTGAAATGAATGGTTCCGCCCGGCAGTGTGTTTGGTGACGTCACCGGCTCTGATGGCCGGGCTTTAGCCGTTTTACTGGCTAGGGCAGCGCTAAAGCCCGCTCATCAGTGCCGGTGATGTCACCGGGCTTCCTGGCAGCCCCATGGAGAGCCCCGGTACATCACCGGATCTCCAAAAAATGCCTTTGCCCTGCGCGATTTAGCGCAGTGCAAAGGAGAGCATCGGAGCATGAACTGCTCCGATGGTCAAGTCAGGGGGGCTGCCGGGGTGAAAATGGAGGTATGTCCGGGTTCAGCTCTGAACACGGACAACCCCTTAAAGTAATAGGCATCCTATTAAGAAGAGCCATTCCTTTTTAATCTCCTATAGAAATGTGCTATCCTTTTCTGCAAAATGGACAAGTATTAGACATGTTCTATCTTTTTTTGCAGGGCTGCAGAACGGACATACGGATGCAGACAACACATGGTGTGCTGTACGCATCTTTTGTACCCTCATTGAAATGAATGGGTCCACGTCCAATCCGCAAAAAATGCAGATCGATGCGGACCAAAAACACAGTCGCATGCAGGAGGTCTAACTACCATTTTCAAGTCAGACTGCAGCTAGGAGTAACTCAGTAAGATCATGGTAGGTTGTCCTAGGTATGTGGAGCCATGCTGACTGCAGTGCATCACACAGATGCTGAAGGGTACGCGGGGGTCCTGCATGTAAGCTTAGCGAAGCAGGCACAGACAGGAGCCCACTCCGCGCAGCTAATCCTGGCATAGCACATGGTTACAGGGTACTGATGTGGTATGCCAGCATTTAGCCAATCTCAGGGGGCACAGGCAGGACCATTGATATAATGCAGAGTCTGTTCTTCGTGCACTGCTGATAACTCAGCGATATGTGAGAATAGTGAATTTAAAGCGCAGTTGAAATCAATCAATTAATAAAGGCATTTGGGACATTTAAAAAAAGTTGAGTAAAAGTTTAGTTACTCTTTGATGTCGGCTGAACCCTTGGTAATATGAAAAACCCCTTTAAGGGAGAAAAGCTGCCACCAGAGGCAGGGGTGTACACAGATCTCATAGGGCCCCATAGCAAAACTTAGTATGGGCCCCACTGCCCCACCCAGTTTCTCAGTAAGTGTGTATCAATCACTCCCATGCAATGCAGAATGCAAAGCACAATGCCCCAGATTTCTGATGAACATTTTTTTTATTAAGCGAAAGAAATTTTAATTCAAAATAAATTGCAGTAAAAAAAGGTCACAGCCTGCCTCACCCACTTTATCTGACTTCTATGTCAGTAAAGCAGAACAGGTGCTTTATAAATATTGCGCTAATTTTAACCACCATATTTCTCAGTGTATTTACACCAGACAAATGGCATAAATACATCTCCTGCTTCCCTTCAATTTCAAAGCTCGATGCCTGCAGCCACCACTAGGGGGAGCTCATCGCATAGGAATTTGCACAGTTAGGGTGCATTCACACGTCAGTATTTTTACCTTTCCAGATAAACGTTCCTGTTTTTTGCAGATCCGAAAATCTGGATGACATGAGGATGCTTTTAGCATGTCATCCGATTTTTTGACGGATCCATTGACTAGAATGGGATGACGGAACGCAAAATCGGACAAATAGTAGGACAGGGTATATTTTTTTTCCAGGATCCGAATAACGGAACCCACGGAACAGAACGGAATCACGGAATCGGAGAGCACCATGAGTGCTCTCCGATTATTTGCGGATTCCATTGAAAATGAATGGATCCGCATAACGTTCCGTTTTTAATCGGAACGGATGTGGAACACCAAAACGGACGTGTGAATGGACCCTTACTGTAAGCATCTGTTTGCACTGAGCTCCCCCTAGTGGTGGTTGCATGAAAGTGCAGTGTTTTTAACTGGGAAAAGAAAAAAAGGAGTTCAGCTCTGGGCACCATAGCAGTTGCATGGTCTGCCTCTATTGAATACAAAAGCTATAAAGTAAGGGGGCACACCACATAAGATAAAGGAGTGCAAGCCACGGTATCAACACTTGACCATGCTAAAAGAGAAGAAAAAGGAACGCCACATACTCAGGATGCACATTCAATTATTAACCGCTTGCCGCCACGCTAACGCCGAAAGGCGTCATTGCGGCGGCTCCCCCAGGCTACGCTAACGCCAATAGGCGTCATCTCGCGTGAGCCGAGATTTCCTGTGAACGCGCGCACACAGGCGCGCGCGCTCACAGGAACGGAAGGTAAGAGAGTTGATCTCCAGCCTGCCAGCGGCGATCGTTCGCTGGCAGGCTGGAGATGTGTTTTTTTTAACCCCTAACAGGTATATTAGACGCTGTTTTGATAACAGCGTCTAATATACCTGCTACCTGGTCCTCTGGTGGTCCCCTTTGTTTGGATCGACCACCAGAGGACACAGGGAGCTCAGTAAAGTAGCACCAAGCACCACTACACTACACTACACCCCCCCTCGTCACTTATTAACCCCTTATTAGCCCCTGATCACCCCATATAGACTCCCTGATCACCCCCCTGTCATTGATTACCCCCCTGTCATTGATTACCCCCCTGTAAAGCTCCATTCAGACGTCCGCATGATTTTTACGGATCCACTGATAGATGGATCGGATCCGCAAAACGCATACGGACGTCTGAATGGAGCCTTACAGGGGCATGATCAATGACTGTGGTGATCACCCCATATAGACTCCCTGATCACCCCCCTGTCATTGATTACACCCCTGTCATTGATCAACCCCCTGTAAAGCTCCATTCAGATGTCCGCATGATTTTTACGGATGCACTGATAGATGGATCGGATCCGCAAAACGCATCCGGACGTCTGAATGAAGCCTTACAGGGGCATGATCAATGACTGTGGTGATCACCCCCCTGTCATTGATTACCCCCCTGTAAAGCTCCATTCAGATGTCCGCATGATTTTTACGGATGCACTGATAGATGGATCGGATCCGCAAAACGCATCCGGACGTCTGAATGAAGCCTTACAGGGGCGTGATCAATGACTGTGGTGATCACCCCATATAGACTCCCTGATCACCCCCCTGTCATTGATTACCCCCCTGTCATTGATTACCCCCCTGTAAAGCTCCATTCAGACGTCTGCATGATTTTTACGGATCCACTGATAGATGGATCGGATCCGCAAAACGCATCCGGACGTCTGAATGAAGCCTTACAGGGGCGTGATCAATGACTGTGGTGATCACCCCCTATAGACTCCCTGATCACCCCCCTGTCATTGATTACCCCCCTGTCATTGATTACCCCCCTGTAAAGCTCCATTCAGACGTCCGCATGATTTTTACGGATCCACTGATAGATGGATCGGATCCGCAAAACGCATCCGGACGTCTGAATGAAGCCTTACAGGGGCATGATCAATGACTGTGGTGATCACCCCATATAGACTCCCTGATCACCCCCCTGTCATTGATTACCCCCCTGTAAAGCTCCATTCAGATGTCCGCATGATTTTTACGGATGCACTGATAGATGGATCGGATCCGCAAAACGCATACGGACGTCTGAATGAAGCCTTACACGGGCGTGATCAATGACTGTGGTGATCACCCCATATAGACTCCCTGATCACCCCCCTGTCATTGATCAACCCCCTGTCATTGATCACCCCCCCTGTCATTGATCACCCCCCTGTCATTGATCACCCCCCTGTAAGGCTCCATTCAGACATTTTTTTGGCCCAAGTTAGCGGAATTATTATTTTTTTTTTTTCTTACAAAGTCTCATATTCCACTAACTTGTGTCAAAAAATAAAATCTCACATGAACTCCCCATACCCCTCACGGAAACCAAATGCGTAAAATTTTTTAGACATTTATATTCCAGACTTCTTCTCACGCTTTAGGGCCCCTAGAATGCCAGGGCAGTATAAATACCCCACATGTGACCCCATTTCGGAAAGAAGACACCCCCAGGTATTCCGTGAGGGGCATATTGAGTCCATGAAAGATTGAAATTTTTGTCCCAAGTTAGCGGAACGGGAGACTTTGTGAGAAAAAAATTAAAAATATCAATTTCCGCTAACTTGTGCCAAAAAAAAAAAAATTTCGATGAACTCGCCATGCCCCTCAGTGAATACCTTGGGGTGTCTTCTTTCCAAAATGGGGTCACATGTGGGGTATTTATACTGCCCTGGCATTCTAGGGGCCCCAAAGCGTGAGAAGAAGTATGGTATCCAAATGTCTAAAAATGCCCTCCTAAAAGGAATTTGGGCACCTTTGCGCATCTAGGCTGCAAAAAAGTGTCACACATCTGGTATCGCCATACTCAGGAGAAGTTGGGGAATGTGTTTTGGGGTGTCATTTTACATATACCCATGCTGGGTGAGAGAAATATCTTGGTCAAATGCCAACTTTGTATAAAAAAATTGGAAAAGTTGTCTTTTGCCAAGATATTTCTCTCACCCAGCAAGGGTATATGTAAAATGACACCCCAAAACACATTCCCCAACTTCTCCTGAATACGGCGATACCACATGTGTGACACTTTTTTGCAGCCTAGGTGGGCAAAGGGGCCCATATTCCAAAGAGCACCTTTAGGATTTCACAGGTCATTTACCTACTTACCACACATTAGGGCCCCTGGAAAATGCCAGGGCAGTATAACTACCCCACAAGTGACCCCATTTTGGAAAGAAGACACCCCAAGGTATTCCGTGAGGGGCATGGCGAGTTCCTAGAATTTTTTATTTTTTGTCACAAGTTAGTGGAAAATGCTGATTTATTATTATTTTTTTTTTTCATACAAAGTCTCATATTCCACTAACTTGTGACAAAAAATAAAAACTTCCATGAACTCACTATGCCCATCAGCGAATACCTTGGGGTCTCTTCTTTCCAAAATGGGGTCACTTGTGGGGTAGTTATACTGCCCTGGCATTCTAGGGGCCCAAATGTGTGGTAAGGAGTTTGAAATCAAATTCTGTAAAAAATGACCTGTGAAATCCGAAAGGTGCTCTTTGGAATATGGGCCCCTTTGCCCACCTAGGCTGCAAAAAAGTGTCACACATCTGGTATCTCCGTACTCAGGAGAAGGTGGGGAATGTGTTTTGGGGTGTCATTTTACATATACCCCTGCTGGGTGAGAGAAATATCTTGGCAAAAGACAACTTTTCCCATTTTTTTATACCAAGTCGGCATTTGACCAAGATATTTATCTCACCCAGCATGGGTATATGTGAAAAGACACCCCAAAACACATTCCTCAACTTCTCCTGAATACAGAGATACCAGATGTGTGACACTTTTTTGCAGCCTAGGTGGGCAAAGGGGCCCATATTCCAAAGAGCACCTTTCGGATTTCACAGGTCATTTTTTACAGAATTTGATTTCAAACTCCTTACCACACATTCGGGCCCCTAGAATGCCAGGGCAGTATAACTACCCCACAAGTGACCCCATTTTGGAAAGAAGAGACCCCAAGGTATTCGCTGATGGGCATAGTGAGTTCATGGAAGTTTTTATTTTTTGTCACAAGTTAGTGGAATATGAGACTTTGTATGAAAAAAAAAAAAATCATCATTTTCCACTAACTTGTGACAAAAAATAAAAAATTCTAGGAACTTGCCATGCCCCTCACGGAATACCTTGGGGTGTCTTCTTTCCAAAATGGGGTCACTTGTGGGGTAGTTATACTGCCCTGGCATTCTAGGGGCCCGAATGTGTGGTAAGGAGTTTGAAATCAAATTCTGTAAAAAATGACCTGTGAAATCCGAAAGGTGCTCTTTGGAATATGGGCCCCTTTGCCCACCTAGGCTGCAAAAAAGTGTCACACATCTGGTATTGCCGTACTCAGGAGAAGGTGGGGAATGTGTTTTGGGGTGTCATTTTACATATACCCATGCTGGGTGAGAGAAATATCTTGGCAAAAGACAACTTTTCCCATTTTTTTATACAAAGTTGGCATTTGACCAAGATATTTATCTCACCCAGCATGGGTATATGTAAAAAGACACCCCAAAACACATTCCTCAACTTCTCCTGAATACAGAGATACCAGATGTGTGACACTTTTTTGCAGCCTAGGTGGGCAAAGGGGCCCATATTCCAAAGAGCACCTTTCGGATTTCACAGGTCATTTTTTACAGAATTTGATTTCAAACTCCTTACCACACATTTGGGCCCCTAGAATGCCAGGGCAGTATAACTACCCCACAAGTGACCCCATTTTGGAAAGAAGAGACCCCAAGGTATTTCGTGATGGGCATAGTGAGTTCATAGAAGTTTTTATTTTTTGTCACAAGTTAGTGGAATATGAGACTTTGTAAGAAAAAAAAAAAAAAAAAAAATCAGCATTTTCCGCTAACTTGTGACAAAAAATAAAAAGTTCTATGAACTCACTATGCCCATCAGCGAATACCTTAGGGTGTGTACTTTCCGAAATGGGGTCATTTGTGGGGTGTTTGTACTGTCTGGCCATTGTAGAACCTCAGGAAACATGACAGGTGCTCAGAAAGTCAGAGCTGCTTCAAAAAGCGGAAATTCACATTTTTGTACCATAGTTTGTAAACGCTATACTTTTACCCAAACCATTTTTTTTTTTACCCAAACATTTTTTTTTTATCAAAGACATGTAGAACTATAAATTTAGAGCAAAATTTCTATATGGATCTCGTTTTTTTTGCAAAATTTTACAACTGAAAGTGAAAAATGTCATTTTTTTGCAAAAAAAATCGTTAAATTTCGATTAATAACAAAAAAAGTAAAAATGTCAGCAGCAATGAAATACCACCAAATGAAAGCTCTATTAGTGAGAAGAAAAGGAGGTAAAATTCATTTGGGTGGTAAGTTGCATGACCAAGCAATAAACGGTGAAAGTAGTGTAGTGCCGATTTGTAAAAAAGGGCCTGGTCTTTAGGGGGGTATAAACCTGTGGTCCTTAAGTGGTTAAAATCAGTAGTTTATTGGTAAACACAAAGCCCAAAAAGTTAAAACATTGTATACAATAACAACATTGTGTTTGGATCAATAATAAGTCCAACACACATACCCACAGACACCAAGTTCATGGTGTGCGGGTAATACGCCCCACACGTATCGCCAGGTCAAACTGGCTTCCTCAGGGGTACATAAACCAGAGCTAGTATGCAAAATATATATACGGTACATAAAGCAATAATGGATAATAAATATCACCTGTTGAGAATCAATTCACAGAGGCAAGAGAGTGTGGTAAGGCTGCGATAATGTTCCTGGTGTAGAGCCCATCTCACAACATAATGGCGCCGCACGATATGGACTGGCGTGTCAGGGGTGTAATCTGCGCAAAATGGCCCAAAACCGGAAATAGAATCTCGATGCGTTCCAAAAACCGGAAATGCATCACGAAAATAAGTATGCTCATGCACTGCGTCTGAATCGTGCATGCCAACATGTGTTCCACAAGAAAATAACGAGAGTGACATATGGAATTATGTTATATGACAAACAAAATCAATAGATTTATATCTAAAAACACCAATATCAGGTTAAAAAAAGGAGGAAGACCATAAAGCCAAAAAACTAAAAACTAACAAAAGAATATATCAATACATCATAAAAAAAAATTCTCCATCACATATAATAATGATAATCAACCACATGATTAAACACCTGGACAAAATATATATGCGCATATATATGTAGTTAAAATGTGAATATTCAAATGTTAATAATTCATAACCCTATATTTAATCACCAATTAACCCTGATATTTGTGCAAAAATAGAGGACATAAAAATACAAATTTTATAAATAAATAATTCATAATAAATTAAATATAAATAATAAATGCATAATGCATGATTCCAAATGACACCCATATAATCATTTATTTAAAAATGTGATTTTTTTTTATAAATATAGATATAAAATCAATTCAGAATTAATTATTACATACCCAAATGACCATGTATGAATATATTTTAGACATAATGTATAATGATAGATACAGTCTATATCATATGCTGTACCAATTTGTAATTAATTATTCCAATATATATTATAATAGGGTGTATCCAAACGATCATGAAGTATATAACATGATTTTAAATGAAAAAAAAAACGAAAGAAAAGAGTGACCTACATAGTGATCGTGGAACCTAAACATTGAGAAATGCATGGGCCTTCACCAGGAAACCAGGAAAAAAAAGAAAAAGACAGAAAAGAGAGGCAAAATAAATACTCATGTTTTGTGAAAAATTGCATTGTAACAAAATTAACTTATAAAGTATCCAACACATATGACCTGGTATAAAGGTCCATCATCTAGGGAAGGTAGCATCAGAAGCCTCTTCACAAATGTCCATGGCTACAATTCTATGGTATAAATCCCAGATGTGAGGGTACAAAAATCCGATCCAGGATTTTATATGTTCCCTAAAAATGCAATGTGCTTGTGTCTCCAATCCCAAACGCTAATACAAATCCAGGTGCTCAATAACCTAAAATAAGAAATAACCAAATCCGTGAAGAAAAAAGTGAACAAGCATGTGAGAAAAAAAAAAAATAATTATATATACTGTCTTATTGTGCATAATAACCAGAAAAGGTTAATTCCTAATTTACGGTAAACCCTGCGGTGTAAGAGAACCCAGGTTAAAAATCCACCTAGATTCAGATCTAAGCAGTTGTTGTGATACAGGTGCTTCCCTGATATCATTAATCGGTTCCAAGCCAACAATTTTCAAGCCACTATACCTACCTCCATCGTGTTCCAGAAAATGAGAAGCCACTGATGTTAAAGGTTTTTCTTCTCTATGCTTGTCCCGTGATGCCACGCCAATATTGGAGAGATGCTGTTGTGCCCTCCTACGCAATTCCTGTGTCGTTTGTCCCATGTACAGTTGCAAGAAAAAGTATGTGAACCCTTTAGAATGATATGGATTTCTGCACAAATTGGTCATAAAATGTGATCTGTCACAACAATAGACAATCACAGTCTGCTTAAACTAATAACACACAAAGAATTCAATGTTACCATGTTTTTATTGAACACACCATGTAAACATTCACAGTGCAGGTGGAAAAAGTATGTGAACCCCTAGACTAATGACATCTCCAAGAGCTAATTGGAGTGAGGTGTCAGCCAACTGGAGTCCAATCAATGAGATGAGATTGGAGGTGTTGGTTACAGCTGCCCTGCCCTATAAAAAAACACACCAGTTCTGGGTTTGCTTTTCACAAGAAGCATTGCCTGATGTAAAGGATGCCTCGCACAAAAGAGCTCTCAGAAGACCTATGATTAAGAATTGTTGACTTGCATAAAGGTGGAAAGGGTTATAAAAGTATCTCCAAAAGCCTTGCTGTTCATCAGTCCAATTGTCTATAAATGGAGAAAGTTCAGCACTGCTGCTACTCTCCCTAGGAGTGGCCGTCCTGTAAAGATGACTGCAAGAGCACAGCGCAGACTTCTCAATGAGGTGAGGAAGAATCCTAGAGTGTCAGCTAAAGACTTACAAAAGTCTCTGGCATATGCTAACATCCCTGTTACCGAATCTACGATATGTAAAACACTAAACAAGAATGGATTTCATGGGAGGATACCACAGAGGAAGCCACTGCTGTCCAAAAAAAAGATTGCTGCACATTTACAGTTTGCACAAGAGCACCTGGATGTTCCACAGCAGTACTGGCAAAATATTCTGTGGACAGATGAAACCAAAGTTGAGTTGTTTGGAAGAAACACACAACACTATGTGTGGAGAAAAAGAGGCACAGCACACAAACATCAAAACCTCATCCCAACTGTGAAGTATGGTGGTGGGGGTATCTGTCACGGAACCATGAACCAGACGTACAACAAGAGATAAGTGAAAATAAGAAGGCTTTATTGCAAATCAAGCTATAAAGCAAAAGTCCAAACGGATGGTGAAACCGAAGCAGAGTCTTTGCGTAGCCAGAGGTCAGGAAACCGGAAGGGTAGTCAGACGAAGCCAGGATCAGGAACCAGCAGGGTAGTCAGACGAAGCCAGGATCAGGAACCAGCAGGGAAGTCAGACGAAGCCAGGATTAGGAACCAGAAGCAGCAGCAGTCTTAGAAGCATGTGAACACAGGGGGACCAAGCAAGGAACTGACGCCACAGACCTCCTATATATATGAGCTAGGCATCCAGCTCCTCCCAGTGGGAAGGAGGAGCCGCGGGGTGGAAGGCTACAAGAAACCCAGAAACCAAGATGGCCGCCAGCACATGTCAAACGAGGGAGAACAGCAAGAAGGTAAGACCATGACAGTACCTCCCCCTCAAGGGCCCCTCCTCCGCGGAGCAAAAAACGGTTTCTGAGGGAAGCGTGCGTGGAAGGCTCGGAGCAAGGCAGGAGCATGGACATCTGCGGAGGGAACCCAGGAACGCTCCTCTGGACCATAACCACGCCAATGGACCAAAAACTGCACCCGACCGCGGACCAGGCGTGAGTCCAGGATATTGCTCACCTCATACTCCTCACGATTGCCCACTTGGACCGGACGAGGCCGAGGAACCGAGGAAGTGAAACGATTACACACCAGTGGCTTCAACAGGGAGACATGAAACACGTTGGAGATCCGCATGCCAGGAGGAAGCGCAAGGGCATAGGCTACCGGGTTTACCCTGCGAAGCACTCGGAAGGGACCAACAAAGCGAGGAGCCAGCTTGGGAGTGGGCACTCGAAGGTTGAGGTTGCGGGTGGACAACCATACACGGTCTCCGACCTGGTAGGAAGGAGCAGGCGCTCGTCTGCGATCAGCCTGGAGTTTCTGGCGCTGCGCAGAGACCTCAAGGGACTTCTGGATCTGTACCCAAGAAGCACGTAGGACGGAAAGGTGATCCTCCACAGCAGGAATATCCTGGGGAGAGAATACCTCCGGTAAGACGGCAGGTTGGAACCCATAATTGGCCAAGAAGGGAGACGTCCCAGAGGAAGAGTTCACCGCCGTGTTCCTGGCAAACTCAGCCCAAGGCAGGAGGTCAACCCAATTGTCTTGGTGATCGGAGACATAGCAACGAAGGAATTGCTCCAAGGCCTGATTGGATCGTTCTGCGGCCCCATTGGACTGAGGGTGGTAGGCCGAGGAGAAGGAGAGATGAATCCCCAACTGGGAGCAAAAGGCGCGCCAGAACCTGGACACAAACTGACTCCCCCGATCCGACACAATCTCCTTGGGCAAACCGTGCAACCGGAAGACCTCCCTGGCAAAAATCGTGGCCAACTCTTGTGCAGAGGGTAACTTCTTGAGAGGAACACAGTGGCACATTTTGGAAAACCGATCCACAATCATGAGAATGACCGTATGGCCTCGGGATGCAGGGAGGTCCACAATGAAATCCATCCCCAGGTGTGACCATGGGCGCTCCCCGGTAGCTATGGGTTGCAGAAGCCCCAACGGAAGGTGCCGAGGGGACTTACTCTGGGCACAAACGGAGCATGCCGCTACATATGCGGCGATGTCGGAACGTAGGGAAGGCCACCAGAACAGACGTGAAACAGCCCAGGACAGCTGATTCTTTCCAGGATGCCCCGCGGTCTTGGAGTTATGGTAGGTTCGCAACAACCGAGTGCGCAACTCCTCAGGCACAAAACATCTGCCGTTGGGTCTCCCAGAGGGAGCACCAGATTGAGCCGCCAAAATCTGCTCACCCAGAGGAGAGGTCAGGCTGGTGCGAATGGCGGCCAAGATCTGATTCGGAGGTATGACCGAGGTCGGAATCGACTCCTCCCTGGACAGCTCGGAGTACTGCCGTGATAAGGCATCCGCCCTGATGTTCTTGGAACCGGGTAGGTAGGAGACCACGTAATTAAAACGTGACAAGAACAGAGCCCATCTGGCCTGACGTGGTGTCAATCTCTTGGCCTCAGAAAGGTAGGTCAGATTCTTGTGGTCCGTCAGGATGAGAACCGGAACCACCGAACCCTCGAGCAAGTGCCTCCATTCTTTAAGGGCCTGCACGATGGCCAATAACTCCCTGTCACCAATCTGATAGTTGCACTCCGCGGGAGACAGTTTCCGGGAGTAAAACCCGCAAGGAAGCAGAGGACCCTCTGGTGTTCTACGCTGAGACAGAAGGGCGCCTACTCCCGTCTCAGACGCGTCCACCTCGAGGACAAAGGGCAACCCAGGGTTGGGATGCGACAGAATGGGAGCCGACACAAAGGCGGATTTTAGGGTCTCAAAAGCTCGGATGGCCTCGAGCGGCCAGACCTGGGAATTACTGCCCTTCCTGGTCAGATCCGTGAGAGGCTTGGCCAGCATGGAAAAGTCCCTGATGAACTTCCGATAATAATTGGCGAAGCCCAAAAAGCGCTGCAGGGAACGAAGACCACTGGGCTGGGGCCACTGTAAGACAGCCGAAACCTTCTCAGGATCCATGGAGAACCCCTCAGCGGAAATGATGTACCCTAAGAAGGTTACCTGGGATCGGTGAAATTCGCATTTCTCAAGCTTACCGAACAGCTTGTTCTCTCGTAACCGTTGCAACACTCGTCTGACATCCAGAATGTGGGCCTCCATGGATTCAGAATATACCAAGATGTCATCCAAATAGACCACCACACACTGCTGCAACAGGTCACGGAAAACATCGTTGATGAATTCCTGAAAGACTGCGGGCGCATTGCACAACCCAAAGGGCATAACCAAGGATTCATAATGACCGGTCCTGGTGTTAAACGCGGTCTTCCACTCATCGCCCGCCTTGATCCTTACCAGGTTATATGCCGCCCTCAGGTCGAGTTTGGTAAAGACCGTGGCCCCTTTAAGGCGATCGAACAGCTCGGAAATCAAGGGTATCGGGTAAGCGTTCTTGATCGTGATGCGATTGAGACCCCTGTAATCGATGCAAGGCCTCAACTCACCGCCCTTCTTTTTCACAAAGAAAAATCCAGCCCCTGCCGGGGACGAGGATTTGCGAATGTGTCCGCGTGAAAGCGCCTCCCTCACGTACTCCTCCATGGCCTCATTCTCCGCTACCGACAGTGGATAGACCTTGCCACGAGGAGGAACGGCACCAGATTGTAACTCTATGGCACAATCGTATGGGCGGTGCGGAGGTAGGGCAACCGCACGCACCTTATCGAATACATCCCGGTACTCCTCGTATTCAGGAGGCAACAGAGAGTCCGAGGAAGTACACAGCAACTTGGCAGGCCCATGGATGCAACTAGCCCCACACTGCGGTGACCACGAGAGGATCTCGGCCGATCTCCAATCGAAAGTCGGATTATGCTTCTGGAGCCAGGGGTACCCCAAGACCACCGAGTAGTGTGGAGACGAAATAACCTGGAGGCAGACCGACTCTCTGTGAACGGCACCAATGGCTATCCCCACTGGAAGGGTCTCATGAGTCACGTGTGGCGGCAGAAGGGGTCTGCCGTCTATCGCCTCAAGAGCCAGTGGGGAACCTCGAGCTTGCAGAGGAATGGAATTGGCGGCAGCGAACATACTATCAATGAACAAACCACCAGCACCAGAGTCCACCAACGCCTGGGTCGTCACCGAGCCCCCGACCCAGGAGAGGACAACAGTGATCAGTGGTTTGTCAACACGGGAAACCGGGGACGAGGAGACTCCACCCAAGATCTGCCCCCGACAGGATCTCAGGTACGAGCGTTTTCCCGGACGGTTCGGACATGCCAACCGAAAATGCCCACCGAGACCACAGTACATGCATCGGCCCTCGCGTCTCCGGAGTGCCCTCTCCCCCTCGGACAGGCGAGCAAACCCCAGCTGCATGGGTTCACCCCCAGACAAGTCATCCCCAGGAGGCGTGGGAGGAGAGGGAGGCACGGGTGGGATAGCAAACGTAGGCGCCAATCTGTTAGAAGACCTCCGCAGGCTCTCCTTAAAGGAAGGTCTCTCCCTGAGTCTGGTGTCAATCAAAATCAGGAAAGAAATAAGAGCCTCGAGCTCCACTGGTAGGTCCTTAGCTGCAACCTCATCCTTTAAGGCATCCGAGAGACCATGAGAGAAAGCAGCGACCAGAGCCTCATTATTCCAGCCCACCTCTGCTGCCAGGGTACGAAACTCAATGGCGTATTCGGCTACGGATCGTGAACCCTGTCTGATGGACATAAGGAGCTTCGCAGCAGAGGCAGCACGAGCCGGCACATCGAATACCCTCCGAAGAGAAGCAATGAAACCGGAAAACTCGGCAACCACCGGATCGTTGTTCTCCCATAAAGGGCTGGCCCAGGCCAAGGCCTTGTCTGCGAGCAGCGAGATCAAGAAGCCCACCTTTGATCTCTCAGTAGGAAAGGCATGTGGCAGCAACTCGAAATAAATGCCCACCTGGTTAAGGAAACCTCGGCACTGAGTTGGCTCTCCCCCAAAGCGCTGTGGAAGAGGGGCAGAACCGGACATACCCTGAAACACCGCAGGCGCAACAACAGGTGTCGGGGTAGACTCTGGCGCAACAACCAGAGCGGCAGTAGGAGCGAAATGAGCCGTGCGTTCAAGCAGGGTTTGCAACGCCACAGCGAACCGACCCAACAGGTGATCCTGCTGATCAAGTCTGGCAACCAGCGTGGGTAGCGAGGATAGCCCTGTACCATCAGAATTCATGGCTTGGTCCTAATGTCACGGAACCATGAACCAGACGTACAACAAGAGATAAGTGAAAATAAGAAGGCTTTATTGCAAATCAAGCTATAAAGCAAAAGTCCAAACGGATGGTGAAACCGAAGCAGAGTCTTTGCGTAGCCAGAGGTCAGGAAACCGGAAGGGTACTCAGACGAAGCCAGGATCAGGAACCAGCAGGGTAGTCAGACGAAGCCAGGATCAGGAACCAGCAGGGAAGTCAGACGAAGCCAGGATTAGGAACCAGAAGCAGCAGCAGTCTTAGAAGCATGTGAACACAGGGGGACCAAGCAAGGAACTGACGCCACAGACCTCCTATATATATGAGCTAGGCATCCAGCTCCTCCCAGTGGGAAGGAGGAGCCGCGGGGTGGAAGGCTACAAGAAACCCAGAAACCAAGATGGCCGCCAGCACATGTCAAACGAGGGAGAACAGCAAGAAGGTAAGACCATGACAGTATCATGGTTTGGGGCTGCTTTGCTGCGTCAGGGCCTGGACGGATTGCTATCATCGAAGGAAAAATGAATTCCCAAGTTTATCAAGACATTTTGTAGGAGAACTTAAGGCCATCTGTGCACCAGCTGAAGCTCAACAGAAGCTGGGTGTTGCAACAGGACAGCGACCCGAAACATAGAAGTAAATCAACAACATAATGGCTTAAACAGAAGAAAATACGCCTTCTGGAGTGGCCCAGTCAGAGTCCTGACCTCAACCCGATTGAGATGCTGTGGCATGACCTCAAGAAAGCGATTCACACCAGACATCCCAAGAAAATTGCTGAACTGAAACAGTTCTGTAAAGAGGAATGGTCAAGAATTACCAAAACTGTTGTGCACGTCTGATCTGCAACTACAGGAAACGTTTGGTTGAAGTTATTGCTGCCAAAGGAGGTTCAACCAGTTATTAAATCCAAGGGTTCACATACTTTTTCCACCTGCACTGTGAATGTTTACACGGTGTGTTCAATAAAAACATGGTAACATTTAATTATTTGTGTGTTATTAGTTTAAGCAGACTGTGATTGTCTATTGTTGTGACTTAGATGAAGATCAGATCACATTTTAGGACCAATTTGAGCAGAAACCCATATCATTCCAAAGGGTTCACATACTTTTTCTTGCAACTGTATATCTTCCCACAAGGGCACAATAAGGCATATACCACATTTCTGGAGCGACAGTTCACATAATTTTACAAAACGATATTCATCTGATTGCCCATATTCACAAAGGTATTGGAACCCAACTTGAATAGGCATACGTTGCAGTTCCCACATGGATATGTGCCCCTCAATTTCATGCCACCATCCATCATGCCAGGTGGACCCTGGAAGTGACGTTGTAAGCCGTGTACCGGGGCGGGCTCCCCAGAATACAGCGAAGTCACAGACAAGGAAAGCGACACTGACATCAGCTTAATATGCAAGAACAGAAAAACTTTACTTAGACAACAAGTAATAACATAAGCATCACCAGAGCAATACAAACATGCATAGAAACGCTATATCCCGGACCCACAGTCAATGTCCCTGCCTACTAGACAGGCCTAGCCGATGGCGGACACAGCAGAGCCTGCAAGTCGTGCTGTGCAGCTACAGAGGACACCCCTAGCCGGTGGCAAATGCAGCAGAGCCTGCAAGTCAATAACTGCGCTGCAGTCCAGTACAGTACAGCCTAGCAAAACGATGTAATCCTAACTAGCTAACTAATGCGAGGCCTAGGCTAGTCTCTGTAACTTCAGGCGCCACACAATATATTACAATCAGTAACCAGGTGTACTGACCTGCGTCCGTTCTGGGCCCGAGGATGCAGCCTACCAGAGATGGCCACCAACTTCTCAGCAACCGTGCGGCCTTGCTTGATGATGAGGCCTTCTGTCCACACACTGAACTGGTCTTCCTGGGGCAACCTCTCTTTCAAAAGAGCTGGATACAGAAAGGATATAACAGCTACTCTCCTTCTTCTGAGTGTCCATTAACTGCCGGACATCTGCAAGCCAGGATGGAATCGGATTCAGTCCCTCACAGCACAATCCTTCCACCATGCCAGATCAACACTTCCTGGTTCACTCACAGGCAGCAGCATGAGTCATCATCTGTTTTGCATATTCAAATCTCAGAGTGTGCTGGCTGTAGCTGCAAAACAGTGGCCTCTAGTGCCCAGAAAGCCAAATGACAGTTTAAGTACAGACATTAAAGGGCTTCTGTCAGCCCACTAAACTCTTTTTTTTTTTGGGTACTTATAATCCCTATACTGCGATTTATCCATACATAATGTAATTAATCCTTTTGGTTCAGTAGATACTGCAAAAAACGGACTTTTATAATATGCAAATTACCTGTCTACCAGCAAGTAGGGCGGCTACTTGCTGGTAGCAGCCGCATCCTCCTCTCATAAAGACGCCCCCTCCTCATGTTGATTGACAGGGCCAGCGGACGCGCTCGTTATCTGCTGGCCCTGTCTGCATTCAAAATCTGGCACCGGCGCCGTACCTGTCTTGAGTCGGCACAGGCGCACTGAGGGGAGGACACTCGCTTGGCCGCTCCTTCCTCAGTGCGCCTGCGCCGGGTGTAGATGTGACGTCACCGGCGCAGGCGCATTGAGGATGGAGCGGCCGAGCGAGCGTCTTCCCCTCAGTGCACCTGCGCCGACTCAAGACAGGTACGGCGCCGGCGCCAGCAGCAGGAGCGCACATCGTCATTGGTTGCTATGACGCCGTGCGCTTCATGCTGCTGCTGCACTACAGTAATGCACTCGTATGATCTATACGAGTGTATTACTGTAGTGCAGCGGCGGCATGAAGCGCACAGCGTCATAGCAACCAATGACGCCGTGCGCTCCTGCTGTCAACAGGAATCCCGGCCGGGTTACCACAGACCGCTCTCGGCCGTGGAACACGGCCGTGTGCATGAGGCCTTAGTCTTTTTCCTAATATCGGCCTGTTTTTTTTAGGCAATTTTCACAGGAGATCCAGCTGAAACCCAATACCTGTCTTGGCAAAAATTTGGGGAAAAAAGAACTCACTACAATTCAGAAATTACAATGGAACCCCTTATTTGTTATTAAGGAAGCAGATAAAGGTGGGAATGTGGTCCTGTGGGATACGGATCTTTACATATGTGAAGCAAAGAGACAGCTGACCAATAGAACCTTCTATACTCCTTTACCTTTAGATCCTACAGCTGTCTTCAAGAAGAAATTGGTCTTTAAATCAAGACCAAGGATTTGTGATAATAAAGTATGACCCATCACTCGGTTTAAGAACCAATAAACTGACCTCTATAGGATCTTGGGCACACATTGGTACCTTTTAACATCTGATATGAAACTCACTCCATATATAGATTCCAAACCAAGAATAATTGCTTGTAGAGCACCTAATTTGAAGGATAAATTGGTGCGAAGTCACTTTCAGCATCCACCTGGCATGATGGATGGTGGCATGAAATTGAGGGGCACATATCCATGTGGGAACTGCAACGTATGCCAATTCATGTTGGGTTCCAATACCTTTGTGAATATGGGTAATCAGATGAATATCGTTTTGAAAAACTGTCGCTCCAGAAATGTGGTATATGCCTTATTGTGCCCTTGTGGGAAGATATATGTGGGTCAAACGACACAGGAATTGTGTAGGAGGGCACAACAGCATCTCTCCAATATTGGCTTGGCATCACGGGACAAGCATAGAGAAGAAAAACCTTTAACATCAGTGGCTTCTCATTTTCTGGAACACCATGGAGGTAGGTATAGTGGCTTGAAAATTGTTGGCTTGGATCTGATTCGTAATAATATTAGGGGAGCACCTGTATCACAACAACTGCTTAGATCTGAATCCAGGTGAATTTTTAACCTGGGTTCTCTTACACCGCAGGGTTTAAATGAGGAATTAACCTTTTCTGCTTTTTATGCACAATAAGACAGTATATATAATATTTATTCATTTATTTAATCATTTTTTTTCTCACATGCTTGTTCACTTTTTTCTTCACTAATTTGGTTAATTCTTATTTTAGGTTATTTAGCACCTGGATTTGTATTAGCGTTTGGGATTGGAGACACAAGCACATTGCATTTTTAGGGAACATATATAATCCCGGATTGGATTTTTGTACCCTCACATCTGGGATTTATACCATGGAATTGTAGCCATGGACATTTGTGAAGAGGCTTCTGAAGCTACCTTCCCTAGATGATGGACCTTTATATCAGTTCATATGTGTTGGATACTTTATAAATTAATTTTGTTACAATGCAATTATTCACAAAACATGAGTATTTATTTTGCCTCTCTTTTCTGTCTTTTTCTTTTTTTCATGGTTTCCTGGTGAAGGCCGATGCATTTCTCAATGTTTAGGTTCCACGATCACTATGTAGGTCACTCTTTTCTTTCGTTTTTTTTTCCATTTAAAATCATGTTATATACTTCATGATTGTTTGGATACACCCTATTATAATATATATTGGAATAATTAATTACAAATTGGTACAGCATATGATATAGACTGTATCTATCATACATTATGTCTAAAATATATTCATACATGGTCATTTGGGTATGTAATAATTAATTATGAATTGATTTTATATCTATATTTATAATTGGTATTTATTTTTTATTTCACATTTTTTATTTAATTATTATATGGGTCATTTTTGGTGATGTAATTTGGAATCATGCATTATGAATTTATATTTAATGTATGATGAATTATTTATTTATATAATTTGTATTTTTATGTCCTCTATTTTTGCACAAAAATCAGGGTTAATTTGTGATTAAATATAGGATTATGAATTATTTACATTTGAATATTCACATTTTAACTACAGTACAGACTAAAAGTTTGGACACACCTTCTCATTCAAAGAGTTTTCTTTATTTTCATGACTATGAAAATTGTAGATTCACACTGAAGGCATCAAAACTATGAATTAACACATGTAGAATTATATACATAACAAACAAGTGTGAAACAACTGAAAATATGTCATATTCTAGGTTCTTCAAAGTAGCCACCTTTTGCTTTGATTACTGCTTTGCACACTCTTGGCATTCTCTTGATGAGCTTCAAGAGGTAGTCCCCTGAAATGGTTTTCACTTCACAGGTGTGCCCTGTCAGGTTTAATAAGTGGGATTTCTTGCCTTATAAATGGGGTTTGGACCATCAGTTGCGTTGAGGAGAAGTCAGGTGGATACACAGCTGATAGTCCTACTGAATAGACTGTTAGAATTTGTATTATGGCAAGAAAAAAGCAGCTAAGTAAAGAAAAATGAGTGGCCATCATTACTTTAAGAAATGAAGGTCAGTCAGTCAGCCGAAAAATTGGGAAAACTTTGAAAGTAAGGGCTATTTGACCATGAAGGAGAGTGATGGGGTGCTGCGCCAGATGACCTGGCCTCCACAGTCAACGGACCTGAACCCAATCGAGATGGTTTGGGGTGAGCTGGACCGCAGAGTGAAGGCAAAAGGGCCAACAAGTGCTAAGCATCTCTGGGAACTCAAGACTGTTGGAAGACCATTTCAGGGGACTACCTCTTGAAGATCATCAAGAGAATGCCAAGAGTGTGCAAAGCAGTAATCAAAGCAAAAGGTGGCTACTTTGAAGAACCTAGAATATGACATATTTTCAGTTGTTTCACATTTGTTTGTTATGTATATAATTCCACATGTGTTAATTCATAGCTTTGATGCCTTCATAGTCATGAAAATAAAGAAAATTCTTTGAATGAGAAGGTGTGTCCAAACTTTTGGTCTGTACTGTATATATATATGCGCATATGAGGAAGGGGAAGAGGTCCCCGAAACGCGTCTGGCGTTACCAGCTGACATACTCCCATCGTGACCAAGGCCTTCTCAGAAAACACAGATGATACAATAATCTGTGAATAATCTGTCTTTAAATCTGGAGCGCTCCAGTGAAAACTTTGTTCATTCAAGATCTGCTGAGCACAGCTCTCGTTACTAACAGCAGACCAGAAGTACACCAGGTCTCGCGATACCTTGTCAGAGTCCCGGACCGGAGGTACGTCACAGACCACGTGAGACGCAGTGTACTCTGCGATACAGACAACCAAGTCAGCAGTACGCCATAGACCGCATTACTCCAGCGTCCACTTCCAAACGCGGGACCACGCGCACTACAGAAGCTAAGCAAGCGTGAGTGACTTTGTTTTTCACCTTAGCTGGTTTAAGGTAAGACCTGACAAAAATCTTTTCTTACCTTGGAATACACAGTATTATATTGACTGAAGGAAGTCGCTATTCAAGAGATAATACATCTGTGTTGAACTTGCGCACAAGACGCATAACTATTTGACTTCACGTTTTTTGCATCCTCCATATAACCTTGCGAGCATAAGGACAATTACCCTATCCATTTAATCCTGGTTCTTTATATGATACGAACCTTATATCAAGAAATACCAAAAGAACTAATACATATCAGTGCTGCTATCCATTAATTTTCAGTGTTCATATATGTTTTTATTCCACTGTGTATTTTATTGTATTTTGATTTTGAATTAAATTGTGATCACCTTTTATTGCATTTTAATCTTTTCCATATTGCTACACATACAGAGTGCCAGTCCAATCTATTCATTTATTTGCATATATATTTTGTCGAGGTGTTTAATCATGTGGTTGATTATCATTATTATATGTGATGGATATTTTTTTTTAATGATGTATTGATATATTCTTTTGTTAGTTTTTAGTTTTTTGGCTTTATGGTCTTCCTCCTTTTTTTTACCTGATATTGGTGTTTTTTGATATAAATCTATTGATTTTGTTTGTCATATAACATAATTCCATATGTCACTCTCGTTATTTTCTTGTGGAACACATGTTGGCATGCATGATTCGGACCCAGCGCATGTGCATTTTTATTTTCGTTATGCATTTCCGGTTTTTGGAACGCATCGAGATTCTATTTCCGGTTTTGGGCCATCTTGCACATGCACAGATTACACCCCTGACACGCCAGTCCATATCGTGCGGCGCCATCATGTTGAGACATGGGCTCTACACCAGGAACATTATCGCAGCCTTACCACACTCTCTTGCCTCTGTGAATTGATTCTCAACAGGTGATATTTATTATCCATTATTGCTTTATGTATATACACTCACCTAAAGAATTATTAGGAACACCTGTTCTATTTCTCATTAATGCAATTATCTAGTCAACCAATCACATGGCAGTTGCTTCAATGCATTTAGGGGGGTGGTCCTGGTCAAGACAATCTCCTGAACTCCAAACTGAATGTCAGAATGGGAAAGAAAGGTGATTTAAGCAATTTTGAGCGTGGCATGGTTGTTGGTGCCAGACTGGCTGGTCTGAGTATTTCACAATCTGCTCAGTTACTGGGATTTTCATGCACAACCATTTCTAGGGTTTACAAAGAATGGTGTGAAAAGGGAAAAACATCCAGTATGCGGCAGTCCTGTGGGCAAAAATGCCTTGTGGATGCTAGAGGTCAGAGGAGAATGGGCAGACTGATTCAAGCTGATAGAAGAGCAACGTTGACTGAAATAACCACTCGTTACAACCGAGGTATGCAGCAAAGCATTTGTGAAGCCACAACATGCACAACCTTGAGGCGGATGGGCTACAACAGCAGAAGACCCCACCGGGTACCACTCATCTCCACTACAAATAGGAAAAAGAGGCTACAATTTGCACGAGCTCACCAAAATTGGACTGTTGAAGACTGGAAAAATGTTGCCTGGTCTGATGAGTCTTGATTTCTGTTGAGACATTCCAATGGTAGAGTACGAATTTGGCGTAAACAGAATGAGAACATGTATCCATCCTCTGATGGCTACTTCCAGCAGGATAATGCACCATGTCACAAAGCTCGAATCATTTCAAATTGGTTTCTTGAACATGACAATGAATTCACTGTACTAAAATGGCCCCCACAGTCACCAGATCTCAACCCAATAGAGCATCTTTGGGATGTGGTGGAACGGGAGCTTCGTGCCCTGGATGTGCATCCCTCAACTCTCCATCAACTGCAAGATGCTATCCTATCAATATGGGCAAACATTTCTAAAGAATGCTATCAGCACCTTGTTGAATCAATGCCACGTAGAATTAAGGCAGTTCTGAAGGCACAAGGGGGTCCAACACCATATTAGTATGGTGTTCCTAATAATTCTTTAGGTGAGTGTATATTGTGCATACAAGCTCTTGTTTATGTACCCCTGAGGAAGCCAGTTTGGCCTGGCGATACACGTGGGGCGTATTACCTGCACACCATGATCGTCCTTGTTTCTATTTGATAAGTATCTTGTACTGTCTTTGATGCCATATTTATGAATTGCATATATACTTGGCGGTCTTTTTCATGTTCTTATAGTTGAACTTGGTGTCTGTGGGTATGTGTGTTGGACTTATTATTAATCTAAACACAATATTGTTATTGTATACAATGTTTTAACTTTTTGGGCTTTGTGTTGACCAATAAACTACTGATTTTAATAATTGGATGTGCAGCCTTGAGTATGTGGCGTTCCTTTTTCTTCTCTTTTTGCATGGTCTGCCTCTATTGAAGGTACACCACTGGCCAGTGGTGTCTGGCAGTGGCCTATTTCCCTTTCCCCATTCAGAATACATGCATGTTCTGCTGAGCCAAACATGTATCTATAAGGGGGTGTAACGACCGACGACACGCACAGGGAGGAAAACAGGGAAAGCCCTGCCCAAGGGAGAGGGAAAGGTGGTGACCCCTAACTCACCTTGCGGCTGGCACCTGACTGCCCTGACGTCCCTAGACGGGTTCCTCACCCGTGCGGCGATCGCGTGCCTAAACCCTGGCTTTCCCTAATATGAGCCCTGGATAGTGAACAGGCCGGTGGGATCGCTAGTCCACACCACTATCACTAAGAGGGAAACACCAGGGAGAGGACAGACAAAACATACAAACACATACACCCAGGTGGGCGACCACAATAAACCAAAAAGGTCCAACAGGGATCTGGAGGGTAGCGTACTGGACCAACTACCAGCGAACGCAGCAACACAGCTCCAGAAGGTCAGAATAGATGTCCAGGCAGGAAGCTCTATCTCTGGCAACCAGAGAAGTGTGAGAGAGAAATATAAGGAGGTCTGGGAGTGCTGGACAAGGAACAGCTGAGGAGAAGGAGCTACGGATCCCTGAGTGAGCCAAAAGGGTTTGCTATGCAAACCCAGAAAGCTACCATAAGGAAAACAGCCCTATCTTAAATAGAGCGTGCAGCCAAACGCTGCGACTTCCTGACCCCGGGTATAACGGAGTCAGGCGTGGTCCTCGACACCCTCGTGACAGTACCCCCCTCTCTACGAGGGGCCTCCGGACACTCAGGACCAGGTCTCCCAGGATGAGAGGCATGAAAAACCCGAACTAACCTGTCGGCGTTTACCTCAGACGCAGGAACCCACATTCTTTCCTCGGGACCGTAACCTCTCCAATGCACCAGATATTGAAGAGAGCGGCGGACCCGACGAGAATTAACAATTTTGGATATCTGAAATTCTAGGTTACCATCCACGACAACAGGAGGGGGTGGCAGCGGTGATGGTTCTAGAGGTGGAACATATTTTTTGAGTAACGACTTATGAAAAACATTATGAATTTTAAAAGTCTGAGGTAACTCCAGGCGAAAAGCCACGGGGTTGATGATGGCTACAATTTTGTAAGGGCCAATAAACCTAGGACCCAGTTTCCAAGAGGGAACCTTCAATTTAATATTCCTAGTAGACAACCACACATAGTCATTCACTCCTAGGTCCGGACCTGGCGACCGTCTCTTATCAGCCATGCATTTGTATTTACCTCCCATATTTTTCAAGTTAGCTTGCACCTTCTGCCATACCGATGAAAGAGATGACGAAAACCGTTCCTCTTCGGGAACCCCAGAAGACCCCCCCTCTTTGAAAGTACAGAATTGGGGATGAAAACCATATGCACCAAGAAATGGTGACTTGCCAGTGGATTCCTGACGACGATTATTTATGGCAAACTCAGCTAACGGTAAATATGATGACCACAACTCTTGGTTTTCAGACACAAAACATCTTAGATATGTCTCAAGGTTTTGGTTGGTACGCTCAGTCTGTCCATTCGACTGAGGATGGAAAGCAGAGGAAAAGGACAAGTGTACCCCCAAACGAGAACAAAAAGCTTTCCAAAATTTAGAAATAAACTGGGTACCCCGATCCGAAACAACATCGGAGGGGACCCCGTGAAGCTTCACGATTTCACTGACGAATACCTGAGCAAGAGTCTTAGCATTAGGTAGTGCGGGTAACGCAATGAAGTGTACCATTTTGCTAAACCTGTCCACTACTACCAAAATAACTGTTTTACCCGCAGACAAAGGTAAGTCAGTGATAAAATCCATTGACAGATGTGTCCACGGTCTATTGGGAATGACGAGTGGTAATAGAGACCCTGCAGGACGTGTATGTGAAACTTTTGCGCGCGCACAGGTAGAACAAGAAGACACAAAATCCAATACATCCTGACGCAACCTTGGCCACCAAAAACGACGAGACAATAGTTCCAAGGTTGCTTTACTACCCGGGTGCCCAGCAAGTGCCGAATTATGATGTTCCTTTAATAATTCGAAACGTAAGTTCAACGGTACAAACAATTTCTCTGAGGGGCAAGAGACCGGGGCGTCCCCCTGGGCCTCTAACACCTTCCCCTCCAAAACAGAGTGTACCGCAGAAACAACCACTCCTCTTTGAAGAATGGGTACCGGATCACTCACATTACCCCCTCCAGGGAAACAACGAGATAGTGCATCAGCCTTGGTGTTCTTTGCCCCAGGACGATAGGTAATAACAAAGTTAAACCTGGTAAAAAATAGCGACCACCTAGCCTGTCTAGGGGTGAGACGCTTAGCTGATTCGAGGTACAGAAGATTTTTGTGGTCCGTAATTACAGTGACGGGGTGGACTGCCCCCTCTAAGAAATGACGCCACTCCTCAAACGCAAGTTTAATAGCTAATAGTTCCCTATTGCCAATATCGTAGTTCTTTTCTGCTGCAGATAGTTTTTTAGAAAAGAAAGCACAAGGACGCCATTTGCCAGGAGACGGACCCTGAGACAGCACCGCCCCCACTCCCACCTCTGACGCATCGACTTCAACAATAAAAGGCTGAGAGACATCAGGTTGGACCAGTACAGGTGCTGAGGTAAACCTCTCCTTTAGAGAGGAAAAAGCAACTTTAGCGGCGTCAGACCATTTAGAAAAATCAGTCCCCTTCCTAGTCATGTCAGTAAGCGGTTTTACAATAAGTGAATAATTTTTAATGAATTTCCTATAGAAATTCGCGAAGCCCAAGAACCGTTGTAGTGCTTTGAGGTTCTCAGGAAGATCCCAATCTAAAATTGCCTGGACCTTCCTAGGATCCATACGGAAACCTGACGCAGATAAAAAATAACCCAGGAATTGTATCTCCTGAACGGCGAAGACACATTTTTCAATTTTAGCATATAATTCATTCGTCCGTAGGACCTGCAGTACTTGTCTGACATGCACCTCATGTGTTTTCAGATCGGACGAATAAATTAAAATATCATCTAGGTATATTACCACAAACCTGCCGATTAGATGACTAAAAATGTCATTAACGAAATGTTGAAAGACGGCAGGAGCATTGGTCAGACCGAAAGGCATAACTAGATTTTCATAATGCCCCTCAGGGGTGTTAAACGCTGTCTTCCACTCATCCCCCTCCTTAATACGAATCAGATTGTAGGCACCCCTAAGATCAAGTTTGGAGAACCACCTAGCACCCGCAATCTGATTAAACAGGTCAGGAATGAGAGGAAGAGGGTATGGGTCTCGGATGGTTATCTGATTTAATTCGCGAAAATCTAAGCAAGGACGCAGGCCCCCATCTTTCTTTTTAACGAAGAAAAACCCTGCAGCCACGGGTGAAGAAGAGGGTCTGATGTGTCCCTTAGCCAAGCTCTCGGAGATATAATCTTTCATGGCTTGTCTCTCTGGACCCGAAAGATTATATAACCTGGTCTTGGGTAATTTTGCGCCGGGAATAAGGTTAACCGGGCAATCATAAGGACGATGAGGTGGTAACTTCTGACAACCCTTTTCAGAAAAAACATCCTCAAAGTCCGAAATAAATGTAGGTAGGGTAGTTATGGAGGCGACTAAGCAATTGCTATTTAAGCAATTTTCTCTGCACTGCTCACTCCACTCCAATATCTCCCTGGCCTGCCAATCCACCACTGGATTGTGCGCTACCAACCAGGGAAGACCCAGCACTACCGGAGTGGGAAGCCCCTCCAGAACATAACCTGAAAGCATCTCGTTATGGTGGTCCCCTACCCGAAGGTGTAAATTATGAACCATGTGCGTGAGGTTTCTCTGAGACAGGGGAGCAGAATCAATAGCGAATATGGGAATGGGTCTCTGTAAAGTACAGAGAGACAAACCCAAAGAGCGGGCAAAATGGGCATCTATCAAATTTACCCCTGCTCCACTGTCTAGAAAGAAAGAAATAGTCTCCGTCTTATCACCAAAAATAATAACCGCTGGCAACACAAATTGCGATGTACGTATGGAGGAAACGTATACCCCCCGGCTGACATCCTCCACACAGCCTGGGGTTAGTAGTTTTTCCGACGGTCTTTTGTTTCTGAGGAAAGAAGGACAGACATTAATGAAATGACCCCTCTCCCCACAAAAAAAACAAACCCCACGTCTACGGCGAGCCTCAGGAGGACGGACCTGACGAGTAGTTCCTCCTAGCTGCATAGGCTCGTCTAAGTCCGTACAGACTAACTGCTGCTTGGGAGGGGTTACCAATTGCTCCGGTTTTTTCAACCTGACCCTAAGGCGTCTATCTATTCGGATAGAAAGGGACATAACCGCATCAAGGGAAAAGGGGGTCTCATATAATGCAAGCGCATCCTTAACCCTTTCGGATAACCCAGAGCAGAACTGACTCCTGAGAGCCGGGTCGTTCCATTGGGTATCCGTAGCCCACCTACGGAATTCAGAGCAATACTCCTCTACCGGCCGCTCTCCTTGTAAGAGTCTCCGTAATCTTGATTCAGCCAGGGCGACTCGGTCAGGATCATCATATATGAGACCCAAGGCCCCAAAAAACTCATCCACTGACCGAAGAGCCTGGGAATCAGTAGGTAAAGAGAACGCCCAGGACTGCGGATCCCCCTGCAGCAGGGAAATAACAACCCCCACCCGCTGATCTTCATTACCAGAGGAGTAAGGGCGCAGTTTAAAATATAACTTACAGGCCTCACGGAATATCAAAAACTTGTCCCTTCCCCCAGAAAATCTGTCAGGGAGAGGGACCTTGGGTTCCGCAACAACCTGGTTACCAGTAGCAACCGCTGGGCTTGCAGTCAGTTGTAATTGCTGCTGTTGCTGGAGGACCGACGCCTTCAATCCTACCACCTCCAAAGACAGGCCATGAAATTGTTTGGATAGAGCAGCAATTTGATCCATACTGGATTCTAAGTAGGTAAAAAAAAAATTTTTTTTTTTTTTTTTTTTTTTTTACCTACACAAAAATAATTGGCCAGAGATAATGTAACGACCGACGACACGCACAGGGAGGAAAACAGGGAAAGCCCTGCCCAAGGGAGAGGGAAAGGTGGTGACCCCTAACTCACCTTGCGGCTGGCACCTGACTGCCCTGACGTCCCTAGACGGGTTCCTCACCCGTGCGGCGATCGCGTGCCTAAACCCTGGCTTTCCCTAATATGAGCCCTGGATAGTGAACAGGCCGGTGGGATCGCTAGTCCACACCACTATCACTAAGAGGGAAACACCAGGGAGAGGACAGACAAAACATACAAACACATACACCCAGGTGGGCGACCACAATAAACCAAAAAGGTCCAACAGGGATCTGGAGGGTAGCGTACTGGACCAACTACCAGCGAACGCAGCAACACAGCTCCAGAAGGTCAGAATAGATGTCCAGGCAGGAAGCTCTATCTCTGGCAACCAGAGAAGTGTGAGAGAGAAATATAAGGAGGTCTGGGAGTGCTGGACAAGGAACAGCTGAGGAGAAGGAGCTACGGATCCCTGAGTGAGCCAAAAGGGTTTGCTATGCAAACCCAGAAAGCTACCATAAGGAAAACAGCCCTATCTTAAATAGAGCGTGCAGCCAAACGCTGCGACTTCCTGACCCCGGGTATAACGGAGTCAGGCGTGGTCCTCGACACCCTCGTGACAGGGGGTTCAGAGAGAATATCTTTATGAATGAGCGTTTAAGACATCTTCTCTTATTCACATACCACTGCTCACAAAAAGTTAGGGATATTTGGCTTGTGGGTGAAATTTCAGGATGAATCTAAAAAGCACTCTAACCTTTACAGGTGAACTTAAAGTGACCTTCTCTAACCTTTTGAATGCACATGTCCAGCTGTTCAGTGTTTCAGTACTTTTTGCACAACTTGCTGTTCTCTAACAAGGAGCTTAATGGCAAAATTCACAACAGGTGTTTGATCCATGGATCGCCCAATAAATTTCCTGGTTCAATTAGAATTGGTATTTAATCAGTCCTCCTCATCATGATGTTCACATTTTGATATCATGAGACCAAGACAACACCTAACAATTGATCAACAGTACCCCGCTACTGCGAGACTTCAAGCAGGATGTTCTCAGACGGAAGTGACAGAAAGGCATAGAAGTGGACGTCCCAGACTGGCCAGATCCCACACTGATGACTGCTTCATTGTGAACAATGCCCTGCGGAACCGGATAATGAATGCCACACAACTCCAGGCACATTTAAGGGAGGTGAGAGGCACCTAAGTGTTATGTCAGACCGTTCGAAACCATTTACATCAGCGTGGTCTGCGTGCTAGATGACCTGCAAGGGTACCTGACCACACCACCAGACACAAGCGTCATCATCGTCTTGCATGGGCCAGAGAGCATCTACGCTGGACGAGGGACCAGTGGGCCTTAGTGCTTTTCACTGATGAAAGTCGATTCATGCTGAGCAGAAATTATTGCCACCAACGATGTTGAAGATGTCAAGGAGAGCGCTGTGCATCAGCCACTGTTGTCACCAGACCAGACGAGCCTTTGGTGGTGTCCCACACTTTGTGAATGGTACAGTGACAAGCCCATACTACTACTAATTTCATCTTCTTGGATGACATTTCGTCAGCTCATCGAGGTCACATCATTAGGGGACGGCTGCTGGGGACTGGGGTACCTCAAATGGAGTTGGCTGCACTTTCTCCAGACCTGAATCCCATTGAAAACCCATGGGATCAGCTGAATCGCCGTTTAGAGGCTCATACCCCAGAACCTCAATGACCTGAGGGCCGCCCTTCAAGAACAGTGGGATACCATGCCTCAGCAGACAATAGGTCGGCTTGTGAATAGCAGCAGACGTCGTTGTCAAGCTGTAATTGATGCTCAAGGCCACATGACAAGTTATTGTGACATTGACATTTTTTGTGGGGGTATACCCACCACTGGTGTTGGCTTTTGTTTCAATAAATTGTTTGAGATGAGGAAATCGCGGTTGCTGCTTCTACTTAAATGCCTTACTTTCATGATATAATATCACTGTAGTGTGAACGTTTTACGTTTTCCATAAATGTCACTTGAAAGCCAAAAATCCCTAACTTTTTCTGAGTAATGTTTATCTGCTGCACTGATGTGGTGGTCTGGTCCTTCCTCTTTCTATAGGAAAAGAGAAGTAAACATAGTTTGCACACAGAATTAATAATATGCTGTGGTATCGCTTCTTGTAATCAGGAGCGCTTGACTGTGATATGTGATGAAAAGTATGGCCACCTTTAGGATGGGGCTACACGGTGATCTTGGCTAAAACACCCTTCACGTGACTAAGGATCGCTGTGTAACAGTGCAGCCATGGAAAATAATGGAGTAGAAGCATGACTCACAAACTGTTGCAATCCCAGAATTGCAAAAAATTGAGCAAGGATGTTGGATTTTGCAGTGCAACCCCCATTAATTTCTATGACTGCACTGCTACTCAGCGATCCTTGGTTGTGGCCAAGCTCACCGTGTAGCGCCAGCGTTAAAGAAGTCCTCCAGGTAAAGTTGGGGAGTGATGCTCAAGTAGTGATTTTGAGTTGGGGAGTGATGCTCTTCTTATCAACTCCTGTGGCCTCATTGTGAACATGTAGGGCTGTTCTCTCCTTCACATGGCCTGACCCAGACCCTCGTTACTAGGCCCTTAGGGCACGACCACACTGTTCAGTCTGCCTGCATTGTTATTAGCTGTGCTGTGCTTCCATTAGCAATTCAGATCGACTAAACAGTGTGGTCTTCATTAGCTTAAAGGGGTTTTCCGAGATTTTAATACTGGTAACATATCCTCGGGAAACCTGGGACCCCCCCCCCCCCATCAGCTGCTCGAGAAGGCAATGGTGCTAGCAGTAGATCGGTCATGTAGCCTAGGAGCAGCTCAGCCCCATAGAAGTGAATGGGGCTGAGTCGCAATACAAAGCACTGCCACTATACAATGGACTGCTGTGCTTGGTGAGCGGAGAGAAGGCTGCGGCATTACTGTGAGCACCGGTGCCTTCTCAAGCAGGTGATCGGTGGGGGTCCCGGGTGTCGGACTCCAGTTGATCCGATACTGATGACCTATCCTGAGTCTTGGAAAACCCTTTTACCCAGAACCTGCTGAGGCCAACACGGCCACGTCTCAACTGTGACACAACGGTGCTATTTGGTCGTACCCTTAAGCCACACTGTTCATGGTCCGCCTCCACCTGCTCTTTTTTAAGACTCATTTACACATCAGGGTTTTGGTCACTGATTTCCATCAGTCATTGTGAGCCAAAACCAGGATTGGAGCCTCCACAGACATAAGTTTTAATAGAAAGATCTGCACTTGTTCTGTGTTTAGAGCCACACCAGGCTCAAAATCACTGATGGAAATCACTGACCGAACACTGATGTGTGAATGAGACATAACACAGGTCAATACAGATCCTTACATAAAACTGCCGGACCTCTGTAAGACCTCATGCCGTATTACAGATCCATTATATCCACCCATAGAAATCTGTGGATCTATATACTTTACTTCCATGTGGCTTTAATTTAATACAGAGTCATACGGAGGTTTATTCACAGATTTTGCATGCATTTATATGGGATCCATGAGAAAAGACTGCATAGTTTCAGACGAGCAAGTTGACTGCCAGAAACATGCTCAGTGTGGGAGCCCGATTTCCCGTCCTGGACTCTGGATATCACGGCATTATAACGATTTACAATGCGTTGTGTCCCTGCTCAACCTCAACTGTAATGAATTGTAGTGACGGCATTATGTCAGTACAATTGCAGATGATGTCGGGTAGAGACACACAGCATTATAAATCACTATAATGCAGTGACATCCCATTACAAAGATGGAAAAATCACACTCCCACACTACGCGTGTTTCTCGCAGTCAACTTGCTCGTCTGAAACTGGCCTTAAAGAGGTATTGACCTCTAGAGGTATACTGGGTGTATTTATCACTCCCCCATGCCAGAAAGCATAAAAAAAGTTGCGAACCTTGTGTTTGTGACTTTTTAATCGCCACTGCAACAAATTTATGTTGTATATATCGTTTCTATGCTGCCCTCAGCACTTGTCAAAAATAAAGCGCGCCAAGCACAGGGAGTGTCCTGGCATGAATAAAGACAGAAATCTACGACAGCTTGGAGCTTCCATAGATTTCAGTCTAGCGCACGCCCTGCTGGAGGATGCGCCAAATCTATGACGAGGCCCCGATCTTCATAAATGTCCCCGATTAGGTTTTCCAAAGCTCCGCAATACAGAGACACCCGTGTCATGCTGTAAGGCTCCATATGCATGACTTTGTTGTGTGCCTGAGGCATAAGAACTAGAGATGAGCCAAGCGACTTCAGACGCTACATACGAAGTCACGTTGCTAAAAAATTCATTATAATACTGTACGGAAATTAGTCTCCGTACAGTATTAGAATGTGTGGGCTCTGATGAGCCGAAGTAAGTGAGACAAGTCGCTTGAGACTTTGTTGAATAACTTTGATAATTGATTATTACAGTGAAAAACCTTGGAACGGAACTCAGCTTCGGTTCTAAGGTACCACTCAGAACCAAGGCCGAGTTTGGTTCCAAGTTTTAAAATGGTAATAATCAATTATCGACGTTATTCAACGAAGTCTCGCATTACTTCGGCCCATCAGAGCCTATACATTCTAATACTGTACGGAGATTCCTCTCCGTACAGTATTATAAATAATTTTTTAGTGAAGCGACTTCGAATTAAGCATCCAAAGTCGCTTCGCTCATCTCTAATAAGAACCAATTTATCCCGAGTCTAAGGCCGCGTTTACATCTCTGTTTCGGAGGTCCAGCAGCCTGATCCGGCACAAATGGCAGCTGTCGGCTGGACAAAAAAATCCATGCAATGGTTTTTATCTGGCCAAAACTAATAAATCACTGCAAAGGGGCACTGCAAAATATGCAACGCTAGATGTTAAAATGAGACTTTAGCCAATATATTCCGGTCAAGAACATATCGGATCCTGCGCACCCCGTCAAGGTATCTCAGTTGGTGCGTAACTTACCACTAAACCTACCTTTAGGCTCCATTCACACGTCCGCAAATGGGTCCGCATCCGTTCCGCAATTTTGCGGAATGGGTGCAGACCCATTCATTTTCTATGGGGACGGAATGGATGCGGACAGCATACAGTGTGCTGTCCGCATCCGCATTTGCGGAGCTCGGCCCCGATCTTCGGGTCCGCAGCTCCGCAAAAGATAGAACATGTCCTATTCTTGTCCGCAAGAATAGGCATTTCTATAGGGGTGCCGGGCGGGTGTGTTGCGGATCCGCAATTTGCGGGTCCGCAACACACCACGGACGTGTGAATGGAGCCTTAGTGTGGGAACACTGTCTGATAGGTGCTGAGGTCCAACTCACAGCCAAACTACCACAAACCTCCAAGGTAAGATCCCAAATACAATAGGAGGAGGGAGGAGGGAGGAGGCAGTGCACCTTTGCAGTGATTTATTTATTTGTGCTCGGATCGACTATCAGAATGACAGTAACCTAAACATAGCAGTAGAGTAGTGGCGGAACTGCTGTAAAGGGTAGCCTAAAGGGGGCCACCCTGTAAGTAAGGATGATATGAGGGTTGGGTGGGAGGGGCATGACGCTGCTGTGAACGTGATGCGAACGTAGCTGACAGGGGGGAGGGTACGCAGTGCTTTATATACGATGTGCGGGAGCCTCCCCTCCCACAAATACGGCAACTACGTTGCCTACACTTGTGCTCGGATCGACTATCAGAATGACAGTAACCTAAACATAGCAGTAGAGTAGTGGCGGAACTGCTGTAAAGGGTAGCCTAAAGGGGCCAAAAATACAAGACTCAGTAGTAGAGAAAACAGGGAACTGTTATTACAATAACATCATGACAGCAAATTCTGAAAGCCAAAGACATGTCTCGTTTAGGGTAGGGTATGTAACGAGTGTACCATGGCGATTTCCAACGACCCGGTTCTTAACAATGTGAACAGGTACATTGTACCTGATGCGGCCGAGGCGGCTCCTATTCTGGATGAGTGGCCGGCCATTCTTAACGGATCGATATCTAACTAAGGCGATAAACACGTGTGTACTTTAGGGATATATGAATGCTTAGGGGCCGGAGTTGTATGCTAATACGAGGGGAGTTAGGTGGAGCGCATTTGATGAATTCCGACCGTACGTTAAAGACTGCCACTGGACACCACTTGTTACCCGTAGGGAAGAACTTCAACTTTATGGTTTCGCCTGGTTGTGTGGTTTTGTATGATCAAGTGTAGGACGTGGAGGAACCTAGGCATTTGGTTGTTGTTTTAGCACGAAGGTACTGCTAGTGATGGGGCACGTGAATTTCCCAGGTCGCAGGAACCCCTGGAAACATAAATACAGGGCTGTTTTGACCAAAGCGTAAGTCCTTAACCAAAGGGGTTTGCACATAACGTAATCAACATGGATTTAACATTTCACCTGAGAATGGTTTCCTGGAAATCTTACTCACGGTTGACGCGTTAAGTATTCCTTTCAAGAATGCACTAATAGGGTGTGCTAAGAATGAAGATGACCTGTCTGGATAGGAAAAATGCCAATGGTGTTGTATCCCGGCTAAATATAACTTGATCGTTCCGTAGGAATGTTTAAGATCTAAGTGGCAAAAATGCGATAAACGTGAGTAGGTATGTGATGTGATTCAACCCTGTTGCGGACAAGACTGTTGAAATCTGGAAACGGGACCAAGCCGTCGCGTAATTACTTGCCGTATTCTTGGATAATGACTTCTGCCTTATTACTGTACCTCCTACGGGAAGATGGACCGATACCCAGGACTTTGGCTGGACACCAACACCCTCAGCCCAAGTTTGTAGATGAAATAAGTATGCCTGAGAGAAGATGATGTCCGCCAAGGCAGGCTTGGGATGACTGCTTATAGGGAAAACAATGAAGACCCGACGACCTAGAAAATAAAAGTCAGAGAAAACAATAACGTGAGAGAGACTCTAATGGCGCAAGCCACGCGTGCGAGTCACCACGAGATAATTGTATTGCGAGCCACAGATGACCGAGCCATGCGAGCGGGTCTGAAGGCAGAAAAGACATCGAACCTACTGGTTGTGGGACCATGCAGCCGGCCTCGACTGGCGGAGTTATGTGTGTAACATTTAATTAGAGAAGCCATGCGTGAGAGACTCTAATGGCGGAGCCATATGTGTAAAATTAACACGGAGAAGCCATACGTGAGAGACTCTAATGGCGGAGCCATATGTGTAAAATGAACACGGAGAAGCCATGCGTGAGAGACTCTAATGGCGGAGCCATGCGTGAGAGACTCTAATGGCTGAGCCATATGTGTAAAATTAACACGGAGAAGCCATGCGTGAGAGGCTCTAATGGCGGAGCCATGCGTGAGAGACTCTAATGGCGGAGTCATGTGTGTAAAACTAGAATGGAGAAGCCATGCGTGAGAGGCTCTAATGGCGGGGCCATGCGTGAGAGACTCTAATGGCGAAGTCATAAGTGTGACACTAAACGGAGAAGCCATGCGTGAGACTAATGGCGGAGTCATATGTGTAAAACTAAAACGGCAAAGTAATGCGTGAGAGACTCTAATGGCGGAGTTATATGTGTAACACTAAAACGACGAAGTAATGCGTGTGAGACTAACGACGGAGTTATATGTGTAACACTAAACGGAGAAGCCATGCGTGAGAGACTCTAATGGCGGAGCCATGCGTGAGAGACTCTAACGGCGGAGCCATGCATGAGAGACTCTAATGGCTGAGCCATGCGTGAGAGACTCTAATGGCTGAGCCATATGTGTAAAATTAACACGGAGAAGCCATGCGTGAGAGGCTCTAATGGCGGGGCCGTGCGTGAGACTCTACTGGCGAAGTCATAAGTGTGACACTAAACGGATAAGCCATGCGTGAGACTAATGGCGGAGTCATACGTGTAAAATTTAAAACGGAGAAGCCATGCGTGAGAGGCTCTAATGGCGAAGTCATATGTGTAAAACTAAACGGAGAAGCCATGCGTGAGACTAATGGCGGAGTCATATGTGTAAAACTAAAACGGCAAAGTAATGCGTGAGAGGCTGTAATGGCGGAGTTATGTGTGTAAAACTAAAACGGCGAAGTAATGCGTGAGAGACTCTAATGGCGGAGTTATATGTGTAAAACTAAAACGGCGAAGTAATGCGTGAGAGACTCTAATGGTGGAGTAATGTGTGTAAAACTAAAACGGCAAAGTAATGCGCAAGAGACTGTAATGGCGGAGTTATATGTGTAAAGCTAAAACGGCGAAGTAATGCATGAGAGACTCTAATGGCGGAGTAATGTGTGTAAAACTAAAACGGCGAAGTAATGCGTGAGAGAAAATAATGGCGGAGTTATATGTGTAACACTAAAACGGCGAAGTAATGCGCGAGAGACTCTAATGGCGGAGTTATATGTGTAAAACTAAAACTGCGAAGTAATGCGCGAGAGACTCTAATGGCGGAGTTATATGTGTAAAACTAAAACTGCGAAGTAATGCGTGAGAGACTAATGGCGGAGTTATATGTGTAAAACTAAAACGGCGAAGTAATGCGTGAGGGACTCTAATGGCGGGGTTATATGTGAAACACTAAAACGGAGAAGCCATGTGTGAGAGACTCTAATGGCGGAGTTATATGTGAAACACTAAAAATGGAGAAAGCCATGCGTGAGAGACTCTAATGGCGGAGCCATGCGTGAGAGACTCAAATAGCGGAGTCATATGTATACAACTAAAACGGAGAAGCCATGTAGAGGAGTCATATGTGCGTGCTAAACTGGAGAAGCCATGCGTGGTAGACTAATGGTGGAGTTCTGTGTGCAACACTAAAACGGATAAGCCATGCGTGGGCGACTAATAGCAGATGTTTTTTTTTTGTTTGTTTTTTTCACTTATGCGGCACCAATAGGACTCGCATAACCATGACCATCTCCGACAATGAACTTGAGACCCTAACCAGCCTACAACTGTATAGTACCCCTAATGGACAACACGAAGAACGGTCACCGGGCCCCGAAGCCAAGGGACCGAACTGGATGACCTCATGGTGACGATGAGAAGTTGAACATGAGCCAGACCTGATGGAAAAAAGCATGGACAGTAGTGATTCGAACCACGTGCACAACCGAAACATTAATCAACCGCGAACCGCGAAATTGAACAGATGGGAGAAACCAAGGGCCAGAGGCATTGCAGCTCGCTAAGAGAAGACCCTTGTCGTGGCAAACGAATGACCAACTTGTGAACATAGTAGGAACACACTCTTATAGGCCTAGAAATGAAAAGAAATACAGCTTTAGTGGAAGCAGAGTATAACACATGATGTACGAACAAGTGCGTGAATGCAGCACTGGATGTGAGTGGTGCCTAAAACATGGAATGGGCACAGCTCTGAGTATGAGTATGAAAAGCATGGTATAAAGCAGTCTTATGAATGCAATCTGAAGTGAGCCGAGTATTGATGGAATGCAACCGCGGACGCATAAACGCAGCTCAGCAGTGAAAGGCGCATGGGACAAAAAGTAAATGCAGACGAACGGACGTGGCTTTGAAGGTAACAATCCTAACCACAATCATTCGACCATTAGTGCCCAACCCCCTTGACCCCAGAGCGCTATAAGTCACAAACCGTGGAACCACGTCTGATCCCACCGTGAATGCCAGCCCTCGCCTGACACCTTCTGCCATTTTTTTTCTCTCTCACCTCGTATTGGCCTAAGAAACACGTGAACGTGGTTGACCATAACCCTGATGCAACGCCAATTGATAGACATAGTGCACCTATGAACATGCATGTAACCGCTGACGCGTGCTTGCCCGTAAAGTAGTGTTTACAGAATAAACACTTTTACATGCCAGAACATCGGAACTCAATCACAGATGCCTTGACCCTATCTGCTAGGGCCACCATACATGGACCACTGATGCACACTACCCAACATGTTTGGCGCTAACTGCGGATGTGCGCCACACACGTAGAACAGGAGACCGTTAAACATTTATTTTTTATTTTTTATCACATTACCAATCACTTGAACACAGCGTGCGAAGCTAGGGCCACTGCAGACACCCGCCCCGCATATAACCAAGTATCAGCAACATGCAAACACACGTACTCTAAGCACGTGCAACCCCAATACTGGGCAGGACGAACGAACTAACAACCATCGTTCGACCATTAGCGCCCAAGCTCAGCTCCATCCCAGAGCGCCACATGTCGCCAACCACAGCGTGGGTCCCATATGAACCACTCTGATCCTACCATAAATACCAGCGCACTCCTGAGACCTTCTGCCGTCGCCCCGCCATAAGGAGCCTCCACGCCAGCTGCTGTATGCTAGAGCTGACCCAGGTAGTGAAATCAGCTGAAACAACCCTACCGTGGTATATTTAGACAAGCACTTACGTATAGTTGATAAGCTTGTATGGCACTGATACAGTATATGGGCCCTGTATGTATGGGCTGTTATGCAGTTGTGACATGATATGGGCACTGATTGGTGACCACTATATTTGTGTGCCCACTGATGGCCACTGAAATGGCTGCTATATTTGTAAGAACACTGAATTGTGGTGTTACATTCCTATGGGTACTGTTAAGTGCTTTCTACATATGTGATGGTATTAAAAATGTGCATAATGTTAACATTTAGCAACCATTTGGTGGACATAATGTCAGCAAGTTGTTTTCATAGACTGCCATTTTAGCCTATGGCTTGAAATAACACTTAATGGGTTTTAGACAAAACCTAATTGTGTCCACTATTATGTAGTTGCTAACATTTACCCATACAGTTAGGCGTGAAATCAGAGCCGGTATCTGCCGTGCAGGGAGTTTGAGGCAGCTGCACAGAGAGCCGATTGTGCCGAGCCGCATGTGACAGAGCCAACGCTGCCCGGACGTGGGGCTCGGCTGTCAGAAGGAAGAGCACGCAAGGCCGGACTTACCCTACCCGAACCGGACGCACACGCCGACGAACGATGTGGGAACTCTGCTGGCCGTACGTTGGGGCGCAGAGGACGCTGACCCCGCTCGTGACCCGGAAGTGAAGATGCGCCTGCGCATGACGCTGCTGTGAACGTGATGCAAACGTAGCTGACAGGGGGGAGGGTACGCAGTGCTTTATATACGATGTGCGGGAGCCTCCCCTCCCACAAATACGGCAACTGCGTTGCCTACACTTATTTATTCTCATAGTTTCATCCACACATTATTCCATCTTGTGTAGGATATTTTGTGGCACATGTGGTCCTCTGCCGACATCCTTCATTGTATGCATTATTTGCTGGGGATTGCTGTTTGCTGTGGATCACATGTGGAGGTTTTGCTCCCCCGGTTATAAATCCGCTACAGTATTTGGGGTTCTGAGCATTTCCTCCCATTAAGACCACTTTATTCAGTGATTTCTCTTGCTGAAACCCAGCATTTATGCTGGCAATCAACCAGATAACCCCTGGACCTTATTGCAGTCAATGGGAATATGGTGGTGAAGTAGATGATCTCACCACGCCAGATCTGTGAGATCAGATCATAGCAACCCAGTTTATATAAGTAAGAGATTTAAAGGGGTTGTGCCATCGCTTTAATCGCTAGAGTCCAACCTCTGGGACCCACAGCAATTCCGAGAACAGGGGTCTGCAAGTACCGGCTAACTGCCCCATGAGAATGGAGCGGTCCCAAAGCTCGGACCCACAGCGATCAAACATTTATCCTGTGAATAGGGGGATGAGTGTTATTAGTGAGTCATGACACAACCCCTTTAACTAATGAAGTGGATTAGCCTCTGAATAGGGTCTTTGTGACTGGTAAGATTTATGGTGAATATTTGTGTCTGTAGCTGCTTGGCGACTGCGCTGCTCTGACTTTTACTAGTTTACTAATCTGTGGGTAAAATTCCAGAGACATAAGTAATGCCGTTCCAGAATTTCCTACCTCGGCTACCTGTCATCCTGGCATCATGTGAGCATTACTGATCTGTATTTCATTATTTCACTTATAGAGGACCTGTCCCCTCTCCTGACCTGCCCCCCATGTAATAACAATTCTGGAGCATCTATTTCTATGTTGTACAATTTCTCTATTACTCCTGCTAGAAGTTATCAATGAATTGTTAGCAGTTTGCAATGAAGGTCCAGTTGGTGTGTCCTGCACAGTCTGACACTGGCAGTGCTGTTTGGATAATGGCAGACTGTGCAGAGGGACCCCCCTCCCTTCCCAACTGGATCTTCACTGGTAATTCATTCATAAATTCCTGGAGGAAAAATAGAGGAAGGACACAATATTGAGTTAAAAATGATATATGCTCCAGCACTATTACTACATGTAAATGGAAGCATTTACAAGAACAGACATGTCAGGAGAAGGGACAGGTCCTCTTTTATTAGCCACCATCTTTCCATGAGGAAGTGACACTTGTATATTTTCCCTTCCTTCTCAGGGACATTTTTTAATTAGATTTGTTTCACTTATGAAAAAATGAAATAGGCAGTCATTGTTTAAAGGGGTTGGCTCATCTGAGATATTGAAGTCATATCACTAGGGTATGTCATCATGTACCATCATATACAGTATGCTATGGCACCTCTGGGACCCTCTCCTATCTCTAGAATGGGTCCTCCAAAGCGAAGGAAAGCCCACTGCGCATGCGCAGCTTGCTGTACATTCATTGCTATGGGAGTTCCAAAAACCAGTGCACTAGGCTATTTTCAGAAGTCCCATAGCGGTGAATAGAGAGTCCACCACACAAGAGCAGCCACTGCTGGGGGACTGCCGTAAATAGCCTTCGGGTGCCGCATTCTGACGATAAGAGCGGGTCCCACTAAGCCTAGGGCCCCCCCCCCCCGCGACAAGCAGTCCTGCAGTGACGGACCTAGCGCTCTTATTTTCTGCAGCGCTTTACAATTCGTGAACATGGGTCACTAGAGACCTCTTTGGGCATCTTTGTGCACTAAACAGGGAGGCAAAAGTTTCCAATGCATGAGATGTCTCAGTACTCTTAACTGGTCAAAAGGGCTTATGTGGGAGCGTCGTGGTCCTGCAGTGATGGAGCCAGCAGCGCATGATATTGTGAGGCCCTTATGCACACTATGTACCGTGGTACACTGGTCCAGGTAGAGAAAGGAGAGGCGTCGTCACCATCATGGGGGAGGTAGCGGGCTTGCTGAAGAGGCGGGTTTGGGCTCTTTGTAAGGTAAGAAATGCGTTGCTGGGCTCTTTGTAAGGGCTCATGCACACGAACGCATCCGAGCCGAGTCCGCTTTGCGGACAAGAATAGGCATTTCTATTACGGGTGGCCCGTTTCATTCCACAAATTGCGGAATGCACGCGGGTGGCAGCCGTGTTTTGCGAATCCGCAATTTGCGGACTGCAAAACACGGCAAAGTCGTTTGCATGAGCCCTAACACAGAAGGCATGTTTTAAACCAAGTATGAGTGCAAAACAGCATTAGTTATATAGATGAAATATTGCTGATAGATTCCCTTTAAAAATTTTAAAAAAACACAAAAAAATTTAAATCACCCCCCTTTTCCTACTTTACATAAAAATAACCAATAAAAAAAAATTCCCACATTCGAAAATCTCAGAACTATTAAAATATAAAAATGTTATTCCTGCATGGTGAATGCCGTAACGGGAAATGCCATCCTGCCCCCAAAAATTCAATAAAAAGTCATCAAAAAGTGCTATAAATACAAAACCTGAAAAATCATGGTGAAAATGCGGTTTTATTTTTATATAACCCGACAAAGATTTTTTTTTCTGTTTTTCAATAGAGGGTATAGTAAATGAAATGGCGCCGTTAAAAATACAACTTGATCCGGAAAAATAAAATGCCCCCGTAAGGCTGTGTGAATGGAAAAGCAAAAAAGTTATGGCAGAGAGTTGAAAATGAAAATGCAAAATTGAAACTTGGCCTGTTCCATAAGGGGTTAAAGTGGTATTCCAGCTTTAGGGAACTGTTTACATTTGGCCAGTACTGCACCTTAGCTAAATAAAGAAAAATCCACTTACCTGCTCCCCGACACTCAGTTCCAGGGCAGAGGATCCTCTCAACAACGTTTCTGGTCCCCAGCTTGTACACATCCAGATGGGGTCACTTTTGCCACTGCAGCCAATCACTGGCCTCAGTAGTGATGTGTCCCCAAGCGGCATGTGACCCATTAGTGACATGCCGCTTGGGGACATGTCACCGCTGAGGCATGTGACCCTGTCCGAATGTGTACAGGCCTGGGACCAGAAGAATCTCTGAGAGGAACCAATGCACTGGATCTGTGCGGTGGGGATCAGGTAAGTGGACTTTTCTTTGTTTAGTTAAGGCACAGTACTGGCCAAATGTAAATAGTTCCCTAAGGCCGGAATACCACTTTAAGGCCAAGGACATAGCACTATTTCGGTCAGTATTTGTAAGTCAAAACCAGGAGTGGATCCAAATCATGGAAGAGGTGTGCTTCCGGTAAGGTAAGTTATGTGACATCACAACCAGGAGGTGGGCAAAGGGGCCCACATTCCAAAGAGCACCTTTAGGATTTCACAGGTCATTTACCTACTTACCACACATTAGGGCTCCTAGAATGCCAGGGCAGTATAACTACCCCACAAGTGACCCCATTTTGGAAAGAAGACACCCCAAGGTATTCCGTGAGGGGCATGGCGAGTTCCTAGAATTTTTTATTTTTTGTCACAAGTTAGCGGAAAATTATGATTTTTATTTTTATTTTTCTTCTTACAAAGTCTCATATTCCACTAACTTGTGACAAAAAATAAAAACTTCCATGAACTCACTATGCCCATCACGAAATACCTTGGGGTGTCTTCTTTCCAAAATGGGGTCACTTGTGGGGTAGTTATACTGCCCTGGCATTTTAGGGGCCCGAATGCGTGAGAAGTGGTTTGAAATCAAAATCTGTAAAAAATGGCCGGTGAAATCCGAAAGGTGCTCTTTGGAATGTGGGCCCCTTTGCCCACCTAGGCTGCAAAAAAGTGTCACACATCTGGTATCACCGTACTCAGGAGAAGTTGGGCAATGTGTTTTGGGGTGTCTTTTTACATATACCCATGCTGGGTGAGAGAAATATCTTGGCAAAAAACAACTTTTCCCATTTTTTTATACAAAGTTGGCATTTGACCAAGATATTTATCTCACCCAGCATGGGTATATGTAAAATGACACCCCAAAACACATTGCCCAACTTCTCCTGAGTACGGTGATACCAGATGTGTGACACTTTTTTGCAGCCTAGGTGGGCAAAGGGGCCCACATTCCAAAGAGCACCTTTCGGATTTCACCGGCCATTTTTTACAGATTTTGATTTCAAACTACTTCTCACGCATTCGGGCCCCTAAAATGCCAGGGCAGTATAACTACCCCACAAGTGACCCCATTTTGGAAAGAAGACACCCCAAGGTATTTTGTGATGGGCATAGTGAGTTCATGGAAGTTTTTATTTTTTGTCACAAGTTAGTGGAATATGAGACTTTGTAAGAAAAAAATAAATAAAAAATAAATCATCATTTTCCGCTAACTTGTGACAAAAAATAAAAAATTCTAGGAACTCGCCATGCCCCTCACGGAATACCTTGGGGTGTCTTCTTTCCAAAATGGGGTCACTTGTGGGGTAGTTATACTGCCCTGGCATTCTAGGGGCCCGAATGTGTGGTAAGTAGTTTGAAATCAAAATCTGTAAAAAATGACCTGTGAAATCCTAAAGGTGCTCTTTGGAATGTGGGCCCCTTTGCCCACCTAGGTTGCAAAAAAGTGGCACACATGTGGTATCGCCGTACTCAGGAGAAGTTGGGCAATGTGTTTTGGGGTGTCATTTTACATATACCCATGCTGGGTGAGATAAATATCTTGGTCAAATGCCAACTTTGTATAAAAAAATGGGAAAAGTTGTCTTTTGCCAAGATATTTCTCTTACCCAGCATGGGTATATGTAAAATGACACCCCAAAACACATTGCCCAACTTCTCCTGAGTACGGCAATACCAGATGTGTGACACTTTTTTGCAGCCTAGGTGGGCAAAGGGGCCCACATTCCAAAGAGCACCTTTCGGATTTCACCGGCCATTTTTTACAGATTTTGATTTCAAACTACTTCGCACGCATTTGGGCCCCTAAAATGCCAGGGCAGTATAACTACCCCATAAGTGACCCCATTTTGGAAAGAAGGCACCCCAAGGTATTTCGTGATGGGCATAGTGAGTTCATGGAAGTTTTTATTTTTTGTCACAAGTTAGTGGAATATGAGACTTTGTAAGAAAAAAAAAATAATCATTATTTTCCGCTAACTTGTGACAAAAAATATAAAGTTCTATGAACTCACTATGCCCATCAGCGAATACCTTAGGGGGTCTACTTTCCGAAATGGGGTCATTTGTGGGGTTTTTCTACTGTCTGGGCATTGTAGAACCTCAGGAAACATGACAGGTGCTCAGAAAGTCAGAGCTGCTTCAAAAAGCGGAAATTCACATTTTTGTACCATAGTTTGTAAACGCTATAACTTTTACCCAAACCATTTTTTTTTTACCCAAACATTTTTTTTTATCAAAGACATGTAGAACAATAAATTTAGAGAAAAATGTATATATAGATGTCCTTTTTTTTGCAAAATTTTACAACTGAAAGTGAAAAATGTCATTTTTTTGCAAAAAAATCGTTAAATTTCGATTAATAACAAAAAAAGTAAAAATGTCAGCAGCAATGAAATACCACAAAATAAAAGCTCTATTAGTGAGAAGAAAATGAGGTAAAATTCATTTGGGTGGTAAGTTGCATGACCGAGCAATAAATGATGAAAGTAGCGTAGGTCAGAAGTGTAAAAAGTGGCCTGGTCATTAAGGGTGTTTAAGCTAGGGGGGCTGAGGTGGTTAAAATGGGATGAGTTCCGAAATTGGAGCCATAGCTCCCAGGAGCGCGAGAAAGTTGGTACATGGTTATGGGATTCTAGTGCAAATACCCAGGTTATCCTCAGCAAGCAGTCTGTGGACCTCCATCTGCGGGGAATGATCTGTCTCATTGCTTGTACAAAGGTTCTGAGAACCCCTCTCTTTACCTGTTGGGGCCGTCCTGGGTAAATGGACAGTAGAGCAATCAGAGGGGAGGGAGAGATATTAGAATGGTATAAGGCGTTATATAAAGCAAAGATGTCTAACCATAAGGAGGAAACCCCGGGGCATTCCCACCATATGTGGAGCATAGTGCCCACCGCTGAACTACATTGCCAACAAGTGTCAGTGGCTGAGGGATAAAATCGGTGAACCGTCACTGGGGTCCTATACCATCTTATCAGTATTTTATAATTAAGTTCTTGCAAGCGACATGACGCAGTAGATTTGTGCGTGAACTGAAAAGCTCTGCACCATTGATCAGCGGTTAACAAAGTATTCAAGTCCTTCTCCCAATCAGGAGAAAACTTAGCTCTTGCAAGTTGGGCCGTGAGTGGCCTGTCCCCGATCTCCCTAGCACCCAACATGCCATAAATGAGAGAGATAGCATGTCCAGGACTGGAGTCTGCAAGGCATAGCTTCTCAAAGTCAGTCGAGGGAGCCGATAACTGCGATCCAGGAGCCAAAGAGCGTAGGAAGTTGCGGAGCTGGAAGTAGAGAAACCATTGACCCGGGGAACCCATCAATATGTCAGATAAGTCAGTCATAGGGCGAATACCGGAGTCCCCTAGGAGGTCTTGCACTCTAATCAAGGACGGAGATGTGGCTTGGAAGGCCGGGAGGAGCCCGATCGCCACTGGCACGTCAGGACAACTACCTAAGACCATTAGAGGACCATAGGCCGTGATCAGTCGGAGTTTGGACGCAAACTTACCCCATGATGAAGCAAGCATATGAAGGAGGGAGGAATACTTGGGGTCAAATAGTTGTCTCTGACGGGCAGGCGGCAACCAGAAAACCCCTGTCGCCAGGAGAGGATCCAGGTCATAAACCATCTCCACCCACAATTTCTTGTCTCGGTTATGGAAAAGATCCAGAACACAATTTGCTAACGCTGCTCTGTAGTAGGAACTGAAATTGGGCAAACCCGCTCCCCCTATGTTTTTGGGGCGGGACAAGACACTATAGCTTAGTCTAGCTCTGGTACCTGCCCAAATAAATTGTGAGGCTAGTCTGCGGATCTGGCCAAAAAATGTTTGGGGAATGACACATGGAATCGTTTGAAACAGATATACTAACTTAGGAAGGATATCCATCTTAAGAGCGTTAATCCTCCCAAACCATGAGATTTGAAGAGGAGACCATACCTGTAAGCTGGCCGTAATAGAGCTAATGATAGGTTTATAATTAAGTTTATATAAATGAGTGGGATTGGCCGGTAGACAGATTCCCAGGTGTCTGATATAGAGGGTAGCACAATGAAACGAGAAGGTATCCCTGATGTGGGTGACCTCCCGCTGTGGTAGCGTAACATTCAAAATTTCGGATTTCTGCCCATTCACCTTAAAATTACTAAGGCGGCCGAATGTATCAAATTCTCGTAGGACCGAGGGTAGACCCACCCTCGGAGTCGACAGATACAGGAGGAGGTCATCCGCAAACAGAGACAGCTTGTGCTCAGTGCGTCCCATTTGTATTCCTTTGATGGAAGGGTTGGACTGTAGGGCATTGGCCAGGGATTCCATACACAGAATGTACAGAAAAGGGGAGAGAGGGCATCCCTGACGTGTTCCATTTTGTATCTCGAAGGAACTGGATAGCACTCCATTAACCCTCACTTGGGCCGAGGGGGAGGAGTAAAGTGCCATGATCCTACCAATCATCCTAGTTCCCAACCCTATTCGCTCTAATGCTTTGGAAAAAACTGCCAATTCACCCTATCAAATGCCTTCTCGGCATCAACCGAGAGAAGACAAAGAGGGGTTTTCGAGAGTCTCGCTCTACTTATTATACCTATCGATTTCAGGGTATTTTCTCGTGCCTCCCTTCCGGGGACAAATCCGACTTGTTCCCTGTGGATGCAACTGGGGATATATGGGTGTAGCCTCAATGCCAACAGTTTAGCGTATACCTTCAGGTCTACGTTAAGTAGGGATATCGGACGGTAGTTGGCACATAAGAAAGGGTCCTTCCCTGGCTTGGGTATCACCGTGATGTGGGCACTAAGACACTAAGAGTTTGGTGGGGAAAGGAGCTAATACTGGAGATGTGGTTAAATGCCCACAAGAGGACAGTGGAAAGTTCTTCCCCCAAGATCTTATAGAAACGAGGAGTCAGGCCATCTGGACCTGGGCTCTTCCCAGCTTTATGATCTTTTATGACACCTAAAAGTTCGGGGGCCGAGAAATCGTCCTCCAAACTTAAAGCTGAGTCAACCGGGATGCGTGCCGGACTGAATTGCTGCAGGTATTGCTGCATGTCGGTTAGACAGGACTCGGACTTGGTGCCTCTCCCAGTGTTGAGATTATAAAGTTTCTCATAATAGGCCCTGAATTCAGAGGTAATATCTGACGGGGTACGAACTAGGCCTCTGGAGGGTGAGTTAATGGATGACACATGAGAGAGGGGTAAGCGAGGATGTAAAGCCCTGGCCAACCATTTCCCGCACTTGTCACCATACTCAAAGAAACCATATTTAATCCGATCTCGTAAGCAGAGTGTTTTTTGATCAAGAATCTGAAGAATTTGTTGACAGATTGAGGAAATATCGGCTTTAAGCTGATCAGAGGGGATATTTTTATTTAGGGCTTCTCTACTATCCAGCTTCGCAAGAAGGGTGGTGAGTCGTTTCGATCGCTCCTTTTTTAGTCTGGCTCCGTGTGATATAAAGACACCTCTAAGAACACATTTCAGGGCCTCCCACTGTATAGTCGGTGAGGTTGTGTCTGATTGATGGATCTGAATGAAATCTGTAATACCGGAGCGGATGTCTGATAGACAGACCTGGTCGTTAAGCAGATTGTCATTCAGCCTCCAAGTAAAAAAGCGGTGTCCCAAAGGCGACGGGCTCAAAAGGCCATAAACCGGGGTATAGTCAGACCACAGGAAGCCATCCATAGAGCAACGAGGTTCGGAGTCTAGCAGCTGATGCGAAACAAAAAGGTAGTCTAGTCTACCATAGCTATAATGAGCTTGTGAGTGAAAGCTGTAATCTCTAACCCCTGGATGCAGTACCCTCCACAGATCAACCAGGCGAAGTGAAGCTAGGTCTGTTTTAAACTTGTGTTGGGATACCAAGGAGATCGAGGACTTACCAGTAGAGGAATCCATGGAAGGATCCATTGTCATGTTGAAATCACCACCGAGTATGATAGGGGAACCATCCGCGAGAGAGACGTCTGAGAATTGCCGTTCCGAAGGACACCTGCCCCTGATTGGGAAAATAGAAGTTAGCAACCGTGTAAACAGACTGGTCCACAGACAGCTTGAGGAAAACATATCGCCCTTTGTGGTCAATATCAGAGGATAGTACCACTGGTCGAAAGCCCCTTTGGAAAGCAATGGAAACACCTTCAGACTTTTTCGTGGGATGATGACTATGGTACCAAGTGTTGTAGTAACTATGTGCACATTTGGGTATCGACTGAGCTTTGAAATGGGTTTCCTGAAACATAACTAACATGACACGCTTACGATGGCTAAGATTTGGCTTCTTTTCTCGGGTTTATTGAGTCCTCTAGCATTAAAAGTACAGAAGAAGAGGTGAGACATTACGGACCGCAGAGAAATTCTTCTAAGCGGCTAGGCTGGATAAGCAGTAATCAAGACTAAGGGGGGACCAGTAAGGGCAGAAACACTAGGAAAACAGGGAGGGAAAGTAGGTAGACGTAGACAGGCTCCGGTAAGAGCGAGCCAACTAAAAGGCTCTAGGTAAACTAAAGAGTGACAAAGGTCGCAATCCCTACGTGGGAGGAGAAGAGGTCAAGGGACAGTAAGGAACCTTACTAGTCTCTGGCCACAAAACAACTATGCACTGTAGAGGTGAACAGTGCGAGAAAAACAACAAAAACAGAGATGGAAAGCTGGAACGCAAGAACCATGGACTGTATGTCCAGCCAGGAGACATTCGACTCAGTCTGTGGGTCTTTGATGGCGTCTGGATGACCTCTGCGGCTTCGGGTCTGCCACCTGCCAAGCCTCCCGTCTCTGAGTGGGTGGCACAGTTGGTGGTCGGGGCCAATCAGGGAGGTCCATCATGGGAAGGTCAAAGGTGGCCAGAAACTTCGGGAGGTCCACAAGCGATCTGAAGACTGCCGACTTTCCTTCTTTTTTGGCGATGAGCTGAAATGGAAAGCCCCATCTGTAGATGATAGCATTGTCCCGAAGGGTGATCAGGAGAGGTTTCAAGGCCTTCCGTAATATTAAGGTGCGCCGAGCTAGGTCAGGCAGAATGATAAAGTTAGATGACGCTGTGGAGGATTTCTCTGCTGGTCTAGCGGCTCTGAGGATGGCCTCCTTCTCATTGTAGAAGTGGATACGGCATATGATGTCCCACGGTCGGGCTGGGTCTGATGGCTTCGGGCCTAATGCTCTGTGTATGCTAACTATTTATATAGGCCTGCCGTCTCCTTTGTTCAGTAGTTTGCTGAAATAGCTCTGGGCCCATGCCTCCAGATCAGGTATATCAATTGTTTCAGGAACCCCTCTATACGGAGATTGTTTCTCCTGTTTCTGTTTTGGATCTCTTCTAAGTGGGCCAGTATTTCCTGGAACTGGGCAGTTTGGTCATTTATGACCTTCTGATGTGTCTCCAATGTTGTGAGAATATGTTCTTGGGTGTCCTGTTTATGGGAGGCCTCCATCCTGCTTAGGAGGGCATCTACCTCACTTTTAGTTGGAAGGGCCCGTAGATGAGACTTCCAGTCCCAATCTTCTGGCTGATGGTGGGATAAGGGAGACCCTCCTGACTGGGATGACATGGTGAGGGATGCAGCCCGGAGAGGTGAGGATCTAATGGAAGCCCCAGTGTCTCTGAAGGGAGCAGGGGAAGAAGGAGCCACTGACTTGGGGCTCACCACTGCCGCGTATGAGACTGGTGGATCACTGTGCTTGCCATCCCCCCGATCGCTGAGGTCCGGAGAGGGTGTCTGTGCTCCGGCCGTGTGTAGAGACGCGCTGTGTTACCGCGCCGCCTCCGCCATCTTGGATTCGGCAGATCCCGTGGCAGCCTCTCCTTGCTGGCTGGAGGGGCTGAAATACCAGTCGATTGCTCCCGGATCGCGATCAGCCGGGGTTGAGGTGGAAGCGGGGGCTCTCTTGCGTCCCATAAGGTGAGCTGTAGTGAGGTTTTCGCTCTGTAATGAGGGATAAAGCCGGTGATGTTCAGGAGCTCTGGCGCTATGCTGCCTACTCTGCCATTGGCAAGCTCCGCCCCCTGACATGTCTGTTTTAGTAACTACTTGCATTCCCCATGTAATAACAATTCTGAAGCATCTAAAAGGGGCAGACTGGAAATTCACCTCTCCGGGAAAAAATATGAGAAAGGCTAAATCCATTATGTGAATTTACCCTTACATTAAAAACTGCATGTATGTGTCACGCTAGGGTAGGGAACAGTGCAGCCCTAAATTCCACTCACTCCACTGTCCCTACCTACTTGGACGATAAATGATGGCCCCCAACCAGTCGATGGTCCCTAACCTGGATACGTGCACACAACCTAATCAGGGGGAAGAACGAGTAGTCAGAGAGACTGGGTCAGAACCAGATAGGCACGACAAGGATTAAATCAGAATCAAAAAGCATAACCAATGACAAGCCTAAGTCAAAACCAGTGTCACATCAGAACCAAAACGAAGGGACATAATGTAACACCCCAGAGTTGTGTTACTACACGCCTCTACCCCGCTACTAATTTCTAAGAGCCTGTATATTGTCATCTGACATGATTTTGCTCATGTCTTCACTAATGTGCATACAAAACCATGTTAAACACAATTGTTCTTGTAATTTACCTGGTTACCAGTAAGTGGCAGCAACACTTTGGCAAGGTACAAGTCCCAGTTTAGTGAATTTAAGCTGGAATGGATTATTCCAGCTTAGCTCCCCCTCTGTGGAGAGGTGGGCTGTTCCCACATCCTGCAGCATGGGTGGAGAAGGAAGTTAGAGGTAGTGTAGCCTCCCCCCTGCTAGGGGAAGGCTGTGTGATAGCGTTCAGTGGAACCCTTGCATAGGGAAGACAGCAAGGATCTTGTCTCGGCTGAGACTTGATCATATACCTAGTCTGAGCACCTTAAGCCTCAGCTGGATGAAGAAAACAGAAACTACAACCTCCAGAGTGCCAGGAAGAAAGCATCCCATGAAAATCTATCTGTGCGTTAAGTCCAGAGACCTAGGAGAAGCCATTCCTCCTCAGCTAGTCTGTCCCCATAAAGCAGAAGTTACAGAAAAGTGCAGAAGATTAATTCTTGCCACAATTACAGAGCTACCAAGCAGACGACTTATCCTGCAAGCTCCAGATTTAAAAGCAGAAGTATTTATTCCTGCCAATCATTACCAAAACCTGCTGGTACCAGAGACCAAAGCTGTATACTGCTTGGATACAAGTTATGTAAAGTAAAGAAGCGTTTGAACTTCATCTAAAGGTCTGGACATCATTTATGCTGCAAAATTCCTCTATTACTCCTGCTATCACTACATTCAAATTTATTGCAAGTGAACCAGGAGCCAGGAGTCCAGCCGTATCCAGGTTGGAGACACTGTGACACAATTATCACTACACTAAAGAGACATTATAGGCCATTACACCACTCTGGCATTCCTAATCTGGGGCGTGCGTTATAACACCTTGGAAGGGCCCTGGGATAGTACCCTGCGCATGCTGCAATTGGCGTCACGAACAAATACAGACTATTGTCCACCTGACCCAGCCACTGCATTAAAGTGGCGTCAGCGTACCCGTATCCTGGCCATTGAAATAACTACTGTGTGGGGGCACTAAGGAGACATAACTACTGTGTGGGGGCACTAAGGGGACATAACTACTGTGTGGAGGGCACTAAAGGGACATAACTACTGTGTGGGGCACTAAGTGGACATAACTACTGTGTGGGGGGAACTAAGGACACATAACTACTGTGTGGGTAAACTAAGGGGGCATAACTACTGTACAGGGGCATAAGGGGGCATAAATACTGTGTGAGGGGCACTAAGGGGACATAACTACTGTGTGGGGCACTAAGGAGACATAACTACTGTGTAAGGGCACTTAGGGGACATAACTACTGTATGGGGGCACTAAGGGGACATAACTACTGTGTGGGGCACTAAGGGGGGACATAACTACTATGTGGGGGCACTAAAGAGACATTACTGTGTGGGGGCACTAAGGGGACATAACTACTGTGTGTGGGCATTAAGGGGACATAACTACTGTGGGGACACTAAGGGGACATAACTACTGTGTGGGGGCACTAAGGGGGCATAAATACTGTGTGAGGGCACTTAGGGGACATAACTACTGTATAGGGGCACTAAGGGGACATAACTACTGTGTGGGGCAGTAAGGGGGGGCATAACTGCTATGTGGGGGCACAAAGGGAACATAACTACTGTGTGGGGGCACTTAGGGGTGTGGGAGTTCGCTCTGGTAGACAGGGTGTGCAGACGCAGTACAGAGGCAAATTACCAGTTCTTAAATCAAACTTCCGTGTTTATTCACACATAAAGCAAAAATAAAACGTCACTTTGCAGTCTTGTGTTAGTTCACACACAATGGAAAGCCCACATAGCAAAAAATCACCTTGTTGGCAGTTCTGCCTCCAGCAGTCCATAACAGGCTTTTAGGGGGCCCGTTTCCCTTACAGATAGGTCTCAGCCCTCCAGCACGGCACAAGCCTCAGATCCCAGCACACACATCTCCTGAGCTCCACTGTCAGACTGAGGTAATCCTCCTCACCTGGCAGTGCTGGCTGGTTTATAGGCCTGGAAAAACCCAGCCTGGAACATGGGGAGTAGTCACCCACCCAGCACTTTGACTACTCCCAGTAAGATCCATCCCGGATCAGCTATACAGCCATACTAAGTATTAAAGGGAACCTGTCATCAACTTTATGCTGCCCATACTAACGGCAGTATAAAGTAGAGACAGGTGAATTGATTTCAGCGGTCTGTCATTTAAAAGTTAAAAGTAAGTGGTTGCCAAGAACCAACATCACAATCATTGCAGACTAGGCCTGGAAAAGAGTCATGGCCATCTGCGAAGAGTCATGGTTATTAATTCTTGCTCTCCCTGCCCACCTGCTGATGACTGACAGGCTTCTACCTAATTTTCCCCCTTTCTCTCTAGGAGAGAACTGCCAATCATCAGCAGATGGGCAGGAAGAGTAGCAGATTATGAATAACCAGGACTCTTCTCAAGTAGATTTGACTCTTTTCAAGGCCTGGGCTGCAATGATTATGATGCTGGTTCTCAGCAACCACTTACTTTTAGCTCATGAGTGACACACTGCTGAAATCAGCATTTCTGTCACTATTTTATGCTGCCCTCAATGAGGTCAGCATAAAGTTGATGACAGGTTCCCTTTAAGGTGTCAAACAGTTACTGCTGCTGACACATAAAAACCGGCTCTTACTCCACCGAGGCCAGGAACCTTGGTGACACGTACCTATCATCCACGATGATTTCTTGTACCTTCTTACATACCTCCCCCCTTTATTCAACCCTGAGGGAGTGAACACATGCCATACAGTATACTTGGGACAGGGCATTCGCGTTTCCCTGCAACCTTCCTGCCCTGTGTTCTACGGAGAGCTTAAAGTTTTGTAAGGACAGGAACCACCTGGTGACTTGGGCATTTCTCTCTTTGGCCTGGCTCATCCACTTGAGAGGGGAGTGGTCAGTCACCAGGCGGAATGTTCTCGCTAACAAACAATAGCCGAGAGACTCAAGTGCCGATTTGATAGCCAGGCACTCTCTCTCCACTATACTGTACCTGGTCTTGGCTGGGGTGAGCTTGCAGCTTAGGAAGACAACGGGATGCTCCTCCCCTTTGACTTCCTGAGACAGTACAGCACCGAGGCCTACTTCTGAGGCATCTGTCTGTACTGTGAATTCCCGCTTGAAGTCGGGTGTCACCAAAATGGGGACCCACACAGGGACGACTTCAAAGCGGAGAAAGCCTCTTCTGCCCGGTCATTCCAGTGAACCATCACTGACTTGCGTCCCTTCAATAACCCTGTCAATGGCGTTACTACACTAGCAAAGTGGGGAATAAATCTTATGTAATAGCCTATCATTCCTAGGAATGACTTTACTTGTTTAGTGGTGACAGGTCGGGGCCAATTTCTTATTGCCTCTATTTTGTTTACTTGGGGTTTGATGACTCCGCGCCCAATGACATACCCCATGTATTTAGTCCCCCTAACCGTATCGCACATTTTTTTTGGGTTAGTGGTTAGTCCTGCCTTCCAAAGTGAGTCCACTACAGCCTGCACTTTGGGTAGGTGACTTTCCCAATCGGTACTGTGGATGACAATATCGTCCAGGTAAGCCGAAGCGTACTGACGATGTGGAGGCAGCACAATGTCCATAAGCCGTTGAAAAGTGGCGGGGGCACCATACAGACCAAAGGGTAGCACCTTGTACTAATACAGCCCTTCAGGTGTGATGAAGGCAGTTTTCTCTTTGGCAGCCTCCGTTAAGGGCACCTGCCAGTACCCTTTCGTGAGGTCCAAAACTGAAAAATACCGGGCTTGTCCTAACCTGTTGATAAGCTCATCCAGCTGGGGCATGGGATATGCATCGAGTCCACTACAGCCTGCACTTTGGGTAGGTGACTTTCCCAATCGGTACTGTGGATGACAATATCGTCCAGGTAAGCCGAAGCGTACCGACGATGTGGAGGCAGCACAATGTCCATAAACCGTTGAAAAGTGGCGGGGGCACCATACAGACCAAAGGGTAGCACCTTGTACTAATACAGCCCTTCAGGTGTGATGAAGGCAGTTTTCTCTTTGGCAGCCTCCATTAAGGGCACCTGCCAGTACCCTTTCGTGAAGTCCAAAACAGAAAAATACCAGGCTTGTCCTAAACTGTTGATAAGCTCATCCACCTGGGGCATGGGATATGCATCGAATTTGGAAATCCCGTTCAGTTTACGGAAATCGTTACAGAACCGTAACGTCCCATCCGGCTTGGGTATCAGAACTATTGGGCTGGCCCACTCACTTTTAGAATCCTCAATGACATCTAGCCTCAGCATCATCTGCACTTCCTCTGAGATGGCTTGTTGCCGAGCCTCGGGTACCCGATATGGTTTTAGCCGGACTTTCACCTGAGGCTCAGTGACAATGTCATGCCGAATTGTGGAAGTGCGTCCAGGGAGATCAGAAAACACATCCTTGTTCCGGCCAATAAACTCCCTGGCCTCTTAAGCCTGCTTAGAGGAGAGACTGTCAGCAATTCTTACTGTGGCAGCTGCTTACCTTGCTTCAGACAGAGGGGCCGAAACCGCTCCCCTAGAAAACCTGGCCTTGGGCTGTCTTCAGTACAGGTTTCCCTATCTTTCAACGGTTTGAGTTGGTACACCTGCTCTGGCTTTGACCTCCCTGGCTGGTGTACCTTGAAATTTACCTCTCCAATTTTTTCAAGTACCTCGTAGGGCCCCTGCCACCTGGCCAGGAACTTACTGTCCACAGTCGGCACCAGAACCAAAACCCGATCACCCGGGTTAAAGATTATGGGATCGCTGAGTGGCCTCCATATGCTCCCTGACAAGAGGCAAAACGGTCTCTATCCGCTTTTGCATAAACTAGGATGACCAGGATGTGTTGGTGTCCTCTAGTGGACTTCGGTACTGGGCCTACGAGGTCCATCGCGACCCTCTCAAACAGTACCTCGATGATCGGGAGAGGTACCAAGGGACTGCGGAAAAAGTGCTGGGGGCTAGTTGCTTGGCAGGTCGGGCAAGACTTACAGAATTCGTCCACCTCTCTAAACACACTGGGCCAGTAAAACCGTTGTAGTATCCGATCCTGTGTTTTCTGCATTCCTAGATGCCCCCCGAGAACATATTAGTGGGCTAACTCTAGCACGAGTTTGCGATAAGCCTGGGGCACCACTTACTGTTCAATATGTTCACCCCGCAGTTGGTTTACCCGATACAACATATCCTGATGAACCACAAAACGGGGAAACACCGACTCTGCCATCTACTATTAATACATTTCCCCAAGCTCAGTATAGGGTTGGGTCTCGGTGTTCTGCAGTACCAAAATTATCCCCACAGACATTAAGGTCTGCCAGCTCAGGCAGCGGCGGCAAGTCCTCTACATCTCCCACCATTACGCTCAGTGGGGTTGTCCCCCCCTCTTCCACCGAAATGGCGGTCACCCCTACCACTGGCTCTTCCCTGAGTCCAGCAGTGCCTCCACTGGAGTGTCTCCCACCCGGCACAAGTGGTTTAGAGTTTCTGCGGTACCTGCTGCACACAGCTTCCTGGCATATAACTATTGACGGTAGCCATAGTTAGCATCCATGGGTTCCACCTGATGTGGACAGTCAGCTCTTACATGGCCAGGCTCCTGACACCGCCAGCAGACTATCAGAGCCAGGTTCGTAGGGGGTACATCCCGGGTGGGTTTGGTTGATACAAGTCGCCGGGTCTGGGATGGAGATTTACGGGGTTTGACTTCCCCCCTCCCAAAAGAACCCCCGTAAGATTCTTAGTAGCCTCGTAGCACTCTACCATTTCCAGGGCATTGCCAGGAGACACCTGGCCGATCCAGTGCTGGAGGGGAGGTGGCAGAGCCCTCCAGAACATATCAGCCAATAGTCTATCCAGCATAGCCGTGGGACTCAGCACATCAGGCTGTAGCCACTTTTGCAAAAGGTGGAATAAGTCATAATCAGGGGAGCTCCCAGGAATTTTGTCTAGGGGGGGTCCGAAAGGCAAAAAAATGTGGCATGTGTAGTGCGGGGGGGGGGGGGGGGCTGTAGTGTGTTGCGCTGATTCTTTTACTTGGCCATTTCTAAAAGCTCTGCAGGAATGGAATAATGCGCCGCCATTTTAGACCCGCCCATTATTAAAAGCCCCTCCTGCATATAATAGGCCACGCCCAACAAACACTGTACAGCTGAAATTCTATAGTTGAGGCCTGTCTCTACATATCATACGGAGAGGGGAGGGTCTGTCCTGGCTGCACTGCCTGCTTATACAACAATCTACAGCCAGGAAGCTCCTCCGCTCTCCTCCCTCCCCTGATCCTGCTTAAGGCTTGTGGTTCCCCCCCACCATCTGTCACCCGCCCGTGGCCTGCTGCCCCCTTTTGGCCGTCCTCACCCAGCTCTGAATCCTCCTTCTGCAAATGGCAGGGGGAGGAGCCGGAGCATCTCCTCTCCTACATAGCGCCCCATACCTCTTACATCCAGTGATGTCACCTTTGTTGTAGACGTTCTCTTTCTTTATCTTCTCCATTCAGACCAGCCGGCCATGATGATTTTTCAGCCATCTCCCGTCTCTGCAGAGATTAACAAACAGACATTAGTTTCCCACATTTCCATCATCTTCTGAACACCCTTTCCTGCCACCCCCAATATTATACTGCAGAGAAAGTCCCCCTGGAAATACTGCTACCACACAGATAGTGCCCCCTTCAACAATTATTGGCACACAGTGCTCTAAAAAATAACTGCGCCCAGACACTAATAGTATAAAGATAATGTCCCCCAAAAATTATTGTGCTAAGCTGATACTGTGCCAGGGTGCCCCCCAAAGTAACAGTGCTCCCCAAAATCCCACCAATAGAAATAATTCTCTGCCAGAGCACACTTAGTAGTAATAATGCCCCTATAGTGCGCATACTAGTAATCATGTTCCTCATAGCCCCCCAGTAGTAGTAAAGCTAATACCCCCTAGTAGTAATAATTCTCCCTATAATATGACAGTACATGAAATTCCCCCGCTTAGTGCCCGCAGTTAATGTCCCCATAATGTATGCCAGTATAAAATACCCCTATATAGTGCCCCAGTAAATGCCCTCATAGTGCTCCTCTCGCCCTTTATCATAGTGTCCCCCATAATATGCCAGTAAAAAATGCCCCTTCTAAGTGCCACCATATGCCCCAATAGTGCTCCACTCCCCCATAGTGCCCCCAAATAATGCCCCATAGTGCCGCTCCCCGATAGTGCCAGTAAAAAATGCCCCCTTAGTGCCACCAGATGCCATAATGCCCCCCATAATGTGCCAATAAGAAAAAAGGCCCCTTTAGAGCCCCCACTTCCCCATAGTGCCCCCATAGTGCCCCAAATAATGCCCCTATAGTGCCACCAGATGCCCCATAGTGCCGTTCTCCCCTATAGTGCCCCCCATAATGTGTCAATAAAAAAAAAGCCCCTTTAGACCCCCCAGATGCCCCCATAGTGCTCCTCTCCCCCATGGTGCCCCCCCCCATAATGTGCCAGTGAAAAATGCCCCTTTAGTGCCACCAGATGCCATAATGCCCCCCATAATGTGCCAATAAGAAAAAAGTCCCCTTTAGAACCCCCACTTCCCCCATAGTGCCCCCAAATAATGCCCCTATAGTGCCACCAGATGCCCCATAGTGCCGTTTATCCTATAGTGCCTCCCATAATGTGTCAATAAAAAAAAAGCCCCTTTAGAGCCCCCAGATGCCCCCCATAGTGCTCCTCTCCCCCTTGGTGGCCCCCCCCATAATGTGCCAGTAAGAAATGCCCCCAGAGTGCCACCCCCAAAAAAAATTGGGCTGTAAGAATTGTCAGATGCCCCCATAGTGCCAGCTCCCCCCCCCCTCTCCAAAAAAAAAAAAGAAAAAAAAATAGAAAACACTGATACTTACCTCCATCAGCAGCGATGTGATGCAGGCTCTTCCGGCCTGTGTCCCTGCTGTGTGCTGCCCGGCTCAGGCGGCGCGATGATGACGTCATCGCGCCGCCTGAGCCGGCCTCTGATAGGCTGCAGGCATTAGTGCCTGCAGCCTATCAGAAGAACAGGGGAGGGACACACCTCTCCCTCCCCTGCCGCAGCACAGGATGGATATGGAGATGAGCGCTTCCACAATGGAAGCGCTCATCTCCTACTGCCCGCCCGGCCCCCCCACCGCTGCCGCAATTACATCCAGGGCCGCGCCGCCTGTGGTGATCGGCGGTGCGGCCCTGAGGGATAAAAATAAAAGTCTGGTTGTTCTAGGGGGGGTCCAGACCCGCTGGAACCCCCCTGTAGGTGCGCCACTGGTCATAATATTGGGGTCTCGCAGGCTCCGCCAGCTTAAACCCCTACTGATGTACCCGCTGGGCCCGGACCAACACATTCACCCCCAGTCTTGCCAAAATCTCACCCTTTACTTTTTGGTAGGCGGCCTCTTGATTGTCCGGCAAGTCGAAATACACTTGCTGGGAATCGGATGCCAGGAACGGAGCGACGACCTCAGCCCACTGGTCTCGGGGTAGCTTCTCCCTGATGGCCACTTTCTCGTACATCGCCAGGTAGGTTTCGATGTCGTCTGCGGGGGTCATCTTAGGAATCGCGGCACGGACTGCTTTCCGGGCATCGTGGACGTTTGGGGTTGCTCCTGCTGTCTGCAAAGCCATCACATGTTGTAGCAGCAACTGGTTAGTCTCCTGCTGCTGCTTATTAGCCTCGTGTTGGTGCAGGTTTGTCTCTCGCTGCTGCAGATTAGCCTCCATGACGGCCTTCACAACAGCCTCCATTTTGTCATGGGGCACTGGTTGTAATACAGCTGGTTTAATGTACGACATACAACCGTGCCTGGAAAAATGCAGAACCCAAAAACCCACTGTTCTTGCCCGCATCCTCAACCAATTGTGGAAGTTCGCTCTGGTAGACAGGGTGTACGGACGTAGTACAGAGGCAAATTACCAGAAATTAAATCAAACTTCCATGTTTATTCACACATAAAGCAAAAACAAAACGGCACTTTGCAGTCTTGGTGTTAGTTTACACACAATGGAAAGTCCACATAGCAAAAATCACCTTGTTGGCAGTTCTGCCTCCAGCAGTCCATAGCAGGCTTTTAGGGGGCCTGTTTCCCTTACAGATGGGTCTCAGCCCTCCAGCACAAGCCTCAGATCCCAGCACACACACCTTCTGAGCGCCACTGTCAGACTGAGGTAATCCTCCTCACCTGGCAGTGCTGGCTGGTTTATAGGCCTGGCAAAACCCAGCCTGGAACATGGGGAGTAGTCACCCACCCAGCACTTTGACTACTCCCAGTAAGAGCTGTCCCGGATCAGCTATACAGCCATACTAAGTATTAAGGTGTCAAACAGCAACTGCTGCTGACACATAAAAACTGGCTCTTACTCCACCGAGGCCAGGAACCTCGGTGACAAGTACCTATTATCCACGATGATTCCTTGTACCTTCTTACAGGGGACATAACTACTATGTGGGGGCACTAAGGGGACATAAGTACTGTGTGGCGGCAGTAAGAGGGGGACATAACTACTGTGTGGGGACACTAAGAGGACATTACTGCATGGGAGCAGTAAGGGGGGACATATCTAATGTGTGGGGGCAGCAATAGAGGGAACATAACTACTATGTGGGGGCACTCAGGGGCATAACTACTCTGCGGAAGCAGAAAGGGGATTGGGCGTGTATAGATTTCCATTGGGGGAGTTAAAGGTGTGGCTTCCTGTAAAAAAATTTGCTCTTGTCCATCCTTGGACTTTTCAAGTTAGCCGTTCGGTCAGTGGCGTAACTACCGGGGAAGCAGCTGCTTCGGGGCCCGGCAGCGTGTCAGTCAGATTATTTAGAGAGGACCTTTCATGGGTCCGGACTTTGTTAACTAAGTAGCAGGACATGTAGAGCGGCGCCCAGGGATCTCCCTGCACTTACTATTATATCTGGGCGCCGCTCCGTTCGTCCGCTGTGGCCACTGTTACCATCTCCCGAGCTGTATGATAATTACTACTATCAGAGCAGGGAGGAGGAGACTGCCCTTTTTTTCAATGGGTGTTCCTTCTCCCTGGCTGTAGCGCTGTCCAATCGCAGAGCGTCACAGCCAGCCGTCCGGCGCCCAGATATAATAGAAAGTGCAGGGAGATCCCTGGGCGCCACTCTACATGTCCTGCTACTTAGTTAACAAAGTCCGGACCCATGAAAGGTCCTCTTTAATACAGTTTTTCAGGCCAGGCCCCTTCACATACAGTGCTGCGCCGGCGACATTGGGGCCCGGCTTGTCCATCATCATCCTTCCATCGTCCATCCATGTCTGTGCCCGCTGCCTGTTTGCCCCCCCTTGGCTGTGGCTCCCTGGCCCCTGGGTCCTAGCCCTTATCTGTGCCCCACTTCCTTTCCGGCCTTTGTCTACGCCCCTGGCTGCGCCTCCTTGGCCCTTGTCTCTGCCCCCTGTGTGCGCCACCCTGGCCCTTTCTGTGCCCCCCCCCCCCCGGCCCCTGTCTTCACCTCCCTGGCCCCTGTCTGCGCCCCTGGCCCTTATCTGTGCCCCCTCCCTGACCCTTGTCTGCGCCCCCCGGCTCTTATCTGTGCCCCCACCGGCCCTTGTCTGCGCCCCCTGGCCCTTATCTGTGCCCCCCCTGGCCTTTGTCTGCGCCCCTGTGTGCTCCTCCCTGGCCCTTTCTGTGCCCCCCTGTCTGCGCTCCTGGCCCTTATCTGTGCCCCGTCCCTTGTCTGTACCCCTGGCCCTTATCTGCGCCCCCCTGGCCCCTTATTTGTTCCCCCCCTGTCCCTTGTCTGCGCCCCTGGCCCTTATCTGTGCCCCCCTGGCCTTTGTCTGCGCTCCTGTCTGCCCCTCCCTGGTCCTTGTCTGTGCCCCCTTGGCCCCTGTCTGCGCCCCCCTGCTTGCTGTTCTGCCAACTACTACTGCTTATTTTACTCTCATATATGCAGAGGGTGTGCGCTTATATATGCCATAATAAGCACTAGTACATGGCGGAACAGCGGGCAGAAAGAGGAGACTGCCATGTACTGCAAGCTATAGACAGTATCACCCACCTATCACCCCCAAAACACACACATGCACCAAAACAAAAAAATATTTTATAAGGGCCTATGCACACGACAATATGCCGTCTGAGACATTCGGTCCTTGAGCGGGCCATATGTCCTGGAGCAGCATTGATCGTGTGCACGGGAGTGCACAGCTTCATAGATTACTAAAACGTATGATTATGGGACAGTAGTCTCGCGCGCAGCCCAACGCGCACATAACCTATGATGCTGTGCGCTCCTGTGCACATGATTAATGCCGCTGCGGGACATATGACTCGCTCACAGACTGTATGAGACGGAGGGCATACGGTTGTGTGCATGGGCGCTAACAATGATCAAAAAATTGCACACACCCCAAAAATGGTACCAATAAAAACTACAGTTCACCCGCAAAAAAGCCCTCATAAAGAAATATGAAAAAGTTATGGCTGTCAGAAAATGGTAATGCAAAGAAAAAACTTTTTTCCCCTCAAAAGTTTTATTTTAACCCCTTCTACCCTAGAGGCTTTTTTCCTTTTGCATTTTTGTTTTGTGCTCTCCGCCTTCCCAGAGCCTCAACTTTTTTTATTTTTCTGCTCACATAGCTGTATGAGGGCTTGTTTTTAGCAGGACAAGTTGTACTTTCCAATGCAACCATTTAATATTGCATAAAATGTAGTGGGAAGTGGTAAAAAATTCCAAAGGTGGTGGAATTGAAAAAAAAACACCCAACTTTGCCACAGTTTTACACGTTTTTTTTTCACTTGTGATCTTGATTCTCCAGGTCAGTATAAATCTGGCGGATACCACATATGTATAGCTTTTCTTGCGTTTTGCTACTGGAACAAAAAAAAATTAGAAAATTATTATTTTTTGCCATTTTTGGACCCCTATAAGCTTTTTGTAGTTAACTAGTATTGGAGTCTATAATGATTTTACTAGTTTCCTATCGAGCCCGGCTACAGACGGGCTCCGTAGGAAACACTGTGCAGCAGCCTCCTGTCATTTACTATGACAGGGGCTGCCGTACACAAGCTCCGGCTCCTCTGATCGCCACACAGGGGATCTGGAGCATTACCAGAAGCGCGTATTGAAAAAAAGGACTATGTAAATTAAAAAGTTCCTGATCTTGGAGGCAAAGGAGGAAATAAAAAAATAAAAATTAAGTATTAAAGGGGCTGTGTAATCTTAGACATTGGTGGCATGTTGCTACAAAATGCCACCAATGTCAGTTAGGTGCGGGTCCCACCTGTGCGGGTCCCATCTCTATAACAAAACCCCAAAACTGAAAATAGCCAAGCGCACTGCTCAGGTCATGTCTAGGATTCGATGACTTTCTTACCCTCATCTTATATTTTCTACCTCTTGGGCTAATAGTATATTATAAAAGATTTTTTTCTACCTTCTAGATTTCATTGCTTGGAGCAGTGCGTCGGCACAACTTGAAGAGGAGGATAGCACGTCAGTGAAGACTGCAGTCCAGTGAGAAAGATCCCAACATGGCTGAGTATGGCTGGCTTCAGTGCTGTGGGCCCGAGTGTCTCCTTCTCAGCCTCTACATCTTAGTAAAATTACAGGAGGAGAAGGATGGACTTCCGTGGTATCCGGCACTGGCCGCCAGGCTACACCGAGTGGGACTTGGAATGTGCAGGGTGTTGGAGAAGGGCAGCTGCAGACTACTAACACAATCTCCTTAAGGCCTCTTTCACACGGGCGAGATTTCTGCGCGGGTGCGATGCGTGAGGTGAACGCATTGCACCCGCACTGAATCCGGACCCATTCATTTCTATGGGGCTGTGCACATGAGCGGTGATTTTCACGCTTCACTTTTGCGTTGCGTGAAAATCGCAGCCTGCTCTATTTTGTGCGTTTTTCACTCAACACAGGCCCCATAGAAGTGAATAGGGCTGCGTGAAAATCGCAAGCATCCGCAAGCAAGTGCGGATGTGGTGCGATTTTCACGCACGGTTGCTAGGAGACGATCGGGATGGGGACGCGATCATTATTATTTTTCCTTATAACATGGTTATAAGGGAAAATAATAGCATTCTTATTAAAGAATGTGAAGAAGTCCGGGTTCGGGTACCAAACATGCCAATTTTTCTCACGCGCGTGCAAAACACATTAAAATGTTTTGCACTCGCGCGGAAAAATCGCACATTTTCCCACGACGCACCTTATCTTAGCCGGCCCAAATCCGTGACGCCCGTGTGAAAGAGGCCTAAAGGCTTTGTCTGTTTTTTTTTTCTATTCATGACCTATTCAGTACAATCGCTGCCTTCTCCTCATTATTAACCTGCTTACCGACTGCAGTGAAGAGCAGTGTAATTGCAACTATGGCATCCCCATTCACTTCTATGGGACATTACCCTACTACTCACTTGGACAGGAAGGAGCTGTCCCATTGAAGTGAATGCAGTTGCGAGGGCAAGCAGGCAAACAATGAGGAGAAGGCAGTGCTTGTATGAGCGCTGCTTTCTCTTCAAACAGCTGATTGGCGGGGGTGCTGGTGTCGGACCCACGCTGATCTGATATTGATGACCTATCTTGAGAATGGGTCATCAATAGAAAAAAAGCTGAAAACCCCTTTAAGGAAATGATCTGCTTTTATAAAACTGATAACCGATCCGGATAGGACATCGACATTAGAGCTCATGCACACAATAGAATTTCCCCCCCATGTTCATTAGTTTTTTTTAGGCCTGTATGTATAACCATTCACTACAATGGGCCTGGCAAAAAATGGAAATGACACAAAGTGCATTACATGCCTGTATGTACGGATGGCGGTTCCAGGGGTAAGGATAGGAAATTTCTGCAGGAGCCAAAATAAAGGACGACACACCCTAGGGCAGAATCAGTGTTTTGTCGTCCTTCGGTACTGACTGGTACCTTGGTTCTGAAGCCGACTTCAGATACCTGTTTAAAATCTGTTTTAAGTTAAATAATCAAATACCGAAGTTATTGCCGGTCTCCCAAGACTTTGTCAATAACGAAGTTTGAAGCGAATTGACTTTGGATCTTGGCTTTGAAGATCAGTACGCTCAACCCTAGTGAGGATGCTTGTTACTGATAATCTGAGCATGTAAGGGCTCTTTCACACAAGTGGATCCTGTGCGGGTAATCCGCTGCGTGAATGACAGCCAAGCCCCGTTCCGGACAGCAGAGACACGGAGCACTGACATGACTGATAATGCTCCGTGCCTCTCTGGGATCTTTTTACTACAAAATCCCGGTGACAACTTTATCTCACTTTCATTTTGTAGTAAAAAGATCACAGAGAGGCACGGAGCATTATCAGTCATGTTACATGACAGACAGTGTGTGTGTATATGTATATTATATAGGAAAAGGATGGCGTGGCAGCCTGGTCTGGTCTAGATCGGGACTAGCCAAAGGAGTGGGGTTTACACAGGAGGAAGGGGGGGGGGCATACAAAAATGTGCTGTGGGGCCCAGTCACTTCTAGCTACGCCCCTGCGTTCTGTAATAACGTTCTACACACCGAGGCCATGGGCGTAGCACCTGCTATGGGGCCCGGAGGTTCGGGGGGCAGTCAGGTGTAAGAACATTGTACGTTTTTTGCAGGGAATAACAACATGGCAGCGTTCTGCTGTAATGTGGGTTTTGTATTATATGGCGCTATTATACTTACCTTTCGTTATTGCTATTTATGCCACTAGGTGGTGGGGGCCCGGTTTTATTTTGCTATGGGGCCCTATGACTTCTAGTTAGGCTCCTGATCCAGGATATTTGTGACATATTGTTAAATTAACACCAGTGTCAAGAATAGACCATCTACCAAGGCGGCGCCCCCTGTGCCTGCCCCCACGGCCTCCTGAGGTGGCACCGGCTCATCCACATGACTTCACTTCCTTCTCCTAGAAGCCATGTGTCAGCCATACATGTATCTGTATGAATGCTCCATGCCTGGCAGATGTGTCACACTCCTATTCACTAGGAAAGAATGAGGGAAGCAGGAAAAAGGGGCTCGGGCTGGGGAGGAGGAGGAGGAGGGAGATAAGGCAAGTGCAGGAATGGAGGAGGAGGAGGAGGAGCGGCGCCACATAAAGGAAGACACAGAATACAAGGAAAGGGATGCGCCGAGAAGAGACGGGCAGGGCCAGCTGGGAGAAGCCGCCCGTAGGGTGTAGCGCACAGACACAACCGCTAGGGGGAGCACGAGAGACTGAGTCATACAGACACATGGAGGGAAGGACTGGCTCATCTCCGCCTCCCGGGGGTGGGCTGCAATCAGTCGGTCTGGAGGAGGGAGCCGCTGCCGGCCGGGCGTGAACCTCAATCCAAGGAGAGGCGCAAACTTCTCGGCCCGGAGCATCAGGGGATCAATGGGAAAGTGATAGGAGCGCAGGCCGAGGCTGACCCCGCGGGAGCGCGCCTTACCCCCCTCTAACTGAGGGGGGTCCCCGGAGACCGGTACACCCACCGACACCCCCCTGTGGGTCACAACAAGGTGAGCATTGGGTCGGGGGCGGCAGTGGGGCAGGAGTAGTCTCCCCCTTTAAGCCTCCTTGTGTCTGTATTGTGGTCCAGTCCATGAGGGGCAGCTCCAGGGCAGGGGGGGATGCATGTTACTGTGAGCACCTTACTGGGGGCTTGTGTGTCACCGTGTATCACACCTATGTCACCGTGTGTCACACATGTAAATATGTGCTGCTCACTTGTCTGTCCAGTCTGTGTCCCTGTGAATCACACGTCGTCCCCTGACCTATGTATATATGTGCTGCTCGCGTGTCTGTCCAGTCCGTGTCACCGTATATCACACATGTATGTGCCGCTCACGTGTCTGTCCAGTCTGTGATCCTGTCAATCGCACGTTGTCCCCTGACCTATGTATATATGTGCCGCTTCCGTGTCCAATCCGTGTCACTGTGTATCGCACATGTATGTGCCGCTCACGTGTCTGTCCAGTCTGTGATCCTGTCAATCGCACGTCGTCCCCTGACCTATGTATATATGTGCTGCTTCCTTGTCACTGTATATCACACATGTATGTGCTGCTCACGTGTCTGTCCAGTCCGTGTCACCACAGATTACACACATAGTCCCTATGTATATATGTGCTACCCTCCGCCCAGTCCGTGATACGTGGTTACGAGCGTCAGACGTGAAAACTTTATAATGTACGAAATCTCAGGCCGGACATGCTGAGGTGCCGCATGAGTATGTTGATGAACGAGGGGCGTGAAAACGTGCAGAACGCCTACATACATCTTGTACTTACCTTTGTAAAGCGCCCCTTTAAGGCTATCTGGCCTATTGTAGTCGTGTGACATAAGATCACCTATCCTCCTACGACAATCGCACCCAGTGATGGCGAGATCACAAACCGCCAATTACCGTGATACGACATTCGCTGTCATTAGGGGCGACACTTGCAATCTTAATGTCGTGCCGTTAGGAGTCACTGTGTAGACCGAGCCTCAGGCGCCCTTTTCTTCAGTGTGCCATCTGTAGTTTTTGTGGGTAGCTCACTGACTCATTTCTACAAGGCCACATCTGCAGGTTTTTGTCGCTGTTCCGAAAATATCAGAGCACGTCCTCTGGTCTGTTTTGCGGCCGAGAATAATAATTTCATTGAAGAGATCTGTGGTTTGCCAACAGAAACGTGGACGCGGTTGTGTGCACGAGGCTGTGGCTACGTGAGGACGCCTTTTGTGGTGCAGCCACTTGCCTGGCTAACGGTTGTAAGATTCGGTCCACTTGTCCCTCAACAAAACCGCTATCTTTTACCCTGTGTATAGGGAAGCACAGTATGAAAAAGGCAGTGTGCCAGCACTTACCACCTTGACAGGGGCCAAAAGGAGAATAGTATGGCCTTCTTCAGGTGAATGTCGCCCTAAGGGTACAGTTAAAGGGGTTGTGCCACCTCACATGTTGGTGGTAGGGACACTGCTCCTTTCGCTTCAGTGGGAATAGCTGAGCCAGAACTTGGCTATTTTTTATTTTATTTTTTATTTTTGGAACTCCCATAGAAATGAATGGAGGGTGGCTGCGCATGCGCGATGCCCGCTCCTTCACTTCGGAAAGAAGTGTGACCCGCACTTATCTGACATTGGTAGCGAATCCTAGCAGTAGACTACCAATGTCTGTAGCACATTTGACTGGGAGCCTTTTCCAGTGCATGTGTAAAAGGTAGTACTCCAGCACAGCGTGCGCAGGGCTGAAGTGTTGCACGTGAAGCCGTTGTCCACCAGTTTCGTGATTGTCGCACTGTGTGTGACTGCGTTCTGTGTAGTCCCAGCCTCGGAATCTGATTACCCTGTGACTTAGGTCGTACCACTATAGCTTCCATCCCCTAAGCTTGGTCCAAGATATCGCCCTTGGCCGAGCCAGAACCCTACTCCGTGCTCATGAGGGTCATACGCCCCAAAACAGGTGTCTGCGGGTGGATGTTTGGCTTGACTATTTCCCCTTATGATCTCATTCTTAAAAAAAAAAAAAAGCCGGCATAGACTCAGGGAGCCACGTCCAGAAGGTGGTGCTAGTGAGATGATGGTTCTCTTTCTCTTGGACAGGGGTCAGCAGCGTTCCGCACTCCAGTTGTTGTGAAACTACAATTCCCAGCATGCTCCATTAACTTCTATGAGACTTCTGAGAAGAGCAGATCAAGGAGATACTCTTTGCATATTTTCCTGTACAGCATAGCCAATAAGTCTCCATACAGGGCTGGTCTCCTTAAGGAGAGCCGGTACCTCTCCTAGACATAGTTGTGACCTCTGATGGCACCAAAATTGCAATTAGCAGCTTTGGCGCAAGTGTCTGTCACGTGACGTGCGCAGCGCAAAAGAGATGGCACCGCATCACATTCACCAGGCCGCCAGGGCTTCAAGTTCGCTGTGTGAGCGCCATATTGGTCGAGGTTTGGCCCGGCTCTATGTAGTGGAGTGATTGTGCCAAGAAATCACTGGTTAATCTGTTGTCGGCATTTTCTCTTCAGAGCTTGTTCGCAATCACTTCCTATCTCGGTAGAAGAGCTGACTATCAGTTTGTAGTATCTTTTCCTCTGCTTCCCCGTCTTAACCCCCTGTTCATCTTTCTGGCAATTTTTTTTTTTTTTTTTTTTTACATTTTTTTTTTTTTTTTTTACTGTTTTAGGTCTGTGGATATTATCTAGACCAAAATATTCAGCGTTCCACCTCCTCCTCACCGACGTATTCCTGGCAGGTTGCGGCTTGTCTCCTCTGGAAGAATTGCACATACCTCTCCTCCCAGCTGCAGGCCACGAGGTGGGGGTTCTGTAAGGCTACCCGGAAATTTCAGAGATATGTGTGCGCTGTCCATACGGACAAGTGATGTGCAGCAAAGTATATGACGCGTACATTTCTGGAGTACATACTAACTAGAGTCCGGCTTCACGTGCAGTGCTAACGTGTAATGTCCGCCACGCTGCTATAGGAGAAGCAGAATAGGAAGTCCTTTGTCTTACTTTTAGTAGCTCTTTTTTTAAAGTTTTTATTACTACATGTTCCATTTATTATTATTGTGATTTATTATACTCCAGGGTATACAAAAAGACAATTGGGGGGGGGGGTCATTTACTAAATGTGCCTTGCCACTTTTTGGCAAAAAAAAGTTGCACAACGCCTATTTCCCACACGCCCGTGTGACAATATTTAGTCACCCAGGCGTTTGCCACTTGGGAAGGAGGGGCTGGGAATTTACTTACAATTATGCCTGTTTCCAGATGCACGGCTGTTGTAGAAGCGCATAATTTATGATAAAGTGCAATCCTTGTCATAAATTAGCTGAATCTTACGGAGGCCCAGGGGGGAATCTAAGGGCTATATTAGACCTGCAGATCAGCATTTCGATTCTCGGGAAGGAAGCGTTCCTTCTCAACAGTCACCTGCTTGTCAATGAAGGAGACCTCTGCTATTACATGCAGCGATCTCCTCCCCAGTATGGGGAGGAGTGATTTCTAATGCCAATCGCTAATGTAATCGGCGGCACTTTTACACTGACCGATTGCCGCTGGCCGTCCCTCTGCAGGTCTAATACAGCCCTAAGACGGGCGTAAAAAGCTTTGCTTAATAAATGACCCCTTGTGTGGTACGGACAATTGAGTCCACCTTTGTTTACATTTCTCACCTCCATTCAGCCAGCTAATGGAACAGGAAAAACCTCTCTGCAGGTGTCTAGGCCATTCCCCAGTTCAATAAAATTTAGCAGGCAGCATGGAACCGGCAGTACATAAGGAATTATGAATCGCCCGCCCATCACAGGCACAAACCAGATACATATTTGTGTCCCTGTGGCCACGATGAACAGGCCGTGGTCATAGTCTGGCGGTGGGATGCCAGGGAGGGGAGATATACATATCTACCCACAGAAACCACATAACGGTACCAGGTTTGAACTCTACTTGTAGCCGGAATCCAGGTGGGTCCGTTGGTCCCAGAACCATCTCCCTGTGATCTTCTGGTCTGGAGCTATGAACTCTAAAGGGTTTTGTGGGTCATTTGCTGCCAGACCAGAAGAGGGGGAGTGGACCCTTTCCGGAGGCGGGAAGAGGAGAGGCCGGCTATAGTTTAAAAGGCTTGTGCCAACAAGCGGGCATGTCTTTTCTCTGAAGGAGGGTCAAATCGTGCCATATGTTTAGAGGGACATGCAACCTGCTGACATCACTGCCCTCAATGTGACTATAGCAAAGGATTCCTCACAACCCAAAAGGACTGATCCATCTGGTAAACTGACTTTTGCTCTATTTATTCCTGTTTGTACCATACCACTTGTATTTGTAACCTCAGACCATTGTATATATCCTTGTGTGTGTGTGTGTGTATAGTGTATTGTCTAGTGAGCCCCTAAGGCGATTAAATATTTAATTTTAATCTTGTGCTGTCTTGGATCACGAATCCCCACGTCCGTGTTTTGGCATAGTTATACTCTACCGCGAGTTGGTTTCTTAACCTATATAATCCCATTAGCGGACCAGGCTTATATCAAACAAGAAACTGGTGACAGTCTTCCCAGGCTGAGGACGGGGGCAGTGAAAAGGCTCTCACGGCTTGTTGCCTCTCTGTGCCTATGTGGACAGGAGGAGTCTGTGAAAACTGTACCAAGGCTGACCTTACCCGCTCCTTCAGGTCACGCTTTGGTAACCAGTGACCATACAGTATCTCGTGAGCTCGACGTAGTTGACGTCAAGCGGGCACGAGGGGTGGGATCCCTCATATATTGGTGGCAGCAAAGTGGGATCGAGATACTATGTGTGTGGGACCCATACTCCCAGACACTAAAGACTATCAGCAGTAGCTTTTGCCGCTGGAGTCTTAAGATCAGCTCAACATTAGACAGTCTGAGTGCAAATACAATAAGGTGTGTGTGCATCAGGTTGCAGTCTGTGTCAGTGATCATCCGTGGCAATGATGGCCAGTATCACAAGGAGCAAAGATAAGGAGATGGCCGATGCTATGAATTAGGGGTGGGCGATATGGCCTAAAATTTATATTGCGATATAATTTTAAGCATGTGCGATATGCGATATATATTGCGATATATTGTTTTCTATATTGGGGGGGTGTTTAAACTTTTTTTTTTTTTTTTTACTTTTTATTTAATAACTATTAGCCTCCTTAAGGGCTAGAACCCTTGTCATATTCACCCTAATAGAGCTCTATTAGGGTGAATAGGACTTCACACTCTCCCTGCTGCCCTGTGCTTTGTGCACACAACAGCAGGGAGCTGACCATGGCAGCCAGCCTCTCATGTGCCCCCTCCAGCCTCTCATGTGCCCCCCCAGCCTCTCATGTGCCCCCCCAGCCTCTTATCTGCTCCCCCCCCAGCCTCTTATCTGCTCCCCCCCCAGCCTCTTATCTGCTCCCCCCCCAGCCTCTTATCTGCTCCCCCCCAGCCTCTTATCTGCTCCCCCACAGCCTCTTATCTGCTCCCCCACAGCCTCTTATCTGCTCCCCCACAGCCTCTTATCTGCTCCCCCACAGCCTCTTATCTGCTCCCCCACAGCCTCTTATCTGCTCCCCCACAGCCTCTTATCTGCTCCCCCACAGCCTCTTATCTGCTCCCCCACAGCCTCTTATCTGCTCCCCCACAGCCTCTTATCTGCTCCCCCACAGCCTCTTATCTGCTCCCCCACAGCCTCTTATCTGCTCCCCCACAGCCTCTTATCTGCTCCCCCACAGCCTCTTATCTGCTCCCCCACAGCCTCTTATCTGCTCCCCCACAGCCTCTTATCTGCTCCCCCACAGCCTCTTATCTGCCCCCCTATGGTAACTCAAACCCACCCCCCCTCACTCCCTCCCCTCCCTCCCCAGTATTAATCATTGGTGGCAGTGGCCACAGGGTCCCCCCCCCCCCTCCCCTAGTTCATTGATGGCAGTGGGCAGTTCCGATCGGAGTCCCAGCAGTATAATGCTGGGGCTCCGATCGGTTACCATGGCAGCCAGGAGTCACGCTACTGAAGTCCTGGCTGCGATGGTATGTTAGTGAGCAGCATTATACTCACGTGCGCCGTGGCCGCCGGGCGCTCCTTCTTCTCATAGGTCTATGCGGCGCATTGCTAATGCTATAAGCATTAGCAATGCGCCGCACAGACAGAAGAAGGAGCGCCCGGCGGCCACGGCGCACGTGAGTATAATGCTGCTCACTAACATACCATCGCAGCCAGGACTTCAGTAGCGTGACTCCTGGCTGCCATGGTAACCGATCGGAGCCCCAGCATTACACTGCTGGGACTCCGATCGGAACTGCCCACTGCCATCAATGAACTAGGGGGGAGGAGGGGGGGGGGACCCTGTGGGATATGGCCGGCCACAGTCCGTCCCCTCCTCCTACTCTGTCCTCTCCTCATTGGTGTTCAGCGGCAGCCGCGCACAGTGGGGAGGGAGGGACTCCCTCCTTCTCCCTCCTTCTCCCTCCTTCTCCCTCCACTGTGCCGGCCGGCAGGCTCAGGAGTAAATGGTGCGCGCAGAGAGCGCAATCATATCGCGGTCCGGCGATATGGCGAAAATCCATATCGTGGCCCAAATTTATATCGCATATCGCCTATATCGCCTATACCGCCCACCCCTACTATGAATGGTGGCGGGGAGGACGCAGTCCAGAGGAGGTGGAAGGCAACTTTATTCAATGTGAGGGGGAGCACAGCCAAAGCTCCCCAAGGAGCCAGTTGCCGGCGGTGAGGCCCGTGGTGGGCCGCACTCCACCTGCCCATCCCCCCCCCAGCCAGGCAGGCAGGCTCTGCTGCTCTCCTAAAAGCTGCCGTGGAGGCCGGAGACCAGGCGGCCTATGAGATCCTCATGGCAGCTGCAGAACATCGCGTACGAACAGAGGCTGCAGAACGAGAACGTCGCGAGCAACCACAGGCCGAGCGCGAGCATCACCTGCGAGTGCTCCAACTCCAGCAGCCTAAGCCCGATGTGAGTCTCCAGAGATCCGGATTCCTAAACTGCGGGCGGAGGACACTTTGCTGGACAAAGATGGGGACTTGGACACTTTTTTGTTGGCGTTTGAGATGGCCGGACCTCAGTACCAGCTGCTGGAGCACCAGTGGGTCCAATTTCTAACACCACGTCTCAGGGGAAAGCCCTCAAAATCTTCGGGTACCTGCCCAGTGAGACCATCCTGAGCTATGAGGACATCAAGCAGGCTCTGGTCCGGCAGTACAACTTAACCCCTGAGTCGTACCAGAAAAAGCTCCGAAGTTTGCAGCGGGGTCCTACCCAGAGCTGGGCCGATCACATGCAGGCCTTGCTGAGAGCGGTCGACCAATGGACCACGGGATTGGAGCTCACCACTGTCCAGCAGCTGAAGGAGCTCATTGCCACAGAGCAGTTCTTGTGGAATTGCCAGGAAGACCTCCAGCAGTACCTCCGTAATTGGAAGCCAAAGGGGGCCTTGGCAACAGCAGCCCTGGCCGACGAGTACATACACAACCGGACTTCAGAGGCCCGGAAACCTGTCTGCTGGAGAAGGGGGTAAGACACACTACCCCTGCCCCTAGGCCCAGGTGGGCACCGGCCCTGGCTTCACTTTCCAAGTTGGTGGGGGAACACTGACTTTGCCACCTCTGGAAACAGCCAGGACACTTCAAGGCCATGTGTCCCCAGCGCCCAAGGGACCCATCCCAGTCATCGACCCAGAAACCGTTCACTGTGTTGTGTGTGTGTGTGTGTGTGTGTGTGTATAGGCCCCTTGACAATTTTCAACCGGTCACCGTCGGCCAGGCCGTGGCCATGGGACTTAGAGACACCGGCGCTGCGATGACTTTGGTACGGCCTGAACTAGTGGCACCCCATGATTTATTGCCTGGAAGATCCCTTACTGTCTCTGGGATTGGAGGAGTAGAACCATCGCTGCCCGTCGCCAAGGTCTATTTGGACTGGGGGTATCCTCAAATATCCCTGCCAGTGTTTTGCTGTGATGTCATGTCCACCCCTGTTGATACTGTTAATGTACCTAACATGCCTGTTGATGGGGATGTAATGTGTGCCTCTCCCCTCAGTGGGGAGAGGGTCATTCACGCCATCTATGCTGAGGCCCCAGGGTGTGGCCAGCAAGCCTGCTGGAATCTGTTGTCCTCAGGTGTGGCTACTGAGGGGATAAGCAGGGGTCAGACAGCTGCGGGGGAGGAGGATGCAAATGAGGTCAGGGCTGTCCCAGAAGAAGTAGGGCTCTTAGGTAAAGCCTCAGTGCAGGGTTCCTCCCCAACCGGGATGTTGGAGGGCCAGGTTAGTCCGTCTGGAATGATGACTTGGTCGGAAGCTGAGGGGAAGCAGGCACTACCAGCGGTGGCAGTGGCTATAGCTGCTGTCACGCGCAGTGGGAGTGCTGGAGCCCCTCAGTGGTCTGATGGCTTTCACCCTTTCGACCAAGTGGCTGCCAAGTCAGATGGAGGCCAGGAGACAGGTCCCAGGGACCTGACAGGACGTGGCAGTCTCGTCTATTCTGTCCATGTCTAGTCAGGAGTTTCAGGCAGCGTAAGTGGCTGACGCCAGCCTGACCGCTCTCAAGGAGCAGGCGGCGCAGCCCACCTCGGACTTGGACCTCAAGCGAATGGTCTGAGACCAAGGACTGCTGTACCGGGTCACGGTCCAGCAGGGCTCACCGGAGGCGTGGCCTAGGGATCGACAGCTAGTGGTACCCTATCAGTTCAGAACAGAGTTGTTGCGGGTTGCGCATGAGATTTCCATGGCTGGACACCTAGGGGTCTCTAAGACAAATGCCAGACTAGCCCAGCATTTCTACTGGCCAAAGATGGGGGACGATGTGGTTGCCTACTGCCGTCCATGTGACACCTGCCAGCGGGTGGGGAAGGCGGGGTGGCGCCCCAAAGCCCCACTGTTAACGCTGCCCATAATCGAAGAGCCTTTCAGGAGGGTGGCTGTGGATCTGATTGGACCGCTGTCCATTCCCAGCAGCTCCGGGAAACGCTTCATATTGACGGTAGTAGATTATGGTACCCGGAAGCGGTAGCCTTGTCCTCCATTTGGACTGACAAGGTGGCCACCGCCTTGCTGGAGATTTTCTCCAGAGTGGGCTTTCCCCAGGAAATGCTCACTGGCTGGGGGACCCAGTTCATGTCGCAATTGATGGAGTCTCTCTGTAGGCAAATACAGGTGCAACATCTGGTGACCAGCCCATACCACCCACAGACCAACAGCCTATGCGAACGGTTTAATGGCACCTTAAAGCAGATGCTTAAGATGTTGGTTGACTCCCATGGGCGTGACTGGGAGCGGTACCTCCCAAATCTATGGTTTGCCTATCGAGAGGTCCCATAGGCCTCCATGGGGTTCTCCTCCTTTGAGCTCCTATATAGTGAAAGAGAGCTTGGAGGGAGTTGTAGCCACCCCTGGAGTGTTGGTCATCGAGTGTGTCATGCGCTTCCGAAACAAGATGCAGGCCTTGTCACAGCTGGTGCACGATAATATGAAGCGGGCTCAGGCCGACCAGAAGCGATGGTACAACCAGAACGCTTGTGAGAGGACCTACTAGGTGGGTCAAAAGATATGGGTACTGGTCCCTGTACCTCAGGACAAGCTTCAGGCAGCCTGAATGGCCCATACCTCGTGCATCAGCGCCTCAACGAAGTGACGTACCTGGTCACCCTGGACCACGCCCGGGGAAGGCGGAAGGCCTTCCATGTGAACATGATGAAGGCACATCAAGAGAGGGAGGCATGTGCCCTCCCTGTCTGCAACCTCCCAGAAGATGGGGAGGAGGAAACCCTCCTGGACATGCTCGCCCAGGTGAAGGCGGGTGGGTTCATTGTGGAGGTGGACCAACCGTCCAAGCTATGGGCCACCCTTCACCCCTTCCGGGAGTTGTTCACCCCTGGAGGACATAGTTGGTCGTCCATCACATGAACACCAGGGATCTCCCCCCCCCCCCCCCCCCCCCCCCCCCCAATCCAGCGTTCAGCATATCGGGTTTCCTTGGAGGTGAAGCAGCACATGCGCCAGGAGATTGATGGATGCCTGGATGACCACCAGCTTCAGCATCTCAACAGCGCATCACCTGTGGTCCTTGTCCCAAAGAAGGACCAGACCACCCGGTTCTGCGTGTATTACAGGGGACTCAACGCTGTCTCGGTCACCGATGCGTACCCAATACCACGCATCAATGACCTACTCGATCAGTTGGCCCTGTACCTAACCATCATGGATCTGAGCTGGGGGTATTGCCAGATTCCCCTGACCCGTGAGGCACGGGAACGCTCTGCCTTTATTACCCCCTTTGGATTGTACAAGTCCACTGTGATGCCGTTCGGCATGAAGAATGCCCCTGCCACTTTTCAGCGTATGGTCAACACGTTGCTTAAGGGACTTAAAGAGTACGCAGCCGCGTACCTGGATGACATTGCCATCTTCCGTCCCACATGGGAGGAGCACCTGATGCAGGTGCTCGGGCGGATCCGCCAGGCAGGCTTGACCATAAACCTGGAAAAGTGCCAGCTGGGCATGAGCGAGGTCCACTACCTGGGGCACCGAGTAGGCGGGGGGGGGGGGGGGGGGGGGCAGAGCCTAGAAAAGTGGATGCCTTCGCATCCTGGCCCACCCCCAGGACCAAGAAACAGATGATGTCCTTCCTGGGCACTATAGGAGGTTTGTCCCCCCACTATAGTAGCCTGGCAAAGCCATTGAGGGGCCTCACCAAGAAGAAGCTGCCCTCCGCAGTTGATTGGACAAACAACTGTGAGGCGGCCTTCTGGGCACTGAAGGCCGCCCTCTCGAGCTTCCTCGTACTACAAGCAGCCGATTTCACGTGGCCGTTTATAGTACAGACCGACGCCAGTGATTTTGGCCTCTGTGCCGTACTCAGCCAGGTCAACACTACAGGCCAGGAACACCCGTTTTGTACCTGAGCCGGAAGCTCCTGCCGAGGGAGGTGGCGTACTCCACAATGGAGGAGTGCCTGGCCATGGTCTTGGCACTGTAACGGTTGCAGCCGTACTTATACGGGCGCCGCTTCACTGTGGAGACGGACCACAACCCCTTCAGCTGGTTAAACACCGTCTCAGGGATAAATAGAAGGCTGCTACACTGGAGCCTCTCGCTCGAGCAGTATCACTTGACCATTTGCCACAAGAAGGGCCGTGACCACGGGAATGCCAAGAGGCTATCCTGGCAAGGAGAGGGTGTGGATGGGCGCACAGGGGAACACAGGAAGGTGCTGCCCCCTGGCGCCCTCTAAAAGGAGGACGTGTGAGGAATATGGATTATTATTTATGGCCAGCCATGTTCCCAGACTAACCATCTGCTGAAAGGTAGCAGAGGTAGTGAGCTCCACAGGGGGGGCCCTGCTTCACAGCACAGCATTATGGCAGAGAGCCTCTAGCAGTCCACCTTTGTTTACATTTCTCTCCTCCATTCAGCCAGCCAGGAACCCAGGTAATGGAACAGGAAAAACCTCTCTGCAGGGGTCTAGGCCATTCCCCGATTCAATCAAATTTAGCAGACAGCATGGAACCGGCGGTTCATAAGGAATTGTGAATCGCCCGGCCATCACAGGCACAAACCGGATACATATTTATGTCCCTGTGGCCAAGATAAACAGGCCCGTGGTCATAGTCTGGCGGTGGTACATATCTCCCCACAGAAACCACATAACGGTACCAGGTTTGGACTCTACTTGTAGCCGGAACCCAGGCGGATACGTTGGTCCCAGAACCATGTCCCTGTGACCTTCTGTTCTGGAGCTATAAACCCTGAAGCGTTTTGTGGGTCATTTGTTGCAAGCCCAGAAGAGGGGGGAGTGGGACCCTTCCCAGAGGCGGGAAGAGGAGGGGCCGGCTACAGTTTAAAAGGCTTGTGCCAGCAAGCCGGTGTGTCTTTTTGCTGAAGGAGGGTCACATCGTGCCATGTGTTTAGAGGGACCTGCAACCTGCTGACATCACTGCCCTCCATGTGACTACAGCAAAGGACTCCTCACAACCCAAAAGGACTCGTCCATCTGGTAAACTGACTTTTGCTCTATTTAATCCTGTTTGTACCATACCACCTGTATTTGTAACCTCAGACCACTGTATATATCCTCGTGTGTGTGTGTGTATAGTGTATTGTCTAGTGAGCCCTTAAGGCGATTAAATATTTAATTTAATCTTGTGCTGCCTTGGATCTTGATCACGAATCTCCACGTCTGTGTTTCGGCATAGGTATACGCTACTGCAGGTTGGTTTCTTAACCTATAAGCCCGGTCCTCTAACAGGGTTATATATCAAACAAAAAACTGGTGGCAGTCTTCCCGGGCTGAGAACGCACGGTTTCACTGGGGCAGTAAAAAGGCTCTCCGCTTGTTGCCTCTCTGTGCCCGTGTGGACAGGAAGAGTCTGTGAAAACTGTACCAAGACTGACCTTATCCGCTCCTTCAGGAGGGCGTAACGTCACGCCTTGGTGACCATAACGTATTTCATGAGCTTGACTTAGTTGACGTCAAGTGGGCACGAGGGGTGGTATCTCACACCAGTCTATAAATCCATCCTGTCTTATCTTCTTACCTCATTGACTTCAATCTGGAAAAGTTTTTTTGGGAGTGCTACAGTGTATGTGGTATGTGGCACAGTTTAGGATCATTGGCTCCTAGGCTGGACAATCCCTTTAAGGCTATGTCCACAGGTGACTGATAAGCTGCAGCAGGTCCGCAGCGTTGTAAAGTACCAGCAAAATGGGTGAGATTGTGACAGGTGCTGCGTATAAAAACCTCAGTGTAAATTCACCTGGGGTGCGGATTTGACGTCTGCAGCTCGTCAGTATATGCTGCAAATCTCCCCAGCGGATTTTACCCTTTGCAGTGGAGAGGGTGACGCCTGATGCAAAACACGTGGGTTTTACTGTTGAGCTGTGGCAAAAACGGCTGTGGACATTTCTGCTGTATTTTCCAGCATGTCTGAACATAGACTAAAGGTATGCACAAAAGTGGTGGGAACGCTGCAAATGTTCAACATGGAAAATTCACAGCATGTTACAGTACCAGCAAAGTGGATAGGATTTTAGCCAATAGGTGAGAAGTGTCTGATCCCTGAGGGTCTCAGCACTGGACTCTCATTTTTCACGAGCACAGAGGTAATGTGAATGGAGAGGTGGTCACACACGTGCGCCGTTTTATGATTCAGTGTCTATGGGGCTGATGGAGATGGCAGTGGACAGCGGCAGATTTTTTTCAGAAATTTCTGTAACCTTCCAATTCATCTGAATGGGGGCTTCTAGAAAACCGTGCGCTTACCGCCAAAACAGCCATTCTCAAATATGGGACTGTATCCTTGGAGTAGGTTCTGGTGTCGCAGATTTTTGGTTATAATTCTGGACTGAATCTACAGCCATTTATACATATGAGTAGTGAAAACCCCCATCCACAAAATCCTGCATGTGCAGCAGGTATGGCTGTCCTGTTATATCCTGTGTGGATGTAGCCGCAGCAAAATCTGTGACAGAAAGGGGAGATCTATCAAAACTGGTGCAACCAATCAGACTGACCCTTCCGTTTTTCTAAAGGAGCTCTGAAAAATGTAAGGTGGAATCTGGTTGCTACCAAGCCAGTTTTCCTTTGTTTCAGTTTTGATAAATCTCCCCCAAATGAAAAAAATAATAATTTTCCCCTTCTTGCACTCACTGCAAACAAGGCCAGGCTCTTTAGTTAATGGGTCGTCCTGTTTTGGAGCCGACAACCCCTGGGGCCCTCCTGGATGTTAAAAACCCCCCACTCACTTGTCGCGTTCCCAGCTGCTTCCGCTGCCGGGACCAAGTCATCTATCTATCTATCTATCTATCTATCTATCTATCTATCTATCTATCTATTATCTCTCTCTCTCTCTCTCTCATATCTATCTATCTATCTATCTATCTATCTTAAAAAAAAATATATTCTGCAGCCGATCCACACTTATTGCGGGTCGGATGGTGACCCAGTCACTTCTATAGGGCCATAAAAGATGCAGACAGCACACTGTGTGCTGTCTTCATCCGTATGTCCGTTCTGTGGCATCTGCAAAAAAATAGAACATGTCCTATTGTCCGTTTTGTGGACAAGGATAGGACTATTCAACAGAGGGCAGGACGTTCCTTTCGACAAATTGCGCAACGCACGCAGACAGTATGTGTTTTGCGGACTGCGAAAATGGCTACGGCCGTGTGCAATAGCCATAAGACTGTATATTTTTGCATAGTATTGGTGTTTCTTGTGTAAACCTCCTAAAGGTCTTGTATGTGGCCTGTTTGACCCTGTGCTCCGGAAAACACCTGGTGAATACTGAACATATCCATAGGCCTATGGACCCAGTGTATAGCAAGAGCGTGTCAGCATATCTTTTTTGTGGTTTGGTATAGCATTGTAGACTACATTATTCCATATACCGCTATACAGACAAAAAACATTGGGCGGTATACATTGTTACTGACATAGTATATGCCTGTACAGTGGGATAGGGTGCAGCTTTCTGTTGACATTATATGTCTTGAACAAGGGCTCAAAAAGAGGTCAGTGGGGTCCATTTATAGACCGATCCAGCATAAACGTTTCACGTCCTGCACAGGAGTTCTGCTGAGCCACCGCCATACAAATATTCCCCAGACCTGTCGTGAATAACGTAAACCATTGCCCTGCTCTGATTTATAAGCTGGATTACAGGCCATAGCCACTCTCCATGGGCCACAGTGGAAGCGGTCATCTGAAACCACCTCCAGAGTGCTGAGGCTATGGATTTGGAGCGGAAATCGCCCTGTGAAATTTATTGTCAAGCAGTGTATTTAAAATCCATTCCCCAGGTCCTTTTCCGCAAAGATTTTTTTTATATAATCATCCACTTTGCTGCTGTAGTAATATGCTGCTTATTTTGCGCCAGCAAATGGCACAACTCCTCCTTTTACTCTAAGTTCTGAAATGACCCCCTATCCACAGTGCAGTGCTTGGCTACCTCCAGCCATAGAGGTGAATACAGCAGCCGCCATACACAACCTGTTGTTCCATTGATTCAGTGGAACTGGACCCCGGTTCTCGTGATCGGTTGGTGTGTGTGTGGGAGGGGGGGGGTCTGCCATTAGTCTGACCGCCAGCGATCAGATGGCTGCCAGTCTCTTACCTACCTAAACCTAGTTTTTCTTTAGAAATGAGCAGCACACAAAGCATCTGGCAGCCGCTCATCCCCTGACTTTATTCTGGCTATGGATACAACCGTATCCGTTTTGCGGCCCGCAAATCGTGGATCCACAAAATACAGACGCCGTCCACATGTTTGCGGATCCGTTGTTTTCATTGGGTCTGGGGTCTGCATTTTGAAGACCTATTCTATCTTTCTGTGGAATAGACATAAGGATGTGAAAAGCACATGGATGATCTGCGTGCTTTCCAGTCAGTTTATCAAAAAGCTAGACTATGTCCTATAATTGTCCCCTAGATGTGGACCACGGACGGGCTGTCTAGTCTCTAGTCCGTCTTTTTGTGCAGAGCAAATCACAGCATGCACCATTCTGCTCCGAGCGATTGGGTCTGGTAGAAGAACGGGCGACAAGGACGCCATATGTGCATGGTCCTTTCAAAAACTCATCCATGTTCACTGTCCGAAACACAGATGAGTTTCCTGTCGTCCGTATGAAAGGGGCCTAAAGGGTTAAAAAAAATGGAGACCTACCTCTGACTGTAGAGGGTGTGATGCTTTGATAGTTCCTCTATCGGTGCTAAATAAAGCGTGAATTCTCCGTAGAATAAATTCTGTTATACTGTGTTTGAGGTTATGGAGAGTGGGGTCTGGAAGGCATTGACAATGTGCTGATGAGTATTGATCCATCATATGTAAGTGGTCAGGTGATTGCAGCTTCCTCATATGATCGGACAGAAGATCTCAGGAAGCTCCAAAATCACCATTTGTAACTCATGACGATGATTCCATACAAGAGCCCAAAGAGAGAAGGGACCTCAAAGCTTGACGACATTTGGTCTGCTGGGCAGAATTATAATCCGCGATAGGAACCTGGTCCGAGACCATGAAGAGAAGGAAGAGAAAAAAAAATAAAAAATATTATATCTATATCTCTCTCTTCACTGGTTTCTGTTTGGTATTTTGACAGCAAGAATAGAGCTGAAGATTGGTAACGCAGATGGAGAATCTCATCATAAATGTGAACAGAGCTTTTCTGAAGAGCATGGAGATGTTGCCATGCACAACTTTTTGTTTAGAAATCCCAAGTTACTTGACGTGTGAACACTTTCTAATCTAATGTTCGATATAATTGTAAAGAACTTCCATACAGTTTGTACCAAAGTGTATGGTGGCGGTTTTGTCTGTACAGGTCCCAATGTTCTTCCCCTGTAGGCAATGAGGACTGTATTTTAAGGAGAAAATACAACAAAACTATTAGAAACATAAGCTCCAAACGCTTGTACCTTGTGGAACTTAAAGTTTGGGTGTCCACATACGGTGCCAGTAGCGTCCTGGTTGCCATGGTTACCGATCGGAGCCCCAGCGATTAAACTGGGACTCCGATCGGTACTCTCCGCTGCCACCAATGATAGGGGGGGAGATTTTAATTAGGAGGGGGAGGGCCCACTGGCCACCAATGAGTTAACTACAGGGGAGGGAGGGGGGGCTGGCCGCACTGGACAACAAAGAGTTAACTACAGGGGAGGGAGGGGGCCCACTGGCCACCAATGTGTTAACTACAGGGGGGGGGGCCTGCCCCCTGCTGCCTGGCAGCACCTGCCAGGCAGCAGGGGGCAGTCATGTACACAGTTCTTTTAGTATATTCTAACCTGAAGCGTCCCCATCACCATGGGAACGCCTCTGTGTTAGAATATACTGTCGGATCTGAGTTTTCACGAAGTGAAAACTCAGCTCTGAAAAAGCTTTTATGCAGACGGATCCATCTGTATGAAAGTAACCTACGGACACGGATGCCAATCTTGTGTGCATCCGTGTTCTTTCACGGACCCATTGACTTGAATGGGTCCGTGAACTGTTGTCCGTCAAAAAAATAGGACAGGTCATATTTTTTTGACGGACAGGATACACGGATCACGGTCTCGGCTGCAAAACGGTGCATTTTCCTTTTTTTTTTTTTTTTCCACGGACCCATTGAAAGTCAATAGGTCCGCGAAAAAAAACGGAAAACGACACAACGGCCACGGATGCACACAACGGTCGTGTGCATGAGGCCTAATATAGTATATCTTCCATGTAATTTATCATTTAGCTATAATATCCTGCCTACATTCAGTGCGCTGCCTGTGCTATTCATATTGCGCCCTGCGCTGATGAATGGCAGGAAAAATCTAAGGATATTAGTACACCATAGACTTTTTCGCAGGTGCCCACAGAGAGGGAGGCCACAGAAATTTTAGTCCAAACTCCCTTTAAAAGGCTCCATGTCTTGGTGTGTTTGGCACCATAATAATGCAAGAATTATCGGAAAAAAATGTGCTTCATTACGGCATGTGGACATCAGAGTTTATTGAGAAACTATTCCTCATTCCATTGGAGCCCTTTAGTTCTGTTTCCTTCTAAGAATTTCGGTAGGTAAGTTGTCATGCAGATGAGAACGCGTACCGGACTACTTTTCCAGGAGGTGCTCTCCAGTGTATGTACTGATGGGGTACCCTTGAGTTCTCCTATGACGTGCTGCGGTTAATACCAGTGTTGAGTGTGCGCGCGCTGTGACGGACTGGGAAGGTATTATCTGTGGCACACTGACGGCTCAGCACCACACAGGGTAATGTCACTGGGCGCTGACGAATAACCGTGCTGTCTTTGTGATGATTGATTATATAGATGTGCGTTTTATATGTACACTGGATGCAGTCACATCATTTGTAAAGAACAAAGTCCTGTTGTAAAGAGGCTCATGGCATAAAAGTGTTTTCATTGGAACTTCTGGCATTTGAAACAAATGGCATGGTGCTAGGGGTGATGTTACAGTGACATCAGTGACGTCTCCAGTGAGCATTGCAGAAAGAAAACTTCGAAAAAGTACCTGTCTGGTACCTGGAGTCATTGGGGCGTCTCTCAGCAATGCCTGAGTCACTGTTGCAAACCCCCCGATCTTAAAGGGGTTCTGCAGTTTGTTTAAACTGATGATCTATCCTCTGGATAGATCATCAGCATCTGATTGGCGGGGATCCGACACCCGGGATCCCCGCTGATCAGCTGTTTGAGAAGGCAGCAGCGCTCCTGTAGTGCTGTATCACTGTTTACTGCAGGCCCAGTGACGTCACGACTAGTATCACTGACCTGGGCGGGGCTAAGCTCCATTCAAGTAAACAGCTTAGCCCCGCCCAGGCCATTGATACTAGTTGTGACTTCACTGGGCCTGCAGTAAACAGTGAGAAGGCCGCGGCGCTGCTGGAGCGCCGCTGCCTTCTCAAACAGCTGATCGGCGGAGGTCCCAGGTGTCGGACCCCCACCAATCAGATGCTGATGATCTATCCAGAACCCTTTTTATGGTTACGTTCGCATCTGCCTCGGAGGCTCCGTTTGGGGCTTCAGTCACAGAGGTTGTCTCCTGAACGGAAACCTAACTGATCCCATGAAAGTCAGTGAGATCTTTTATGCTGTGTCATGTATTGAATCCGGCACTTCCGTTATTTGCATTCTTCTGCTCCTATAAAGAACCAGAAGAACGGAAGTAGCGTTTATGTGGAAGCGTCTTTACTTCGTTTGACGTCCACCTAGTTTGGAAATGTCCTCACTGGTGCTGCTGAATATCCCACGTAGGAGAAGGGGAAACTAGGTGTACGTAAGATTTCACTGGTGCCAGTGATGACATCTCCAAGCTAGGGGGATCTGAAGCAAAGTTAGGCCTCTTGCACATCTGTTTTTGCGGATTCCATTTGTGGTCTGTATGCGGAACCATTCATTCCAATGGTTCCGCAAAAAAAACTGAATGTACTCCGTATGCATTCCATTTCCGTTCCGCTGAAAGATAGAACTTGTCCTATTGCCCGCAAATAAAGATCTGTGTGTCCGTTCAAGTCAATGGGTCTGCAAAAAATACGGAACACATTCGTGTCATCCGTTTTTTTTGTGGATCCATGCGAACTTTGCCAATGTCTATACTGTTAAAACACATTACTGTACATTACATTAATGCTTAAAAATTGTATGTTTCTGTTTGCTATCTGCGAACAACGGATCGCATATAGAGATTTTTTACAAAACGGAAACCAATAACGGAACAACGGATCCGTTAAAAACTGACCGCAAAATACTGAAAAAGCCATATGGTCGTGTGCAAGAGGCCTTGGGGTGCTTTTACATGAACCGATGATCTGGCGGATTTTCTGGAATGAAGCGGACGCTCCCGATCACGGTCAGATCATCAGTGGAGATGAGAGCTGCATTTACAAGCAGCAATCGCCTGCCACGTCAGTGTTCGGTCAGTGATTTCCAGCAGTGACTAAGCCAAAACCAGGTGCGGCTCTAAACACAGAACAGGTGCAGATCTTTCCCTTATACCTTGTGTCTATGTAGCTCTACTCCTGGTTTGGAAATCACCGACGTGTGACTGAGGCATGACGTGCAGATTTTGGGAGTGGACTGCAAAGGGCAAAAGAATGACAGAATTGACTGCTGCGGTTTAGAAAATTCTGCATGCAAGGGTCCGAGTTCTCAAATGTAATTATTTCTTTTTTTCTTTTTCTGCCACATGTGGTTGAAAATTGCTGAAAGCTCTTTCACTTTGCTGGTATTGTACAATGCTGCAGATTTGCAGCTCCTGATCAGTCACTTGTGAACCCAAGGCAGATGTGAACGCTCAATTTAAAAAAATCCTTGTGGCTCTTTTTAATAGAGTAAGGGTGCTGGGTCACTGGTTCCGCCTGTATTTTTTTCATCATATTGCAAGGAGTGAAATCCACTGCAGCAATCTGTGCCGACCATCCCATTTGAATAGGGCATTTCAGACACCATAAGGTCCCTTTCACACGAGCGAGTTTTCCGCGCGGGTGCAATGCGTGACGTGAACGCATAGCACCCGCACTGAATCCTGACCCATTCATTTCAATGGGTCTGTGTACATCAGCGTTGTTTTTCACGCATCAGTTCTGCGTTGTGTGAAAATCGCAGCATGTTCTATATTCTGCGTTTTTCACGCAGCCCTGGCCCCATAGAAATGAATGGGGCTGCGTGAAAAACGCATTGCATCCGCAAGCAAGTGCGGGTGCGATGCGTTTTTCACTGACGGTTGCTAAGAGATGTTTGTAAACATTCAGTTTTTTATCACGCGCATGAAAAACGCATCAAAACGCATTGCACCCGCATGGAAAAAACTGAACAACTGAACGCAATCGCAGACAAAACTGACTGAACTTGCTTGCAAAATAGTGCGAGTTTCACTGAACGCATCCGGCCCAAAAACATGACGCCCGTGTGAAAGAGGCCTAAGGGTACATTCACACGACCGTATAATTTTATCGTCTTTTTGCGGAATAGATGCGAATCGATTCGTTTCTATGGGTGAATAAAATGTGCGGACAATGTTCAGTATGTTGTCCGCCTCTGTTTCCGCATTTCTAGTCCGCAAAGATATGAAGCTTGTACTACTATTGTCCGCACAGATCGGTCCGCAGCCCCATCAAAGTCAATGGATCTGCAAATTGCTGGTTTCCATATGTCATCTTTTTTTTTTTTTTGTGGATCCATTTCTGTATTTTTGAAGGCCTTAATCATTTTTTATTTTTATTTTTTCCCCCGTTTTTTGCGGACCGTAAAAAACTGAAGACATACGGAACACAAACGGAAGTCTTTTGTCTGGAAAATGTGGACACATGGTTCCGTTATTTGCGGACCGCAGAACGGAAAAGATTACACATGGTCGTGTGAATGTACCCTAATTCTGCGCCCTAGTATGGAATCTATTGACCAAAGCTTTCCTGCCATCTCTCACAGCAGAGGTCTCAGCATTAAAGTGACAGTGCGCTAATTCTTGGACGGGGACGTCTGCTTCCTCACTGCAGTTATCACACGTGCCAGGCTTTCCGACTGCTTCCAAATTTAGCAGGACGGCTCTTGAACCAGCGGCATATTGAAAGTCAGCCATACTGGTATCGATGGAGTTTTAGATGACTACATCTCTTTTCGTGACTGGCGGTAACATCCACAGAATAACCTGTACATATGTGTAGGTGTTCTCTGCACCCCACAGCGTTTCCTGGAGTCACAGATGCAGCAGCGAGACTGTACCTGTCTGGAATGTTGTTCATGTTCCCTATGAACAGGATGTGTAATTCCTAGGAATCATATACTGTACCGTGTGTACAGATGTCCATGCAGCCTGTACCGTCATATTGTTCCCAGACGTCTGTCTCCGATGGCTTCTGTTAATGGTCGACTTCTCCATTTTCTGTGGCTTTTGTGGTATTCTTTTGTGAGCGACTTGTAAGACGTGATAAATAAACTCCGCTCTGCTGGGGCTTGTAGTTCTGCAGCATAAGGGTAGGTCCACACACTGCAAATTTTTCCATGCCCCTTCCCCCTCCAAACGGTGTAACATGCAGATTTTGCTGCGGACTCTCACAGCCACATTGAGGGTGTGTCATAAATGCTGCAGCGGAATTTTGTGCAGAAAGTCTGCAGCACTTACAGTGCAATACAAGTGAATGAGATTTCAACGCTCATTCACGCGCTTCGGTTTTTCTGTTTTGCATCATGTCCATTTATGCTGTGGGTTTTACTTGCAATGTAAAAGTAACTGCAGCAGAGGAACCGCTGCAGTCCCGAATGAGCCCGTTTTGGAAAGATTTTTGCAGCAGAGGTTTTCCTCCCGGTCAGCTGCGGAAAATCTACCGCAGGCTTGCCATGTGTGAACCCTTCTTGATCCGCAGTCAAAATCTGCAGCAGAAATGGGCACGTGGCGGATTTAAAAAAATCTGCTCAGCAGGTCAAATTACCTGCAGAAACGTGCAGCGATTTGTTCGGATTTTACCTGCGCAGATCTGCGGTGGTGCAGATGGCGTGGTTGATGGGTGGTACAGTTGTCACATTAGACGGTTAGTGTCTGGGAGAAGAGACTGTACGCTCCGCGGGGACAGGAACTGATGCGAATGAATAAATCAATTCTCTCACGCTGTATAGTGGATTTCTTTATGTCCTCAGCGCTGTTCCCCTTGATCCCTCGCAGACGTCTTCTCCTTTCCCCCTTGCGTTCACCACGGATCAATAACTCACTGTTCATCTCCATTCTGCTCGCTGATCACGTCTATTTTACCACCTGTTGTTCCTTCATTCCTCCTCTCGCCCTTCTCCTTCCCATGCCAACCTCCCCCTTTTTCTTTCTCTCTCTTCCTCTGCTTTTGCCGTCACAGCACATTCCAAGACTTTCAATTAACTCTTCCCCCCCCCCACCTCCACATTTCTCCTTTATGAGGGATGGGAGGGAGTGGATCCCATTTAGCATGTCCACCAGGCGGGTCATGACCTCATTTAGGGGATCCAGAGACGCCCCCACTACTTTAAGTCACATTAGTTAAGTGTTTTTTTTTTCATTTTATGTCTTCCAGGCTGGTTGATGCTATCATTCGCAGTCATGTGATGCATTCCTCAGTAGGTTGTAGTACCTTGTCCTAATACTCACCCACTTCTTTGTCTCTTTCACAGATGGGCGTTACGAAAAGCAAGCCTCGAGAAGGTGGGCAACGGAGCCGCAGTCTGGATATCGCCGAAGGGTCGCACACACCTTTTCCTTCTCTCTCTGCTTCTCAGACTCCAAGCAAGAGCCTCGACTCCCACCGTCCTACTAACCAACCTTTCGGGGGCAACTGTGATCTTACGCCATTTGGAGGGGTCAATTTTTCAGACACTGTCACGTCACCCCAAAGGACCGGACCTTTATCAGGTGTGTACAAGGGACTGAGGATGGGCTAGTTTTCGGGAGCGGCTCCAGGAGGTCTAGTGTTTCTATACGTCACCCTTTTCCTCCTTTTGGGGTAGGGTCACACATGGTGTATACCAGTAGCAGCAAGGTGAATGTAAATCTCATCCTGATGCTGTGGGAAAAGTCGGCAGAAATTAATCTTTTCTAAGAATTTGAAATCCACAATTTGTCATTTTATGCAAATTCCACAGTGGAGTGTCCACGGCATTAAATCCACCCCCTGTTGCCGTACCGTTAACGGTCATCAGTCCCTTTGGCAATTGGATGGGTGATGGGGTGCCCGCGGGGAATTTGTGTTCTCCAGTCACCATGAGCCTCCATCAGAAGGCGCAATCTGTGCTGTAAAAGCCTACCGACCACAGCTACTTCATGTGTTGGATATGCAACATGTAGATCCAACATGGGTCTTCCTACAAGATTCTAGGCTTACACTTGGATTTCTGTTGGAGGTATGCAATAGATCCGCATGAGGTTTAGCCCCAGTGTTCCCGCTCAAAGTGGCAAGCCTCTCAAGTGGCAAGCTTCTTATTTTTTTGGCAGATTATTTTTTTTACTCCACCTGGTGTACGGGGCTGCAAAAACCTCATTGACATGCATTAGATGCAGATTGTTTGCAATATTATCAGTACACCTCCCTAGATCTGTACATACCTGCTTTACGGCCACATCGTAGAATCCCTGATGCTCCCTGTTGGTGCAGTAAAAATAATTTTGGTAGGGTCTGTCTATTACAGGAATAAGCAACCTCCGGCACTCCAGCTGTTCCGAAACTACAACTTCCAGCATGCTTCATTCACTTCTATAGGAGTTAGAAGAGCAGCCGAGCTTGTTTGCATGCTGGTAGTTGTAGTTTCACAGCAGCTGGAGTGCCGAAGGTTGCTGATCCTTGGTCTATTAGATTACCACCTCATGTAGTGTACCCAGCGCTAGCTTTATAGTTGGGCTTGGGAACATGGACAATACAGGATGGATGCGGAGGCGATGGGCTCGATAGGATGTGCATTGGAAGGTAGCGCTGTCAGTCACACTGTCTACTCTACAGCCTTGCACCGAACACCAGCGGAGGAGGAGGGGAAAGAAACAGACAGCCGATTATGTTGATTTCTTTGCAAACGGGTACAAAGCACCTATTAATGATACGCTGCAATTCATTATGTCCTCAGATAATCCCTCAAACTCCCCTGGCCGCGGTACGGTGCTTTAGGATCATTCCCACTCCTAACAAGAGCGATTTTGTTAATAAGAGTTTCCGTTCCCCAATATGTTATATAAAGAGCCGCCCTCTGTGCTGTCATCATTTCTTACAGGACTACATGACATGGTTACTAAAATATACGTGCACGGTCTCCCTCTTGCACCCTATTTAACAGCAGCATGGGCGGACTGGCTATAGACCCTACAGGGAGATTTCCCGGTGGGTCCCGACCTTCTTCATGGTTGCCCGCTGAGTACATGATGATCCGATGCTCCTCAGCGTTAATTAACGCTGAGGAGCATCAGGTACTTATGCACCTGGCCAGTGGCTGCAGACGCCTTCCTGACCTCAACAGTATCACAGTCTTCAGGACGGTGATACAGTTGAATACTGTGGTGAGGGCGGCAGTATTTTGTGCTGCACTGTGGTATCTGTACCTGCTCAGGTGGTATTTTGTGCTGTATTACAGGCAACATCTAGTTGTGTTGCCTTGCTTTGTCAGTTTTGACCCACCTACAACATGGGGCCACTTTAAGTTCCCAGTCCACCCATGGACACTAGGTCCTAAGAAGCTGAGCTCTATGTTGCCGTTTGTAGGTTTCTTGCAGTAAAAAGCTCCATTGCCTATCTGTGCCTGCAGCACTGACATTCATGAATGACTTTTCTAGTTGAAAATAGTGAAAAATGCACTTATTAAATATGTTTTTTTTTTTTTTTAGATAGAGATCACTATTGGAACGCTGTCTTCTTTCCTACAGGTTGCTGCTGGATACGCTGAGGTAGCTTATTTAGTAGGAAAACTGCAAATAGCAGCATAGATCTCTGCTTCCTGTAGTGTCCCGTTGGGAGATTTAGCTTAAAGGATCACTAAATATAGAAAATGCTAAAAAAATTATCCCACCACTTCCTCCATTAATCTTTTCTTCCCCATGATCGTATTTTGTATCACACTGCAATTAAAACGGAGAAATGTGTGACGTTATATTGGCTGTCTGACCCAGGAGATCAGCCATGTCCTCCTCACTATCCTGAGTCCGGCTGCAGCAGGAGCCTCCTTCCTTTTACATATCTGCAGTGGGACACTGCTAATGAAATCAGTGGGGGTCATTTATCAAAGACGTGGCACTGTGGTCAATCAGCTGCTCGGGGAGGCCGTGGTTCTCTGCGATCCCTTCCATGCAGGGAATTACAGCTTCGTCTCACTCATTGAATGTTATGGGGATAAAACCGCTGTGAAACCTGAATTTCCAGGTTTTGAGTGGACTTGACAATAAAAGTTAATGATTTAAAAGACAAAAATGCCTGCTTTGACCCTCTGCAAGTGTGTTCCATCTGTTGTAACTGGTTTAGGCCTTGTTCTAAGGGTGTCTTGCAGTGGACAGGACATTAGATAAACCACATACTGGATTTACAGTGGGGTGGTCTGACATCACCATGCCGTCCATTCACTCTCCCTTATCTCTGTAGGGGGCGTCACCACCTTCGTAGCTCTTTATGATTACGAGTCTCGTACGGAAACGGACCTATCCTTCAAAAAGGGGGACAGGCTGCAGATCGTCAACAACACGTGAGTGGGACATGTATGACTTCATTATTACTGACACGTAGACGGAGCGGATGGTTAGGACGCCGAGTGGCAGCATCGACATTTCTGTGGCTACTTAGTGTTTGTCTAATCCTCTTTAGTCATGGCTTTCCATCCAGTTTCTCCGGGTCAACTCTAACCTCTCTTTACAGCAATTCCTCATCAGGGAGTCCTGCACTAATAATTGCTTGACCGGCAATTCCCCAATACAGTGATATCATCGTGTTCTTTACCAGTAGGCCCTCATGTTATCAGACAAGAGCTCTTATGTGACCCTACAACCTATAGTGCAGGGGTCAGCAAACTCTGGCACTTCAGCTGCTGTGAAACTACAATTTCCAGCATGCATGCTCCTGTACAAGTGAATGGAGCAAGCTGGGAGTTGTAGTTTCACAACAGACGGATTGTTGAAAGTTATTGACCTTTGCTGTATTGTGAGAATGGCGTACAAATTTTAGGCACTGGCAAAAATATGATGCCCCCTGCTGCATTATGTCAGCGCTGCCGCTAAAATATAGGGGAACTTCCTTACTGTATTCCTGTAAGTTCACCGACGGGCTTCCCACATTAACTTGTGTAGGGCTGATGAATGGGTACACAGGGCTCACAATGAAATGTCAGCTCGCCTTATCCTTTGTACCTACAACCTATTCCCCATCTCTTAGAAATCACTCGGGCAAGCTCAGCCTATACCAGACCATCTTCTAAACCTGCACACTTGGCTAAGCTCAGCCTATATTAGACCCCCTTTATAAACCTGCACACTTGGCTAAGCTCAGCCTATATTAGACCCCCTTATAAACCTGCACACTCAGCCGAGCTCTGCCTACATATGGTCAGTGGAGGTCCTGCCCCTGAGGTTCCAACTAATCAGCAGAATGAAGGGACTGTGAGACTTGCTGGATGGCCACAGCCCCTTCACTGCAGTATTTGGCACCAGGCTGTACTTCCCGTTGTAGTGGCTACTGCAGTTCAGCCCCATTCACTTGAATGATCTGAGCTGCTGTACTCTGGCATCTGCCAGTATGGAGAGTCGGGAGGCCTCCATACACATTAGCTGGTCAACCAGTCTTTTGGACTGTCTGGATGTATAAGGCAAATAGACAAGATACTTGACCTCTGGAACCCACTCCTATCATAAAAATGGGGCCTGCCGTAAGTAGAGAGGACAGCACGCATGTGTGGCTTCTTCTCCTTCGTTGTTGTGGAATTTTCAAAAATGGGCAAGCGCTGGCTGGCTCCTCCATTCACTGTGGGGCCCCGTTCTTCAGATAGAAGCAGGTCCCAGAGTTGACATTTATGGTATATCCTACCGGTATGACATAAATTTCCAGATAGGACAACCCCCTTTAAGCGACGTGACTGGTCTGAGGTTCCTGGCTTAGTGCTCTGCAGTCCGTCTGATGCTGCTTATCTCAGATTATTATGAGCTCCAGAGACACTGTAGATTCTTCTATATTAGTATCTGATATGAGAGAAGCTCCTTTAAAGGCTGTGTTCACCTCTACACCTTCCATCACAAGCCATTTTTTATGCTCTGATTATTCTTGAATGAAAAATTAGCAATTAGTCTTCATCAAAAAAATCTTCTGTTGCTCCTATGCAGAGCTATGCATCTCCATGGTTACAGACTACAGACTCTCTATGTAGTCTGATCCTGCAGTCGTACTTCCATATATCCCTGTTTTATGTAATCTCCCAAACATAGGTTAGTAGGGAAACAACTGGGATGTTCAGTGAAGACTGTCTGCGGACCTGCTTCACTAAATAAATGGTTGCAAGGGGGACATGGCCTTCAGAATTGACATGAGGAATATTCCACTTTTTTTTTTTTTTTTTTTTTACTTTCATGCGTTAATGATGGTGTTTTTTGCCCATATTCCAGTCTTGTCTTTTGCTGTTGGTTTTCCTTTATAATCAGTTGTCCTGTTTTTGGCTCACGTGCTGGGCGCTGTCTCTTTTTCACAAATCTTGCACCGCTTCTCTCTGTCACCATGCATGATCCCGCATCTCTTTCTCTCACATGCTGCACCACAGGAGGCCAGACATCAGGTATGCGACTAGATGGGTTTTTGGCCGTCCAGTCTGTCCATTTGTGTGTCCCTCGTTCTATTTTTGCAATTGTGTATCGGAATAACGTTTTTATGTCCTGCAGGGAAGGCGACTGGTGGCTGGCCCGCTCCCTCAGCTCCGGGCAGACTGGGTATATTCCCAGCAATTATGTGGCTCCTTCTGACTCCATCCAGGCTGAAGAGTAAGTGGTTTAAGAAATGCACCCCCTCCGCACATATATACTAAAACCTATTTAAGGCTACTTTCACATCTGCGCTTTCCTTTCCGCTATTGAGATCCGTCATAGGGGGGGGGGAACGCTTCCATTTTGTCCCCATTCATTGTCAATGGGGACTAAAATGAACTGAACAAAACTGAGTGCATTCCGTTCCATTTTGTTGTGTCCCCATTGCGGACAGAATTTCTGTCTGCGATGTGGTGCGAAGCAAGACGGATCAGTCATGACTCACAATGTAAGTCAATGGGGACGGATCCGTTTTCTCGGACACAATAGAAAACGGATCCGTCCCCATTGACTTTCACTGGTGTTCATGACTGATCCGTCTTGGCTATTTTAAAGATGGTACAACAGGATCTGTTCATAACGGATGCAGACGGTTGTATTATCATGACTGAAGCGTTTTTGCTAATCCATGACGGATCCAGCAAAAACGCTGGTGTGAAAGTAGCCTAACCCTTTTTTCAAGTGAAGCTCCATCTTTGCAGCCATTTAAATACCGGAATATTGCATAAATTGCACTTCGTAATACACACTTATTGAAGACATTTGGTTCCTCACTGGCAGGAATCTGATAATAGCCCTGCATGTCTACAGGGAGCATTAAATTCCCCTGTAGTTGTCTTGGTGAAAGTTCTGCAGATACAGTCCGTTTTATTACAATGGCTCAGCAGGGCAAGCAGAGGGAATGCGGTATTTACGGCTCTGCAGGTTGTTAAAATTGCAAAGGGGTTTTCTATAATCTTACATTAGGAATTGCTATTTAAACATTTTACAAGAGCACTCCGAGCAGAACTGATACACCTAACACATGTCCTGAGGGGCACGTTACATGACACTGGGATTCTCTCTCTGCTGTGGGATTTCCAAAAATAGGCAAGTGCCGGCTAGCTCCTCCATTTACTGTGGGGCCCCGTTCTTCCGATATGAGCAGGTCACAGGGTTGACATTGATGGTATATCCTACCAGTATGCCATAAATTTTCAGATAGGACAACCCCCTTTAAGAGACGTGACAGATCTGAGGTTCCTGGTTAGTACTGTCTGATGCTGCTCATCTCCGATTATTATGAGCTCCGGAGACACCTTAGATTCTTTCATATTAGTATCTGATATGAGAGAAGCTACTTTTAAAGGCTGTGTTCACCTCTACGCTTTTCCTCACAAACAATTTTTGCTGTGGTTATTCTTAAAGGGGTTATCCAACCCCTAAAATGCCTCCTCTACTGCCCGGGCACCTCAAACTCAGTCTATCGACCTGGCTCCTGCGTTGCTTCTTATACTGGCAAGGCCAAAAACATCCGATGACAGGGTGAGTGGCCAATGCAGGCCGCGACAGGAACGAGCCTCCCTAGCGTCACCCGATAGATAGATAGATAGATAGATATATATCTCTATCTATATATCTCTATCTATATATCTCTATCTATATATATCTCTATCTATATATATCTCTATCTATATATATCTCTATCTATATATATCTCTATCTATATATATCTCTATCTATATATATCTCTATCTATATATATCTCTATCTATATATATCTCTATCTATATATATCTCTATCTATATATATCTCTATCTATATATATCTCTATCTATATATATATCTCTATCTATATATCTCTCTCTATCTATATATATATATCTCTATCTATATATATATATATCTCTATCTATATATATATATCTCTATCTATATATATATCTCTATCTATATATATATCTCTATCTATATATATATCTCTATCTATATATATATCTCTATCTATATATATATCTCTATCTATATATATATCTCTATCTATATATATATATATATATATATATATATATATATCTCTATCTATATATATATATATATATATCTCTATCTATATATATATATATATATCTCTATCTATATATATATCTCTATCTATATATATATATATATATCTCTATCTATATATATATATATATCTCTATCTATATATATATATATCTCTATCTATATATATATATCTCTATCTATATATATATATATATCTCTATCTCTATCTATATATATATATATATATATATATCTCTATCTCTATCTATATATATATATATCTCTATCTATATATATATATATATCTCTATCTATATATATATATCTCTATCTATATATATATCTCTATCTATATATATATATCTCTATATCAATGAAAAAGACCGGCACTCGCTGTTGATAATTCTTTCTTTGTATTTATTCAGTCACATGTACAGGCAATAAGTGACGCGTTTCGGTGCTGCCGCACCTTCCTCAGACTTCGATAAGTCTGAGGAAGGTGCGGCAGCACCGAAACGCGTCACTTATTGCCTGTACATGTGACTGAATAAATACAAAGAAAGAATTATCAACAGCGAGTGCCGGTCTTTTTCATTGATTCTACATTGGGACGCCATCCCATAGACTTGTGCACCGTGACCATATACAGCAGTGCCGACCTGTGATTATTATTATATATATATATATATATATATATAGATAGATAGATAGAGATATATATATATAAATTTATATTATACACAGCCCCTATGCAGACTTGTGTATTTCCATGGTTACGGACTACAAACTTTGTGTAGTCTGATCCTTCAGTCACACTCTCTTCTATATGTCCCTGTTTTTGTAATCCATCTACATAAAGTATCAAATTATACAGATGTGTCAAAAATCTTAGACTTGGTCATTTTATTTATTGAGGAAAATGATCCAATATCACATGTCTGTGAGTGGTAAAAGTATGTGAACCTTTGCTCTCAGTATCTGGTGTGACCTCATTGTGCAGCAATAACTGCAATTAAAAGTTTCCAGTAATTGTTGATTAGTCCTGCACATCAGCGGGGAGGAATTTTATCCCATTCCTCCATACAAAACAGCTTCAGCTTTATGTTTTTGGGTTTCCTCCAATAAACTGCTAATTCAGGTCCTTCCAAAATGTTTTGTTTTTTTGTTTTTTTTGGATTAGGGTCAGGACTTTGACTTGGCCATTCCAAAACTTTTACTTTATTTAACTTTCTTTATTTTGTGTGCTTGGGGTCATTGTGTTGCTGTATGACCCACCTTCTCTTTAGATTGAGCTCAGTCCTAAAAATTTCCTTTGGAATTTGCAGGCACAATTAAGAATTCATTGATGGCAAGTAGTGTTGAGCGAACTTTTTGTTTTAAGTTCGGCGTCTAAAGTTCGGCTTCCGGTTAGCGGAGGATCCCGATATGGATTCCGAATTCCATTGTAGTCCGTGGTAGCGGAATCAATAATCGGCCATTATTGATTCCGCTACCACGGACCACAACGGAATTCGGAATCCATATCGGGATTCTTCGCTAACCGGAAGCCGAACTTTAGACGCCGAACTTAAAACAGAAGTTCGCTCAACACTAATGGCAAGCTTTCCTGGTCCAGATGCAGCAAAACAGGCCGAAACCATGAAACGACCCTGGGAAACAGGGGAGTGAATGGGGCTACAGAGTAGCACAATAAGCGTTGCCGATTCTTAGTGCTTTGAGATTACTTTGGATTCCTTTGTGACCCCACAGTTTGTTGCACCCTTTGCTTTTGGCGTGACCACTCTTGGTGAGTGTAATAATCTTGAATTTCCTCCATTTGTAAGCAGCCTGACTGTGGACTGCTGGGGCCTACACTCTTTTTAGAGTTGGTTTTGTAACCTTTTCCAGCCAGATGAGCATCAACAACTCCTCTTTTGAGGTCCTCAGAAATATCCTCTGTTTGTGCCATGATACACTTCCACAAACGTGTGTTGTGAAGATCAGACTTTGATAGATCTATGTTTTTTAAATAAAACGGGTCGCCCACTTGCACCTGATGGTCATCCCATTGATTGAAAGCACTTGACTCTAACTTCACCTTCAAATTCTCTGATAATCCTAAAGGTTCACATACTTTTGCCACTCAGACATGTGATATTGGATCATTTTACTCAAATAAATGACTAAGTCAAATAATTTTGACTCCTTTGTTTGCTTAGGTTATCATTATCTACTTTTAGGACTTGAGGAAAATCAGATGTTGTTTAAGGTCAACTTTTATGCAGAAATTTTCACGTTGACTCTACCCATTTGCAGGTGGTACTTGGGCAAGATCACGCGGAGAGAATCGGAGCGTCTGCTGCTGAACCAAGAGAATCCACGAGGAACATTCCTTGTACGAGAGAGTGAGACCACCAAAGGTGAGGAGCATAAGTGTACATGTAGTACATACACATGTACTTTTCAGTTAAAATTATCCATTAGTATTTCTGAGAGTCCATAGATTTGCTAGACAGCGTCACACAGCTATTTACTAATGGAGGATGTGGACAATGGGTGACAACAGCTGATCTGTAAATTAGATGAGGGTATATACTCCCTGTATATTTCAAGAGAGAGTAAAATGGTTTCAGAATCCCAGCGCTATGTCTTGTATTGTAAAAGGCCTGAGATGGAGCAGAATGTCTTAGCTGAATGTGGACAGAGCAGGTTGTGCGTGTGTGATGCAGTGGGTAAAAGGGGGCGGCTGTGGTAAATGTGCAGAGATTCATAGCGGACAAGGGGAGATGTGTAGTCTCTCGTTCCTCTTTCTCTCCTTCTCGGTTTCTCTTTCCCCACCACCCTTCTGTCAGACCTGCCTCTGGCAGAGAGGGGAGGGGGCGCATACGGCGGGGAGGGGGAGCTGCATTAAGTGGGTCAGAGAAATGAATATCCATGTTACCCGTAGCAACTCGAAGCGATGTGTTTGCTTGCGGCCTCAGGGCTCCACTTTCTCTTTTCCCTCTTGTGCGTGGAGCTAGGGGGAGATGCCGGGTAGTCTCAGCCCTAATATATTTCTTTTCATGCTGCAGTAATGGGAGGCTCGGGCTGACATGAAGCCACCGGCTATTCCCTCACACCCTTACACCACTCTATTTCATTCCTCTGATTCTTCCATAGTCTCGCGCCGTTACCTTATTTTACTTTGATGTCTCTTCTTAGAAGGAGAGTGTATCTGACAGATACCCCGGCATCTCAGTTCCTCCGATGTTCCTGTTTGTGGGGCCGGTCTCCACCACGTACCATTTTTCTGCATCTGTCACAACCCATTTCCATTCTCCTTTTCACGCACACTAAATCTTTCTGACTCTCATTCTCTTTCATCTTGTGGGAAAATCACAATAGCAATAAAATACCATAAATAACCGGTGTAATTGGCCAAAAAATGGGAACAGATTTTTGTTTTGGAATTTGTCCTCAATGACTGCAATTGTGGATTAGATTTATCGAGCGGCCAGGATTTTATTTTTATTTTTTTGTATTTTCTTAGCTGACATTAATATTGTTCAGTCGTATCCATCATCCTGCCCGGTATATCTGTGTGATGCTGAATCAGAAGAGAGGAAGTGCTACATGTGATCTCTGTCCAGGACTAGAACAAGATGGCTGCTTTCTTCCAAAAACAGCACCACGCCTGTCCGCAGGTTGTGTGTGACATTTACAGCTCAACCCCATTCACTTCAGCAGAGTTGGGCTGCAATACCGAGCACAACCCAGGTGTGGAGCTGTTTTTTTTGTTTTTTTGTGTTTTTTTTTTGGAAGAAAGCGGCCATATTTTTTTAATACCGGACAACCCCTTTAATTATTCAAAGGAAACTTCAAGGGCGCTGCAGTCAAATGACGCAGCAACTGTGCTATCTGAAAAGATGACATTTTGATGTGGGGAACAAATGCTGGAACAGAGCATACTGTGGTTTAAAAAAAATAATCGGTTGCAATGTATAAATGATTCAAAATTCTTTATTTTTACATTCCTTTAACATATTTTTTTGCAGTTTTTATTTACTGTGACTCATTCTATTTTTTTTTTTCTCCTGGCGTCAGTCTTCATCACTCCATCATGATCTTTAATTTTTTCATATTGTAGCCAATAAGTGACATTGAAAATAAAAAATTCTCACATGCGCACTCTATATATGATTTTTATAGTGGTATAGTTCATGTTTAGGCTTCCTGCACACCACCGTGCGGCATAATGAATGTCGTAAATATTAGTACACATCTGTCAGCAGATTTGTCCCTATGACACTGTCTGACCTGTTACATGTGCACTTGGCAGCTGAAGACATCTGTGTTGGTCCCATGTTCATATGTGCCCGCATTGCTGAGAAAAAAAATGATGGTTTAATATATGCAAATGAGCCTCTAGGAGCAACGGGGACGTTGCCATTACACCTAGAGGCTCTGCCCTCTCTGCAACTGCTGCGCCTCCTGCACTTTGACAGAGCCAGACAGTGAAAACGTCATCGCACCTGGTCCTGTCAATCAAAGTGCAGAGGGCGGGGCAGTTGCAGAGAGAGCAGAGTCTCTAGGTGTAATGACAACGCCCCCGTTGCTCCTAGAGGCTCATTTGTATATATTTAAACATCATTTTTTTAATTTATTTTTTTATCAGCAGTGTGGACACATATGAACATGGGGCAAACACAGGTGCCTTTAGCTGCCAAGCGCAAATGTAACAGGTCAGCCGGTTTTATAGGTACAAACCTGCTGACAGATGCCCTTTAAGTGCAGAAAGTAAGGTCTAAGAATACACTGACTCACAAACATTTGGCCTTAATGTCCAAATGGGTTTGCTAGTTAACGGGTTGAATAGTAGCTTAAAACTGAATTACAAACTCCCTCTATGTAGAACTATACAATATACTTGTATAACCTTGTGGCACCACCTAACGCAGGGATGCTCAACCTGCGGCCCTCCAGCTGTTGCAAAACTACAACTCCCAGCATGCCCTAATAGCTGTAGGCTGTCCAGGCATGCTGGGAATTGTAGTTTGGCAACAGCTGGAGGGCTGCAGGTTGGGCATCCCTGGCCTAATGTGTTCTACGATCAGGCTCTTACTCACATATAGAATAACTAACTGGGACCTCTGCCAGACATATGCTCTTCCTCTCCTTGGAGCAAGATAGGTCAGCAGCAGAGATTCTGATTAAAAGTTATAAAACAAGCGTCTAGGTGGTTTTCTAGTGCTGCGTCGTGGAGACTGCAGTGCTGAAGGCTATATGAATGCCCCATCACATGGGTATATAGCATGGAAGATGGTCATGTGGAAAAAGGCAAAGTGTCACATTCTCTGCTCCGGTGCAGATGTCTTGGGCTGGGTTCACACCACTGCTAGCATTTTCTGTTGTCGTGGTCCATTAGAGGAGCAGAGCAACAAAAATAACGTAAGTGCTGGATTTGGCAGATGACTGTTCCAAATGGAGCCAAACAACCCCCACTGACTATAATGGGGTCAGTTTGTGAAGATTTTTTTTTTTTTTTGTCCACTCTCTTTACCAGAGTCTGTGATGGAGGCCCTGAATGGAGCCTCCAATGTAGATGTGGAGAAGCCCTTATGTGATGACCTGTCTGATGTCCAGACCTAAGCCTGTTGTTCTTGTTTCTGCAGGTGCCTATTGCCTCTCTGTCTCAGACTATGATCCCAACCGTGGTCTAAATGTGAAACATTACAAGATCCGAAAATTGGACAGCGGTGGCTTCTATATTACGTCTCGCACTCAGTTCAGCAACCTCCAGCAGCTGGTGGCTTATTACAGCAGTAAGACCAATATGGGGCACATGGGTGGTATAACTATGTCTGTCTGAATATGTGTATGAGTGAGGCCCCCTTTAGACAACCATAATTCTGACACAACCCTCCCACGCTATTCTGGTCATCTTAAAGTGGCCTTAGGTCTAATCTACACGACTGTATGTATTTTGCAGTCTGCAAAATACGGATACCAACCGTGTTGCATCCGCATATTTTGCGGACCCATTGACCTTGATGGGTTGGTGGGTCGGCGATTTACGGCCAGATATAGGACATGTTCTATCCTATTGCGGAATGGACATATGGATGTGGAAAGCACACGTCATCCGTGATCCATATGTCTGTTCTGCCAAAAGATGGAATAGGTGTGCAAAATGTGGACCATGGACTCATTGAAGTCAATGAGTCCACAAAAAAAAAAAGCGGTCGGCGTACAGACTACATCCGCATTTTGCGGACTTGTGGTAAGCATGAATGAGGCCCTAATAAAACATATTGGGTCATTTATTATGACCCCCCCCCCCCCCCCCCATCCCTTGTGTCACCTCGTCATATGTTAAAGGGGTTGTCCGGGATTTTAATATTGATGACCTATCCTCGGGATAAGTCATCAATATGAGATTGGCGGGGGTCTGACACCCATCACCCCCACGATCAATGGTTTGAAGAGAAGATCGCGCTCCGTGTGAGCGCAGCCTTCCCTTCATTGTTTGCCTGCTAGCCGTCAACATCACATCGGCGAGCAGGTGTAATTACAAGCTGTCCCATTCACTTCTATGGGATGGCGGGTAGGTAAACAAACAAGGTAAGGCTGCGTTCGCATGGAGCGCAGCCTTCTCTTCAAACAGCTGATCGGTGGTGGTCCCAGGAGTCAGACCCCCGCCAATCTAATATTGATGACTTATCCTGAGGATAGGTCATCAATAGTGTTGAGTGAAGCGAACTTCCGATGCTTCTTCCGAAGTTGCTCCGTTAAAAACTTCGGAGTAATACTGTACAGTATTAAAATGTATGGGCAGTATTATTCAGAAGTTTTGAACGAAGAGTCTTCGGATGTTACATCTGAAGCTCTCTTTGCGCAACACTAGTCATCAATATTAAAATCCCGGAAAACCCCTTTAAGCACATCCTTCAGTAGTGCAAGAGCATGTCAAAAACCCCCATAGATAGACTGTGGCTGTGGTTGCTACCACTGCAAACAGTTAGAGCAGTTTTTTTGTTACCACCCCTCAGTGATAACTGAATATAAAAGTGCTTTATAATAACGCCCGATCAGCTGAGAATTGGCCATTTTTTAGTATATGTCCTAAAAGCCAGCACGACAAGTAAGATGTTCAGTACATTGTCACACAGTAATTGGTCTCTTCACTGAAAGAACATGACCAGTGTCGGGCAATTCAGTCTAAATTGTCTCTGGCCAACGTTAGAGAAGATTATATCGCATATTTCACATTCATTCGTCTTCTGTGCAAAGACATTTCTGAACACACTGGAAAATCTTAGTGGGGATATTGTCTGGTAGAGGGGCTACCCCACCCCTAAACATAGTTCATTTGATATCACACTGAATATGGCAGGTTAGAAGTACATGTCATTAAGGAGGATCCCTCAGAAGTCCTGGCATGTCTGTTTTTAATAAATACTGATATTTCACGTAAAATAACAATTGTGGATCATCCTATCTTCCTCTGTTCCTCCTGCAAATTGGTGAATACATTTATAACTGGATATTACCTCTCACCTTGTCAAAGGGACGGCAGTGATTGGAGAGAGTAAATATATAAGGAACCCCAGCCCTCTCCCCATAACTGGTAACACCCAGTTGTCAATTTACTCGGGTAAATGTTATTTTACAGGAAATGCAAGCATTTACTAAAACGGACATGTCGGGTAAGCTGACGGATCCAGCCGCATAGTAGAGGCATGCTCATGAATGAAGCAGTAGATTATGTCCAGTCCGCTGCCATTGAGATGTTGAGGCCCTGATTGGTTGTCACAGATCAGCAGTTTAGTCTTCCATTGTTTTGCAGGGTTGTCAGACAATAATGACCACCCATAAAAACCCATGTCCTTCACAGTTCCTCTTGGTCTCATGTTACCTTTGAAGGGGCGTAAAGTAGTTGTTCTTCCCCCTCCATCGCTCTGTCCGGACACAATAGAAGTGAATGCTGTGGGGAGGTGATGGTTTCACGCTATGATCTCTTGGTGTTTGATTTCTCACCACCATCACCAGCGGGTCCTTGTTTGTATTCTAGATTGTTTGGATAAGCCAGTGTGAACTGCTCCTAAACGCCGCCAGGACCTGTCACCCCATGAAACTTAAATCTCTGCCCCTCCCTCACTCGCCACTTTGTCTTACAGCGCTATTTTTTTTACCTCTGTGGCCCCTCTTCCTGTTACCGAAATATCTGTGCAGTCACCAACACTCAGTTCTCCAGGAGGAGTTCAAAGGAATCTTTCCCCCCCCCCCCCCCCCCGATTTTGGACTATTATCTACAGTAATACATTAGTACTGCAGATTTGGAGTCCGTATCGCTATTACTTTCCTACTGCCCACAATTCTCCAGCTGTCCGCGCACAGAGCTGCATTAAAATGCATTGTCAGGACTGCCGTGCAGGCGTCCTCTCCATTATGTGAGAACAGCAGAGCAGTCCAGACTGTGGGTGACGGATTCCCTTTTAAATTTAAATAAATTCCCTGCTGTCCTCTCTGCCCATACCGTATCAGAGCGGTGGGGGTCACTGCCCCTTGAGCTCTGAGGGCTGGTGAACCCTTCCTTAGCACAGTCGCATTTTCATAATGGGCATCAGAACTAATGCCCCCAATATTTAAGGAAGGTTCTTGAGGCTAGAGAGGAAAAATTTCCTCCAGAACACTGTTTTTCTCACTGATAATGGGGAGGGGATAACACCAGATAACACACAGAAGGAAAAGACCGGAGGCCTCAAAGCTAAGGGAGAGGTATGGTGATCTCCTAGAAATCCCTAGACCTCTCCCTGACTCCTGCCAGTATGAGTAGACCCTGAGGGTGGAAATACTCATACACCGGAAATGGAGACCCTGGAAGGCCCTAGGAGTGGTGGCATGGAATGAGACTACTGGTTCCTCCCCGGATGAAGGAACCAGTGTCTCCCTGAGGCCTAGACAACACACACAAACTAACAACAAAATGCACTTAGCTTAAAGAAGAATGGAGGAGCAGGAGATCCAAATGAACAACACGCCAGCTCAACCAACTCCAGCAGGAAATATTAACCGCATGGTAAGCAGTGTGAGTCAGAACTAAATAGAGCCTCAGTAATGACCACAAGCTGCCACAGACACGAGGTGTGGTCATTACCAAACAACACTGCAAGATGAAAACAGAGACTGTCAGATAGTACCCTCACGTGCCGCCAGTCTCTCAGAACTTCTCACCTTTGTCATGGGAGGGGCCGTGACCGTTTTAATAAGTGTCAGCAGGTGACAGTTCATCTTTATGGCCCATTTACCCGAGCGACTGATTGGGCAAACTTACAAACGCTCGTTCTCAATCATTGCCCTGTGTAAGCATGTCCGGCTGATCGCATACTTCGTGGTATGTCAGCAGCCCATCACAAAGTGTGAACAGGGATTTGCTGGAGACATTGAGACTGTGTACGTGAATAAGCGGTGTCCAGAACAATTGGTCACGTCTAGTGGCGCTCATTGCTGCATGGAGTTTAAAGAGGTTATCCCATTAATAATGTAAAAAACTAAAATCGGACATTGTATAGTACATGACAATCTCTAACAAAAAAACAGCCCTGTACCTCACATGGATCCAGAGATCTCCACATTCATTACTCTGCTAGATTTATATCAAGCTGGCAGCTGAAGGGGAGTGTCTTCTCTTCTGCCGCTCAGGAGGCGTGTCTCAGCTCTCCCTATCACAGCTCAGGGGGCGTGTCTCAGCTCTCCCTATCACAGCTTAGGAGGCAGCTGACAGCTGAAACTGAGCATGTGCGGCCTTCTCAGTGAGCAAGTCAAAGATAAGAAAAAAAACTAACAGCAGGTGGCGCTATACAGATACATCTTATTGAATAATTCAGTAACTATACAAAATGTTTGTTACCTGCAATTACAAAAGTATTCTGATCCAGGTGCTGGTTTGAAAACTATAGAATATTTTTTGTGGGACAAACCCTTTAACGAGCGCTGATCCAGTTGCTATATTGATTGACACTCATTACTGGTCCAAAGTGTTAGCTATGCTATGTTGAGGCCTGTTATTGCTGGTAAGCAAGCCCTGACCGATACAAACAAGGCCACTGATTTTCTATGACTTGAGGTGGCATAGACAGAAAAACATGGTCGCAATCAGACGAATATTTAAAGGACATCTGTCGGCAGGTTTGTACCTAACTGACCTGTTACATGTGCGCTTGGCATCTGAAGGCATCTGTGTTGGTCCCATGTTCATATGTGTCCACATTGCTGAGAAAAATTGTTTTAATATATGCAAATGAGCCTCTAGGAGCAACGGGGGCGTCTGTTATTCCTAGAGGCTCTGCTCTCTCTGCAACTGCTGCGCCCTCTGCACTTTGACTTTAGGAGACTTTGACATTTACACTGCGAGGCCCTGTCAATTCAAGGTCAGAATTGTTGATATTTTCTTCCTTGTCTTTCTTTAGAACATGCAGATGGTTTGTGTCACCGACTGACCAATGTGTGTCCCACGTCGAAGCCCCAGACTCAGGGTCTGGCTAAGGATGCATGGGAAATTCCAAGGGATTCCTTACGTCTGGAGCTCAAACTGGGGCAGGGTTGCTTTGGAGAAGTATGGATGGGTAAGTGCTGGCTTTTGTACATGCATATATAATATGTAATAAGTGACCCCTAGGAACCCTGCAACACTAGAATGAAGGGGCACAGTGCTAGGTGAAGCATAGCTGCCCCTTCTAATATTTTCCTCTGCATACCACCCCTCTTGACCAGGTTCTCTGCGCAGTGCTAGGTTAGGAGCCTTGCTATGTAGGAAAAAACCTGAAGCAGGACCTTTGCCAGTAGATACTAGTGATTGCTTGGGGTCCAACCTCTGGGACCCCTGCAATTAATGCAGTAAGTGATGTTGTATCCACCCCCTGTGCCATGTCGTATACAACCTACATCCTCTGCACACTTCTGGTGTGGTTGAGGTTGATCAAGTCTTGCTGTAGTATTTTAACCACTATATTTGTCTTGCCATCAGGTACATGGAATGGGACCACAAGGGTAGCCATTAAGACTCTCAAACCTGGTACTATGTCTCCGGAAGCGTTCCTCCAGGAGGCCCAAGTTATGAAGAAACTACGACATGAGAAGCTGGTACAACTATATGCTGTAGTATCAGAAGAGCCCATCTACATTGTCACCGAGTACATGAGTAAAGGTGTGTATAGGCCGAATACATAGATTGTATTCCATGATGTTCTGCATACACCCGTGTCTTACTCTGTTCCATGTCTGTGCTTTCAGGCAGCCTCTTGGACTTTCTGAAGTGTGAGATGGGCAGCTACCTCAGGCTTCCACAGCTTGTAGACATGTCTGCACAGGTAAGTCTGGTTGCTTCACATTAGCCACTTGATGATGTCTTTTTGTTGCCTCGACCATATATAATTTATAAAAAAATAATAATAAATTAAAAAAAAAAAAAATGTAATCCCCTTTGACAGATTGCATCTGGCATGGCCTATGTAGAGCGGATGAACTATGTGCACCGTGACCTCCGAGCTGCCAACATCCTAGTAGGAGAAAACCTTGGGTGTAAAGTTGCTGACTTTGGGCTGGCACGGCTGATTGAAGATAATGAATACACAGCGCGGCAAGGTATCACCACAGACCCTGAATCAGCATGTATTGCCGTCTGCTGATAATTATATACACACTCCCTGTAATTATGGAGCGGCTTGTTTATGTGCAGGGACTGGTGACTCCTATTCCATTGTACCCTCTGTTTTCTGTGTAAACATGCCAAGCAAGTGTAAGGCTACATTCACACGTCCGTATTTTTCTACATCCCGATTTTCGGTCCGTTTTTTGCGGATCCGTTGTTCCTGAAAATGTTTACGTATGTCATCCGTTTTTTGCGGATCCGTTGTTCCTGAAAATGTTTACGTATGTCATCCGTTTTTTGCGGATCCGCAAAAAACGGAAACATGTGAAAACTCAAATCCGACAGTATATTCTAACACAGAGGCGTTCCCATGGTGATGGGGACGCTTCTAGTTAGAATATACTGAGAACGGTGTACATGACTGCCCCCTGCTGCCTGGCAGCACCCGATCTCTTACAGGGGGCTGTGATCCGCACAATTATTGTGCGAATCATAGCCCCCTGTGAGAGATCAGGTGCTGCCAGGCAGGAGGGGGCAGACCCCCTCCCTCCCCTGTATTAAATGTGACTAGTGCGGCCCCCCCCCTCTATATTCATTGGTGGCCAGTGCGGATGTGACCAGTGCGGCCTCACCTCTTCCCCCCCCCCCCCCCCAATCATTGGTGGCAGTGCGGATTCCCAGTATTAATAAATGTGCCCAGTGCGGTCTCACCTCTCCCCCCCCCCCCATCATTGGTGGCCAGTGCGGATTCCCAGTATTAATAAATGTGCCCAGTGCGGTCTCACCTCCCCCCCCCATCATTGGTGGCAGCGGAGAGTTCCGATCGGAGTCCCAGTTTAAATCGCTGGGGCTCCGATCGGTTACCATGGCAGCCAAGATGCTATTGCAGTCTTGGCTGCCATGGTTACTTGGCAATAAATAGAAGCATTATACTTACCTGCGACTGCGAGCTGCGATGTCTGACCGGCCGGGAGCTCCTCCTACTTGTAAGTGAAAGGTCTGTGCGGCGCATTGCTTTTAGCACAGACCTTTCACTTACCAGTAGGAGGAGCTCCCGGCAGCTAGAACAGAATGAACAGACACAAGGCACATGCTCAACCTGCTGCTCCAGTCATTTTCTATGGGATTGTCGGAAAGAACAGATTAAAACTTTCAGGTGCAAATAATGTGTGTAACTCTGGTACAATAAAATAATTCCAGCCCCCCCCCCCCCCCTCCTTCTTAACAATTTGTCATTTCCGTAGTAAATGACTCACCTTAGTCACAAGACAGTAATATGTTCCTTCTTTATACTTTCCAGATGTATGCTCATGTAAGTTGCGTGCATCTGGGAATAGAGGAACAGACACAAGTGGCTAAAGATCTGACTTTATTGGGCAGCTAATAATATACATGGTACAGGACTTAGTAGGTCTACTGTACATAGTAGAAGGATTGGTGGTCCATGTGCTGTCTTCATTGTAGGGCCTCTAATGTGACAAGTAGATGAATGTGATCTTGTATTTCGGCATAAATACTTATATATCATTCTGTCTCCTAGGTGCCAAATTTCCCATTAAATGGACAGCCCCAGAAGCGGCATTATATGGACGATTCACCATTAAATCTGATGTCTGGTCCTTTGGGATCCTCCTGACAGAACTAACCACAAAAGGACGGGTTCCATATCCTGGTGAGTAGGAGACATTGTAGGTTGTTTAGATCCTTAGCAGTCTCCCTCATCTAATCTCCTGCTTCTGATCTTCTCAGGAATGGTGAATCGAGAGGTACTGGATCAAGTAGAGCGGGGGTATCGAATGCCATGCCCTCCAGACTGCCCAGAGTCCCTCCATGATCTGATGTTGCAGTGCTGGAGGAAAGACCCAGAGGAGCGTCCAACATTTGAATACTTGCAGGCCTTCTTGGAAGACTATTTCACTGCCACTGAGCCCCAGTACCAACCAGGGGACAACCTTTAGGAGAAATGGCGAATGATCACGACTACAGGATGAGCCCGATCTTAACATAGCAGACAAACCTTTGCAGGTGCAATACTACCCAGATCCGCCATACATTTTGTAGTTGAGGATCTGATGACACTAAGCAGAAGGTACAGAACCATATATCTTTTTTTTTTTAAACCTGGACAGAAGGACCACTCCGACTCTGATGTTCCATGTCCATCTTGTATCTTTTGCATTCTGGTCAAGTATAGAAGATTTGGCTGCTCCTGATACATCGCCTACTGATACATGTTCATCTGTTCCTTCCATAGAAGACAAAGGAACTTGAGCAGATCTTGGGGAACCCTCCCAATGTTACTCTGCTCGCTGGGGTCTTCAGACATTGTAAATAATCACTCAGGAGGGCTCATCACTCCTGTCATCTACTCTTTTGAAACTGCAAGACCTTTGAGCTCCGTGACTACGGTTTTTGTATACTCAGTCGTGGGAGGGTTATGGGGTCTTCCAGAATATAAAAAATTGCTCTCGAGGACCAAAGTCCCACTTCTGTCTTCCACCCCCACTTACTTTCACCAGATGGGGGGGACAGACTACTGTGCTACGTTTTTGATAATGAAGTGACTACACAACCTCCCAAATTCACCCTGAATGGGGTCAAGCTTGTAACCTCTCCTGACTACTTACTCCCTTACAATTTCTAAAAACGCCATCACGGACATTTTTTTTAAATTTTAACCCCGTAGGTGGGTTTCTAGTTCTTGAATAACCCAGCAGGCCTTTTTCATGTAACTGTTACACTTGTACATCAGCTGTTCCTCAGTTACTGCTTTCTTTTCCCCCATAATTACAGTCCCTTTAGGATGGTATCCCTCTGTTATGCCTAATGGCACGGAGGTCTTCATGGTTGTCCATGACAGGCACTTCCCCAGTCAACCCTGTTCAAGGCCTACATGTGTTTTTCTTCACGTCATTGGGACGAGAACTAAATTCTACACCCATCTAGTTTTATTTCAGACCGGGTTGATGACTTCAAGCATCTAAATCTCTGTTCATCCCACTGTGTAATAATCTGAACAGGACTTTTGATAACGGTACGAATGCATTTTGTTGCGGTTGTATGGGAGCCTTGCGACTGGCCCTGTGTTATATCACTGGCAAAACTGTGGACTCTGCCAGGATGGTATGGGTTAGTCTTCCAATTTCTCAGGGATGGGAAAGGTGTGGGATTTTTATTGCCAATCATGGAGGTGGGGATACACGTTACCTGCTCCGGCTTTTCCATAATCTAGCATTGAGCGGCCGGCTCAGGTCAGAGGATGGTTCCCTCTCCTAAGGTGCCAATCTAGTTACATCTGCCTGCATTACTGATAAATGTGTATATATACATGTTTTTTAATGGTTATATACCACTCGAGTGCAAGGGGAGCGTTGTGAATACTATCCCGGATACACTGTATGTAGACTTGTGTTACAGATCTGTACGTAGTACTGGAGCGATCTTCCTTTTTTTTTTTTTGTGTCATTTGATAATATGGAGCAGGGACGGGTTAATCTATATGGGGACCAGGCTTTCCCTTTCATTCAGAGCATGGTTACACCTAGTTAAAGGAGGCCACGGGATCACTCTAATTGCTATCCTTTAAAGGGGACGTCCGCCGGGAGCTTTCGCACATGCTGCAGCTGTACCGGACAGGCATGGCTTTGGCGGGGACAGACACCGGGTCAGTTTACGTTATTAACACTTTAAACACTGGCACTACTGCTTTTATGTCCATAGCAATAATCGTAAAGAATGGTGTGGTCAATAAAGATGAAAGGCGGACTTGTGGCTCTTGGTTTTTATTTCTAGTAATGCAGATTCGGGTCTCATTATGGAATTCTACTACATAAGTGAAGGGTAGGATAGAAGATTATCGATTACTACTGCGTATGCAGGCGACAGGGCTGTAAGTCACTGAAAAGTGTGGTCTCTGTCACCACCTATTGGCAGAAGGTGAAACTGCACAGGTGCTTTTTCTATTTTTGTGCTGTGTATGGTATCCATGTGCCATCCGCCTTTTTTTTTTTTTTTGTGTGTGGACCCTTTGGCTTCAGTGGGTCCATGGTCTAAATTTTGTGGACATATTCTATCTTTGCGGAATGGCCCATGGGTCAACTTTCTGCATCTCTGTCCTTTCAGGAGAAAGAGAGAGCATGTCCTGTACCGTCCACAAAATGCGGCCCATGGACCTATTGAAGTCAATGGGTCAGCAAAAAATGCATATGCAACACAGACTGGATCTGCAATTTGTGGACCACAACATACGTATTGTCATGTCCATAAGGCCTTTACGCAGCAAATTTCTGATTTATAGTATGTTTGTTCGACACTTGTTTAATGACCTTCACACAGGCAGAAAGTTGCCCGAATGAATGGTCATATAAGTGATTGCATCTTTCATGCCGCCGGTTGTTTCTGTTGTCTGCAGCATGTCCCGTGTTCATATGTGGCCATGTACTGGTGAGGAAAGATCACTTCTATGCTGGCATAAAAGGCCCAATCAGCTGAAGAATGAGCTAGTTTGTCAGATTGGCAGACCTTTTACATGGGCCAACGATAGGCAGCAACTGTGCCTTTCTTCTGACCATGTAAAAGATTTTTAAAGGGGTATCCCAGCTTCACAATAGGTTAAGGGTTCATGCACACGGCCGCTGACTGGATGCGGTCCCATTCATCTCAATGGGGCCGCAGAAGATGCGGACAGCACAAAAATAGAAAATGTCCTATTGTCTGTTTTGCGGACAAGGATAGGATATTTCTACAGAAGTAAAAAAATAATAATAATAAATGGTGGCTTCCACTTGGCCGGGATCCGTGTTTTGCGGATCCACTATTTGTGGACGGCAGAACACTTAGTCTTGTGCATGAGGCATTAGGCTGTAAATACCCTTTTTCTCTCCCCCCCCCCCTTCCCCCCTGTTCCAATTATGTCTCCAGGCAAATTAACTATTGAATATGGGATCCGTAAATATATTAATAAGACCAGGACTCCAGAACATATCTGAACCGGAACAGGTTCATGAGTCTTATATATCCTTCTATATTGTATATCAATTTGAGATATCTAATTACTATCATAAGCATTCCAATTTAGTTTCTGTATATAATTGCAGGGTTTCTATAGTGCCAATGGTGAAATTAGATTGATCATAGCAACTAACATAAGTGAGGCACGATGCGTTCCACAGCCGGCTAGGCTTGCGTTCCACAGAGAGGAAGTAGTGAGCACGTGAGGTTGAGCTCCCGATCACATGACCGGACATGACGGCGTTCTCGGAGGAAGCTAGCAAGCAGGACTGGCTGACAGGTATGCCACTATCCCATAACCCTGACCCTAGACCAATGACATAACTAGCATAGTGGGGCATTACTAACGATTGGCCATGTCAGACTTCAATCACTCCTAAATCAAAAGGGGCGGCACCGCTTATCCGGCGCGAAAAACTATGCTATTTAAACCCTGCTTTTAGACATAGAGGCTGCGCATCATCAGCCACTGCCAGCATATAGCCACCATCCTTCGGCTACGTGATTATAACCATCATGGTCCCCTGAGGAACCAAGGATTCACTTGGGGAAATGCGTCGGGACAACTACAAACTTTTATCATCTAGGACTGACATCTTTGTCCTATCTAACAGAGGAGAACCATTGAACCCACCGTGAGGTAACATCCAGGGTCACGTGAGGGTAAGGAAAGGGTTTAGCCACCGAGAGGTGGGGTCGCCCCTTTCGGGGCGGGTGCTCTGCCTGTAGGCAGGGGTAGACACCTTAGGGTATCAATAGGGATATTTTTTCGTCCTGACCTTACCGGATCTGACTTGGGAAACATCAAACTGTAAGTGCTACACCTCTTACCTTCTTTACCATATGACCTACTACCCTGAAGTCCACGGTGGGTCCTGATTCTACCTTTATTCTGGCAATTGATAATATATCAAGTGTTAATATATCAAGAAATCTTTGGAAAATTATACCTCTCTCAATATTATCTATTAAAAGTTACATTTTAATTGAATAGCTTATAATTTCTGTGACATATTGATGATAGCTTTTCAGAATATTATATGACACCCTGTGATTGTGTAAATACCCTGCACAATCGATACTATGGAGACTGCATACAGGTAAGGTTGCTGAGAGTGGGATCCCCAGAGATCTGATATTGATGACCTATTTTGAGGATGATCCATCAATATTGTGGAATATCCCTTTGTGTTGTATCATGTAATAACTATCCCAGCACGTGACCCAGGGTTAATTTACTCAATTGTGCACTCGCCTTTCACTGAGTAGTCAAGCACGTGAATGTGGGTTTTTTTTGCCCGCATCCGATCTGCATTTTCTGCGGGTTGCAGGCGGACTCATTCAGTTCAGTTGGGCTGCAAAAGATGCAGACAGGACACTGTGTACAGTCCATTCTGTTGCACCCACAAAAAGATAGAACAGTACGGACAAGGATAGGACTGTTCTATTATGGTCTGGACTTTCCATTCTGCAAAATGCGGACTGCACAAGGCCAGTATCCGTATTTTGCAGTTCAGCAATTTGCGGACCGCAAAAACTCAACAGCCCAGAGGCTGCAAATTGCACCTAAATCACACCCCCCAGTCCATGCACCCCAGATGCACGCTGCCAGTGCCTACTCAATTCTAGGCCAATAGGTACTCAGACACACGCACTCCCTGCTCTCTAGCAGTCAGACGGCACAACAAGCTTTACAAGGCAATGGATCCGTAGGGCAGACTGGCACCAACGTTAAGGGCTCATGCACACGGCCGGTGTTTGTGCACTGCATGACAGATGTGGACCCATTCACTTGAATGGGTCTGCAATCTAAAAGGAACAGAAGCAAAGAAACTCATGGAAGCACTAGAGAGTCTGTGCCTTCGCGCTGCAAAAAAGTAGTGCATGCAAGTGAATGGGTCCTGCGTCCACCCCAAGGCAATTTGCGGTCTGCAGCATGGGCCTGGCCGGCACGTTCGTGTGCATGGGCCCTTAAGCAAACACTTTAATCCAAAAGGTTTTAGTGCCTACAAAAAGACATAAACAAAAGGAAATAAGTTAGTCATTCTGATGCCCTGGGGGTAGAAGGAAATTAAGGGCACACACTCAGATCTTGGCTGACCCCCACATGTTGTGCTCATGTTGTCAACCTTGTGTTTTACACTTTTGGCCCGTGGTTTCAGGCCAGCCCCTTTGGATCATTACTCGGATCCATGACTGGGCAGCAGATTAATAAGGGAGAAGGTCCCAAGAATATTAATTTGTGACTGGTTTGGGGGTATAGAGTTGGGGGGTGCTCTGATTGGGTAGACACATGTCCATTTACCCATTCTTTGTAGCTTGTAGTTGTAGAAGCCAGACCCGAGTGTGAAAAGTCGCACACTCCCTTTTCCATGCGCTCTGGCTCACATCCTGCAATAAGAATTCTCTAGAGAAGTTCAAAGGGATTTAACAAAATTGCATTTATCACATATAGACACAAATATACACAGTTCTGGGCCCTTCATCACACACCATTGTAAGTCTATTTCTTGGCAAAAACTGGACCAATTGTAAGGGGGGAAAAAAACTTTGCCGATAGCTGGAGATGTCATTTAAAGGGCTTGGCCGAGAGTGGAATGTAAAGTCCGTGGGGCCCGGCACAGTTTGTAATTAAATGACATGTGACTGCTGCGGCTTGGCGGTGGCCTGCTGTTCCTGCGCAGTGGTGACTGGACCGCTCACGGCCGATCCAGCAGAGACAGGAGCTTGGTGCTTTTGTGCTTTTTGTTAATAATCTTCTTCTACACTGTGCCTGGCCCAATAGACATTACATTCCAATTTTGGAAGAGCCCTTAAACACATGATTGTAGCATGATGTAACAAATATGCCATTTAAGGCTACTTTCACACTTGCGTTGTTCTTTTCCGGCATAGAGTTCCGTCACAGGGGCTCTATACCGGAAAAGAACTGATCAGGTATATCCCCATGCATTCTGAATGGAGAGTAATCTGTTTAGTTTGCATCAGGATGTCTTCAGTTCAGTCGTTTGGACTGATCAGGCAAAAGAGAAAACCGTAGCATGCTACGGTTTTATCTCCGGCTAAAAAAACGGAAGACTTGCCTGAATGCCATAGGAATGTATTAGTGCCGGATCCGGCATTCAGAATACCGGAATGCCGGATCCGTCCTTCCGGTATGCGCATGCGCAGACTAAAAAAAAGGTGAAAAAATAAATGCCGGATCCGTTTTTGCCGGATGACACCGGAAAGTCGGATCCGGCATTTCAATGCATTTTTCCGACTGATCAGGCATTTTTAAGACTGATCAGGATCCTGATCAGTCTTACTAATGCCATCAGTTAGCATACATTTTGCCTGATCCGGCAGGCAGTTCCGGCGACTGAACTGCTTGCCGGATCTCTCTGCCGCAAGTGTGAAAGTAGCCTTAGGCTACTGTCACATTAGCGTTTTTCTTTTCCGGTATATAGTTCTGTCACAGGGGCTCTATACCGGAAAAGAACTGATCAGTTTTATCCCCATGCATTCTGAATGGAGAGTAATCCGTTCAGGATGCATCAGAATGTCTTCAGTTCAGTCATTTTGACTGATCAGGCAAAAGAGAAAACCGTAGCAAGCTACGTTTTTTTTTCTCCGGCAAAAAAAAAACTGAAGACTTGCCTGAATGCCGGATCAGGCATTTTTTTCCATAGGAATGTATTAGTGCCGGATCCGGCATTCAAAAATACCGGAATGCCGGATCCGTCCTTCCGGTCTGCGTATGCGCAGACCTTTAAAAATGAGAAAAATAAATACTTGATCCGTTTTGCCTGATGACACCGGAAAAACTGATCCGATATTGCAATGCATTTTTTTGACTGATCAGGCATTTTTCAGACTGATCAGGATCCTGATCAGTCTGGAAAATGCCTGATCAGTCAGAAAAAATGACATGGGTTTGCATACAGTTTACCTGATCAGGCAGGCAGTTCAGGCAACGGAACTGCGTTGTTTGATTCCAGCAGGCAAGTGTGAAAGTAGCCTTAATGGCGTTTTCAGGAACTATGATATCGATGACCTATAAGTCCTCAATGCATCATACAGTAGAAGGTGCTGGGACAAACTGAATGTTAAAAAGGAAAAGCTCATTAACCCCTTAAGGACTCAGCCCTATTTCATCTTAAGGACTTGGCCATTTTTTGCAAATCTGACCAGTGTCACTTTAAGTGCTGATAACTTTAAAATGCTTTGACTTATCCAGGCCATTCTGAGATTGTTTTTTTTCATCACATATTGTACTTCATGACACTGGTAAAATGAAGTAAAAAAAAAAAATCATTTTTATTTATAAAAAAATACCAAATTTACCCAATTTTTTTTTTTAAATTGCAAATTTCCAAGTTTCAATTTCTCTACTTCTATAATACATAGTAATACCTCCAAAAATAGTTATTACTTTACATTCCCCATATGTCTACTTCATGTTTGGATCATTTTGGGAATTTATATTTTATTTTTTGGGGATGTTACAAGGCTTAGAAGTTTAGAAGCAAATCTTGAAATTTTCAAAAACCCAATTTTTAGGGACCAGTTCAGGTCTGAAGTCACTTTGCGAGGCTTACATAATAGAAACCACCCAAAAATGACCATTCTAGAAACTACACCCCTCAAGGTATTCAAAACTGATTTTACAAACTTCGTTAACCCTTAAGGTGTTCCACAAGAATTAATGGAAAATAGAGATACAATTTCAAAATTTCACTTTTTTTGGCAGATTTTTCCATTTTAATTTTTTTCCAGTTACAAAGCAAGGGTTAACAGCCAAACCAAACTCAATATTTATGGCCCTGATTCTGTAGTTTACAGAAACACCCCATATGTGGTCGTAAACAGCTGTACGGGCACACGGCAGGGCGTAGAAGGAAAGGAATGCCATACGGTTTTTGGAAGGCAGATTTTGCTGGACTGTTTTTTTTTTTTTTTTTTTTTGGGTTTTTTTTGACACCATGTCCCATTTGAAGCCCCCTGATGCACCCCTAGAGTAGAAACTCCAAAAAAGTGGCCCCATTTTAGAAACTACGGGATAGGGTGGCAGTATTGTTGGTACTAGTTTAGGGTACATATGATTTTTGGTTGCTCTATATTACACTTTTTGTGAGGCAAGATGACAAGAAATAGCTGTTTTGGCACCGTTTCTATTTTGTTATTTACAACATTCATCTGACAGGTTAGATCATGTGATATTTTTATAGACCAGGTTGTCACGGATGCGGCGATACCTAATATGTATACTTTTTTTTTTTTTTTTTTAATGTAAGTTTTACACAATGATTTCATTTTTGAAGCAAAAAAAAAATCATGTTAGTGTTTCCATAGTCTGAGAGCCATAATTTTTTCAGTTTTTGGGCGATTACCTTGGGTAGGGTATGATTTTTGCAGGATGAGATGACTGTTTTATTGGCACTATTTTGGGTGCGTGTGACTTTTTGATCGCTTGCTATTACACTTTTTGTGATGTAAGATGACAAAAAATGGTTTATTTAGCACAGGTTTTTATTTTAAATTCATCTGAGGGGTTAGGTCATGTGATTTTTTATAGAGCCGGTCGATACCTAATATGTATACTTTTTTTTTTTTTTTTATTTATGTAAGTTTTACACAATAATATAATAAAAATAACTAAATTTTTGTCTCCATATTCTGAGCCATAGTTTTTTTTTTTTGTTTTTTTGGGCGATTGTCTCAGGTAGGGGCTAATTTTTTGCGGGATGAGGTGACTGTTAGATTGGTACTATTTTGGTGGGCAAACTCCTTTTTGATCGCTTGCTGTTGTACTTTTGTGATGTAAGGTGACAAAAAATTTTTTCTTTAGCACAGGTTTTATTTTTTACGGTGTTATGTGATGGGTTAGGTCATGTGATATGTTTATAGAGCCGGTCGATACAGACGCGGTGATACCTAATATGTATACTTTTTTTTTCCTATTTTTTTATTTTGATTTGGGGAAAATGAAGTTTTTGTTTATTTTTACTTGAAACTTACATTTTTTGGGGGGGAAACAAATTTTTTCAAATTTTTTTATTTTTTTTTTTCACTTTATTTTTTGTCCCACTTTGGGACTTGAACTTTGGGGGGGTATATTCCTTTACAATGCATTCCAATACTTCTGTATTGGAATGCATTGGCTGTATGAGTAATACTGTGTGTATTACTCATACAGCTTCCGGGGCCTGTGAGATCCAGGGGGCTGGATCTCACAGGCTCTTCACCGGAAGGCAGCGCGATGCCTTCCATGCCATCAGGTCCCCCCCACAGCCGCATGGGGACCCGATGGCACCACCGACCACAGCCGCCGCACCAGGTAAAAAGCCACAAACCGCAGGTCTGAATTGACCTGTGGTTTGCGGTGTTGACAGGATGCCCGCTGAATGATTTCAGCGGCATCCTGTTCCGATTAACCCGCACCGCAATCGTGGTTTAAACCCATGATGTACCGGTACGTCATGCGTCCCTAAGGGGTTAAAGAGCATCTGTCAGCAGGATCATCTCTATTATACTAAGCATACTGCCTGGTAGGATTGATCATGTACAAACAAACTAACTAAATGATGTGGTCTTAACCCCTTAAGGACACAGCCTTTTTACACCTTAGGACCAGGCCATTTTTTGCAAATCTGACCAGAGTCCCTTTAAATGCTGATAACTTTAAAAGGCTTTGACTTATCCAGGCCGTTCTGAGATTGTTTTTTCGTCACATATTGTACTTCATGACACTGGTAAAATGAAGTCAAAAAAATATTTTTTTTTGCACCAAAAAATACCAAATTTAACAAAAATTTGGAAAAATTTAGCAAATTTCAAAGTTTCAGTTTCTCTACTTCTGTAATACATAGTAATACCCCCAAAAATTGTGATGACTTTACATTCCCCATATGTCTACTTCATGTTAGAATTGTTTTGGGAATGATATTTTATTTTTTGGGGATGTTATAAGGCTTAGAAGTTTAGAAGAAAATCTTGAAATTTTTCTGAAATTTACAAAAACTAAATTTTTAGGGACCAGTTCAGGTCTGAAGTCACTTTGCGAGGCTTACATAATAGAAACCACCCAAAAATGACCCCATCTAAGAAACTACACCCCTCAAGGTATTCAAAACTGATTTTACATACGTCGTTAACCCTTTAGGTGTTGCACAAGAGTTATTGGCAAATGGGGATGAAATTTGAGAATTTAATTTTTTTGTCTAATTTTCCATTTTAACCCATTTTTTCCACTAACAAAGCAAGGGTTAACAGCCAAACAAGACTGTATCTTTATTGCCCTGACTCTGCCGTTTACAGAAACACCCAATATGTGGCCGTAAACTAATGTACGGCCACACAGCGGGGCGTAGAGTGAAAGGTGCGCCGTTTGGTTTTTGGAGGGCTGATTTTTATGGACCGGTTTATTTACACCGTGTCCTGTTTCAACCCCTCTGATGCACCCCTGGAGTAGAAACTCCCTAAAAGTGACCCCATTTTGGAAACTACGGGATAAGGTGGCATTTTTTTGGGGACTATTTTTAGGGTAAATATGATTTTTGGTTGCTCTATATTACATTTTTGTGAGGCAAGGTTACCAAAAATTTAAATTCTGAAATTTCATCTCCATTTGCCATTAACTGTTGAGGAACACCTAAAGGGTTAATAAAGTTTGTATAATCAGTTTTGAATACCTTGAGGGGTGTAGTTTCTTAGATGGGGTCAGTTTTGGGGAGTTTTTACTCTAGAGTGCATCAGGGGGGCTTCAAAAGGGACATGGTGTCAATAAAAAAGGCCATCAAAATCGGCCTTCCAGAAACCATGTCAGTCCTTTCCTTTTGCGGCCTCCCTTTTACTGATACAGCAGTTTACGACCACAAATGTGGTGTTTCTGTAAACTGCAGTATCAGGGTAATAAATATTAAGTTTTGTTTGGTTGTTAACCCTTGTTTTGTTACCGGAAAAAACGGATTGAAATGGAAAAGTGCCAAAAATAGCGGTTTTGGCACCGTTTTTTTTTTTTTTTTTTTTAACCGTGTTAATCTGGGGGGTTAGGTAATGGGATATTTTTATAGAGGAGATTCTTACGGACGCGGCAATACCTAATAAGTCTACTCTTTTTTTACAATTATTTAGGTTTTTGACTATCTTTTTTTGGGTATCTCTAAAGTCTAAGGGTCATTTTTTTTATTTATTTTTTATCCAATTATCTCATGTGGGGGCTCATTTTTTGCGGGATGAGCGGATGGTTTTATTGGCACTATTTTGGGGGCTATATGACTTTTTTTTCCGCTTGCTATTAAAGTTTTTGTTATGTAAGGTGACAAAAAAATTCTTTTTTTGCACCTATTTATTTTTTATTTTTTGACCATGTTAATCTGGGGGGTTGGGTAATGGGGTATTTTTATAGAGGAGATTCTTACGGACGCGGCAATACCTAATAAGTCTACTTTTTTTTTACAATTTTTAGGTTTTAGACTATTATCTTTTTTGATACAAATTATTTTTTGGGTATCTCTAAAGTCTAAGGGTCATTTTTTTTTTTTAAATTTTTTTATCCAATTATCTCATGTGGGGGCTCATTTTTTGCGGGAGGAGCGGACGGTTTTATTGGCACTATTTTGGGGGCTATATGACTTTTTGATCGCTTGCTAGTAAACTTTTTATTATGTAAGGTGACAAAAAAAAACTTTTTTTGCACTTTTTTTTTTTTTTTTTTCTTGACCGTGTTAATCTGGGGGGGTTGGTCATGGGGTAGTTTTATAGAGGAGATTATTACCGACGCGGCGATACCTAATATGTCTACTTTTAATAAATTATTTTAGTTTTTTTGGGTGTCTCAGGTCTGAGAACCATTTTTTTTTATCCGATGTCAGTGCTAAATTGGGATATAAATTTAGTACTCCATGGAAGTGTGATACTCCCTGAAGCAACCGTCAATGCAGAGGCCCGGATGATCGGGGCACGTGTCGCACTGAGTAGTCGTGTCCTTCCGTATCCCCCTCCTGCGACACACTCTGCACTTTTTTTGGGTTCGTCCCTTCTTTCCAGTATGGGGGACCACACCTGGAAAGTGTTGGCCAGGGACGATCCGGGCACCTACAGTTCCCGAGGTACTCCGGCCTGCTCTTTCCCGGTCCGAAAAGATCAGGGCCTTGAGGACTGCCTCATAGAACTGGAGGAATGTCCCTGTGCTGCCAGCGCTTCGGGATAGTACAAAAGAGTTGTACATGGCAACCTGCACCAAGTAGACCGCAACTTTTTTGTACCATGCCCGGGTTTTGCGCATGGCATTATATGGCTTGAGGACTTGATCAGAGAGATCAACTCCTCCCATGTACCGATTGTAGGCGACGATGCAATCGGGCTTGAGGACCGTTGCCGCGGTACCTCGCACAGGGACAGGGGTGATGCCGTTACCATGAATTGTGGACAGCATAAGGACATCCCTCTTGTCCTTATACCTGACCAGCAACAGGTTTCCAGTGGTAAGGGCACCCCTGGGGGGGGTCTAGGGTCACACAGCTGTGCTGTGGACCCCAGACACCCTAACTTAGGGTGATGCAATCAAAGTAAGAAAAGTTCAGAAACTAACTTTCCCTTTTTTTTCCCTGCCTAAACCAAACTTTCCCTATGCTGTCCCTATGTACCTGATGGGGGGGGTCCTGGGGGCACAGATCGGGTCCTGGGGGCACAGATCGGGTCCTGGGGGTGCTGGCAGCGATGGTGGACACACGTGCAGGCAGCTCCTCTCTCCTCCGGCTCCGGAACACAAAAGGAGGAGGAGAGGAGCGCCTGCCTCTTTTGAATTTGGCGCCGGACCGCCCACAGACCAATCGGAAAGCGATCCTGAGTGGTGATGTCACCATCACCACTCAGGATCGCTGGATGGTGATTGGTGGGGTGAAATCACACCACCATCACCATCCTGTTCCGGGTTATCGGGTCTTCAGAGACCCGAACAACCCGGAAACGCAGAAAACCGCAGGTCTGAATTGACCTGCGGTTTTCTGCGATCGCATACATGGGGGGGGGGGTCACCGGACCCCCCGGCGCATTTGCCCCAAGTGCCTGCTCAATGATTTGAGCAGGCACGGGGTTCCGATCACCGCCCGCCGCGCGGCAGTGATCGAAAATACACAGGGCATACATGTACGCCCTGTGTCCTTAAGTACCAGGGCACAAGGGCGTACCTGTACGCCCTATGTCCTTAAGAGGTTAAACAGCAAAAAAAAAATGCTCAAAACCCTGAATGCAGTTGCGCATTTCTAGAAGGGGAGCAAATTCCGCACGTGAGCCGTTGCTAACCTTAATTCCCAACAAAAATGCATACAATGGAGGATGCCAGCAACTGACCCTATATATACATATACACACACATACCAGAATCACTGCTCCGAGTTCTGCAACTCAAAAACCGGCCCCATACATATACATGGGGTTTCACCCTGTCCATTTAAAGGGAGTGTGTCACCACCAGCGTCAACTTTTTTTTTTTTTAAACCCTTTGCATTGCAGCTGTGCTCTCCTATGGGGATTTCCATATATAGCTTTGTCTTTTGACCCCTTGTTCAGCTGAATTGCGCATGCGCCAGTAGTCCGTGCAGTTCACTTGACCTTGGAACTGGCCATCTTCCTGGCATGCGCAGCTCAGTTGAACAAGCAGAGGTCCACAGAAGTTCGCAGACACATATGGGAGATGTGTGCCTGCATGAGATTTGAAGGGGCAACATGATGATGTTAAGGGGGCAAAGCTAGGAGGTGGAGAGAAGGGGAGGAGCAGAGCGCCTTTAGGAATAGCATAATTATAAAAAACCCATTTACAGTATCTCACAAAACTGAGTACACCCCTCACATTTTAGTAAATATTTTAGTCTATCTTTTCAAGGGACAACTGAAGATCTGACACTTTGATACAATGTAAAGTAGTCAGTGTATGGCTTGAATAACAGTGTAAATTTGGTGTGCCCTCAAAATAACTCAACACACATCCATTAATGTCTAAACCGCTGACAATAAAAGGGAGTACACCCCTAAATGAAAATGGCCAAATTGTGCCCAATTAGCCATTTCCCCTCCCCAGTGTCATGTGACTCATTAGTGTTACAAGGTCTCGGGTGTGAATGGGGAGCAGGTGTGGTAAATTTGGTGTTATTGCTCTAAGGCCCCATTCACACGTCCGCAATTTCGTTCCTGAAAAAAAATAGAACATGTCCTATTCTTGTCTGTAATTGCAGACAAGAATAGGCATATTCTATTAGTGCCAGCGATGTGCGATCCGCAAAATGCGGAACGCACATTGCCGTGTGTTGCGGATCACTGGAAGTTCAACATGGCAAAAACTCTCTGAGGATCTGAAAAAAAGAATTGTTGCTCTACATAAAGATGGCCTAGGCCAGGGATCGGCAACCTTTGGCACTCCAGCTGTTGTGAAACTACAATTACCAGCATGCTCCATTAATTTCTATGTGAGTTCTTAGAAAAGCGGAGCAAGTATGCATGCTGGGAGTTGTAGTTTCTCAACAGCTGGAGTGCCGGAGGTTGCCTACCCACGGCCTAGACTATAAGAAGACTGCCAACACCCTGAAACTGAGCTGTAGCATGGTGGGAAAGACCATATAGTGGTTTAACAAGAGAGGTTCCACTGAGAACAAGCCTCGGCATAGTCGATCAAAGTGCACGTGCTCAGTGTTACATCCAGAGGTTGTCTTTTCAAAATAAAGATATGAGTGCTGCCAGCATTGCTGCAGAGGTTAAAAGGGTATTGGGGTCAGCATTCATACCATAAACCACATCAGATTGGTCTACATGGCTGTTGTCCCAGAAGGAAGCCTCTTCTAAAGATAATGCACAAGAAAGCCAACAGGTTACTGAAGACAAGCAAACTAAGGAGATGGATTACTGGAACCATGTCCTGTGGTCTGAGGAGACCAAGATAAACTTATTTGGTTCAGATGGTGTCAAGCGTGTGTGGAGGCAACCAGGTGAGGAGTACAAAGGCAGGTGTGTCTTGCCTACAGTAAATCATGGTTTGGGGCTTCATGAGGGCTGCCGGCTGTGGGGAGCTACAGTTCACTGAGGGAACCATGAATGCCAACATGTACTGTGACATACTGAAGAAGAGCATGACCCCCTCCCTTCGGAAACGGGGCAGCAGGGCAGTATTCCAACATAACTACCCCAAACACACCTCCAATATGACCACTGCCTTGCTAAAGAAACTAAGGGTAAAGGTGCTGGATGGGCCAAGCATGTCTCCAGACCTAAACCCTATTGAGCATCTGTGGGGCATCCTCAAACATAAGGTGGAGGATCGCAAGGTCTCAAACATCCACCAGCTCCATGATGTCATCATGGAAGAGGATTCCAGTGGCAACCTGTGGAGCTCTAGTGAACTCCATGCCCAAGAGAGTTAAGGCAGTGCTGGAAAATACTGGTGGCCACACAAAATATTGACACTTTGGGCACAATTTCACCATTTTCACTTAGGGGTGTACTCACTTTTGTTGCCACAGTTTAGACAATGGATGTGTGTTGAGTTATTTTGGGGGCACACCAAATTTACACGGTTATACAAGCCGTACACTGACTACTTTACATTGTATCAAAGTGTCATATCTTCAGTGTTGTCCCATGAAAAGATATTTTATTATATCTACAAAAATGTGAGGGGTGGACTGACTTATGTGAGATACTGTAAAAGATATATTTGAAAATTACAATAGAAGAGCTACACTTTGATGCAAAGGGTTAAAAACAGTGGTGACAAGACTCCCTGCGGTGTGACTACCTTTCTACACATCTGAGTCAGAGGATGGGAGCGGCTGGTAAACTCCATGCAGTTCTGACCCGAGGTGATTGTCCTCATGGACTTTACCTTCAGATAAGATCCCACAAAGTGAAAGCAGAGGCCGAGCTTATCAAATACCTGCCAAGAAGTAGCAGCAGCTAAAGGGACACTCCGCGTTGTGTGGTCACAGTGAATATCACGAGTGTCTACTGTTAGAGACCCAACTGAAAGGGTCATGGGAGCAGTGTGCACCTGTCCAAAGTCCTGGAAAAAACATCCACCGCCAGTAGCTACAGGGAAAATATGGGAGCTGTTTTTTTTTATATTTTTACGTCAGCATTTTTGTACTGTTTTGCATGGGAGGATCAGACATGAATACACGCCTCAGGCTCTTTCACATGAATGAGCTTTCCCTCTAGATGCAATACGTGACGTGAACACACAGCATCCGGACTCAATCATCTCGATAAGGCCTCCTGCACACCCGTTTACTGTCCGTTTTTTGCGTTCCGTATACGGAACCATTCATTTCAATGGTTCCCGCAAAAAAAACGGGATGTACTCCGTATGCATTCCGTTTCCGTATTTCCATTCCATTTAAAGATAGAACATGTCCTATTATTGCCCGCAAATCACGTTCCGTGGCTCCATTCAAGTCAATGGGTCTGCAAAAAAACAGAACACATTCGGAAATGCATCCGTATGTCTTCCGTTCTTTGCGGAACCATCTATTGAAAATGTTATGCCCAGCCCAATTTTATCTATGTAATTACTGTATACGCCATACAGAAAAACGGAACGGAAACACTGAAAAAGCCATACGGTCGTGTGCAGGAGGCCCAAGTCTGTGCACGTTTTCCACGTATCATCTCTGCGTTCAGGAAAAATCACTGCATGTTCTACATTGTACATTTTTCGCACAGCTCTGGCTCCATAGAAGTGAATGGGGCTTGTGTGAAAAACGTAAGGCGTCCGGATGCAATGTGTTTTTCACTGATGGTTACTGGAAATATAGATTGTTATTCTTCAGGGGGGTTTTTTTCCACAAAAAAAAATCCATGCAATCTGGACAGAAAAAAAAATGATTCAACTTGTGTACAAAACCATCAGTTTCTCCCTGACACAATCCATATCGCTCATGTGAACGAGGCCTGTCACAGTTTCTAACTGGTGGCAGTTGATGGAACTGAGCATGTGTGACCACCTCAGCAAGGTGGAAGGCGAATTAGGCTAGAGTTACATTGCAACAGAAAAGGGTATGGTTACATGTATTACACATTTGATATGTTATTTAAAGGGTTTCTATCACTTCATATGACATAATTAGCTGGCAGACACTAGCGATCTGCTAGTGTCTGCTCTGGCCAACCATCCTACTATAATCACTTGTGGGGCAGCGGTTTTGCTAAAAAACTAACTTTTATAAATATGCTAATGAGCCTCTAGGTGCTATGTGGGCGTCATTAGCACCTAGAGGCTCCGTCTACCTTCATACACAGCGGCCGCCCAGCACGTCCCTCCAGCCCGCCCATGTCCTCCTCCGTGTGACGCAGCGCCGAATTCTCGCGCATGCGCCGTGCGCGGCTGTATTCAGCGCATTAGAGATGTCGGAGCGGTCAGACATTCAATGCGCATGCGCGGCTGTATTCGGCGCATGCGCATTGAATGTCTGACCGCTCCGAGCTCAGACATCTCTAATGCGCCGAATACAGCCGCGCACGGCGCATGCGCGAGAATTCGGCGCTGCGTCACACGGAGGAGGACATGGGCGGGCTGGAGGGACGTGCTGGGCGGCCGCTGTGTATGAAGGTAGACGGAGCCTCTAGGTGCTAATGACGCCCACATAGCACCTAAAGGCTCATTAGCATATTTATAAAAGTTAGTTTTTTAGCAAAACCGTTGCCCCACAAGTGATTATAGTAGGATGGTTGGCCAGAGCAGACACTAGCAGATCGCTAGTGTCTGCCAGCTAATTATGTCATATGAAGTGATAGAAACCCTTTAAATGGTGTTGCAATGAGACATTCACAGGAAAATGTGAGTTATGGATTTTTGCGCCTGTCACATGTCACCTTGCGACACCATTGAAATGTCGCCATGTAGCTGGACCCATAAGGAAAAGAACAAACAGCAGTTGGCGCTATACAGATGAATTTTATTGAATACTTCAGGGGCTGTAGAAAATTAGTAATTGTAATTAAACAAGTATTCAGATCCAGATGCTGCCTTGAGAAACATAGAACATTTTTCTGGAACAAATCCTTTAACATATTCACACTGTATGGATTTACCAAGGCAAAAGTGCTGTGGATTTTTAATAAAACTCAGACTGGAGCTATTGTAATTCAGTGGAGCTATTCAGCGGGTTTTCAAGGTTCAATCTGTGGCAATAATGAACACCATATAAAATAAATAAGATGCGCTCCCCCCCCCCCCCCCCCCCCCAAAAGTGAGTGAGTGTGTGTAGGAAATGTCAGTGCGTCTTATAGAGTGAATACTAATGAGCGCTTTCATTACGGAAGCGCTCATTAGTATAGTAGGACCGGGGAGCGGTGAGTGTAGTGCTGCTAGAGCTGGCTTTACTCACTGGTCTTCTGCTGGCACTGTGTCCTGACTGTATACAGCATCAGGACGTTGGACGCATAAGCTGGCGCTGTGCAAAATCAGGTCACCGTGCATCGCTGCAGGATCTCCAATAGAGGGAGTTAATTTTTTTTTTGTCTGATCTGAGGTCTGATGAAAAATACGTATTTTTTATTTTCCTCCTCCAAAACCTAGGTGCGTCTTCTGGCTAAGTGTGTCTTATATGGCAAAAAAAATAGGCTGTTAATTTTAAAATACCCCAATGTTAGCGGAGGACAAACTCCTTAGTGTGTAAAGGACCACAACTGAATGAGACCTTTACCGCAACGATTGGGACGTTGCCACCCTGCAGCCATACAAGTCACAGCTGGATCACGTAACAGATTACAACTGATTATTTGGTGTTCATTGTTAAAGGGAACCTGTCACCGGGATTTTGTGTATAGAGCTGAGGACATGGGTTGCTAGATCACCGCTAGCACATCCGCAATACCCAGACCCCATAGCTCTGTGTGCTTTTATTGTGTCAAAAAAACTATTTGATACATATGCAAATTAACCTGAGATGAGTCCTGTCCCTGACTCATCTCACGTACAGGACTTATATCAGGTTAATTTGCATATGTATCAAATCTATTTTTTGACACAATAAAAGCACACAGAGCTATGGGGACTGGGTATTGTGGATGTGCTAGCGGCCATCTAGCAACCCATGTCCTCAGCTCTATACCCCAAATCCCGGTGACAGGTTCCCTTTAATGGATGTGTGGTAACCTGCAATAAAGGCTGAATATGCAATCTAGTTGTAATTAGTGTTGAGCGAACTTGTGTTTTAAATTCGGCGTCTAAAGTTCGGGTTACCGAAGAATCCCGTTATGGATTCTGCTACCACGGACCATAACGGAATTTGGAATCCATAACAGGATTCTTCGATAACCCGACGCTGAACTTAAAACACAAGTTCGCTTAACACTAGTTGTAATCTGTTAATATGACACCACCTGTGCAGCTTGTACGAACGTGTCCCAATCGTGCCATATGGTCACACCCTTAGGCCAGACACAGACAAGCGGGTTCAATGTGAGAAACTCGCTGCGTGCAGCAGTGTGATTTCCCGTTCTGACCTCTGCAGGAGCCCTGAGAGTCTTGGAATCTACTGCATTACACCAACAGCATTAGAAGTTTCTATAATGCTGTGCAATCCTGTCATAGGAGCAAAGGTCAGAACGTGAACTCACTGCTGCACGCATAGGGTTTCTCGCATTAAACTCGCTCCTCTGGGTCTGGCTTTAGGCTATGTTCTTGTGGGCAAAATCTGCCACTGATTCAGCAGCAGAAAACAGGTGTATAGTCTAGATTTTATTTTGACATGGAATAGTGAAAAAAAATAAAAATAAAATCTAAAAACAATACAATTCAAAAAATAGGTAATTTTTATTTTGAAAATCCCAAGACATACCAAAATTCTGGATTAGTATATCTGCCCCATTGTATTAGACACCCATAACAAGTCCTGTTGGGAATTCCCATGCAGCAGTTTTCTTCATCAAATACTATATATCTGCAATGCTGTTTTTTCACTGGCTGGATTGACAATACAGCGCGTAGATTTACATGGAGCAATCACCGGCTCTGTATGCGACAGGAGGACATGCATTGGTACAGCCTGTCACTGCAACACATTAGGGGTGTAGGTTGATACTAAAGGAATGGTCATGACAAACCCAGGTGACAAAGGTATTCCACAATATCCTCTAAACACAGGATAGGGGATAACACCGTACCCTGGGGGAACCCCAAAATGAATGGATCGGCAGGTTGAGCATTCATACTGTTGCTCTATTCATTTCTATAGAATTGCTGGAAATAGTGCTTGTACTAGGCTATCTCTAACAGTGCCATAGTTATCCCGTACTCTGTGGATAAAGGATAACATGAGATAACCAATTACCCAGGTACCGGCAGCAGCAAAGCTCATTACACTCCGCGCTGTGAAACCCACACGGTGCAGATTTTCCACCCTCGGCAATGCATAAGGTGAAATCCAGAGCAAATCTGCATGCAACGAGTGTTGAGCGAACGTGTGTTTTAAGTTCGGCGTCTAAAGTTTGTCTTCGGGTTATCAAAAAATCCAGTTATGGATTCTAAATTCTGTTATGGTGCGATTCTTCGATAACCCGAACTTTAGACGCCGAACTTAAAACACAAGTTCGCTCAACACTACATGTAACTCAAACCGAAGCTGATTTTTCTGTTGCTTTTTACGTCCCATGTGGATTTAGGTTAGGGCTCATGCACGCGAACGTATTTTCTTTCCGTGTCCGTTCATTTTTTTGGGGGAACCATTCATTTTAATGGGTCTGCAAAAAATAAAACTGAAGTTACTCCGTGTGCATTCCGTTTCTGTATGTCCTTTCCGCCAAAAAAATAGAACACGTCCTATTATTGTCCGCATTACGGACGAGGATAGGACTGTCCTATTAGGGGCCGGCTGTTCTGTTCCGCAAAATATGGAATGCACACGGACGTCTTCCGTATTTTTAGCGGATCCGTGTTTTGCGGACCACAAAATACATACGGTCGTGTGCATGAGCCCTTAAAAGGTTTTTAGGGCACATTTACAAAGACAGGCTAATACTCTAGCCGCGCAAGGAGAAATGCCAAATTTAAGATGAGCTGTGCACCTCGCAGGGGTGGACTGGGAACTTAAAGTCGCCCTGGGGAAAAATTACTAAAAAGTGACCCCATGTTTATAGGCATGGGTCAACACAAGTAGATGGGGTCAGCATAAGTAGGCAGGGCCAGCGGCAGTAGGCAGGGCCAGCAATATCACAGTGCAGAACCAAATACCACAGGGCAGCACAAAATCCTGTCACCCTCACCACAGCATTCAACCGTATGACCGTCTTGAGGACAGCGATACAGTTGAATTCGGGAGGCCACCGGCGGCTGTTGGCCGGATGCATAAGTACCTGATGCTCCTACGCTAATTAATGCCGAGAGTATCAGATCATTATGTACACAGCGGTCGGCCATGAGGGCACAGACGGCCCACCAGGAAATGTCCCAGTAGGGTCTATAGTCAGTCTGCCCGTAGCGCCTCGTAATAAATTTGGCTAATCCTCTGGCAGGCTGGAGTAGTTATTAGCCAACATGTACACTTGTTTCCAGGCATACATGTTAGTAATTTGCAGGGGCAGGAGTCCTGGCCCTGCCCCCGCCCAAATGTCAAACTTTTCAGGATTGGCTGAGCAAGTTAATACTGTCGCATGACCAATGAAAAAGGGGACTATTTTTAAGTCTAAAATAGCGGGGGTTATTTAGCGACTTTTTTGACATGTCAGAAGTTGTGTTCAATGGGGAGAACCACAGATATGAATAAGTAGGACTCATCCCCTCAGGTATGTCCTCCTCAAGAACAGCATCAAAGCTTGAATCGACTGACGTACATGTGTCACTAGAATGATTAATAAAGCTTTATTAAGGTTCGTTTTGCTCCAACACACAGGGATAAAATCTCATGGTCCATACACATCCTCAGGACTACCACAAATAGCGGGCAGCCTTGCCCTGAAACCACACACACCGTCTCTGGGGGTACAGGAGCAACTTCACGTGTACGTGTCTCCTGCTTACAGGAGGCAGTGATCTGTGGACTGAACAGATATCACAAGTGCAAATCTATCAATTCACTACAAAATGTGCAACATCACCGATGCCTGAGCCCACAAAATGCCACCTGAACATGTACACTCATCTTATTAGATGGCATGAGCAGGGCACTCTCACTGTACTGAAGGGCAGTATCAGAAAACAACTGTCAGAAAAACGGACAGAAGAGAAGTAAACATGACCAACAGCTAGCGGAGCCCCCAAAATACTTGTAATTAAAAGTCCCCCTAGAAGGATAATACCAAGGGGTGGGTAATGCAAATATCTCTGCCCACCTCCAGGTGCGTGGTAACAGGGGAAAAGGGGATCAATTGCACAAAAACCTGTTTAATTATCTTGGTGCCCCTGTAGTCCCAGTATAGTCCTCAAGACACAATGGTGCAAGCTGTGTCATGTCACTGGCAAAAAGCAGCAATCCGTTGGCAAAGGAACTGTGTGTCTTCTTTAGGTGCCCACCACCGAGGGGTCATGGGCCAATTCTGGCAGCTGGCTGCCGCTGCAATGATACAAGAAGCAATTGCCCCAACAACTGTAGCAGATAAGGATGAGGGCTCCCAGGAAGACCAAGGCGCAGATGGTGCACGGCTTCCTCTCCAGCAAGAAGCTCAGGAGGTAGAAGCCCATGAACATCGAGTGGTTGAACCAAAGGGCTGGATTTAGAGGCTTGGGGATGAGGAGAACCGGGAGCAGCCATTGTAGGCAGTACATGATGGAGGCGGAGGTCCGATTCCCGACCTGCGGAGACAAAGGAGAAAACCATGTCATAGTCTGCAGCTACCGAGGGCTCTAGACTGACCAATGAGGCCGGACCGCGCTCACGGTACAGCCCCTTTACGCGACGCACCGCGCTCACGGTACAGCCCCTTTACGCGACGCACCGCGCTCACGGTACAGCCCCTTTACGCGACGCACCGCGCTCACGGTACAGCCCCTTTATAGGACGGAACGTGCAGACCGCGATCATAACACAGACCCCTGATAGGATGGACCATGCTGACGATACAGAGCCTTTATAGGTCGGCCCAATGACATGTCTACATCTGAGGCATGGCTAGGCTTGTAAGGCTCTGCCCTGTCCACACATCAGTCACACTGCCCCTCAGGGCGGTGTTCTGCTCATTCTCCTGGTCCTTGCCCTGTACATGTGATGTCAGCAGAGATACTGCGTCTTAGGACAGGGTTTTTCTTCAAGTAGGCTTGGATCAGTGACGTTCAATCTGGGACTGGAAGGAGAGGCAGAGATCTGATACTACAGACACACCCCGCGAGTCTTGTGCTGGGATATAAGCACGAGGTGCGGGTCACAGATCACCAGAGGAGTCAAAATGCACTTAGATCATCATCATCTGACTTACACAATGCAGTAAGGTTGAATTATACTGACAACACAGACCCCTCATAGGATGGACCATATTCACAGCACAGACCCCATAGGACGGACCATATTCACAGCACAGACCCCATAGGACAGACCTCACCCACAGCACAAGACCCCTCATAGGAAGGACTGCGCCCACAGCACAAGACCCCTCATAGGAAGGACTGCGCCCACAGCACAAGACCCCTCATAGGAAGGACTGCGCCCACAGCACAAGACCCCTCATAGGAAGGACTGCGCCCACAGCACAAGACCCCTCATAGGAAGGACTGCGCCCACAGCACAAGACCCCACATAGGAAGGACTGCGCCCACAGCACAAGACCCCTCATAGGAAGGACTGCGCCCACAGCACAAGACCCCTCATAGGAAGGACTGCGCCCACAGCACAAGACCCCTCATAGGAAGGACTGCGCCCACAGCACCAGACCCCGCCCACAGGACAGACCCCTCCCACAGGACAGACCCCTCATAGGACAGACCCCTCATAGGACAGACCCCTCATAGGACAGACCCCTCATAGGACAGACCCCTCATAGGACAGACCCCTCATAGGACAGACCCCTCATAGGACAGACCCCTCATAGGACAGACCTCGCCCACAGCACAGACCCCTCATAGGAAGGACTGCGTCCACAGCACAGACCCCTCATAGGAAGGACTGCGTCCACAGTACAGACCCCGTCCACAGCACAGACCCCTCATAGGACAGACCTCACCCACAGGACAGACCCCTCCCACAGCACAAGACCCCTCATAGGACAGACCTCACCCACAGTACAGACCCCTCATAGGACAGACCCCGTCCACAGTACAGACCCATAATGGGACATGTTCTTTACCAACTTCCAGTCCCTTCTTGAAACTATAGTTCCTCTCTAACAAATTCTGACAACCGCCCCCTCATCAGCCCTGTCCCTAAAACATGATTTCCCCCTTCCTCATACAAGAATCAAGCTCTGCCCCCCCCCCCCCAAACTACAGCCGCCACCTGTCCCCTGGAAGGTCCATGATGTCACCTGCCTTCCCGTCACTACAACTTCTGCCCCTCCAACAGTAGAGTCAGCAGCTACTCCTGTCCCTCCTACTGACCCGTGCACTCAGCCTCTGCTCCCCATGACCTCAGGCTTCTACTACCACCAGCCCCAGCTCTCACTGACTCGCTGCTTTAACCCTAACACTGAACAGAAGACTGCTGGTGTCCAATTTCACCCCCGAGTACAACTTCCTCCATTATCCCCTCCGCTCCCGTTTCTCTTGAACTGGCTGCTCCGTCCGGTTTGCCGCGGCCCCCCGCCTCAGATCCTGCCAAGTGTCCCGCACACCCTCCGCACCCTACTATCGGCGTTCCCACGATAACCCCACATTAACCCTACATTAACCCTATAAATACCGCGGCAGCACTCACTCTGCTCCAGGCCGCGGCTCCCACTCGCAGCTAATGGAACGCTCCGAGTTCACGTCATGCGTCTTCCTGCGTGAGGACGTCAGAGCGCACGCCGCCGCTTACAGTGGACGACAGCTCCCCCTAGCGTTCAGACGTAAGAACTTGCAATAAGTCACTGAAGTTTATGGACATTTTCACATTTGGCCACAATGAGGCGCCCTTCTGATATCAGACTGTATAGCGCTGGTCCTCAGACTGCTGCATTTCTGTTGTATAGATAAAAAAAGCTCAATCATTTTCTGACTGGCCACAGTGACATCACACAAAATGCTAAAATACGTTTGTGTGATGGTAGCTGTGCAAGAAAGGGTTTATTAAGACATCTCCACAAAATAAAATGCAACATTTTAACCCATGTAGGTGTTTTTCTTAAAGGGATTTTCTGGTTTTGTTATACTGATGGCCTATCTTGAGGATAGATCATCAATAAAAGCCTACAACCCCTTAAAGCAAAAGTACAATGAGCAAGAAGGTGACATCATAGCCTCAATATGACTATGTGACATCATAACTGGGCTGACATCATGTGATATGTAGCATCATAGCCTGAATGACATCATAACATGAATATGACTAGGTGACATCATAACATGAATATGACTAGGTGACATCATAACCAGATGATGACATCACTATGAAAGGATCATAAACATACACTGTGACATACATTTAAAGGGGGATATCCAGCTGGAAACAAAAGTTCTTTTAATCTGCTTCAAGTGAAAATAGACATTAAGAAAAGTTCTCTGATGTCAAGATGTCAGTGCCTGTCCCGGGTCCCAGCACCTCTACTTCCACATAGATTCCTCCTCCCTGTCCATGTCGGTCATACACCTTAAAGGGGTTGTCCAGTAAAGGTTCTGGACACCCCCCACCTCGGCCAATCAGCTGCTAGGAAGTAGCTCCACCTATTGTGTAGTGGATGGAGCTGGCTGCTGTAGCACAGCCCCCACTACAATGGATTGGGGGGGCGGGGGGGTAGTGATCGGCGCTGTTAACCATAGTCTCTAATGGGTTTGGTAGGTGTACTGTCTCCTCTATCAGCCCCCCGCAATGTGATCACTGGGTAGCGATAGATTATAATAGTAGTCCAGGGCTTAACAATGGAGTCCGGGTCTGCATCTACAGAAGCCTATTATGCCCTGCCAGAGGCAAGGTGTAATAGTCGTATTATAATACTGTAATGCTATTATACACTGCAATGCAGAAGTGTTACAGTCTATTATAGCAACGATCAGCGTGATGAATGTTTAAGTCCCCTGGTGGGAATAAAATAAAAGCTAACATTTTTAAAAAAAATATAAGAATGAAAAAACCATTTAAAAATATTATTTTCCCCATTAAAAATGCTTTATAGCTGTAAAGAAAAATACAAAAAAAATTACATATAATAGGTATCACTGTGTGCCTAACATCTCAAGCGATACAATTCTCATGTTATGTAACCTGCACGTTGGATGCTGTAAAAAGAAACCTATAAAAACAATTTACCACAATTACTTCTTTTGTTCAGTCCGCCAAACGTAAAGAATAAAAAAAACAATCAAAAAGTCCACGCCCCTACTTACAGTGGACAACAGCACCCCCTGGCATTCAGACATAGGAACTTTAAAGTGTACGGCACAAGGTCCGCGGGGCTCTGGGGAACGATCGGGGTGAATTGCGGCACCATGGCTGCTCTTACCGGCAGGCAGCGATGCCAGTTAAGGGCAGCATGGTGCTGCACAGCCCCCTGCAGCTCCAAGCGCTGTGATTGGCCAATCAAGGAGACCGGCAAGTCAGCACCGGTCACATCCGAGGTGAGGCAGGGGATACCAGTGTTTTTGGTCCCCTGCCAGCGCTGCGATTGGCTGGAACAACGCTCCAGCCAATGGCAGCGCTATAGCTGCACAGGAAGAGGCAGAACTTCCCTGCATGCAGCCATTCTAGCTGGTGACTGCATGCAGAGAGGTTCTGTGCTGCTTGTGGTTTGCTGGGACTTATGGTGCACACCACTGCGATTTTAACCCATTTCATGCCGAAAAGAAGAAGAAAAAAGAAGAACATCTGCAATAGCTGCACAGATTTATTTTTTCATTTGCAGCTGTTCCAGATCCCTAAACCACCCTCCGTCCCTGTCCCTTCCCGCCCCCCCCTCCCTCTCCCCCAGCCCCCCCGTCCTTTTTTTACGGACGCCATTTGATCCGTGCACTTTTTTTGGTCTTTTTATTTATTTTTTACCATTTTCCAGCTCTGCACCACTTTCTGCATGCAAGCTGTGACCGCCAAGCAGGGGGCGGACTGGGAACTTAAAGCGGCCCTGGAAAAAATTCTAAAAGTGGCCCCATTTTGTAGTGGGGTCCAAATTGATGGAAGACAGGACCAACACAAGTAGGCGATGTCAGCAATACCATATTGTGGTGCATTATACCACCTAACAGAGCCAAATACCACAGTCCATCACAAAATACATTCCCAAAAACTTCCACTGGCCGGCCACGAGGAGGGCTCAGGCGGCCTCCTGGGCATCGGCCCACCAGGAAATTTCCCTGTGAGGTCCATGGCCAATCCGCCCCTGCCGCCAATTGCTGTTCAGTGCGTACCTGCCTGATCAGCACCTGCGGATTGTTCTTTGCGCTGTTTTCTTTTTTTTTTTCACATCTGTGATGATTTTTTTGCCAATTTTTCAATTTATTTGGTTAAAAAAGAAGAAATTGTAGTTAGGGGTTTATATAGATATATAGAGAGCTCTATATTTCTATATATATATATAAATTTTTAGACAGTGTACACTGTAGTGACTTTTTATACTACAGTTTTTGCACGCACGATCAGTGTGCATGCGTGCTGCAGAGCACTGATCAATAGTGTGCTCATTAGCATCTGCACATTTTTGGGTTGTTTTTTTGTACAATTTTTTTTTGTGTGTGAAAAAAGAACTGCAGCTAGTGGTAGTTAGATATATATATATAAATTTCAGTTAGTGTCAGTTTAGATTTTTGCACAAACGCACCATCTGCGTGCGTGCATTTTGCAGAGCACTGTAGTGAATTTTTATACTACAGTTTTTGCACGCACAATCTGTACACACCGATCAGTAGTGTGCTCATTTGCCTCTGCACATTTTTGAGGTTTGTTTTTTTTTACATTTTTTTTGTGTGAAAAAATACCTTCAGTTAGAGGTAGTTTTATATATATATATATATATATATATATATATATATCAATTTCAGTTAGTGTCAGTTTAGGTTTTTGCACGAACGCACCATCTGCATACGTGTATTTTGCAACCACTGAGCACTGATCAGTAGAGTCCATTACTGATCGCGTCTGCTCAATTTGCACTGCAAATTGCACTGTTTTTTTGTTGCAGAAAATACTTTTTTGTGCAGAAGACTTTTTTGTGCAGAAAATACTTTTTTGTGCAAGACTTTTGTGCAGAAAATAATTTTTTTGTGTAGAAAAGACTTTTTTCAATTTTTATAACTTTTCTTCTAAATTTGATTTCAAATTTATTACAAGCTCCTTCACATGTGAAAACACTACATACACACCCCTCACACTAAATAAAGGTATCCACATTTCACACGTCACACCCCAATAAAATAAAAAATGGCCCGTCCATCCCAAAGAGTGTACTCAGCTGAAGATGCATATGCCATGCTTGCCTCCTATACTGAGTCTGCCAGTAAGGGAGAAGAGGATGCCACTTTCCTCTACCCCTCATCATCATCATCATCATCCGCTGATGAGGGACCCTCTAGAAGGCGCCCCAGGGTAGCAGCGGAGGCAGCCCCCCAGAGTGACCCAATATGAACCCCACCCCATGATGATTATGCAATGGCCAGGATACGTTTACGCTGACGCCACTTTAATGGAGTGGCCGGGTCAGGTGGATAATAGTCTGTATTTGTTCGTGACGCCAATTGCAGCATGCGCAGGGTACTACCCCAGGGCCCTTTCAAGGTGTTATAACGCACGTCCCAGATTAGGAATGCCAGAGTGGTGTAATGGCTTATAATGTCTCTGTAGGATAGTGATAGTTGTGTCAACAGTGTCTCCTACCTGGGTACGGCTGGACTCCTGGCTCACTTGCAATAAATTTGAGTGTAGTGATAGCAGGAGTAATAGAGGAATTTTGCAGTGTAAATGATGTCCAGACCTTTAGATGAAGTTCAACCGTTTTTTTACTGAAGATAACTTGTATCCAAGCAGTATACAGCTTTAGTCTCTGGTCCCAGCAGGTTTTGGCAATCATTGGCAGGAATAAATGCTTCTGCTTTAAATCTGGAGCTTGCAGGATAAGTCGTCTGCTTAGTAGCTCTGTAATTGTGACAGGAATTAATCTTCTGCACTTTTCTATAACTTCTGCTTTGTGGGGACAGACTAGCTAAGGAGGAATGGCTTCTCCTAGGTCTCTGGACTTATCTCTCAGATGGAAGAGATACTTAATCACCAGTCCGCAAAGATCTGCTGCAGGTCCGAGGAGTGTTGTGGGGTCGATCACACTTTCATAAAATGTACATAAAGGGATCGGACCGCGCGTATCGTAAATAGACGGTATAAAACAGTTTTTTTCTCTTTCTCCCTTCAAAAAGGTACCGAGGTCTGCAGATGTCCTATTTCTTTCACTTGACCCTACACTTGTATCTCTTAATTCTCAATGGGAAAAATCGCAGATCTCTAAGCCTTAATTCACATGGCGATAGTTGTTCTACCAACTTCTATAACTATTTTAGAACAGCTTGCAGATCAAAATCTGCATTCAGGCCCCCCGGTTGTAGCGTACTCAGTTCATATATCCAGCTACTTTCTTTTTTGTTAATTTTCTCTAAAAAACTTCCTCCCCTCCAATGGTTTTGTACTAATTCTACCCCCATAAATTTGAGTCCCTCTGGATTCTTTTGGTGATATTTTTTATAGTGCGCCGAGACACCATGACTTTCAAGCCCCTTCTTGATATTTCTTATATGTTCCTGCACCCGGACCTTGAGGGGTCTGATGGTACGTCCTACATACTGGAGGCCACATGGGCACTCCAGTACATATACGACCCCTTTGCTATGGCATGTCATCTCTCCCACTACTTCCAATTGTTTTCCTTTCGCAATACTGTATACTGTGGTACTACTTTGTGATCTTTCTGTTCTTTTTCTATTTTTGCAGGCAATACAGAAACCACACCAATTGAAACTGTTTTTTCTTTTTTTGCTTGTCTCCTCAGGTCGAATGGCACTATGTATAATTTATTCTGTAGATTAGGTGCTCTTTTATAAATGACCAGTGGTTGTGCGGGAATTACAGGTCCAAGTACTGGATCATTTCTCAGGATGGGCCAGTTTCTTTTGATTGCGTTTTTTAGTTCCCCAGAACATTGTGTGAACTGGGTTATGAACGAAAAACGAAAATCTATTGTATTTTTCGCTGTTTTTGGGTTATTTGGGGTCTCCTCTCTTTGTTTTTTGTTTTTTATCAATTGTCTTTTTATTGACGATTTTTACAAGAATAAACATGTACATACATAAAAGAAAACATGACTTTGGTGTACATTATTCCTGATATAAAGATATAACTGAAATCATTTGAACAGCAAAGAAAAAATTAGCATACATCATATTTTTGTGTATGTATATCCCTATATTAAGTAGGTATGAAAAAATACACACACGATGATCATAGATGTACTAAGCCTATAGGCTACTAAAGTAACAAAGTTTCTATTTTTCGCTTTACCTATGTAGAGCTATATAAAATTTACTATAAGAAGGATTCAGACATACAAAGGGGAATGACAAGACTTGAAACATTAGGGTTAGGATGGGTAAGGTAAGGTATAGATTCATTCAATTTGAGACATCGAACACCACGTCCCACTGCCTCCAAACCCGGTCAAACTTGTCAACCGAGGCAAGCAATGTAGCCGACATATGTTCGAGGCGTCTAACTTCTAATACACTATTTATGAGTTCAACCCGTGATGGGCAATCTGTTCTTTTCCAGAATCTTGCTAACAAACGTCTAGCCGCAGTCAGGACGTATAACATTAGCTTTAACAAATGTTTCTTCAAAGGTATGTGTGGGACATTTAATAAGTATATGTAAGGGTCCAAGGGAAATCTTATTTCAAACAAGCTGTACAGAATTTCTTGTACCATACTCCAGAATGGATTTAAAATCTGGCATTCCCAAAAAATATGGATATGTGATCCCACCTCCGCGTTACATCTCCAGCAACGATCCGAAACATCAGGGTTAAACTTATGTAATAACTGGGGGGTGTGGTACCAAAACATCATTATTTTGTAAGTATTTTCCCTATGAATAGCACACGTTGATGTCATCGCAGCTCTTTGCCAAATTATCCTCCATTCATCTACTGAAATAGAACGGTGCAAAAGCGATTCCCACTTAGACATATATGAGTGACGTATAGATGCCGGGGAGGAGAGGAGCACATATATTTCAGATATAAGTCCTTTAGTAGACTCCGAAAGTTTACATGTCTTCTCAAAAGACGTGGGGACAGATACCTGCTTTGAGTGAAATAATGTAGTGAACAAATGTTGGATCTGCAAGTATTGATACTCAGTGACTTCCGTAAGTGACCTAAAACTTCTAAGCTCATCTAGTGGAAGTAATTGTAGCGTTCTATAGTCGATCATATCCGCAAACCTAAATATCTTCTTGGAAAACCAAGGTTTAAAAAAGGAGACTTGCAACCCGGCATCGAAAAGCGGTGTAAACAGAAAAGATGTCATGGAGGATTTCTCGGAAACCAAGGAGAAACGGTGCTTACAATGCTGCCATATCTTGTATGTATGTAACATTGGTCCTAATAACTCTGGTAATTGAGTGTGTGGAATTGGAGACCATAATAAAGAGTTAGGATGTAATGGAGCAATCCACAGTTTTTCAATTTCCATCCACCTAGAATAGGCGTAGAGTTTAGACCATGCTGGTATCCGTCTAAGATGTGTGGCCCAATAATATTTGGTAATGTCCGGAACTGCCAACCCCCCTTGAGATTTTAGGGCCATAAGGGTACTACTAGCTATCCTATGTCTCTTCCCATTCCATATGAATTTAAATATACCAGCCTGTAATGCTCGTAATTCCGTCCTTGGCACATGTACCGGGAGGGTCTCAAATAGGTAGAGTAATTTTGGCAAAATGGACATCTTAACTGCCGCTATGTGGCCAAACATGGATATGGGGAGAGACATCCATTTAGCCATCAGACGCCTAAGCTCTCGAAAAAGGGCGGGGAAATTATGGGAATATGTAGAAGAATATGTTGCTGCTAAATTCACACCTAAATAACGCAAGGCAGCCTCTTGCCAACGAAAGCGGTAGTTAGATCGTAACGGAGCTAATATATCTACTGGTAAGTTTAAGGGAAGGGCTTCTGTTTTCGAGGAATTAATCTTATATCCGGAAAGTCGACTATACAGTGTTAATATGTTAAATAAGTTGGGCAGAGTAATATGCAGGTCTGATAAGGTAAGCAAAACATCATCCGCAAATAATGATATCTTATATTCCACTTGGTTAGCCATGATTCCATGAATATCCGGGTGGGACCTAATTGCTGCGGCTAAGGGTTCAATGCAAAGCACAAACAGGAGAGGGGAGAGCGGACATCCCTGCCTGGTGCCGTTTTTAATCGGGAAAGGAGCTGAATTTGCATATGGTAATTTAATTGTCGCTGTAGGATGGCTATATAATGAGTGGAGGGCTGAGATAAAGGGACCAGAAAATCCAAAGGCCCGCAGGGTGGAAAACATAAACGGCCAGCTTAAGCGATCAAACGCTTTTTCAGCGTCTAAACTCAATAGTAGTGCCTTTTGATGTTTCCTATTGACAATATCTATCAGATTAATAAGTCTTCTGGTGTTATCCCCACCCTGCCGGCCTCTCACAAAGCCAACCTGATCCGAATGTATCAATCGCGGGAGCCAATACGCCAACCTATCCGCCAATATCTTGGTGAATATTTTTAAATCAGAATTTAGAAGAGCAATAGGGCGGTAATTTGCGCAATCTAGGGGATCTCTTCCCGGTTTCGGAATGAGAGTTATATGGGAATGGAGCATGGTTTCTGGTATAGCTGAACCTTGTAGAAATGAGTTAAAAAGTGTACATAAATGAGGTGTAAGGAGAGATGAAAAAGTCTTATAATAAGAATAGGGTAACCCATCTGGCCCAGGTGACTTGCCATTAGGTAACTGGGAAATTACACCTTGAATCTCCTCAGCCGTGATCTGAGCATTAAGTGCAGACCCTGCCTCTGGTGATAATTTGGGTATATTACTTTGAGCCAAAAAAGAGTCAAATAGTGCTTGGCGGTCAACTGGGTCAGAGGGTGCCTGTGGTGTAAGGGAGTATAAGGAAGCATAGTATTGCTGAAATTGGTCAAGTATCGCTTTGGGGTCATATACCATGTCTCCACTGCTCGTTCTCAGAGACATTGGAGTAGTAGTCGCGGTTGACTCCCGCAACTGATGAGCTAAAATAGTATGTGATTTATTCCCCCACATATAAAACCATTGGCGTGAGTACAATAGGAGTTTACCAGTTTTTTCAAAAGCCATTTCACGTAACCGAGCACGGAGAAGTACTATACGTCGTAATAAGTGACAGGAGCGATGAGTCCCTAAACGGGTTTCTAACTGTTTTAATTGGGCAAGGGTGTTATTATATCGGAGATTGTAATCCCTTTTCAATCTAGTGCTAACACTAATACATTTGCCTTTGAAAACGGCCTTATGCGCTTCCCACAGTATAGCTACAGACGGGGGCGAGGGTTGATTAAAGGTAAAATATTCCTCTAAGCAACTTCCCAATTCCTGTCTGGTCGGTAATTTAGTTAATAAAGATTCATTAAGTCGCCAGTGGCATATCCTAGGACAAGCACTCTTTGGGTTAAACGTGACCGATATTGGCGCGTGGTCTGACCACGTGATATTTCCTAATTCAGCATCTGTCAGCATCCTAAGGGCAGGTGTATTCCCAAAGAAATAATCTATGCGAGTATGAGTTCTGTGAGGGTGGGAATAAAACGAATATGTCCTAGCCGAAGGATTATTGACCCTCCACAGATCATACAGGGCATATTGTCTAATGAGCTTTCTAAAGAGACGTGATAATTTTCGCTGGGCTCTAGACGGTGGCGCTTCTCCGAGGGTCAATCTATCCCAATATTCTGAAAAAGCGACATTAAAATCTCCGCCTATAACAAGCGCTGCCGGTAAATATTTTTCCAATTCTCGAAAAACCCTCTTCAGGAATGGAATCTGATTTGAGTTTGGGGCATAAATATTGCATAAAATAAGTGGAGCACCATGGAGAGAGGCCTGAAGTATTACATATCTACCATGGTCATCAATCTGTGCAGATTCAACTTGTACAGGACATGTAGTAGATAAAAGAATAGCAACTCCAGCAGTTTTTGTATCAGCACTAGCCGAATATATTCGTGGATAGGATCTGGTCGCGAACTTAAAGGAGCCCTCTCTGTCAAAATGTGTCTCCTGCAGGAAAACAACGTCCGCCCTGTGAGATTTACACTCAGTGAGAGCTAGACGTCGCTTTGCGTTAGAGTTGAGTCCTTTAACGTTCAAGGAAATGCACTTAATCATGAGTGTATGTGGTGTAACAGTACTTGCCAATGACCAGAGAAGTATCCTCTAACAAGCATCCGTCTCCATACACTGAAATTCGTCCCAATACAACATCAATAAGGAACCTAAGAGGAAGAAACATAAGGGAAAAGGGAAAGACAAAGGACAACATATACGACAAAGAACATGATATACAATTCTGAACAATGGGTGTGATCACCCAGTCAAGACTCAATATAACGTGAGCAAAAATGAAAAGTAAAGCCCACGTCTGTCCCACCTCAAGATCTAGAGTGAGGGACAGAGAGAGGGCAACAAATAGAGTCCTGTTGGTAGGGACCTGACTGGACGCCATAGCAGGCGAGGCCAGAATGGTAACTCAGAGAATATCTGAGACAAGAAAGATCAAATAAAAGAGAGAAACAATGCAATGAAAACAATTGCACCAATTGTAAGAGCTGCTGCTCAAAAAGTTAGTTATCTGAAGGCCTCAGAGGGATTCAATCCCTCAAATATAAACTTTCAAGGAGGCGCGTCACGTAGGGGAGATCCATATGCTCCCGGTTGGGATGGAGGTCGGTTTCTTTTCCGCTGGACTGTGTGTCATGATGGAGCTGGAGCTGAGGGAGGGTCCGGGATCTCCCAATTATCAAGGGCCGGAGTGTTAAGGCCCAAAGAGGAACAAAAACGGGATAAGTCCGCGTGTGTGCGTAATATAGAGGTCTTGCCATTCTTCGTAGCAATCAAGGCAAAGGGGAAGCCCCAGCGATATGGGATTTTGAGATCCTTCAAACATGCTAATAAAGGTTGAAGGCTTCTCCTTTTCTGTAGAGTCAGCCAAGATAAGTCCTGGTATAGGTGGACACTTGAACCTTTAAAAGAAATCGTACGTAAGGTACGCGCCTTGGCCATAATGGATTCTTTCAGGCGGAAGTCATGTAGACAACAAATCACATCTCGTGGTTGTGACATAGTATTTTTCGGCCTAAGCGCTCTGTGGGCCCTATCAAGTTTGATGGCCAGCGGTGCTTGGGGCGCCAAAATCAGATTAAACAGTTCGTTCAATATAATGTCCAAATCTTCATCAGACTCCGATTCTAGCAGACCCCTAACCCGTATATTATTACAGCATCCTCTGTTGTCCAGATCTTCCAGATGATTAGTATTTTCTTTAATGGCTTGGGATTGAGTGGCTATAATAGACTGTAATTTGGACACATATCTTCTGGTGTCATCATGCTCCGATTCAATCTGATCTACACGAGCAGACACTTGCTGAAAGTCCACTCTTAGAGAGGAAATTTCGGCTTTAAAGGCATCATGTACCCCGGCCACCATTACTTTAAAATCCTCTTTTGTGGGCATCTGCTGTAATGCTTGCTGCAGGGATTTCATATCTTGGGAGGCATAGGGGGGCTCATCCCCATTCTCATCCCCAGACACTGAGCGTTGGCTCCATATATTTAATTCTTCAGGGGGGTGCAAAGTGGCAGAAGCTGTGTCTGCCTCAACATCAGGGCTATCTCCCCATTCGCGGCGGCGTGCCGGTGTAGCCGCAGGCTGTCTAGCCTGTTTAGGCGCCATTTTAGGCGGCATGTTAATGTGTATATCCTGGGAGCCCTGTAACCAGCCAGGGGACTCCAAGCCCAGGTCAGGGGTGTCTGTGGGTCGCTCTGGTATAAAATCGGTAGCCAGGGGGCAAAGAGAGGGTTCCCCTGCTATCCTGCTGCTGCGCTCACCTGCTGTGGCAGAAGATTCAGGGGCCGTCTGCACTGTAATGGCGCCTGTTGCTGACCGTTGGAGAAGGCCGCTCTGGGAGGACGGAAGCTGGGAGCCGCGAGTGAGGTAGGTGTCCAATGTTCTTTCCCCTCGGGAGGACGGGTGGGTAATGAGCTTCTTTCGGGGCAACTTTTTCCCCATGTGACGCGTCGCTGTTAGCTGAATCGGCCTGATTTAGTAGCAAGAGCAGCGGAGCTCAGGGATCACGCCGCCATCTCCGCAGACGTCCAGGCCACGCCCCTCCTCTCTTTGTTTTATTGTATCTATTATACATCTTTCCAATTTTTCACTCTCATATCCTTTTTCTAGGAAACGCTCTTTTATTTTTTTACTTTGTTCTTTAAACATAGCTGTGTCAGTGCAGTTGCAGTGGATTCTCTGGACCTGTCCCTTGGGTATGTTTTGAAGCCAGGGGGCATAATGGCAGCTGGTTAAATCTATGTACCCGTTGACATCAGTGGGCTTAAAGTAGGTCTTGGTTTTAAACTGTCCCTCATCTACATATATGGTTAGGTCCAGAAAATCCACCGAGACCGCACTAACAGTGCTAGTGAAACTTAAGTTCCATTCATTATTTTCCAAACCTCTGATAAACGCCTCTAGCTGATTTTTTTCCCCTTCCCATATCACCAGGCAATCATCTATATACCTTTTCTGTCACAGGGTTCCGAAGGTGCACTCGGTCCCCCATTGCCCGCAGAACTGTTGCTTAGCTTTTGGAATGAGGTTCTGTGTTTGACCTCATTCCCAGGGCGGCTTTACTAGCTGGGTGGCTCCCTGCTCCTAGTCTGCCTTGAGCGCCGAGCTGATCACTCGGTGCTCGACTGGTTGGTCTGTCGGTCATGTGACGCTGGCCACGTCACATGACCCTCACTCCCCACTATAAATAGAGGCAGCCTGCTGGCTACAGGTTGCCTGTTAATTTCTAGGTTCCTGGCTATTTGTTGGACTACTGAATATTTACCTGATCCTGTTCCCTGACGATCCTCTGCCTGCTCCTCCTGTACTGCGCATACATCCTGGTATTGTGACCTCGGCTCCCACCTGACTACTCTCTTAGGACTCCTCTTGTACTTCGCTACTCTCCTGGTATTTGACCCCGGCTTCTCCTGACCATTCTTTGCTTAATCCGTTGTACTGCGTAGCTCTCTTGGTTCTGACCCAGTCCGTTCATGTTCCGTATTTTGTCTTGTCTGTCTTCCCTGCACATATCCTAAGTTAGGGACTGCCGTCCAGTTGTCCCCTGTCATCAGGACTCGTGAGGCAAGTAGGCAGGGCCAGGGGTGAGGGTGGAGCGCAGTGGTCACTACCCTTCCCCCTGTGTGTGTGTGGACGTGACCGTTACAGATTAACAGGCTCAATAACCACTGTATCATGAATCCTCTTACTACCCTGACTGACCATGTCTTTAACTTGACACAGAGGGTGCAGGAGCTAGGAGAGAAACTCCGTTCTTGTGAGTTAGGGAAAGGTTCTTCCACTCCTCTGTCCTCCAGTCCATATTTTGAACCCCAGATCAAGCTCCCAGAACCCTTTTCTGGAGACCGGAAGAGGTTTCTCTCCTTTAAGGAGAATTGCAAACTGTACTTCCGTTTGCGCCCCGTGTCCTCCGGTCCCGAGAGCCAACGCGTGGGGATTATCATTTCTCTACTACAGGGTGATCCCCAGGACTGGGCATTTTCGTTACCTCCTGGGGCCAGTTGTCTAACTTCTGTGGAGGGTTTTTTTCAGGCCCTGGGTTCCCTCTATGACGAACCAGACAGGGCCCTGGTAGCCGAGACAGCTCTTAGGGCACTGGTTCAGGGCCATCTCCCTGCGGAGTAGTATTGCACCCAATTCAGACGGTGGTGTGTCCCCTCAGGATGGAATGAACCAGCCCTGAAGAGTCAGTTTAGGTCTGGTCTATCTGATAATTTAAAAGATCTATTGGTCAATTACCAAATTCCTGAGACCTTAGAGGAGATGATGACCCTAGTTGTTCGACTTGACAGACGAGTTAGAGAGAGACGACAAGAACGACAGTTCTGTTCTCAGATGGTGGTCCAGCCAGAGGCCTTTTCCAAGGACAACACTGAGGTCTCCACCGAGGAACCCATGCAGGTTGGCATGACCCGGGGTAATCTTCGTCGCAGACGCGGAGAGTGCTTCTACTGTGGAGATCCTGGCCATTGGATCAACAAGTGTCCTAAGAGGGACCTCTCTGACAAGTCTTCTAAGGCAAGACAACCTAAAGACCAGGTACACCCTGATTTTTCTAAAGGTAAGCTTTTGGTACCCATAACAATTTCTCTGGGGGTTAATAAGTGGCCGGGTAAGGTCTTTATTGACTCCGGTTCAGCGGCCAGCTTTATTGACTTTGAGTTTGCTTGTAAATTGGGTATTCCAATGTTTGCTTTACCTACACCTATCCATGTCATGGCTATTGATGCTACTCCCCTGATTGGCGGTACGGTGAGGTCATGTACCTCTGAAATTTCTCTGTCCGTGGGTGTGTGCCACTCTGAGAGATGTTCTCTTCTAGTCCTGGAGAACCTACCGGTTGAGGTGGTACTAGGGTTGCCTTGGCTCCGTTTACATAACCCCACAATTGATTGGTCCAAAGGAGAGTTGGTGAAATGGGGACCTAAGTGTGACTCATGCTTGTCCGTGGTCCAGGCTGGGGTTTCAGTAAGGTCTAATACATTACCCTCTGTTATTAAGGAATATTCTGATGTGTTCTCGTCCCTTACTCCAGAGGTTCTACCCCCCCATAGACCTTATGATTGCGCCATAGAGCTAATTGAGGGTGCCGAATTTCCTAAAGGTCGAATTTATAATCTTTCAGGGCCCGAACGCAAGGCTATGGAAGATTATATTAAGGAGAGCCTTGCTAAAGGGCATATTAGACCTTCAGTCTCTCCTATGGGAGCAGGGTTTTTCTTTGTTAAAAAGAAGGATGGTGGTCTTAGGCCTTGTATTGATTACCGGAGATGAAATAAAATCACTGTCCAAAATAGATACTCTCTCCCATTGATTCCGGATTTATTTAACCAGGTTTTGGGGGCAACCTGGTTTTCCAAGATTGACCTGAAAGGGGCATACAATCTAATCCGAATCAAGGAGGGAGACGAATGGAAGACAGCGTTCAATACTCCGATAGGACACTTTGAATATCAGGTGATGCCTTTTGGACTCAGCAATGCCCCAGCTGTGTTCCAAAACTTAATGAACGATATTCTTAGGGAGTTCTTAGGTAAATTTATTATTGTCTATCTTGACGACATTTTGATATTCTCTCCTGATTTCGAATCTCATGTGTCCCATGTCAAACAAGTATTAGAGGTGTTGAGGGAGAACCAGCTATCCGCTAAGCAAGAGAAATGTGTCTTTGGTGTACAGGAGATACTGTTTCTAGGGCATGTTTTGACTCCTCACGCCTTTAAGATGGATCCTGGTAAGGTTTTAGCAATTAAGGAATGGGTAAGGCCTTCATCCTTAAAGGCTTTACAACGGTTTTTGGGTTTCGCTAATTACTATCGTAAATTTATCATGAATTTTTCTGTAATTGCTAAGCCATTGACCGACCTTACTAAGAAAGGGGCGGATTTGGAGAATTGGTCTACCAAGGCCATTTCTTCATTTGAAACATTAAAAAAGGCATTTAGTAGCGCTCCCATTCTGATCCAGCCTGATCAGGAGAGACCCTTTATTGTGGAGGTGGATGCGTCCGAGGACGGCGCAGGAGCAGTCCTTTCACAAGGTCCTGCTAGCCTCACTAACCTGAGACCGTGTGCCTTCTTCTCTAGGAAATTCTCTCCCACGGAGAGAAACTACGACATAGGGAATAGGGAGCTGTTGGCCATTAAATGGGCATTTGAGGAGTGGAGACATTTTTTGGAGGGGGCAAGGCATCGAGTAACTGTTGTCACTGACCATAAAAACCTAATGTTTCTCGAGTCCGCTAAGAGGTTGAATCCCCGACAAGCCCGATGGGCTTTGTTTTTCACCCGTTTTGATTTCTCCATTACGTTCAGGCCGGGAAGTAAAAATTATCTCGGAGCTTCCATGCTTTTCAACCCACTGAGACGCCGCCTGAATCCATCCTACCAGCAAACATCTTCTTAGCGGCTCTAACCCAGGATATCTCGGCTCGCATTAAGGCTGAACAACATCTGGCACCGGCATCCACCCCAACAGATAAGTTGTTTGTTCCCGTACAATTTCGTCTCCAGCTGTTGGGTGAGTGTCACGATTCTGCCTTTTGTGGACATCCGGGTATTGAGGGCACTAAGGATCTGGTTTCTAGATCTTATTGGTGGCCCACTCTGACCAGGGATGTCAAGTCCTACGTGTCAGCCTGTGTGGTTTGTGCCAGGTCTAAGACACCTAGGACTCGCCCTGCTGGTAACCTACGACCCCTACCCATTCCCAGTAGACCCTGGTCCCATATCTCGATGGACTTTATAACTGACCTACCGCTGGCGGAGGGTAAGACTGTGGTTTGGGTTGTGGTCGATAGGTTTAGCAAGATGGTTCATTTCATTCCCCTGTCTAAACTTCCGAATGCTAAAACCCTGGCGTCTATTTTTGTGAGAGAGATTGTTCGTTTACATGGCATCCCGGAAAATATTGTTTCGGACAGGGGTGTGCAGTTTGTGTCCAAATTCTGGAGGGCCTTCTGTCAAAGATGTAAAATTTCGTTGTCTTTTTCTTCCGCCTACCATCCTGAGAGTAATGGGCAGACTGAACGCCTTAATCAGTCTGTGGAACAATTCTTCAGGTTGTATGTTGCTGATGACCAGCAATTATGGGTCAAATTCCTTCCGTTGGCTGAATTTGCTCTGAATAACCGTGTCAATTCTTCTGCTGGGGTCTCCCCTTTCTTTTGTAACCATGGTTTTCATCCCCGTTTTCATTCTGGGTCGTCCGTCTCCTCCTCTAACCCTGAAGCTGATAAACTCTCCTCCGAACTGTGCACAGTTTGGGCCCGGGTTCAATCGAACCTAGAAAAGGCTCAAAGTTCTCAAAAACTCAAGGCCGATAGGAGACGTTCAAGGGGGGTGAACTTTCAGGTTGGGGATAAAGTATGATTGTCCTCCGAGAATCTATCTCTCAAGGTAGCTTCTAGAAAATTTGCTCCTCGTTTTATTGGTCCATATAAGATCACGGAGGTGATTAACCCGGTATCATTTAGGTTGGAGCTGCCCGAGTCATTCCACATTCATAATGTGTTCCATAAATCTCTACTTAAAAAATATTTTGAACCGGTAGTACCATCAAAAGCCTCGCCTCCGCCGGTTCTTGTTAATGATGCTGTCGAGTATGTGGTGTCTAAAATAGTGGATGTCAGGAAGGTGCGTAATTCCTTGCAGTACCTGATTCACTGGAAGGGGTATGGACCTGAAGAGAGATCTTGGGTACCTGCCAGGGAGGTTCATGCTCCTAGACTTGTTCGTAAATTTCATTTAGAACACCCTGAAAAGCCATCGCCTGAAGTCTTGGGTCCGGTGGCCCCTCGTAAAAGGGGGGGTACTGTCACAGGGTTCCGAAGGTGCACTCGGTCCCCCATTGCCCGCAGAACTGTTGCTTAGCTTTTGGAATGAGGTTCTGTGTTTGACCTCATTCCCAGGGCGGCTTTACTAGCTGGGTGGCTCCCTGCTCCTAGTCTGCCTTGAGCGCCGAGCTGATCACTCGGTGCTCGACTGGTTGGTCTGTCGGTCATGTGACGCTGGCCACGTCACATGACCCTCACTCCCCACTCTAAATAGAGGCAGCCTGCTGGCTACAGGTTGCCTGTTAATTTCTAGGTTCCTGGCTATTTGTTGGACTACTGAATATTTACCTGATCCTGTTCCCTGACGATCCTCTGCCTGCTCCTCCTGTACTGCGCATACATCCTGGTATTGTGACCTCGGCTCCCACCTGACTACTCTCTTAGGACTCCTCTTGTACTTCGCTACTCTCCTGGTATTTGACCCCGACTTCTCCTGACCATTCTTTACTTAATCCGTTGTACTGCGTAGCTCTCTTGGTTCTGACCCGGTCCGTTCATGTTCCGTATTGTGTCTTGTCTGTCTTCCCTGCACATATCCTAAGTTAGGGACTGCCGTCCAGTTGTCCCCTGTCATCAGGACTCGTGAGGCAAGTAGGCAGGGCCAGGGGTGAGGGTGGAGCGCAGTGGTCACTACCCTTCCCCCTGTGTGTGTGTGGACGTGACCGTTACATTTTCCAAATTTTTAATGTCCCACTTTTTTCGCATTTATTCACCTTGGGGTCAATATAATGTTTTTCCCACATGATCATAAAAATATTTGCAAAACTGGGGGCGAATTTCGCCCCCATCGCCGTTCCGACCCTCTGTAGATAATACTGGCCCTTAAACCAAAAATAATTATGTTCTAGGCAGAATTCTACACAACGTACAATAAAGTCCGCTTGTATTTTTGTCATGTCAGGGTCATCATACAGGGTATCTTTTATTGCTTGTAGTCCTTTGTTTTTTGGTATAATTGTATACAGGGAGGATACGTCGATGGTAGCCATCCACGTATTCTCCCTAACCACCTGTAGTTCTTTTATCATTTTCACCACACAACCACTATCCTTCAAAAATGACGGTGCTAATGGTACGTATTTCTGTAAAAAATGATCTATGTACTCCGTGATCCTACTGGTCAGGGAATTAATCCCTGACACTATAGGTCTACCTGGGGGGTTAATAAGGCTTTTGTGGATCTTCGGTAGTACATAGATAATTGGGGTCGTAGGCTCTTTTATATTCAGATATTCTATTTCCTTTTTATTGAGTATACCTTTATCTCCTCCATACTTGACTAAATCTTGTAGTTTATTCCTGTATTCTGGGAGAGGGTCTTTTTTCAACATAGCATAGGTTTTTGTGTCTTTCAGCTGCCTCAATACCTCTGCTTCATAATCCTCAACATTCATCACTACTATCCCCCCCCCCCCCCCCTTTATCCGCAGGCTTTATTATTATGTTCTGATTATCTTGTAACATTTTTAGTGCATCTCTTTCTTTTTTAGTCAGATTACCTCCTTTATTTTTTGGTTTTATTTTTTCCAATTCATTAGAAAATAATAATAAAGCCTGCGGATAAAGGGGGGGGGGGGGGGGGGGGGGGGGGATAGTAGTGATGAATGTTGAGGATTATGAAGCAGAGGTATTGAGGCAGCTGAAAGACACAAAAACCTATGCTATGTTGAAAAAAGACCCTCTCCCAGAATACAGGAATAAACTACAAGATTTAGTCAAGTATGGAGGAGATAAAGGTATACTCAATAAAAAGGAAATAGAATATCTGAATATAAAAGAGCCTACGACCCCAATTATCTATGTACTACCGAAGATCCACAAAAGCCTTATTAACCCCCCAGGTAGACCTATAGTGTCAGGGATTAATTCCCTGACCAGTAGGATCACGGAGTACATAGATCATTTTTTACAGAAATACGTACCATTAGCACCGTCATTTTTGAAGGATAGTGGTTGTGTGGTGAAAATGATAAAAGAACTACAGGTGGTTAGGGAGAATACGTGGATGGCTACCATCGACGTATCCTCCCTGTATACAATTATACCAAAAAACAAAGGACTACAAGCAATAAAAGATACCCTGTATGATGACCCTGACATGACAAAAATACAAGCGGACTTTATTGTACGTTGTGTAGAATTCTGCCTAGAACATAATTATTTTTGGTTTAAGGGCCAGTATTATCTACAGAGGGTCGGAACGGCGATGGGGGCGAAATTCGCCCCCAGTTTTGCAAATGTTTTTATGACCATGTGGGAAAAACATTATATTGACCCCAAGGTGAATAAATGCGAAAAAAGTGGGATATTAAAAATTTGGAAAAGGTATATAGATGATTGCCTGGTGATATGGGAAGGGGAAAAAAAATCAGCTTGACGCGTTTATCAGAGGTTTGGAAAATAATGAATGGAACTTAAGTTTCACTAGCACTGTTAGTGCGGTCTCGGTGGATTTTCTGGACCTAACCATATATGTAGATGAGGGACAGTTTAAAACCAAGACCTACTTTAAGCCCACTGATGTCAACGGGTACATAGATTTAACCAGCTGCCATTATGCCCCCTGGCTTCAAAACATACCCAAGGGACAGGTCCAGAGAATCCACCGCAACTGCACTGACACAGCTATGTTTAAAGAACAAAGTAAAAAAATAAAAGAGCGTTTCCTAGAAAAAGGATATGAGAGTGAAATATTGGAAAGATGTATAATAGATACAATAAAACAAAGAGAGGAGACCCCAAATAACCCAAAAACAGCAAAAAATACAATAGATTTTCGTTTTTCGTTCATAACCCAGTTCACACAATGTTCTGGGGAACTAAAAAACGCAATCAAAAGAAACTGGCCCATCCTGAGAAATGATCCAGTACTTGGACCTGTAATTCCCGCACAACCACTGGTCATTTATAAAAGAGCACCTAATCTACAGAATAAATTATACATAGTGCCATTCGACCTGAGGAGACAAGCAAAAAAAGAAAAAACAGTTTCAATTGGTGTGGTTTCTGTATTGCCTGCAAAAATAGAAAAAGAACAGAGAGATCACAAAGTAGTACCACAGTATACAGTATTGCGAAAGGAAAACAATTGGAAGTAGTGGGAGAGATGACATGCCATAGCAAAGGGGTCGTATATGTACTGGAGTGCCCCTGTGGCCTCCAGTATGTAGGACGTACCATCAGACCCCTCAAGGTCCGGGTGCAGGAACATATAAGAAATATCAAGAAGGGGCTTGAAAGTCATGGTGTCTCGGCGCACTATAAAAAATATCACCAAAAGAATCCAGAGGGACTCAAATTTATGGGGGTAGAATTAGTACAAAACCATTGGAGGGGAGGACGTTTTTTAGAGAAAATTAACAAAAAAGAAAGTAGCTGGATATATGAACTGAGTACGCTACAACCGGGGGGCCTGAATGCAGATTTTGATCTGCAAGCTGTTCTAAAATAGTTATAGAAGTTGGTAGAACAACTATCCCCATGTGAATTAAGGCTTAGAGATCTGCGATTTTTCCCATTGAGAATTAAGAGATACAAGTGTAGGGTCAAGTGAAAGAAAAAAAGAGGAGGCGTTTTGAGTAGCACATCAGGTGCTTGATTAACGCTAACCTACTAAATAAAAGAGAAGGGGGAGGGAGAGATGATGTGTGCCCCTGACGAAGCTCGAGGAGCGAAACCTGGGTCGGGCAAGGAAAAAGACGCTGGGATTTTTTTATGCGATTTTAAAGTGCATGTTTGTAAGTATGTACTGAATAAACATTTTAAATAGTTATCGGAGCTTCACTATGGTGGGAGCCACTTGTATCCACAGAAATTTCTGAATCAAAAGAAGTTGGGAACACTAGCAGACCCATCTGGTGTGTGCTGTAATTAAGTCAGTGGTTGAGCCCTGTGTACTGGCGTGTGAATGTGGACCTTCGCCACGAAGAATTAAACAAGCTGCGGAGGATACCTTTGATACGCCTGTTGTTGGTGGAGTGCCGTGTAAGTACAATCTGAGCATTACAGGGCAGCACAACCATACGGATTTACACTATTGTATTCTTTTACAAGTTGCAGGATATCCACAAATAGGACATCTGCAGACCTCGGTACCTTTTTGAAGGGAGAAAGAGAAAAAAACTGTTTTATACCGTCTATTTACGATACGCGCGGTCCGAACCCTTTATGTACATTTTATCTCTCAGATGGTTCCTCAGGGAATGCTTTCTTCCTGGAACTCTGGAGGTTGTCTGTAGTTTTCTGCTTCTTCATCCAGCTGAGTCTGAAGGTGCTCAGACTGGGAATATGACCAAGGCTCAGCCAAGGTCCTTGTTGTCTTCCCTATGCAAGGGGATCTCCTGAACGCTATCACACAGCCTTCCCCTAGCAGGGGAGAGGGTACACTGACCTTCTTCTCCACCCATGCTGCAGGATGTGGGAACAACCCACTTCGCTCACAGAGGGGGAGCTAAGCTGGAATAATCCATTCCAGCTTGGATACACTAAACTGGGACTTGAACCTTGCCAATGTGTTGCTGCCACCTACTGGTAACCAGGCAAATTACATGAACAATTGTGTTTAACATGGTTTATATGCACATTTGTGGAGGACATGAGCAAAATCACATCAGATGACATTATAAAGCTCTTAGAAGATAGTAGTGGGGTAGAGGCGTGTAGGAACACAACTCTGGGGTGTTACAATTATCAGCCCCAAATTCCAGAGTTTGTGGGAAACTCTGGAAACCAAATTGACTGCACGGGCTTCAAAGAAATTGATTTTTAAAAAAAATCTTTTTCTCAGGAAGATTTTAGAAATTTGATGGTGACCTGAACAAATTTATATGCCCAGCAATTTATTTCCCAGAACCCTACTTCGCCATACGCTAGACCCCTAGGTTTGACCTCAGTAAGTGCAGCAGAGATGATGACATTTTGGGAACTCGTGCTGCATATGGGCGTTGTAAAAAAAACAACCATTAGGCAATATTGGAGTTCAGACATTTTCTACCAGACTCCAATTTACAGTAACATGACCCGATTTGATTCAATTAGCAAATTCCTACACTACAACAACAATTCACAATACCCACCATGGGCGTCCGCAGGGGGGGGCAAGGGGGGGCAAGTGCCCCCCCCTGGCACCGCAACTAACCCAGTACTATTAAGAAAGTTACTACTAATTAGTTGCGGGGCGCGGGCGGCCGCCGGCCGGCTAACAACAGCTGACAGCACACTGACTGAGCGCACGCCCGGCCTGAAAGAGTGAGCCGCTCTGAGCTCCGCTGCCTGGCCTGCCTGTCTAGACTCTAGACTCAGACAGTGGCTGCTGGAGCAGCTGCCGCACAGCACAGGCACTGAACGTGATGTTGCCAGTGAGCTCCGCCCCCAGAAGAGAGCTGCCTGTCTGTCACTGACCCTGAGCCAAGTTCAGTAACGGCTCCAACAAGTTCCAAGACAAGTGAAGAAGTTTCCTATTCCAACTGTCCAACAGTCACAGAAGTAGTAAGTTAACATTATTACAGCCTTTATATTGTACAAAGAAAAAGAAAGATAAATCAGATTCACAACATAAGTACATCACAACAACAAGTGGATGGATGATGGATCATGATGACATGGTGGATGATGGCAGTGTCAGCAGCACATCTCTCCCCCCCCCCCCCCCCCCCAGGCACATTTCTCCCACTCCATCTCATGGGCCAGACCAGTGGCAGACATGGGATCCCATGTCTGCCACTGGTCTGGCCCATGTGATGGAGTGTGGAAGAAATGTGCCTGGGGGGGGGGGGGGGGAAGGGGGGAGAGATGTGCTGCTGACACTGGCCCATGGAGGGGCCCGAGCCTGAGGGGGAGAAATGTGCCGTGGGGGGGGGGGGTTTGTGGAGGGTCACGGGTGGGAAGTGTGCTTCCATGATGGAGAGGGGGAGAAATAATGTGACGTGACATGGAGGGGGAGAAATGTGACATTAAGGCCGGGGCCCGGGGGGGCATCATTGGGGGCACTTTTTACTGGCACATTATTAGGTTGCACTATGGGGTCACTTCTTACTGGCACATTATTGGGGGGCACTATGGGGGCACTTCTTTCCAACACATTATTGGTGGGCACTGTAGGGGCATCTACGTAGGGCGAAGCTACAAAGAAGTGGTATGTTATATGGGGGGCTCTGTACAGTAGTATTTTATACTGGGACACATTATGGTGGGTACTATGGGGAAGGGGGAGAGGAATACTATGGGGTCATCTACGGGGGGCACTAAGAAGGGGTATTTTATGCTTGCAAATTATGGGGGACACTGAGGGGCATCTACTGGGGCACTATATATGGGGCATTTTATACTGGTACATTATGGGGGCACTAGGAGGAAGGGGGAGAGGAGCACTATGCAGCATTTACTGGGGGCACTATATAGGGGTATTTTATACTGGTACATTATGGGGGCACTATGGGGACATTAGCTCAACTGGGGGCATTACAAGGGGGTATTTTTGCACTGTCTAATATAAGGAGAATTATTACTACTGGGGGGGGGCATTATGGTGGGCTTTATTACTCCCCCATGCTATGACCCCCTAGTAGCAGCACCAGCCTCTCCCTGCTCTGCTATCCCTCTGCCCCTTCTCCAAATCCTTATTATGAAATCTTTCTCATTAGGATAAAACACATCAGCTCCGCCGAGCCCCAAGGGCCAAAGTGTGGAAGTGGCGTCCGAGATCCCTAAGGGCCAAGCCAAGTAATTGGAAGTTTTCATGTAAAATATATTTATGCTATACACATACAGCCTACACTGTGCCACACAATATACAGTTTCTTCTGTATGAACGTCCACAAATTAAATCTCCAGACTGATTGATGAACCAGATGTGTGGGCCAGCCACGATTAAACCTATTATTGTTTTTATTGATGACAGTACTCCCTGAGTGTTAGGTGTGGGGTGACCAGGCGGTATATGAAGGGGCAATACTGGTATTATATGGACAGCAGATATGGCATCCTCTGGGCAGTACTGTCTATGGTCAATTCATCCTTCAGAAGCTCCCTGACTGCCACCTGCTTGGCTATCAGTGAGTGACAGTCAGTCAGTGTCACAGTGTGACTACTGAGTCACTCCCTGACCCTGAGTGTTAGGTGAGAGGCGAGTCACTGATAGCCAAGCAGCAGGCAGTGAAGTGGCATGAGAGCCAGGCCAAGCAGGTGGCAGTCAGGGTGCTGGTGAAGGATGACCATAGACAGTACTGCCCAGAGGATGCCATCTCTGCTGTCCATATACCAGGCAGTATTGCCCCTTCAATCATATACCGCCTGCCCGCCTGGTCAGGGTGACCAGGCAGGCAGGCGGTAATACTGGTGGTAGGCCTGGTATTCTGCAGACCATCTGCTTGTAAGTTACATATGACAAAAGCCTGGAAGCGTTCAGGTACAGAACACAACATTTCATTTGTTGGCGACAAAATGCAAATTAACATATTGCTGAGACTATAACAAAGGGTGCAAAAATAATATAGAATTAATAGACATTCAAGTGAAATAAGAAGAATTGGTCTTTCCTTTTGTGGTGGCTTCCTATTTTAAAGTTTAGTCCCTGTACACAAACGGGGTTCCGTTCCACCCTCTTATATCTGCAGTTAGGCTTCATACACGTGCCCGTTTCAATGTCAATAAAATTATGCCCCCCCCCTGGAAAAATTTGTGCGGACGCCCATGATACCCACCCCAAAATGACCCAACATTTGACCGTCTGTTCAAAGTTAGGCCTGTCATTGACAACTTCACCACAAAGTTTGGTGAGGTGTACAGTCCCGATAAAAATGTATGTGTAAATGAGTCCCTATTATTGTTCAAAGGGAGGATTAGATTCTGCCAGTACCTGCCTAGCAAACGGGCAAGGTATGGCATAAAAATATACAAACTCTGTGAGAGTAGCTCCGGGTACAGCCACAAGTTCCGCTTTTAAGAAGGGAAAGATTTCCGAATAGAAGCCCCCAGAATGCCCCCCCCCCATCCTAGGAGTTAGTGGGAAGATCGTGTGGGATTTACTGCACCCACTGCTGGATAAGGGTTACCACCTCTATGTGGATAACTAATATACATACAGCCAGGTCAATAAATATTGGGACATCGACACAATTGTAACATTTTTGGCTCTATACACCACCACAATGGATTTGAAATGAAACGAACAAGATGCGCTTTACCTGCAGACTGTCAGCTTTAATTTGAGGGTATTTACATCCAAATCAGGTGAACGGTGTAGGAATTACAACAGTTTCCATATGTGCCTCCCACTTGTTAAGGGACCAAAAGTAATGGGACATAATATTAATCATAAATCAAACTTTCACTTTTTAATACTTGGTTGCAAATCCTTTGCAGTCAATTACAGCCTGAAGTCTGGAACGCATAGACATCACTAGACGCTGGGTTTCATCCCTGGTGATGCTCTGCCAGGCCTCTACTGCAACTGTCTTCAGTACCTGCTTGTTCTTGGGGCATTTTCCTTCAGTTTTGTCTTCAGCAAGTGAAATGCATGCTCAATCGGATTCAGGTCCGGTGATTGACTTGGCCATTGCATAACATTCCACTTCTTTCCTCTAAAAAACTCTTTGGTTGCTTTTGCAGTAAGCTTTGGGTCATTGTCCATCCGCACTGTGAAGCGCCGTCCAATCAGTTCTGAAGCATTTGGCTGAATATGAGCAGATAATATTGCCCGAAACATTTCAGAATTTATCCTGCTGCTTTTGTCAGCAGTCACATCATCAATAAATACAAGAGAACCAGTTCCATTGGCAGCCATACATGCCCACGTCATGACACTACCACCACCATGCTTCACTGATGAGGTGGTATGCTTAGGATCATGAGCAGTTTCTTTCCTTCTCCATACTCTTCTCTTCCCATCACTCTGGTACAAGTTGATCTTGGTCTCATCTGTCCATAGGATGTTGTTTCAGAACTGTGAAGGCTTTTTTAGATGTTGTTTGGCAAACTCTAATCTGGCCTTCCTGTTTTTGAGGCTCACCAATGGTTTACATCTTGTGGTGAACCCTCTGTATTCACTCTGGTGAAGTCTTCTCTTTATTGTTGACTTTGACACACATACACCTCCCTCCTGGAGAGTGTTCTTGATCTGGCAAACTGTTGTGAAGGGTGTTTTCTTCACCAGGGAAAGAATTCTTCGGTCATCCACCACAGTTGTTTTCCGTGGTCTTCTGGGTCTTTTGGTGTTGCTGAGCTCACCGGTGTGTTCCTTCTTTTTAAGAATGTTCTAAACAGTTGTTTTGGCCACGCCTAATGTTTTTGCTATCTCTCTGATGGGTTTGTTTTGTTTTTTCAGCCTAATGGTGGCTTGCTTCACTGATAGTGACAGCTCTTTGGATCTCGTATTGAGAGTTGACAGCAACAGATTCCAAATGCAAATAGCACACTTGAAATGAACTCTGGACCTTTTATCTGCTCATTGTAATTGGGATAATGAGGGAATAACACACACCTGGCCATGGAACAGCTGAGAAGCCAATTGTCCCATTACTTTTGGTCCTTTAACAAGTGGGAGGCACATATGCAAACTGTTGTAATTCCTACACCGTTCACCTGATTTGGATGTAAATACCCTCAAATTAAAGCTGACAGTCTGCAGTTAAAGCACGTCTTGTTCGTTTCATTTCAAATCCATTGTGGTGGTGTATAGAGCCAAAAATGTTACAATTATGCCGATGTCCCAATATTTATGGACCTGACTGTATATACCAGTATCCTCCTATTCAGGTCCCTAACTGCCAGCGGTATTGTGGCCTGCGGCACAATGCACAAAAATCAGAGAGGCCTCCCTACATCCCTGGTACGGCAACCACTGAGAATGGGTGAAAGTAAGGCTCTCCTCCATGATAACATGCTGGTGGTTAACCACTTCACATCCGGGCCATTTACCCCCTTCCTGACAGAGCCTAATTTTGCAATCTGACATGTGTAACTTTATGTGGTAATAACTTTGGAACGCTTTTAGTTATCCAAGCCATTCTGAGATTGTTTTCTCATGACACATTGTACTTCATGACAGTGATAAATTTGAGTCGATATATTTCACCTTTATTTATAAAATAATCCAAAATTTACCAATTTTTTTTAACATTTTGCAATTTCTCTGCTTTTAAAACAGAAAGTGATACCTCATAAAAATTTTTTTAGGACGTTAGAAGGCTTAGAATTTTAGAAGCAATTCTTAAAATTTTTAAGAAAATTTCCAAAACCCACTTTTTAAGGAACAGTTCAGGTCTAAAGTCATTTTATGGGGCTTACATAGTGGAAACCCCCCATAAATGACCCCATTGTAGAAACTACACCCCTCAAGTTACTCAAAACTGATTTTACAAACTTTGTTAACCCTTTAGATGTTCCACAAGAATTAAAGGAAAATGGAGATGACATTTCTAAATTTCACTTTTTTGGCAGATTTTCCAAAATTATGTTTTTGTGTCTCCATTTTCTGAACACCATATTTATAAAAAAATAAAATTTGCCTATCGTCTTTTGCAGGGGCTCGTTTTTTGCAGGAAGAGTTGACGTTTTTATTAGTACCATTTTTGGGTACATATGATTTAGTGATCATTCATTATTACACTTTATGGAGCAAGGTGACCAAAAAATTGGTTGCTTTAGCACAGTTTTTATTCATTTATTTTTACAGCGTTCACCTGAGGGGTTAGGTCATGTGACACAATAATAGCATTTTTGAAACAAAAAAAAAAAGATGTTTTAGTGTCTCCATAGTCTGAGAGCCATAGCGTTTGTATTTTTTGACCAATTGTCTTAGGTTGGGTCTAGTTTTTTGCAGGATGAGGTGACGGTTTGATTGGTACCATTTTGGGGGGCATACGCCTTTTTGATCGCTTGGTGTTGCAATTTTTGTGATGTAAGGTGACAAAAAAATTGCTTTTTTGGCACAGTTTTTTTTTTTTTTACGGTGTTCATCTGAGGGGTTCAGTCATGTCATATTTTTATAGAGCTAGTTGTTACGGACACAGCAATACCAAATATGTCTATTTTATTTATGTTTTCTATTAAAAAAAAAAAAAAAATTCCTTAATTGGGGAATTTTTTTTTTTACATGTGAAACCTTTTTTTTTAAAAAAATGTAAAACACTTTATTTCACTTTAACACAATGGTAGCATTTTTTAAACAAAAAATTATGTTTTAATGTCTCCATGTTCTGAGAGCTATAGTTTTTTTTATTTTTTGAGCAATTTTCTTATGTAGCGGCTCGTTTTTCATCACTTGGAGTTGCACTTTTGGTGACGAAAGGTGACAAAAAAAATTTTTTTTGACAGTTTTTATCTTTATTTTTTTATGGTGTTTATCGGACGAGGTGGATCATGTGATATATTTATAGAGCCGGTCGTTACGGACGCGGCAATACCAAATATATATATATTTTTTTTACATTTCTGTTTTTAACATTTTTTTTATTACTTAATTGGGGATTTTTTTGTTTACATGTGAAACCTTTTTTTATTTTATTTTTTAAAACACTATTTTTAATTTTTTTTATTTTACACTTTGCGTCCCCCATAAGGTCATACAAAACCTCTGGGGGACATTTAACTTCACTTTTTTTTTTCCCACTATTGATTTCTCCTGTAACTGGGGCTGACATAGTAGCCCCAGTTACAGTGGAAATACACCCCCCAGAGAGGCTGTACAGCACTATACAACGCTGTACAGCCTAAGTGCAGGGCTGATCGAGGTCTGTAGAAGACATGACAACTCCTGCACTCTCCCGTCCCCGGCGGTCACATGACCACCGGCTCGGGACAGGAAGCGGCATAGCGCTTCCTGATCTGTATAGACAGCGCACATTGAGCGCTGTGTATACAGCGATTTAGAAGGCAGGGACACCTGGGAACTGTCCCTGCCTTCTCTCTGGGTTGCCCTACTGTCACTGACAGTGGGCAACCCGCTCTGCAGCTGCGTGATTAGCGTGCAGCTGCGATCTCTGAATGGACGTTCCAGGACGTCCATTCAGAGATAAACATCCACCCATAGGACGTTTATTTCCTATGGGCGGATGTGAAGTGGTTAAGTACAAGGACAAGAGGGACGTCCTTGTACTGACACTGACCAACATTCACACTAACGCCAGCTCCCCTGCTTCTGTACGAGGTACCACTACCACTGTCCCCAAACCAGTTTGCATGCTGGACTACAATAGGCACATGGGAGGGATGGATCTTTCAGATCAAGTTCTGAAGCCCTACAGTGCCACACGGAAAACAAAAGTGTGGTGCAAAAAGCTGGTCGTACACATTGTACAGATGGCAATGTGCAATGCGTACGTGCTACTTCATGGAGGCACACGACACCCATCAATCTAAAGAATAAATTACATAAATAAATTATTAAATAAAAACCAACAGACTCCAAGTTTGGAATGAAAAGGCTGCAATGCTTTATTATGAGTTACCCATTAAATTACCATAACATCCATTACTCACTCAATAAATTAGAATAAATTAATAATTAATTAACCATTAAAATCAGTCCATTAACCATTAAAACCACAATCCACTCAGCAGTAGCGGAGTGATAAATCCCACTAATAAAGCATGCGACAATTAAATAAAAAAATTATTTCAAGTGAGGGAGGGCGGGCGCAGATCAAGGTCCTCTTCAAACCGGCACCTCAGCACAGCCAACTGCCGCATTATAAAGGTGTCAGTTTCCCGCCGCCACACACCACAACAAATCAAGATCCTGGATTTCTCCCCCAGCAACCGATGACAGCCAATCAGGAGGGACCCTTCAATTCAGATCCAACCGGTCTTCTTTACTCAGGTAAAATTCCTCCTGAGGTAGATTTTACCTGACAAAATACAAAAGGGAGGGGGGAGAAGAGAGACACAAATACCGCCAAAATATATCTAAACCCTATAGGTGTATGTGTACCCATGTGTCCCCCAAGCTAGGAGCTCTGGGGGGCCTATACATGGAGGCACACTACACCCATCAAACTAAAGAATAAATTACATAAGTAAATTATTAAATAAAAAGCAACAGACTCCAAGTTTGGAATGAAAAGGCCGCAATGCTTTATCTATTTACCTATTAAATTACCAGAACATCCATTACTTACTCAATAAATTAGAATAAAGAAATAATTAATTAACCATTAACCACCTCCGGACCGCTGTACGCACAGACGCGTCCTGGAGGTGGTTGATTCATTCCGCCTGGACGCATATACGCGTCATCTCGCGAGACGCGAGATTTCCTGTGAACGCGCGCACACAGGCGCGCGCGCTCACAGGAACGGAAGGTAAGAGAGTTGATCTCCAGCCTGCCAGCGGCGATCGTTCGCTGGCAGGCTGGAGATGTGTTTTTTTTTAACCCTAACAGGTATATTAGACGCTGTTTTGATAACAGCGTCTAATATACCTGCTACCTGGTCCTCTGGTGGTCCCCTTTGTTTGGATCGACCACCAGAGGACACAGGCAGCTCAGTAAAGTCCCACCAAGCACCACTACACTACACTACACCCCCCCCCCGTCACTTATTAACCCCTTATTAGCCCCTGATCACCCCATATAGACTCCCTGATCACCCCCCTGTCATTGATTACCCCCCTGTCATTGATCAACCCCCTGTAAAGCTCCATTCAGACGTCCGCATGATTTTTACGGATCCACTGATAGATGGATCCGATCCGCAAAACGCATCCGGACGTCTGAATGAAGCCTTACAGGGGCGTGATCAATGACTGTGGTTATCACCCCATATAGACTCCCTGATCACCCCCCTGTCATTGATTACACCCCTGTCATTGATCAACCCCCTGTAAAGCTCCATTCAGACGTCCGCATGATTTTTACGGATCCACTGATAGATGGATCCGATCCGCAAAACGCATCCGGACGTCTGAATGAAGCTTTACAGGGGCATGATCAATGACTGTGGTGATCACCCCATATAGACTCCCTGATCACCCCCCTGTAAAGCTCCATTCAGATGTCCGCATGATTTTTACGGATGCACTGATAGATGGATCCGATCCGCAAAACGCATCCGGACGTCTGAATGAAGCCTTACAGGGGCATGATCAATGACTGTGGTGATCACCCCATATAGACTCCCTGATCACCCCCCTGTAAAGCTCCATTCAGATGTCCGCATGATTTTTACGGATGCACTGATAGATGGATCCGATCCGCAAAACGCATCCGGACGTCTGAATGAAGCCTTACAGGGGCGTGATCAATGACTGTGGTTATCACCCCATATAGACTCCCTGATCACCCCCCTGTCATTGATTACACCCCTGTCATTGATCACCCCCCTGTAAAGCTCCATTCAGATGTCCGCATGATTTTTACGGATGCACTGATAGATGGATCGGATCCGCAAAACGCATCCGGACGTCTGAATGAAGCCTTACAGGGGCATGATCAATGACTGTGGTGATCACCCCATATAGACTCCCTGATCACCCCCCTGTAAAGCTCCATTCAGATGTCCGCATGATTTTTACGGATGCACTGATAGATGGATCCGATCCGCAAAACGCATCCGGACGTCTGAATGAAGCCTTACAGGGGCATGATCAATGACTGTGGTGATCACCCCATATAGACTCCCTGATCACCCCCCTGTAAAGCTCCATTCAGATGTCCGCATGATTTTTACGGATGCACTGATAGATGGATCCGATCCGCAAAACGCATCCGGACGTCTGAATGAAGCTTTACAGGGGCATGATCAATGACTGTGGTGATCACCCCATATAGACTCCCTGATCACCCCCCTGTAAAGCTCCATTCAGATGTCCGCATGATTTTTACGGATGCACTGATAGATGGATCCGATCCGCAAAACGCATCCGGACGTCTGAATGAAGCCTTACAGGGGCATGATCAATGACTGTGGTGATCACCCCATATAGACTCCCTGATCACCCCCCTGTAAAGCTCCATTCAGATGTCCGCATGATTTTTACGGATGCACTGATAGATGGATCCGATCCGCAAAACGCATCCGGACGTCTGAATGAAGCCTTACAGGGGCGTGATCAATGACTGTGGTTATCACCCCATATAGACTCCCTGATCACCCCCCTGTCATTGATTACACCCCTGTCATTGATCACCCCCCTGTAAAGCTCCATTCAGATGTCCGCATGATTTTTACGGATGCACTGATAGATGGATCGGATCTGCAAAACGCATCCGGACGTCTGAATGAAGCCTTACAGGGGCATGATCAATGACTGTGGTGATCACCCCATATAGACTCCCTGATCACCCCCCTGTCATTGATTACCCCCCTGTCATTGATTACCCCCCTGTAAAGCTCCATTCAGACGTCCGCATGATTTTTACGGATCCACTGATAGATGGATCGGATCCGCAAAACGCATCCGGACGTCTGAATGAAGCCTTACAGGGGCGTGATCAATGACTGTGGTGATCACCCCATATAGACTCCCTGATCACCCCCCTGTCATTGATTACACCCCTGTCATTGATCACCCCCCTGTAAAGCTCCATTCAGATGTCCGCATGATTTTTACGGATGCACTGATAGATGGATCGGATCCGCAAAACGCATCCGGACGTCTGAATGAAGCCTTACAGGGGCATGATCAATGACTGTGGTGATCACCCCATATAGACTCCCTGATCACCCCCCTGTCATTGATTACCCCCCTGTCATTGATTACCCCCCTGTAAAGCTCCATTCAGACGTCCGCATGATTTTTACGGATCCACTGATAGATGGATCGGATCCGCAAAACGCATCCGGACGTCTGAATGAAGCCTTACAGGGGCATGATCAATGACTGTGGTGATCACCCCATATAGACTCCCTGATCACCCCCCTGTCATTGATTACCCCCCTGTAAAGCTCCATTCAGATGTCCGCATGATTTTTACGGATGCACTGATAGATGGATCGGATCCGCAAAACGCATACGGACGTCTGAATGAAGCCTTACACGGGCGTGATCAATGACTGTGGTTATCACCCCATATAGACTCCCTGATCACCCCCCTGTCATTGATCAACCCCCTGTCATTGATCACCCCCCCTGTCATTGATCACCCCCCTGTCATTGATCACCCTCTGTAAGGCTCCATTCAGACATTTTTTTGGCCCAAGTTAGCAGAATTTTTATTTATTTTTCTTACAAAGTCTCATATTCCACTAACTTGTGTCAAAAAATAAAATCTCACATGAACTCACCATACCCCTCACGGAATCCAAATGCGTAAAATTTTTTAGACATGTATATTCCAGACTTCTTCTCACGCTTTAGGGCCCCTAGAATGCCAGGGCAGTATAAATACCCCACATGTGACCCCATTTCGGAAAGAAGACACCCCCAGGTATTCCGTGAGGGGCATATTGAGTCCATGAAAGATTGAAATTTTTGTCCCAAGTTAGCGGAACGGGAGACTTTGTGAGAAAAAAATAAAAAATATCAATTTCCGCTAACTTGTGCCAAAAAAAAAAAAATTCTATGAACTCGCCATGCCCCTCATTGAATACCTTGGGGTGTCTTCTTTCCAAAATGGGGTCACATGTGGGGTATTTATACTGCCCTGGCATTCTAGGGGCCCCAAAGCGTGAGAAGAAGTCTGGTATCCAAATGTCTAAAAATGCCCTCCTAAAAGGAATTTGGGCACCTTTGCGCATCTAGGCTGCAAAAAAGTGTCACACATCTGGTATCGCCGTACTCAGGAGAAGTTGGGGAATGTGTTTTGGGGTGTCATTTTACATATACCCATGCTGGGTGAGAGAAATATCTTGGTCAAATGCCAACTTTGTATAAAAAAATGGGAAAAGTTGTCTTTTGCCAAGATATTTCTCTCACCCAGCAAGGGTATATGTAAAATGACACCCCAAAACACATTCCCCAACTTCTCCTGAATACGGCGATACCACATGTGTGACACTTTTTTGCAGCCTAGGTGGGCAAAGGGGCCCATATTCCAAAGAGCACCTTTAGGATTTCACAGGTCATTTACCTACTTAACACACATTAGGGCCCCTGGAAAATGCCAGGGCAGTATAACTACCCCACAAGTGACCCCATTTTGGAAAGAAGACACCCCAAGGTATTCCGTGAGGGGCATGGCGAGTTCCTAGAATTTTTTATTTTTTGTCACAAGTTAGTGGAAAATGCTGATTTTTTTTTTTTTTTTTTTATACAAAGTCTCATATTCCACTAACTTGTGACAAAAAATAAAAACTTCCATGAACTCACTATGCCCATCAGCGAATACCTTGGGGTCTCTTCTTTCCAAAATGGGGTCACTTGTGGGGTAGTTATACTGCCCTGGCATTCTAGGGGCCCAAATGTGTGGTAAGGAGTTTGAAATCAAATTCTGTAAAAAATGACCTGTGAAATCCGAAAGGTGCTCTTTGGAATATGGGCCCCTTTGCCCACCTAGGCTGCAAAAAAGTGTCACACATCTGGTATTGCCGTACTCAGGAGAAGGTGGGGAATGTGTTTTGGGGTGTCATTTTACATATACCCATGCTGGGTGAGAGAAATATCTTGGCAAACGACAACTTTTCCCATTTTTTTATACAAAGTTGGCATTTGACCAAGATATTTATCTCACCCAGCATGGGTATATGTAAAAAGACACCCCAAAACACATTCCTCAACTTCTCCTGAATACAGAGATACCAGATGTGTGACACTTTTTTTCAGCCTAGGTGGGCAAAGGGGCCCATATTCCAAAGAGCACCTTTCGGATTTCACAGGTCAATTTTTACAGAATTTGATTTCAAACTCCTTACCACACATTTGGGCCCCTAGAATGCCAGGGCAGTATAACTACCCCACAAGTGACCCCATTTTGGAAAGAAGAGACCCCAAGGTATTCGCTGATGGGCATAGTGAGTTCATGGAAGTTTTTATTTTTTGTCACAAGTTAGTGGAATATGAGACTTTGTATGAAAAAAAAAAAAAAAAAAAAAATCATCATTTTCCACTAACTTGTGACAAAAAATAAAAAATTCTAGGAACTCGCCATGCCCCTCACGGAATACCTTGGGGTGTCTTCTTTCCAAAATGGGGTCACTTGTGGGGTAGTTATACTGCCCTGGCATTCTAGGGGCCCAAATGTGTGGTAAGGAGTTTGAAATCAAATTCAGTAAAAAATGACGAGTGAAATCCGAAAGGTGCTCTTTGGAATATGGGCCCCTTTGCCCACCTAGGCTGCAAAAAAGTGTCACACATCTGGTATCTCTGTACTCAGGAGAAGTTGGGGAATGTGTTTTGGGGTGTCATTTTATATATACCCATGCTGGGTGAGAGAAATATCTTGGCAAAAGACAACTTTTCCCATTTTTTTATACAAAGTTGTCATTTGACCAAGATATTTATCTCACCCAGCATGGGTATATGTAAAAAGACACCCCAAAACACATTCCTCAACTTCTCCTGAGTACGGGGATACCAGATGTGTGACACTTTTTTGCAGCCTAGGTGGGCAAAGGGGCCCATATTCCAAAGAGCACCTTTCGGATTTCACTCGTCATTTTTTACAGAATTTGATTTCAAACTCCTTACCACACATTTGGGCCCCTAGAATGCCAGGGCAGTATAACTACCCCACAAGTGACCCCATTTTGGAAAGAAGAGACCCCAAGGTATTCGCTGATGGGCATAGTGAGTTCATGGAAGTTTTTATTTTTTGTCACAAGTTAGTGGAATATGAGACTTTGTAAGAAAAAAAAAAAAAAAAAAAAAAATCATCATTTTCCGCTAACTTGTGACAAAAAATAAAAAGTTCTATGAACTCACTATGCCCATCAGCGAATACCTTAGGGTGTGTACTTTCAGAAATGGGGTCATTTGTGGGGTGTTTGTACTGTCTGGGCATTGTAGAACCTCAGGAAACATGACAGGTGCTCAGAAAGTCAGAGCTGCTTCAAAAAGCGGAAATTCACATTTTTGTACCATAGTTTGTAAACGCTATAACTTTTACCCAAACCATTTTTTTTCTACCCAAACATTTTTTTTTTATCAAAGACATGTAGAACTATAAATTTAGAGCAAAATTTCTATATGGATGTCGTTTTTTTTGCAAAATTTTACAACTGAAAGTGAAAAATGTCATTTTTTTGCAAAAAAATCGTTAAATTTCGATTAATAACAAAAAAAGTAAAAATGTCAGCAGCAATGAAATACCACCAAATGAAAGCTCTATTAGTGAGAAGAAAAGGAGGTAAAATTCATTTGGGTGGTAAGTTGCATGACCGAGCAATAAACGGTGAAAGTAGTGTAGGTCAGAAGTGTAAAAAGTGGCCTGGTCTTTCAGGGTGTTTAAGCACTGGGGGCTGAGGTGGTTAAAATCAGTCCATTAACCATTAAAACCCACAATCCACTCAGCTGTAGCGGAGTGATAAATCCCACACGCCACACCTTAAAAAGGCGAGCCCCCCCCCCCCCCACAAGCATTGCAGCCCTTTCTCAATGGCGCCCTGCAATCCTAAATTAAAAATATCAACACCAATTTCCGACAGGTGCACATTATCTGACCTGAAAAGACCTAAAACCCAGCCTTCCAGATCAACGGGCCTGTAAGAAATTCCGCCAAGCAATGGCATGAACTTTTCCATGGCTCTATTAATCCTTTTACGGATCTTTAAAAAAACAAATTCTCTTTAAACGACCAAACTAAGCGAGGCACAATCTCAGAAAAAAAAAAAAAAACTGTGTCTGGCAACATGCATCTGAACAGCGACAAATCTCTTTCCATTTCCCATAATAACATGGGGATAACTTTACCCAAATCATTCCCGCCCACATGTAAAACCAAAATGTTAGGACGAGGCCATTTTGTGCATAACTTCTGAATTTCACACAAAACACTGCTGCAGCCCATCCCTCTAATGCCCCGCCAAAACACATGCAAGGATGAGCAATCAAAAGAGAAGTTCTCTTCTCTGCTCTTCTGTACCCAGAATACATACGAATGGCCAATAATCCAAACAATTATATGACTTCCTAAAAAAATAGAAAATAATTTAGTCTGGTAATATTAAATCCGGTCTAACATATAATCTAGCTCTATGAGAATCCCAATGCCCTATCCTTTTAATAACAGCTTCATCTAACCCACACCTAGCTGCCTCAGTTGCTGCACCAATTCTAAAAGAATGCAAAGAAATTTTGAAAGAGCTCAGTCCAAGAGCAGACAAACTCTTCTTAAGTACTGAACAAAATTGAAACTTAGTCAGAGGAGAACTATCCTTATGAATTAGGGTACTTTCACACTAGCGGCAGGACGGATACGACAGGGTTTTCACCCTGTCGGATCCGTCCTGCCGCTATTTCGCCGTGCAGCAGGACCGCCGCTCCGTCCCTATTGACTCGTGGTGAGAGGCTGCCGGACTAAAAAGTCGGACATGCAGTACTTTTAGTCCGGTGGCCTTTTGCCGTGCACTGCCGAGCTGCGACGAAGCTCCGCCACCGTCCCCATTATAGTCAATGGGGACGGAGCGGCAGTCCGGCGGCACGGCGAAATAGCGGCAGGAGGGATCCGACTTCTAAGCCAGTACACACTGAACGACTGGCGGAAACTAAGGCTATTTTCACACTAGCGGCAGGACGGATCCGACAGCCTGTTCACCCTGTCGGATCCGTCCTACCAGTGGCGGATTACAATAGGGACGTTCGGGTCGGCAGCCCCGGGCCCAGCACCGCTGGGGGGCTCAACACTGACCCGAACGCCCACATACTGTGGCGGGGCACGGGAGCACATAGCTCCCTGTCCCGTCGCCGATCACCGCCATAGGCTTCAGGCCTTGTAGGCCTGAGGCCTATGCGGTAGAAAAATCCCGGCGCAGGCGTGCGTGATGACGTCATCGCGCGCCTGTGCCGGGACGCAGCACTGTGACGCGCCTGACTCATCCCGCCTTCCTCTGCGAGCAAGCGCCTGGCCCTGGACATAGGTGAGTATTTATCTTTTCATTTTTTGTGCCTACTTTGGGGGGTACACACAGGAGGACATATTAGGGAAGATAAATCGAGTACATGTGGGGGGGGGGAATGTGGGGGCTGTATGGGGGCAAATTATTATGGGAGGGAATATTATGTAGGGGCAAATTACTAGATGGGGCAGTGGGGGCAAATTGCTATGTGGGGGCAGTGTGGGAGGGAATACTATGTAGGGGCAAATTATTATGAGAGGGACTACTATGTAGGGACAAATAATTATGAAAGGGACTACTATGTGGGGGCAAATTACTAGATGGGGCAGTGTGGGGGCAAATCATTATGGGAGGGAATACTATGTGGGGACAAATTATTATGTGGGGGCAAATTATTATGAGAGGGACTACTATGTGGGGGCAAATTACTATGTGGGGACAAATATTTATGAGAGGGACTACTATGTGGGGGCAAATTACTAGATGGGGCAGTGTGGGGGCAAATTGCTATGTGGGGGCAGTGTGGGGGCAAATTGCTATGAGAGGGACTACTATGTGGGGGAAAATTACTAGATGGGGCAGTGTGGGGGCAAATTGCTATGTGGGGGCAGTGTGGGGGCAAATTATTATGGGAGGGACTACTATGTGGGGGCAAATTTCTATATGGGGGCAGTGTGGGGGAAACTATTGTGTGGGGGCAGTGTGGGGGAAATTGCCATGTGGGGACAGTGTGGGGTAATTTCTATGTGGGGACAGTGTGGGGTAATTTCTATGTGGGGACAGTGTGGGGTAATTTCTATGTGGGGACAGTGTGGGGTAATTTCTATGTGGGGACAGTGTGGGGTAATTTCTATGTGGGGTAAATTACTATGTGGGGGCAGTGTGGGGGCAAATTACTATGTGGGGGCAGTGTGGTGAAAATTACTATGTGGGGCAGTGTGGGGCAAATTACTGTGTGGAGGCAAACTACTATATGGGGGCAGTTTGGGGGAAATTACTGTGTGGGGGCAAATTACTATGGGGGGATTACTATGTGGGGGCAGTGTGGTGGAAATTACTATATGGGGGTGTTGCTATTGGGGAGGCACTGTAGGGGCAATTCTATTATTTCTGGGGACACTATACAGGGATTATTGCCTGGAGCACAGTATTGGGTGTTATTATTACTGGGGGCACTCTAGGGGACATTATAGCTGCTGTGGACACTATAGGAACATTTGGGGTAATTTATCAAACTAGTGTAACTCAGAACTGGCTTAGTTGCCCATAGCAGCCAATCAGATTCCACCTTTCATATTTGACAGCTCTTTTGGAAATCCAGTTCTACTTTACACCAGTTTGATAAATTACCCCAATTATGTCTACTGGGGTCACTATTTTTTCAGCAGTATAGTTCCTGGGGCATTGGGGAGCACAACCGGCACAGTATTGGGGGTGGCAGGATGACACTGTGGAGACACCAGGATGAGGAGGTTGATTGAAAAATTGAGAAATCTAACGTGTCTGTGTTACAAACTGTAGAGACGAGATGCAGCTAAAAGAATTTGCCATGGTGGTCTGGGTCAAATGGAGGAGAAGAGGAAAGAGACGGTCTACATGACAGGAGATGTCACTGGATGTAAGAGGTATGTGGTGCTGTATTCTCCTCCATGTCTTTTTTATTACAATTATATGTATTTTAAATTTGGCGACCAAATTTTTCAGTTTAGTTTTTTTTAGTCTGAAGATGTCATATGGCCTAAGAAGAGACTGTGGCGCCCATGAAGCACTGCAGCCTCTTCATACAAAAAAAAAAACTAAACTAAAATGGAGGCGGGGGGGGGGGGGGGGGGGGGCCCAAGTTGGGTAGACAGCCCCGGGCCTATCATGCACTTAATCCGCCCCTGCGTCCTACCGATATTTCGACGTGCCGCCAGACCGCCGCTCCGTCCCCATTGACTATAATGGGGACGGGGGCGGAGCTCCAGCACAGCACGGTAGGCACGGCAAAAGGCCACCGGACTAAAAGTACTGCATATGTAGTGTACGGGAACTGTAATACCCGTCACTACCAAAGGCCACTTGGTGTGCTGTCGTCCCTCCTTAATTATGGAAAGTTGGTATATGTCAGTTTTATAAAATGTCATGTAATGTAATGCATGTATTTCCCTGTTGCTATGAAACTTGCAAGTACAGGCCGGCTAGGGGTGTCATTCCAGCTCTTAGGCATTAGAGGGAGCTAGAGAGCCCTAGTTTATATAAGGCCAGTCAGGGAAGTGCAAGGCAGTGTAACCTGATCTAGTGTGGAGTGCAGAAGTCAGTCTAGACCAGAGCTCAGAAGTTTCTAGAGCCTGAGGAAGCTGAGAGAGACAGAGGCAAAGAACAGAGAAGCCAGAGGCACTGAGAGAAACAGAGGAGGTACTTATTTAAGCCATAATCAAGGATATAAAGCCAGACTTGGGTTAATGGGCCTTGGTGAAGAATTGCTACATTCCAGGATCAGACAGAGTTAGAGTGCAATCTCCTTTGCTGCAAATCCTGTGTTTAACACTCTGTAATTACCCTGCTGTACTGAATTGCCTGCATCGACCGAATTGCAAAATCGACTGTATGCTGAGGAACTGCGTTTCCAATATTGTCTCTGCCTGCAAACTACTAAAGTTGAAGTTCTGTTTTAACACCACGTTTCCTCAAATTATTCCTGCATCCGCAAACGGCGTGCCACCGTTTACTTGGCACTGGCGTCACGAACTATTCCTACCTATACCTGCCCTTGCAGAGAGTCAGCTGTACCAGGTTAGTGTATATTGCACTACTACACCCAGAAACACCTACTACGCACAACTTGAGTACACTGCACCTCTCTTTTGGCGTCACGAACAGGATACGCACGCTTTATAGTGCAAGAAGCGTGAACTTTGTGCCTTATACAGTTGCCCTGTGACCAAAGTGACAATTTGCCTGTTTATTTCAAGTGGACTTTGTGGACTGAAAATTATACCCAAAGTATACCAAAAACTTCTAAAAAGCGCTGTGCAGTATTGCGCTATACAGAGGAAGAAAATCGCCGCATTGGAGTGTGGATTTATAGACTTTTTACAATCCTGCTTGCTGTCAGTGAATGGACAGCGTTTTGCTAAAGATGGCCACCGGCTGCCTGGAGTAAAGTTTCCCGCGCCGCTGAGGACATTCGTGGGCGGATCCCTGCAAAGACACAGAGAGTCCCGCCCCTCTTGATCATCGCACCGCCGCGGCCCTGCTTCTCCTGCGTCATCGGGTGCTCAGGACGTCCGGAACCTCGCGAGACTTGGCCTGCGCAGGCCCGACGATACCGGTAAGCACCTGTAACCGGAGGGAAGGGGAGTGTACCGGCCTCTTTAGTCGCCAGCGGCCACCTCTCAATAGACTACCATGTCAGAGCCAGGAGTGCCTGAACAGCCGGCCCCAGGAGAGCTTGCGGCTCCTGGTCATCCGGCGGCCCCCAGCATGATGCCCTTTACCATGCCCTACTATTTCGGGGCCCCATGGTTCCCCCGCTACAGGGGAGAGACCCATACCCTACGGGACTTTGAAGAAAAGTTGCTGGCACTATTCCGATTATACCCTATAAATGCCGACCAGCAAATGGAAATCATGCTGGCGCAACTGGAGGGGGCTGCCCGCAGGGAAGTGTTATCATGGCCTGCTACTGAGCGGAGTACTCTAGGACAGATCTTCACCCGCCTCAGAGCCACTTTTGAAACTAGGACTGCCTCAGAGATAAAGATGCACTTCTTTGGAAAGAGACAGAAACCCGGTGAGTCCCTCCGTGACTATGCCCTATCACTTCATGAGGCTTTAGGGGCTGTAATTCAGATAGATCCCAAAGAGGCTGATAACCGGGACCAGACCCTAAGGGAACAATTTATAACCGGGGTGTTTAGTGAACAAATAAGGACCCAATTAAAGATGCTGTCCGCCCAGCACCCTAACAGTGCCTTTCTGGACTTTAAAGAACTGGCTATAAAAATTCTGGGGTCCGCAGTACCTCCTGAGTTGAGCACCCCACCTGAGTCATCAGCCTGCAGACCAAAACCGCTTGTCACTAACCGAGCTGAGGCCGGCCAAGCTGTTCAAGTGTCAGCTACTGATACTATTGCCATGCTGACAGAGCAAGTAAATCACCTCACTAAAAGTTTAGAGAAAGTGTGCAGAAAAATAGAGGAATGGGAAAAACCCATAATGACAGAAGAAGAATTCCTGTCATCTCCTAGGCCGTTCTCACCTCCTTACCAAGAGACTCACCCCAGGGATCCTGGGAGGCGTAATAGAGGTCGCAAGAAGCCCGTGTGTACATACTGCAAAAAGCTGGGACACACAGAATCCACGTGCTGGCAGTTAAACAGGGCAACCCCTGAGGCTGAGGACCACCCCTCGGGAGGTAGAACACTAGGTCCAGAAGATCCAAATTGGATGCCACGGTATGTAGGATCTCATCCTAAAATCAATATAGAGATCAACGGGGTCCCCTTTGAAGCCTTATTAGATACTGGGTCTCAAGTCACTACTATTCAGCTGCCCGCCTTTGAAAGGTTCTGGGACACCAACCAATTGACCCAGCCGCCTGAATCCTGGGTGGAGATTATCGCCAGCAATGGCAAACCAGTAAAGGTTCATGGATACTGGGAACCCACCCTGCAGGTGGGAGAAGTAACCCTGCCTCAACAGGGAGTGATCGTAGTACAAGCCGGTGACAGAGGAGGACATCCTGTCATTCTAGGCACCAATGTCTTCAAAAACTGTTATTCAGAAATACTTGCTGTATTACATCAGACTTTGCCCACTGCTTCCTCTGCATCCAGGAGGGTGATTCAAAAGACTATTACTGTGTTAAGTGCCCAGCAGAGGTTTGCTAATGAGAAAGGAGAAATTTGTACTGCCAGGATCCGTGATATTAAGCCTGTGACTTTGCCTCCTAATTCTCAAACTCTTTTGTGGTGTCGTGCTGTCCTGGGAGTCGAAGGCCGAGATTATCCAGCCCTGGTGGAACCGATCCAGATGGAGGATTATCCTTATGTGAGAGCTGCCAAGTGCCTGGTGAACGTCTCCCAAGGTAAAGTACCTGTCCGTCTGATTAATCTGAGTAATCATCCTGTTGCGCTTACTAAGCATTGCCCTGTTGCCCAGCTGTCCCAGGTGTCCTTCCAAGACATCATTCGTCTTCCAGTGACAGAAAAGCCGCCAGCTGCAGACAGCGGATGTTCGCCGGTGACCCAGCCACAAGTGCCCTGGTGGGAAGAGCTCCATGTCGGGGACGAGAATACCCCCCAACGGCAACAAGAAGGGATTATACAGCTTGTCAAAGAGCACCACCAGGCCTTCAGTAAGCATGCCACTGATTATGGTGAGGTGAGTGCCATACAACACACTATACCTACTGGCTCTCATCCTCCTATCAAGGAGAGTTACAGACCTTTACCGCCTACTTCATATCAGACTGTAAAGGAAATGATCCAAGAGATGAAAGACTCTAATGTAATCCGGGACAGCCGTAGTCCGTGGGCGGCACCCCTAGTCCTTGTAAAGAAGAAGGACGGTGGTATCCGTTTCTGTGTGGATTATAGGAAAATCAATCAAATAACCCACAAAGATGCATACCCATTGCCCCGCATTGAGGAGTCACTAACTGCTCTGGGCTCCTCTGCCTATTTCTCCACGTTGGACTTGACCAGTGGCTACTGGCAGGTACCCATGGCCCCTGCAGATAGGGAAAAGACTGCTTTCACTACTCCCATGGGCCTGTTTGAGTTCAATTGTATGCCGTTCGGGCTATGTAATGCCCCAGGAACTTTCCAGAGACTAATGGAGCGGTGTTTGGGTCACAAAAATTTCGAAACAGTGCTGCTGTATCTAGATGACGTCATTGTGTACTCAAAAACATATGAGGACCATCTGAAACATTTGGCAGAAGTATTTGAAATCCTTATCAAATATGGCTTGAAGGTAAAGCCATCCAAGTGCCACCTGCTCAAACCTGCAGTAAGATACCTGGGGCATATAGTAAGCGGAGAGGGAGTGCAACCTGACCCTGATAAGTTAGCAGCTGTCCGTAATTGGCCGGTTCCTACTACTGTCAAAGAGGTGAGGAGTTTCCTGGGTTTTGCCGGCTACTATAGACGTTTTATCCCCCATTTTGCTCAAATAGCTGATCCTATCCAGGAGCTCTTGAGGGGGCAACCCAAAAAGAGTCCTAGAACTCCTGTGCCCATCGAGTGGAATGAGGAAAGGGAGATAGCGTTCCAATTGCTAAAAAAGAAACTGACCGAGCCTCCAGTGTTAGGTTATCCAGATTATAGCAAGCCCTTCCATCTCTATACTGACGCTAGCAAGCAAGGCCTGGGAGCTGTGTTAGCCCAAATCCAAGAGGGAAAAGAGAGAGTGATAGCATATGCAAGCCGCTCCCTGAAAGGAGCTGAGAAAAATGACCAGAATTATAGTTCCTTTAAACTAGAGTTCCTGGCATTAGTGTGGGCGGTGACAGAAAAATTCAAGGATTATCTAGCCGCCACCCCGTTCATTGCATTCACTGACAATAACCCTCTGGCACATCTAAATACAGCTAGATTGGGGGCCTTGGAGCAGAGATGGGCCTCTCGCCTTGCCAACTATAATTTCTCTGTAAAGTATCGTGCTGGACGTACTAATGATAACGCTGATGCTTTATCCAGGCTTCCCACAGAGACAGCTCCTGATGATGTGCGAGATGCTTGGGAAGATGTAGAGATGCCGGCTTTCTATAACAAATTTGCTCAACAGGATCAGGCTCGAGCTACCAATAACAGAGCTGCAGTTCCTTCATCCTCCAATAGGCCTGAACCTAAAGAAGAAAGGTGGGTGAGACTGCAGTCTGAAAGTAGAGTGCTGGGTGAGCTGTTGGACTTCATTACTAGTGGCAGAGCCCCTGAGAGGATTCGGCGTAAGAGTGCAGATCCTGAGCTCATCAAACTATGGAGACAGCGCCACCAACTCTTCATACAAAAGGGCCTGTTGCTACGGAGGAGCCTAGACCCAGTGTCCAACGAACGAGTACACCAGATTCTCATACCCCGACGAGATGCAGGTATGGTGTTGGAGATGTACCACAATCAATCCGGTCACTTTGGGGTCCAAAAGACTGAGGCTACTATCCGCCAGCGGTTTTACTGGGTGGGCATGAGAGAAGACATGGAGAAGTGGTGTCGAGAGTGTGTAGCCTGTGCCTTGAAACGAAGTGAGCACCATGATCAGAGGGCACCACTGAGACCCATTGTAAGTACCCGTCCTCTTGAACTTGTCGCCATCGACCATGTAAAACTGGAGCCTAGTCGCTCAGGGTATGCTTATGCCATGACTATTATTGACCATTTCACAAAGTTTGTTGTAGCAGTGCCTGTGAGAGACCAGACAGCCAAGACTACAGCCGAAATGTTCTGGAAGCACTTCCTCCTGCCCTATGGATGTCCAGAAAAGATCCTCACCGACCAAGGACCTGCTTTTGAGTCTCATCTGTTCCATGAACTGTGCCGCTTACACAACTGTAAGAAGATCCGGACAACGGCCTACCATCCTCAAGGTAACGGATTATGTGAAAAAATGAATCAGACCTTGATAGAGATGCTGAGGGCCGTGCCTCCTGAAAACAGAGGAGATTGGCCCAGTCTGTTGCCACAGCTCATGTTCACGTACAATCATACCATACATTGTTCCACCGGGTATACCCCTTTTTACCTGATGTTTGGGCGCCAAGGGACATTGCCTGCTGATCATTCATTGGATGTACATGTGCCTGACTGTATTAACCCATTACCTAACACCGACTGGGTTGCTGAACATCAAAGGCGATTGGATGCAGCCAAGGCCATTGTTCAGGAACGTATGGACTTTGCTAGAGACCGGCAGCAGAAAGACTATGATCAGGCAGCCCAGGCAGAACCCTTGACCATAGGGGCCGTGGTATGGTTAAAGAATAACCGTCGTACCAGTAAATTGGACAGTAAATGGGAGCGAAGTCCTTATGTTGTCACTGCAATCCCAAATGTTGGAACTCACACTTATGAGATCACCCGGGAAGACAAGGGATCCCAAATTGTACATCGAAACCGGTTGAAGCTCTGCCTGACACCAGAACCTAGTGCCGAGAGTTCTGGATCCGAATATCCTGTATCAGAGTCAGCAATACAGCCCGAGGATCCTATGCAGGCTGTCAATAATCTAAGGTATGACGCTGATCCCATGCATTGGCTTCTGACACCGTGGTTGAATTTGCTGGTGCCTGCTCCGGCCCCTGCTGTTTCTTCACCTCCAGAAGAGCCCGTTCAAGATGCCCCGGATCCAGTTTCCCCTCTTGTGGATATTGTTGTTCCAGTTGTTCCTGTTGTTCCAGTTGTTCCAGTTGTTCCTGACCAGGGTCTCGCTGATGGAGACCCTCCTGTTGCTCCTGTCCCTTCTACTTCGTTGCTAAGGGAAGAGGAGACCCCTGTACTGAGAAGGTCTACCCGGATGACCAGGGGACGCCCGCCAGTCCGTTTAGGAGACTTTGACTATTCTGGTGGCGTCTCCTCCCAAACCGTTGTTACTGGGAATACCTTGTTGGACATTTGTGCGCAAGAATGGACTCCCCCACGTGAGCCCTTGCCTGTGCTACACCCACAGGAAACCCCTGGGTAGTTCCGTTGTTATTCTGTCATTTTATTGTGCAACTTCATACAAAAGTATTGTGCCCAGAGATGGACTCCACCGCATGAGAGCCTCTGTGATTTAATAAGAAATAACCTGGGTACGGACTCATGTTTGTTATTTGAGCCTCCAAGAACTTTTATACCGTTTTCTACTGTTTTATCATGGACTTATTCATTATTATGGACTATCCTGGTTATAATGTTACGCTGTGCCAGGTCAGCGCCCCCGTTCCATTCACTATCCTGAGAGAAGAGAACGACGCCCCTTGTCACTACCCTGCACCTTTGCCAATTGGACCTGATGTAAATGTAAATGCAGATGAATTGCATATATGTATGCCTGCATGTCTCTTTTTCTATTTCAGGTAGAGATTCCAGTTGGGCGACCCATGATGGAGTACGAGGTCGTACTCAGCTTAAAGCAGTGGGGTATGTAGTGTACGGGAACTGTAATACCCGTCACTACCAAAGGCCACTTGGTGTGCTGTCGTCCCTCCTTAATTATGGAAAGTTGGTATATGTCAGTTTTATAAAATGTCATGTAATGTAATGCATGTATTTCCCTGTTGCTATGAAACTTGCAAGTACAGGCCGGCTAGGGGTGTCATTCCAGCTCTTAGGCATTAGAGGGAGCTAGAGAGCCCTAGTTTATATAAGGCCAGTCAGGGAAGTGCAAGGCAGTGTAACCTGATCTAGTGTGGAGTGCAGAAGTCAGTCTAGACCAGAGCTCAGAAGTTTCTAGAGCCTGAGGAAGCTGAGAGAGACAGAGGCAAAGAACAGAGAAGCCAGAGGCACTGAGAGAAACAGAGGAGGTACTTATTTAAGCCATAATCAAGGATATAAAGCCAGACTTGGGTTAATGGGCCTTGGTGAAGAATTGCTACATTCCAGGATCAGACAGAGTTAGAGTGCAATCTCCTTTGCTGCAAATCCTGTGTTTAACACTCTGTAATTACCCTGCTGTACTGAATTGCCTGCATCGACCGAATTGCAAAATCGACTGTATGCTGAGGAACTGCGTTTCCAATATTGTCTCTGCCTGCAAACTACTAAAGTTGAAGTTCTGTTTTAACACCACGTTTCCTCAAATTATTCCTGCATCCGCAAACGGCGTGCCACCGTTTACTTGGCACTGGCGTCACGAACTATTCCTACCTATACCTGCCCTTGCAGAGAGTCAGCTGTACCAGGTTAGTGTATATTGCACTACTACACCCAGAAACACCTACTACGCACAACTTGAGTACACTGCACATGTCTGACTTTTTAGTCCGGCGGCCTCTCACCGCGAGTCAGTGGGGACGGAGCGACGGTCCGGCAGCATGGCGAAATAGCGGCAGGACGGATCCGACAGGGTGAACAGCCTGTCGGATCCGTCCTGCCACTAGTGTGAAAATAGCCTAATTCGCCAATCCTTAATTCTGCAAAAAAGGCCAGAACAAAACTCGTACAAAAAAGGAACACTTCAAATGAATCCAAACAAATAGAAGGCAAAATTTCATATAAAATCCTCAATTCAAAAGATATCGGTCTCCTATTATCAATACCCGAGAAGCTTTTACAATAACCTTTTAGCATCTGTTTAATAGGAAAATAAGCTAACAGCGTTTTTTTGGCCAAACAACTTCAGAAAAAACGAGATTCCCGCAGCAGTCCTAGCAATAAATAACATACCACAACCAAGCTCATCAACTTCACTGGACAATGAATTAGAAAATAATATCCAATCCCGCCATGCGGCTGCATAAGCAGCCCATGTTTTTTGCGGAACTGACTGTTTGATAGTCTCCGAAATCAATCCCATAACAGATCCCAAAGATGGCGAGGGCACGGCACTCCCTCCAACTCCGCTTTTGGTGCTACCGTAGCTCCCAAAATTTGACAAACTGGAAATGAGATAGAGAATCCGCTAAGACATTACATTTACCTTGAACATATTTAGCTTTAACCCAAATATTAAGTTTCATACAACATAAAACGAAATGTCTCAGTAATTTAACTACTATCTCGCACTTAGACGACAGCATGTTAATCGTGAATACAACACCTTTATTATCAGTGTTGAACAAAATCCTTCTATTCTTAAAATAACCTCCCCATATAACAATTGAGACAAGAACAGGAATAAATTCTAGAAGAACAATATTACGCGTTATCCCGTTATTAATCCATGAAGCTGGCCAAGCCTCTGCCGACCATTTACCATCCCAATATGCACCGTAACCACAACTCCCTGCTGCGTCTGTAACTAAACCCAAGGCTTCAGCTTCCACAAACTCCTCTTGCCAACAAGCTCCATTATAATTTTCTAAAAATTCCAACCAGATAGCCATATCATCTTTTAAACTTCGACTTAAGCCTCCTGCACACGACCGTTTTTTCCCCCCGTTTACTGGCCGTTTTTTGCGTTCCGTATAAGGTCCGTATACGGAACCATTCATTTCAATGGTTCCGCAAAAAAAACGGAATGTACACCGTATGCATTCCGTTTCCGTATTTCCATTTTTCCTTTCCGTTTAAAGATAGAACATGTCCTATTATTGCCCACAAATCTCGTTCCGTGGCTCCATTCAAGTCAATGGGTCCGCAAAAAAATGGAACATATACGGAAATGCATCCGTATGTCTTCCGCTTCCGTTCTGTTTTTTGCGGAATCATCTATTGAAAATGTTATGCCCAGCCCAATTTTATCTATGTAATTACTGTATACTGTATATGCCATACGGAAAAACAGAACGGAAAAACGGAACAGAAACGGAAACACAAAGGAAACAAAAAACGGAACAACGGATCCGTGAAAAACGGACCGCAAAACACTGAAAAAGCCATACGGTCGTGTGCAGGAGGCCTTAACCTGATATGCGAACAAGGAGATTTAAGGCTTCTAGTCGCAAAGTATAGACGCTTGGAAAAAACCCTTCCCATTGGAATAATCCTGCATGCGAAATTCAATGAACCTAATAACGACTGCATCTCTTTAAACGTGCATTTTTTTTTCCTCATTAAAGAAATCAACAAAAAATTTATCTTATCTATCTTTTCTAATGATAAACAAAATTCCATATTCACGGTATCGATGACTATACCCAGAAATTCCAAACAAGTACACGGGGAAACCGTCTTCTCTTCTGCTACTGGGATACCAAACAATACACAAACTTTAAAAAATTTAAACAATAACTCTGAACATAAACTAGAACTACAATGACCAATAAACAAAAAATCGTCTAAGTAATGTAATAAACCACCATCTGGAACTAATGACTGTAAAACCCAATGAATGAACGTTGAAAATGCCTCAAAATAAAAACAAGATAAAGAAAATCCCAATAGCATGCATTTGTCAAAATAGTAACTCCCATCAAACTGGAAACCTAACGAGTTAAATCCAGACGGCCTCACTGGCAATAAGCGGAACGCTGACTTCACATCCGCCTTAGCCAGCAAAGCCCCATTCCCAAAACGCCTCACCAAAGCCAATGCATCATCAAATGACGCATATTCCACACAGGACTTAGACTTATTCACCTCGTCATTAAGTGAGCTTTTTTCTGGAAACGACAGATGTTGTATAAGTCTAAATTCCCCCGGTTTCTTTTTGGGAACTACTCCCAATGGCGAAATATGGAAATTAACAAAAGGAGCATTAACAAAAGGACCAGCAATTCTACAAAGTTCCAATTCTTTAACTAACTAACTTCTGACTACCTCTTTAAATAAAACAACAGATTTCATATTATCTACCCAGCAGCAACCTTCACCTAAAAATTCAGGTACTATGAAACCAAAATGTAAACCTTCAAAAATGTATTTAGCCATCGTTTGATTGGGGTACTGACTTAACCATGGGAGCATTTCTAAAAACTTTACTGGCGTCCAAGCTTTTAGAAACTTGTTCTTTGATAGTAGGCTGCTGCTGGTAAGATTGGGAGTTCCTTTTAAAACACCTCAGCATAGGATGAGTACCACCACAAAAGGAACATTCATGTTTGTAGCGGCAGTTAGATAACCACTTGCAAGTCGTTTCATTGAAAGCAAAGCATACCCCTTTTCTCATACCAGGCTGAGGAGGATTATAAGGCTTAGATGGAAACGATTTCTGTGGCAACATTAAATTCACCCAGAGACCTATATCTTTGACTCCCCATTTAAGTGATGGGTGTACCGCCAGTTTCTGACGAAACACCTCATCATATTGATACCACGCCATGCCACTAAAATTGTGATAGGCTTCAAGGATAATATCCAAGTATTGGAAAAGACCACTACAATGTTCAGGATGCTTTTCACCAAGAAACGCAGAATAGATACAGAAAGCATTAATCCAAAAAAATGGATTCAGAAATTATTAATCCAAATGTCAGACGCTGTGTGGGGCACTTGCCTGCTAGCAACCTCTGCCAGCAGCTTGACCAGCCCAGACAACAGTGTTGACTCAGACACAGACGATACATGGAAACTCTCACCATCGATATGTCCCTCCTGGACCATTCCAGAGGCTGGCTTCATCCTTCCATAGGGGCTTGGAGCTGGCTCAACCCTGTGTAGGGGGAGCCCCTTAACAAGCTGCCCCAAAACCCCTTGACTGCTTGAAAGTCCCGCGCCGCTCCTTCCTCGTCTGGCCCTTGAAGCAGGAGGATCGCATCGCTCTATAGCTCCGCCCTGAAGCCATTGCTCATCTGTGACGTCCTCTCCCTGCTCTCCGGAAGGCTGGCCACTCTGTACCCTGGAGTCCTCCCTCCTGGAGGACCAATGCCGCGTCTTTCTGCCTCCACTTGCCGGCGACGCGCTCACCAACCTGCTGCGCTGGCGCCCTGCCTCAGGAGGAGGAGTATAGGCGCTCCTGGACTTCCGAGCTCTTTTGCAAGGAAGCGCCAACTCCTCCTCCCTCCGCTGACAGGCAGCCGCATCTTCTGCTGTCACGTCCGGCGCTGTTGGTCTCGCCTCCTTCGGCTCTTCTCCTCCCAGCGGCGATTGATCCAGGCAGCTCCTGAGCCATTCTTCCCTGCCGGTGGATTCCACTCTCAGGATCAGCTGCCGCAGTAAATCTTCCATGGCGCAGGTCAGCTGCAGGTCCAGCGCAGATCAAGGTGCTCTTCAAACTGGCACAGCCAACTGCCGCATTATAAAGGTGTCAGTTTCCCGCCACCACATGCCACTACAAATCAAGATTCTGGATTTCTCCCCCAGCAACCGATGACAGACAATCAGGAAGGGCTGGACACTTCCCCTAGGACCACTTCAATCCAGATCCAACCGGTCTTCTTTGTTCAGGTAAAATTCCTCATGAGGTAGATTTTACCTGATAAAATACAAAAGGGAGGGGGGGGAGAAGAGAGACACAAATACCCCCCAAAATATATGTAAACCCTATAGGTGTATGTGCCCCCATGTGTCCCCCAAGCTAGGCACTCTGGGGGGCCTATACATACTGCAGGCCACAGAGGAACTTTCATTCAGTTCCAAGATGTGGTTATCAAGGCCCTAATTTTTCAAACCCAGGCCGGGGAAGGTCCTAGTACTTCTTAAAGTCATGGTGCCCGTGTTGTACCAGGGCAACATTTTCCAGGTCAAGTCCCCCAGACAGCAAGGAAGGGAAGGACCCAAAAAAGTGCAGGGTGTGTCACAAAAGGGGATAAGGAAAGACACAATTTACCATGCAGGAATGTTTCAGAATCTACCATTCATTAATGGAGCATTAATATAATTTCATGTTTCTATGTTTCATTGTCAGGAAAAAGGACCGCCTTATTCCTAGTTATTATAATGTTTGCTGTGATAATATATGTTTTATGGTTATGTGTTGTGGTGTAATGTGCTCTGGTGTGATTCACATATATATACAGTGTGTATTTATGTATTTGTGTTGCCAGGCCAGCAGCTATTTATGAATTAGTTAAAGCCTGCATAGAGTGCCGAGCTGTCTGCCTTGCATCTGGGAAACAGCAAACTGCCCCTCGGGGGGTAGTTTGCACAGAGATGCCGACCTGCTGTATTGAGAATAATTATTTTCAGTGCTTAGAAAGCTAATACATAATTACTGGTTTCTGCACAGACATACTATTAAATAAATAGTATATTACTGAGATGAAGGGAAAAAAGTTGCACTGTTTTTATTTCCAATGTTTAGTGATCTCCAATCAATAATGTGTTCACTATGTTGCACAGGATATTATGATTAATGAGATACCATGCATGTAAGCATTTTACCGAAATGCATTTATTGTAATGGTTTTTGCTCCAGTATTTTTTAGTAACCTAAAACATATAACTTTTAAAAGAAAAAAGATGGGAAATAAAAGTTCAATTTTCCTTCCAAAATTTTTGATAAATAAAAATATATTTCAGAATGTACTGGGAATCAAATCTCAGACCATCTGTACAGGAAGCAAGAGCCTTAGGCACTACTCTATAGGAGATCTCTGGATTTTCAGCTACTAAACAGCATTACTATTTCTTTAATATTTATTTTATGGTAAGAGTTACACATTTCAACAAAATGATTGTTAGTAAAGACAAATATTGGATCAAAAAACCATTATAATAAATGTGTTTTTTAACATAATTACTATAAATATCACAAACCGTATTTAGCAAAACTGTGATCATATTAACAATATAGTGAACACATTGTTTATGGTGATCGGAAGAGATGAGAGAAGCTTTAAAAAATTTGGTTCGCCAGCTTCGCTGAAGTTCGACAGGAACTTTGATTCGTTCCGAATTAATTTGTCAAGGATCGTGATAAATCAGATATACCCAGGCCACTCTGCCTAATCATATTCTTCCCACTTGGTGGCCCCAGTGTGAAGGCTTGGAGGTTAAACTGCAGGGAGATTGCAGGCAGAGCGTAGGAGACTGCTGAAGAACAGACTCTGTTACAATTTATAGCTGTATACAAAACTGTGCAGTGCACCAATATTCAAGAAGTGGCCCCGTGACAGAGTGGGGGGAGGGGTGGCAGTAACAGTGATAATAGTGGCCCCATGACAGAGTGGGGAGGGTGACAGCAGCAGTGGCATACAGCATAAGTTGGTGGCAGAGTATCAGAACCCAACAACAGCAGTGTGATAGCAAGGACCAGTGAAATGTATATCCTTACTGTCACAGGGCGCCGGCGACGCGATCTTCCTGCGCTGCGCCGCCGGCTTCCTGCCTCTCTCCCTGAGCAACGATGCACGCCGTGTCCCCGTCACCCAAGTAACAGGAGGCGGAGCGGACCCGACCGCGCTCATGCTGTCGCGCTCCTGTGCGGTCAGCGTTCTCCGTTCCCCTGGCAACAGTATCAGGCTGAGCACCGAGCTGGCCACTCGGTGCTCGGTTTCTGTGTCTGAGCGGGTCATGTGACGCTGGCCACGTCACATGACCTTAGCCTTTCACTATTTATACAGGCAGCCTGCTGGCCACAGGTTGCCTGCGATTTTGGTCCTGTGCCTAACTGCTACTACTCAGCGCTTCTGCTATTCTGGATTTTGACCCTTGGCTTTTGTTCCTGACCCGACCTCGCTTGCCTTTGTGTACTGACGTGACCTCCAGGTTTGACCCTCGGCTGGTACTCTGACCCCTCCTTGCTATTCCTTGTGTACTGACGTTACCTCCAGGTTTGACCCTCGGCTTGTACTCTGACCCTTCCTTACTATTCCTTGTGTACTTGACATCTTCGTTGACATCCTTGTTTGACCCTAGGCGTGTTGGTTACCGTCCTTGTTACCCCTGTTTGCCTACGTTAGTGTTTATCTCTGGCATTTCAGTATTGCTCCTGACACTTTACGTGACTTTGGATCCATTTGCAGGGTTCCCTCCTACTGCCTCTGCCTGGCTATATTCTGTCTCTGTCCGCTCCCCCTCTCTACACTTATAGAGGTTAGGGACCGTCGCCCAGTTACGCCCCGTCGCTTAGGACGGGTAGTGTAAGTAGGCAGCGACAGAGGCGTGGGTGGCAGCTAGTGGGTGCACTTCCTCTTCCCCACTCCCTAGTTCATGACACTTATACAAATGTAACTTGTACATACTGTATAAATAGGCCAAGAACCCCCATTGTAGGAATGGCAGTAGAGGCAGCAGGCGGGTGACAGCATCAGTATGGTGGCAGCAGCACGTGACCAGAAGTAATGGCCCATTTTGCAGAATATTACAGTGTGCCAGCACGCTACATTATCATCATTAGTGGCAGAATGATTATTTTGTTGCATCAGGCACAGGCATCTGGAAATCCTGGTTGATCCATGCCTAATTTATTTTTATGAAGGTTAGTCTCTCAAATTTTGGCAGGAAAGGCAAGCTCTCTTAGGGGTAACTATGCGCCCGCCGCATTGAACACCTGCTCTGATGCCAAACTACTGGCCGGGCAGGAAAGCATGCCTATGGAAAACTCAGCCACACTTCAAGTTTGCATGCTCAATAGTCCAGGGGATCTTGGATCATGGGTGACAGGGTGCAGTCCAAGTATGCCACCACCTGCTGGCTGAGGTTCTGCTGCTGGGTGGTTTCTTCAGTAGGTGGCTAAAGAAAACTGCTCATCGACTCCAGACTTAAGTTGCTGATTTAGGAGCTGGTGCTGCTCCTGACATCCCCCCTTCCCCACTCACGTCATGGCAGTGAAGCATGGGTGCAGAGGGTCCCCCCAGTCAGATCTTCATGAAGACGGACGATGGTGCTCATAGGCAGCGACCAAACCACTACACAGTATGTCTCTATAGTAGTCCATTTTTGCATCCCTCTCAGAAGGTCTAACTAACGCACCCATTTACCACATAAAGTGATACTGCCTAATAGTGTTGAGCACGAATATTCGAACAGCAAATTTTTATTGTGAATATCGCCACTTAGAGAATTTGCGAATAGAATATAGTGCTATATATTCGTTATATCGAATATTCAGCATTTTTTTTTTCCATCTGAACATATGATTCCTCTCTGCCTCCTGCTTGTGGGCCAATGAAAAGGAAACAATGTCAAGTTCACAACAATACTTAGTGCACCAATCAGTAATCTGTAGTCAGACCTGGTAAAATGTGAAGTTGCACGTAGTGCAATAAAATATTCTAATCACTTATGATTAGCGCAATCGCAAATATATTGGAGCACTTGATTCTATCTGCATATAAAGTTATTCTAATATCTCAGGAAATTTATACCAGCTTGAACAATGTAGCCAAAGTGACCTACGCCTGTATTTCGCGTTCCGAATTCGATTTTTACATTGCCAATTTATCGCATTCAATAAAATAATCTCGAATTCTCTAAATTTGTGAATAGAAACATAGAAACATAGAATGTGTCGGGAGATAAGAACCATTTGGCCCATCTAGTCTGCCCAATATACTGAATACTATGAATAGCCCCTGGCCCTATCTTATATGAAGGATGGCCTTATGCCTATCCCACACATGCTTAAACTCCTTCACTGTATTTGTAGCTACCACTTCTGCAGGAAGGCTATTCCATGCATACACTACTCTCTCAGTAAAGTGATACTTCCTGATATTACTTTTAAACCTTTGCCCCTCTAATTTAAAACTATGTCCTCTTGTAGCAGTTTTTCTTCTTTGAAATATTCTCTCCTCTTTTACCTTTATGTATTTAAAAGTTTCTATCATATCCCTTCTGTCTTTCTTCCAAGCTATACATGTTGAGGTCCTTTAATCTTTCCTGGTAAGTTTTATCCTGCAATCCATGTACTAGTTTAGTAGCTCTTCTCTGAACTCTCTCCAAAGTATCAATATCCTTCTGGAGATATGGTCTCCAGTACTGAGCACAATACTCCAAATGAGGTCTCCACTAGTGCTCTGTAGAGCGGCATGAGCACCTCCCTCCTTCTACTGGTAATGCCTTTCCCTATACACCCAAGCATTCTGCTAGCATTTCCTGCTGCTCTATGACATTGTCTGCCTACCTTTAAGTCTTCTGAAATAATGACCCCTAAATCCCTTTCCTCAGATACTGAGGTAAGGACTGTATCACTAATTTTATATTCTGCTCTTGGGTTTTTACACCCCAGGTGCATTATCTTGCACTTATCAACATTAAATTTTAGTTGAAAGATTTTTGACCATTCCTCTAGTTTTCCTAAATCCTTTTCCATTCGGTGTATCCCTCCAGGAATATCAACCCTGTTACAAATCTTTGTGTCATCAGCAAAAAGACACACCTTACCATCGAGGCCTTCTGCAATTTCGCTGATAAAAATAAACAATATGGGTCCCAGAACAGATCCCTGAGGTACCCCACTGGTAACAAGACCATGGTCTGAATATACTCCATTGACTACAACCCTCTGTTGTCTGTCCCTCAGCCACTGCCTAATCCATTCAACAATATGGGAGTCCACGCACAAAGACTGCAATTTATTGATAAGCCTTCTATGTGGGACAGTATCAAAAGCCTTACTAAAGTCCAGATAAGCGATGTCTACTGCACCTCCGCCATCTATTATTTTAGTCACCCAATCAAAAAAATCAATAAGATTAGTTTGACATGACCTCCCTGAAGTAAACCCATGCTGTTTTTCATTAGATGTTCCATAAACCTCTCCTTAAGTATGGTTTCCTTTAATTTCCCCACTATTGATGTCAGGCTTACTGGCCTATAGTTGCCCGATTCCTCCCTACTACCTTTCTTTTGAATGGGCACAACATTTGACAATTTCCAATCTTCTGGGACGACTCCTGTTGCCAGTGATTGGTTAAATAAATCTGTTAATGGTTTTGCTAGTTCGCCGCTGAGCTCTTTTAATAGCTTTGGGTGTATCCCATTAAGGAATTGAATGTATGGCTTGGTGAATATGACGAATATTCTACAAAATATCTGTGAAATATTGCAAATTCGAATATATCCCCTGCCGCTCATCACTACTGCCTAACAATGTGGATAGGCAGTAATCATCCCTCTGCTGAATCCTGACAATGAGGCTGTCACTAAGTAAACATGAAAGCATGCCTCTGGCCATTTGCACAAGGGACTGGGAGGGCCTCCCTGCCTCCAATTCCACTGCATACTGCCACAGTCTATCGGAATCATCTGAGTTGTCTTTGGTGACGCCTTTCAGCTCCTCCTCTCCTCTCCTGACCCATGGGCAGATAAACCACCTAGATGTGTATAAAAATCCTGGGCATTTATGTCCTTCTCCTTGTCCTCTTTGTCCTCATCCTCCTCTTTCAGTTCATCCGCCTCATGGCTCAGGTGGCCATGAGATGTAGGCGCCACGTCTTCTGTCCCCTTCTGTCAGATTTCTCAACATCCCCTCCAGGATGTGAAGGAGTGGAGTGATATAATTTATCCCGTAGTTCTGCTGACTCACAAATAAAGTGGCTGTAACACTAAATGAGTGCCACGGTTTTCCCACAACGCTTTATGGTGACGCTCCACGTATTGACACAGGGCCGTTGTGCCAATATTAGCATCCTGGCTGCGCCTCGCCTTCTGCCTACACATCCTACATACTGCCACGCTAATGTCCCCCAGTGAATTGGTGAAAAATTCCCACACTGCCCAGTATGGCATTTTCTCTCCACTACTGCGTGATCCATCACCTTTTATGAACCCGTGCACTGCTAGTGTGTTCCTCACAGGTAGTCTCCTGAGTAGCAGACGGTGTACCCCTACAACATTTGGCTCTAGATCTCCCACTGATTCCACCCCGTTGCCTCACAGGCATGCTTCCACCCTGCTGGCTCATGGCCATGCTGCCACCCTTGCCCCCTAATGATGACTATGCCCCCTCTTCACATGGTTACAAAGTGCGATCGGCTACATCAACATCTACATATGTTTGCTCGTCGCCCTCACCTGTCTCTTGCACACGTCCCTGACCTCTTGCCACATGAGTCAAGAGCGAGTCAACCATTTCAGTACAGCTGGATTGTTGGTAAAAACACAACCGCTGGATGACAGTGGCAGCTCTGGTCTGTTGCTGCAGCTCCTACCACCGACCTTCTTCTGCTGCTACTTGTACCAGCTACAGCAACATTATTGCCACTGCCCATTCCTTTGGAGGGCCCAGGCAACTGTCTGTTGGCCATAGTGTATAGTAACTGTATCAATAAAATAACAGATTAACTCTGAATGTCGGTGTACTACAACGTGATGCACACAGCGATATATGACACCTCTATGCCCCTCACCTGTCCTGAACTTGCCTTTTGCTGCCAAGTAATGATAGCTGATGGCTCTGCTCTGCTTTTCAGCGATAATGAGCTTTGTGAGGATCGGGGCGTTGCTAGGTCAAAACATTCGGGGCCTGAGCATCTGATGTTTTGTCCCAGGCCCCGAATGTACTGCCTGCCAGATAGATCTAACTGTATTGCCATCCTCAGGATGGCAATACAATTGAATCTAATGCACTGCAAGAGCTGAAGGACCTGTGATGACATCAAAGGTCATGTGATCAGTTCTAAATGCAGTAGCTGAAAAGGACCTGCCATGATGTTACCATCATGTGACCAGTGCAGGAGAGGATGGCTCAGCAGTGAAGAGAAGTCCTGGGAAGAGACTGAGGTGAGGTCTCCTACATGAGGACAAGTAAGTGAAGATTACTCAGTGTGAGAGGCAGAGCAATGTTGGGAGTTGTAGTTATTTAACTGGGACTGTATGTTAGGGCTGAAGGGAGGGAAGTTATTTACATGGGACAGTGAGGTAGAGTGATGTTAATTACATGGGACTGAAATTTGGAAGGGGCTGGGGTAGGGAATGTTATTTACATGGGACTTGTAATTTGAGGGCTAATGTTATTTATATAGGACTGCATGTTGAAGGCAGCTGTGGGAGGGAGTGATATTATTTACATGGGATTGAATGTTAAGGGATAATGTTATTTACATGGGACTGCATGTTGGAGGTGGCTGGGGAGGAGGTGATTTTATTTACATCTGCACTGTATGTTGAAGGTGTCTGGGGGAGAGAGTGATGTTATTTATACGGGACTGAATATTGAGGAGTTGATGTTTTTTTACATGTGACTGTATGTTGAAGGCGGCTGGGGAGGGGGTGATGTTATTTACATGGGACTGTATGTTGGAAGGGGCTGCAGATAGAGAGGGATGTTATTTACATGGGACTGTATATTTGAGGGGCCTGGAGAGATGGTGTGATGGCAGTGGCGTCGCTAGGGGGGGCGAGGGGGGGCAATCGCCCCCCCTATGTTGTCCTTTGCCCCCCCGGTTGCCCCCCCGCTGATTCCCCCAGGTGAATACTAATGAGCGCTTCCATTATGGAAGCGCTCATTAGAACCGAGAGACCAGGAAGTGGTGAACGCTCTGTACTTACCACTTCCTGGTCCTCGGCTGTCGGCTGTGCAGGGCTGCGCACAGCGTGAGGGTGCTCTGTGACCTCACGCTGTGCGCTAGTTCAGAGCACAGTCGACTGAGGAGAGGCAGGCAGCGTCCAGGAGCAGGAGAGGTAAGTGTTTTTTATTTTATAAAATATGTGGCTGCTGGGGGCATAAGGGGGCTAATGATGAGAGGCATATGGGGGCTAATGATGAGAGGCACATGGGGGCTAATGATGAGAGGCATATGGGGCTAATGATGAGAGGCATATGGGGCTAATGATGAGAGGCATATGGGGGCTAATGATGAGAGGCATATGGAGGCTAATGATGAGAGGCAGCATATGGGGCTAATGATGAGAGGCAGCATATGGGGGCTAATGATGAGAGGCATATGGGGGCTAATGATGAGAGGCAGCCTATGGGGGCTAATGATGAGAGGCATATGGGGGCTAATGATGAGAGGCATATGGGGGCTAATGATGAGAGGCATATGGGGGCTAATGATGAGAGGCATATGGGGGCTAATGATGAGAGGCATATGGGGGCTAATGATGAGAGGCATATGAGGGCTAATGATGAGAGGCATATGGGGGCTAATGGAGAGGCATATGGGGGCTAATGATGAGGCATATGGGCTAATGATGAGAGGCAGCATATGGGGCTAATGATGAGAGGCAGCATATGGGGCTAATGATGAGAGGCAGCATATGGGGGCTAATGAGGCATAAGGGCTGATATGGGGGCTAATGAGAGGCATGGGGGCTGATATGGGAGTGATGAGAGGCATAATGGGGGCTAATAAGAGGCATAATAACAGTGTCATCCACAGATGCCCCCATAACAGTGTGTCTTCCACAGATCCACCATAACAGTGCGCCTGCGCACTGATGAGAGACAGAAAGAAGGGGAAAGAATCCGCAGAAGCAAGCAGAGGACGGCACAGCAGACGACTGAATAGCTTCTTTTGTAAGTAAATAGTTTTAGTATAAATGCATCCCTGCATATCGCATTTCTCTCGTATTTTGTAATCTTATTTATATATACTTAATTTGTTTTTGCCCCCCCATTTTTGACTGTGGTATCTTTGTGCCCCCCCTATATATTGTTCCTAGAGTCGCCACTGTGTGATGGTATTGTGAACTGTTACGCCCTCCTGCGGGGTTGTTTGGGCAGAAAACAGGAACACCGACACCTCTGTAGCTTGTGCGTCAGACTGTTGCTAGTTTATTTTGCAAGTTGCTCAAAATAACAAACAAAACCAAAAACAAGCAATAGCCGTCTGGCTCCTGCCTATCTCACTCGGCAGCCCTAGCTAAACTCATAACACAAAACAAAAAGAGCATTTTCAAGGGGAAAAGAGAGCAACTTACAGTTCAGTAGTTAGCCAGGGGCCCCACCAAATCCATTGCAATCCGGTGAAAAGGTACCTCAATGATGGGTAACGGTACCAAGGGTCCCTGGTAATGAGGTGCAGGGGACGTCAACTGACATTCTGGGCAAGACGCACAGAATCGTTTGATTTCTGCAAACACTCCAGGCCCAAAAAAACTCTGGAGTACCCGTTGCTGAGTTTTCTCAGCTGCCAGGTGTCCTCCCATGTTTTTTTTTGAGCCAGGTCAAGTATCACTTTCCTATGGGATTTGGGAACAACTAGTTGCTCTATGACTTCACCCCTTATCAACACGATAAAGAAGATCGTGGTTGACAGCAAAGTGAGGGTACACCTTCTCCAAGCCCGTACTGTGGGCAACCCCATTAATCACAGGAACATTTTCCCAAGCATAAGCTAACGTTGGGTCCCTCAGTTGGGATGTGCCAAAGTTATCTTGAGAACTGTTTATTTCTGGCATAGGTAACTCTTCCACAGACTCTTGAGGTCTCTCGGATTCCCCCACTAGCACAGAGAAGGGGAACTGGTCAGGCTCAACTGGGGCCAGTCTACTGGCTGAGACTTCAGAACCGGAATCCCCAAAGTCAGGCAGGCTAGACAGAGTTTCATCCCCCACACTTAGGGAAATTCGAGGTGGAAACTCGACCATCCACAGGTCCCAGAACAAAGGAAAGTCCCGTCCTAGTATGACACTATGCATCAGGGATTTAGATACTCCAACCTCATGGGACGTCACACCAAACTGAGTCTCAATGGGGACCACCGCTGTGCCATAACTCTTTGCATCACCATGTATGCACAAAACACCCATGCACTGTTTTTTCAGCTGGTCTGGAGCTACCAGGTCTGAATGTACAAGCGTCCCCCCAGGCAGGGCTGCTGACTTAATTAGTACATCTGTGTCAGCAGTCCCCCCAGGCAGGTAAAACCAAGACTGGCTCTGGGTGGTCAGGGAACCCACCCAACTCTTCCCTGACCGGCTCCAGGACCCTAAACTGGCTTTCTTTTTTCCAGGAAGCTTCTAGAAACAAAGAAAACCAAACCTTCCTGGAGCCTTTTAACACATGAAGTGCCGGAAACTTGGTGCAATGTACACACCATCCAGCACTTTCTCTGCCAAACATTGTGACACCCTGTCACAGTATTTATATGGGACTCTATGGCGGAGGGAGGGAAATAGAGTTATTTACATGGGACTGTATGGCGGAGGTGTCTGGGGGAGGGAGTGATGTTATTTACATGGGACTGTATGGCAGAGGTGCTGAGGAATTATAATTTCTGAGGACACTAAACAGAGGAATTTAACTACAAGGGGCACTGAAGGGGGCATTATAAATATTGGGGGCACTTCAGGGCAAGCATTATAACAGTAGGGGGCGATATAACTACAGGGGGCACTGCAGGCGGCATTAAAAATATTTGGGGCGCTTCAGGGCTACCATTATAACAGTAGGGGGCAGTATAAATACGGGGCACTGTGGGGGCATTTTAAATCCAGGGGACATTAGGCGTTCTTATTACTACTGGGGGCTCTATAGGAGGGATCCGTATTATTTCTACTAAGAGCACTATGGGGGCCTTATTACTACGGAGGGGTCTGCAGAGCGCTTTATTACCACTGGGGGAATAATAGGGGGCCTTATTTCTACTGGGGGCTCTGTGAGGGTATTATTAATACTGGAGTGCTCTTCTACTAATGGAGGCACTATTGTGGAGCATTATCACTGTTGGGGGCACTGTAGGGGGCAGTATTACTAATGAGAGCATTCTAGAGGGGAATTACTATTGGTAGGACTATGAGGAGTACTGTTACTATGGGGGGACACTCATTTTTCTTCAGGATAGTATTTGGGGGTACAGAAAAGTAAGGAAGCTAAGATGTCTGTACGTCACACTCTGCAGAGACGAGGCGACTGAGAGAAGTGTCTGGACTGAATGGAGAAGATGATGACAGAGAAGATCTACATCAGAGGAGACGTCACCTGGGAGGCCCTGGATGTGAGAGGTATGTGCTGCTGTATAGCAAGTACAGTAAAATGTCTTCAGTGCTAGTGTTTGCAGGGGGGGAGGGGATGCGATTGTTCAACTTAGAGAATTGGGCCATGTGCATTGGTGCTTGTGCCCTGGATCTTTTGAGACCCTAGCAACGCCCCTGGTGAGGATAGTCAGCAGTTACAGGCCAGCCCAGACTTGGAGGAGAGGTCCACTGCGGACTCCACTAGGTGTGCAACTACCGATGATGACAGTCAGGTGGCAGCACGCAAGAGACAGGTGAGGTTGACACAAGTGACGATCATATATATGTAGATGATGATGTAGCAGGTATCATGCAGTGGTGGAGAAAAAATGCCATACTCAGCAGTGTGGGAATTTTTCACACTGAGGCATGTTAGCGTGGCGGTAAGCAGGATGAGTGGGCAGACGGTTAGGCATGGTGCTAATGTTAGCACGACGGCCCTACGTCAACACGTGGTTCGTCATCATAAAATGGCATGGAAAAACCGTACCACTCATATAGTAGCAACCGCTACATCTCCCACTGGCCTGCACCCCATCTCAAGCAGTCAGAGCTTGTCAACTTCAGTAGAAGGAAGCTGTCATTCCTTTTCATCAACCTCAATGTCGTCTTTAGCTCCTGATGTTCCTCCTCGTCACTTGTTTCGGCAGCAATCGATCACCGAGGCGATTGCAAAAAGATAACAGTATGCGTGTACTCATCCAACAGTGCAGAAGCTGAACGTGCACCTGGCCAAGTTGCTGGCACTGCAGTACCTCCATTTCCATGTAGTTGAATCTGCACATTCCTGTATGGTGAGCAGAAGGTGGGCCAGTCCTTAGGTCTCTCGTTGTCTAGTAGAGTTCACGCCAACACTGACGTTCACAGCTCACTGGGTAAATGTGGTTCCGGCCCAGGCACACCAGCAACTTGGCCAGGTGATGGCAATGCGGCCTCCATGTTGTAATTGTGGGATTTCTGCTGTGACTGCTTTCTTACCCATCCACATCTGATTCCCCTTGCATCATGTGATCATTTGTCATGATGTAAGAGGAGCCAGTCACCACCGTTTTCAGTGAGGAAGCGCGGGTGAGAATCACAAACTGGGAGAAGAAGGAGTGGGGAGAACGGTCCAGTAAAGTGTGTCAAATGTAAAACTGACCTGCTCTCTTCTTTCTTCAGGGCAATACGATTACAATGACACCACATTTAAATAATTTTCTCGTGTTTTAATAATTATAGGGCACCTGTCATGTTGAACATGGTGTCTGAGCTGCAGGCCGCAGGTTATAGAGCAGGAGGAGCTGAGCAGATTGATATATGGATTTATGGAAATAGATTCAGTATAACTTAGAATTTATTCATTTATATTCCTGCTCATTCTGGACTTTGAAGTTCAGAAGGCAGTCCTATCGGTGATTGACAGCTATCTCTATATACACAGTCATAGAGGGAAAGCTGTCAATCACTGATAGGACCGCCTCCTGGACTCCAAAGCCCAGAATGAGCAGGAATTTAAATGAATGAAATACAAGTTTTACTGAATCTTTTCCCATAAAGCTACAGTCAGGTCCATAAATATTGGGACATCGACACCATTTTAACATTTTTGGCTCTTTACACCACCACAATGTATTTGAAATGAAACAAACAAGATGTGCTTTAACTGCAGATTGTCAGCTTTAATTTGAGGGTATTTACATCAAAATCAGGTGAACGGTGTAGGAATTACAACAGTTTGCGAATGTGCCTCCCACTTGTTAAGGAACCAAAAGTAATGGGACAATTGGCTTCTCAGCTGTTCCATGGCCAGGTGTGTGTTATTCCCTCATTATCCCAATTACAATGAGCAGATAAAAGGTCCAGAGTTCATTTCAAGTGTGCTATTTGTATTTGGAAATTGTTTCTGTCCACTCTCAAGATGAGATCCAAAGAGCTGTCACTATCAGTGAAGCAAGCCATCATTAGGCTGAAAAAGCACAACAAACCCATCAGAGAGATAGCAACATAAGGCGTGGCCAAAACAACTGTTTGGAACATTCTTAAAAAGAAGGAACGCACCGGTGAGCTCAGCAACACCAGAAGACCTGGAAGACCACGGAAAACAAGGGTTCACCACAAGATGTTAACCATTGGTGAGCCTCAAAAACAGGAAGGCCAGATTAGAGTTTGCCAAATGACATCTAAAAAAGCCTTCACAGTTCTGAAACAACATCCTATGGACAGATGAGACCAAGATCAACTTGTACCAGAGTGATGGGAAGAGAAGAGTATGGAGAAGGAAAGGAACTGCTCATGATCCTAAGCATACCACCTCATCAGTAAAGCATGGTGGTGGTAGTGTCATGGCGTGGGCATGTATGGCTGCCAATGGAACTGGTTCTTTTGTATTTATTGATGATGTGACTGCTGACAAAAGCAGCAGGATGAATTTTGAAGTGTTTCGGGCAATATTATCTGCTCATATTCAGCCAACTGCTTCAGAACTCATTGGACGGCGCTTCACAGTGCAGATAGACAATGACCCAAAGCATACTGTAAAAGCAACCAAAGAGATTTTTAAGGGAAAGAAGTGGAATGTTATGCAATGGCCAAGTCAATCACCTGACCTGAATCCGATTGAGCATGCATTTCATTTGCTAAAGACAAAACTGAAGGGAAAATGCCCCAAGAACAAGCAGAAACTGAAGACAGTTGCAGTAGAGGCCTGGCAGATCATCACCAGGGATGAAACCCAGCATCTGGTGATGTCTATACGTTCCAGACTTCAGGCTGTAATTGACTGCAAAGGATTTGCAACCAAGTATTAAAAAGTGAAAGTTTGATTTCAGATTATTATTCTGTCCCACTACTTTTGGTCCCTTAACAAGTGGGAGGCACATATGCAAACTGTTGTAATTCCTACACCGTTCACCTGATTTGGATGTAAATACCCTCAAATTAAAGCTGACAGTCTGCAGTTAAAGCACATCTTGTTTGTTTCAATTTAAATCCATTGTGGTGGTGTATAGAGCCAAAAATGTTAGAATTGTGTCGATGTCCCAATATTTATGGACCTGACTGTATATATCAATCTGCTCAGCTCTTCCTGCTCTATAACATGCGGCCTGCAGCTTATTTCGCATTTTCATGTTAACAGGTTTCCTTTGAAAAAACTTTGAAAATTTTTTTTTTTCTTTGCATTGCCATATTTTGACCCCCATAATTTTAAAATATTTTTTCGATTTTTGTTATGTTTACGAAGCTGTGTGAGTTTATTTTTTGCGGAACAATCTATAGTTTTTATTGATACCATTTTGGGGTGTGTAAGACTTTTTGATTACTTTTTCCCATTGTGGCGTTCACCATAAAGGATAAATAATTTACATTTATATTTTATTAGTATAGGAACTTTGGGACGCAGAAATGCCAAGGATCTTTATTTTTTTATTGTTTATTTTTAATATGGGGAAAGGGGGTGATCTGAATATATAAATGTACCACTTCCTGGTCTTGGGCTTGGCATGCAGGAAATGGCTTGGTCTGCCTGTTAAGCCAATCACTGGCTGCAGCAGTAACCCACCTCAGCAAATGATTGGTTGAGCAGGTAGTCTAAGCCATTTATTGTGTGTGAAGCCTGACACTGGAGTGGAAAACAGCAGGGACTAAAGCAGCGGTGGGAGAGCAGCAGCAGGGGACCCGTGGGGTGATGTCACCGCCACGTTTGTGAGAAGGCCTGACAGACGACCTTTTCTACCTCTTGCATGATGTTCTTTGTTTTGGTTTCACTTTGTCATCTCATTTCCTTCTCCCAGGTGTCACCTATTTAGACTAATCCTCTTTCCTTTATATTCCCTCCAATACTGCCTCACTTTGCGGTTTATACTACTTCCTGGATTGAAGTGTTCTCTGCTGGAGACTTCTGTTCCTGCTTGTTCAGATAAGTCCTTTCATGTATTGTGTTTTCTTGCTGGCTTGATTCTAGGTGACCCTGACTCCGTCCGTATTAAGTGCAGGGAGCCGGTGGTCGTGTCCCCTCACTATTATAGGGTTTTCAGGTGTCACACAGTCTAGGTACGAGGGAATGCAATCGTCTACCTCTGAGACCCTTGTAAATGCTTAGCAGTCAGGGTGAGCTCTTAGGGTTTTATAGGGGTCACCTTTATGCTCCTTAGTTTGGGATCAAGCCAGTCGGATGTTTATCCATAACTTCCTTCTATCTGCAACATCATCCGTGACATTATAAACCGCCATTATCGTCTTAAGCATGGATCCGGTTTCAGCCTTGATTGACCGCATGCAAGGTCTTTCACTGGAGGTAGCAGATCTCTGTAAAACTGTGTCTCAGTTTCATGTGACCAGTTCTGCTTGCGTTCATGGAGTTTGTTTGTTCCGAGCCTAAGACCTCGCTTCCGGATACGTTCTCCAGGGGTAGTGAGAATTTTGTTTGCTTTAGAGAGGCTTGCAAACTCCATTTTTGCCTACTTCCCCATTCCTGTGGCAGATATATGATGACCCAGATCGTATTGCTCTGGCTGAATCTAAACTGCGTCTTTTATGCCAGGGTAAACAGTCCACAGAGATATATTGTTCTGAGGACTGATGATACTGGTTGGAACGATGCTGCACTCCGAAGTCAATTTTGCCATGGTCTTTCGGAGGGATTGAAAGATGCATTTGCTTTTCATGAGAGACCTGCCTCGTTGGAGTCTGCCAGTGGCGTAACTACCGGGGAAGCGGCTGCTTCGGCGCCCCGGCAGCTTGTGTGACAGTTTATTTTCAAGTTAGTTAAATAGCCGCAGCGGACCAGGCCCCCTCGCTAATGTGATCTAATCTTACTGTCTCCTGAAGTGTCGGGGGATTGGAACCCACAACCTCCATGTACAGTCGTGGCCAAAAGTTTTGAGAATGACACAAATATTAGTTTTCACAAAGTTTGCTGCTAAACTGCTTTTAGATCTTTGTTTCAGTTGTTTCTGTGATGTAGTGAAATATAATTACACGCACTTCATATGTTTTAAAGGCTTTTATCGACAATTACATGACATTTATGCAAAGAGTCAGTATTTTCAGTGTTGGCCCTTCTTTTTCAGGACCTCTGCAACTTGACTGGGCATGCTCTCAATCAACTTCTGGACCAATTCCTGACTGATAGCAACCCATTCTTTCATAATCACTTCTTGGAGTTTGTCAGAATTAGTGGGTTTTTGTTTGTCCACCCGCCTCTTGAGAATTGACCACAAGTTCTCAATGGGATTAAGATCTGGGGAGTTTCCAGGCCATGGACCCAAAATGTCAACGTTTTGGTCCCTGAGCCACTTAGTTATCACTTTTGCCTTATGGCATGGTGCTCCATCGTGCTGGAAAATGCATTGTTCTTCACAATCTTGTTGGATTGTTGGAAGAAGTTGCTGTTGGAGGGTGTTTTGGTACCATTCTTTATTCATGGCTGTGTTTTTGGGCAAAATTGTGAGTGAGCCCACTCCCTTGGATGAGAAGCAACCCCACACATGAATGGTCTTAGGATGCTTTACTGTTGACATGACACAGGACTGATGGTAGCGCTCACCTGTTCTTTTCTGGACAATCCTTTTTCCAGATGCCCCAAACAATCGGAAAGAGGCTTCATCGGAGAATATGACTTTGCCCCAGTCCTCAGCAGTCCATTCACCATTCTTACTGCAGAAGAGCAATCTGTCCCTGATGTTTTTTTTGGAGAGAAGTGGCTTCTTTGCTGCCCTTCTTGACACCAGGCCATCTTCCAAAAGTCTTCGCCTCACTGTGCGTGCAGATGCACTCACACCTGCCTGCTGCCATTCCTGAGCAAGCTCTGCACTGGTGGCACTCCGATCCCGCAGCTGAATCCTCTTTAGTAGACGATCCTGGCGCTTGCTGGACTTTCTTGGACGCCCTGAAGCCTTCTTAATAAGAATTGAACCTCTTTCCTTGAAGTTCTTGATGATCCTATAAATTGTTGATTGAGGTGCAATCTTAGTAGCCACAGTATCCTTGCCTGTGAAGCCATTTTTATGCAACGCAATGATGGCTGCACGCGTTTCTTTGCAGGTCACCATGGTTAACAATGGAAGAACAATGATTTCAAGCATCACCCTCCTTTTAACATGTCAAGTCTGCCATTTTAACCCAATCAGCCTGACATAATGATCTCCAGCCTTGTGCTCGTCAACATTCTCACCTGAGTTAACAAGACGATTACTGAAATGATCTCAGCAGGTCCTTTAATGACAGCAATGAAATGCAGTGGAAAGTTTTTTTTGGGATTAAGTTAATTTTTATGGCAAAGAAGGACTATGCAATTCATCTGATCACTCTTCATAACATTCTGGAGTATATGCAAATTGCTATTATAAAAACTTAAGCAGCAACTTTTCCAATTTCCAATATTTATGTAATTCTCAAAATTTTTGGCCACGACTGTATACCATGTATCAGAGGCAAAGCATTTACCCACACAACCATAAGGGCTGCATTGCTACTGATTGAAAGAATAGGAGACTTCTACTGTTATAGCTGGCTAAGTGTACATCTATACACATGACAGCTGATTGAAAGAATAGGAGACTTCTACTGTTATAGCTGTCTAAGTGTACATCTATACACATGACAGCTGCCCCAACACACCCAGCACTGCTATATCTCTATATGACAGCTGTCCCAGCACACTCAGCTCTGCTATATCTCTATATATGATAGCTGCCCCAGCACACCCAGCTCTGCTACATCTAATACACATGACAGCTGCACCAGCACACTCAGCTCTACTATATCTCTATATATGACAGCTGCCCCAGCACACTCAGCACTGCTACATCTATACACATGACAGCTGCCCAAACACACCCAGCACTGCTACATCTATACACATGACAGCTGCCCCAGCACACTCAGCTTTGCTATATCTCTATATATCTATCTACTGTATAGAAATACTTAGAGATATATAGATGTAGCAGAGCTGGGTGTGCTGGGGCAGCTGTCATATATAGAGATATAGTAGAGCTGAGTGTGCTGGTGCAGCTGTCATGTGTATTAGATGTAGCAGAGTTGGGTGTGCTGGGGAAGCTATCATATATAGAGCTATAGCAGAGCTGAGTGTGCTGGGACAGCTGTCATATAGAGATATAGCAGTGCTGGGTGTGTTGGGGCAGCTGGGTGTGTTGTGTATAGATGTAGACTTAGCCAGCTATAACAGTAGAAGTCTCATATTTTTTCAGTCAGTAGCAAGGCAGCTCTTATGGTTGTGTGGTTAGGTGCTTTGCCTCTGATACAGAAGGTTGTGGGTTCGAATCCCAGCAGAAACTTTTCTGAAATACAAGCACTGACTCCATATATAGACATACAGGGCAGGACACAGGAAGAGGCTGACATGGAGGTAAGTGTTTATTTTTATTTTTTTTAATACCCGACTGTTACTGCCATGGGGGGAGCGGGAGGCACTTGAAGGGGGGAGGGGGGTTGGCACCTGATGCTGGCACATGGGGGGGGAGGGGGGTTGGTGCCTGATACTGGCACATGGGGGGGGAGAGGCACCTGATACTGGCACATGGGGGGGGGAGAGGCACCTGATACTGGCACATGGGGGGGGAGAGGCACTTTATACTGGCACATTTTTTTTGGGGGGGATGGCACTATTATACTGGGACATGGGGGGGAGGAGAGAGGCACTTGATACTGGCACGTGGGAGGGGGGGGGGTTTGGCACTTGATATTGGCACATGGGTGGGTTTGGCACTATGATACTGGCACATGGGGGGGAGAGGAACTTGACACTGGCACTTTTTTGGGGGGGGAGATGGCACTATGATACTGGGACATGGGGGGGTTTGGCACTTGATACTTGCACATGGGTGGGTTTGGCAGTATGATACTGGCACATGGGGGGAGAGGCACTTGATACTGCCACTTTTTTTTTGGGGGGGGGGAGATGGCACTATGATACTGGGACATGGGGGGGAAGAGAGAGGCACTTGATACTGGCACATGAGGGGGTTTGGCACTATGATACTAGCACATGGGGGGTGGGAAGGAGAGAAGCACTTGATCCTGGCACATTGGGGGGATGGGAGATGGCACTATGATACTGGGACATGTGGGGGGGGGGAGAGGCAGTTGATACTGGCACATGATGGGGGGGCATCTATGGGGACACTTACTGGCACATTATTGGGGGGCATTATGGGGGACACTAGGCCGGCAGCCTCCTATCAGAGGCCGGACACTGAGGAGCATCTACTGGGGCACTATATATGGGGCATTTTATACTGGTACATTATGGGGGGCACTAGCAGGAAGGGGGGAGAGGAGCACTATGGGGGAATTTACTGGGGGCACTATATAGGGGTATTTTATACTAAGACATTATGGGGCACTATGGGGACATTAGCTCAACTGGGGGCATTACAAGGGGGTATTTTTGCACTGTCACATTATAAGGAGAATTATTTCTACTGGGGTGGCATTATGGTGGGCTTTATTACTCCCCCATGGTATGAGCTTCCTAGTAGCAGCACCAGCCTCTCCCTGCTCTGCTATCCCTCTGCCCCTTCTCCAAATCCTTATTATGAAATCTTTCTCATTAGGATAAAGCACAACATCAGCTCCACCGAGCCCCCGACCAAAGTGTTGGTGGTGTCCGAGATCCCCAAGGGCCAAGTCAAGTAACTGTAAGTTTTCATATGAAATATGTTTATGTTATACACATATAGCCTACACTGTGCCACACAATATACAGTATACCGCTACACTGTGCCAAAGGAGTAGGGTTTACACAGGAGGAGGGAGGTGCGAAGCGCGCTGGGGGGCCCTTACAAATATTTGCTGTGGGGCCCAGTCACTTCTAGTTACGCCCCTGGAGTCTGCCATGTCTCTAGCTGTTCGTATTGACAGGCGTCTTAGAGAGAGAGGAGAGACCACTCCTTCCTGTCATATTCAGTCCAAGGACAGTGGGGCGGTCTCATTCAGTGCGCAGGGGCCTCAGTCTCTCTCAATCACCTCTGAACAGGAGGCCATGCAGCTGGGTTTGCTTGCCTCTGATAGTAGAGGATTCAGCTCTCAGAGGAGGGTTTTTTTCTGTTGTGGGGGTATAAATCATGTGGCTAATGTTTGCCCCTCTAGGAGATTCAGGGAGTTTTCTGAGGGTAATAAAGAAACAAAAAGAAAAAACCCTCTAAAAACTTTCCATTTGCTACTATTGGCAAGGTTCATGCGGAAATTGAAGGTTTGCCGTTTGCTTGTAGTTCCTGTTTTCTCCTACCTGCCAGGGTGGCGCTAGATAGCAAGAACATTTTTTGTGAGATTTTTGTAGATAGTGGAGCAGCTGTCAATCTCATTGATGATCAATTTGCTATAACACATGGTTTCCAGGTATGCACTTTGGAAAAGGATATACCTGTTTTTGCTATCAATTCCGCTCCACTTTCTCAAAAATCGTTAAAGGGCATAGTTCACAATATCCGTTTGACTGTGGGTGATGCTCATGTTGAGGATATGTCATGTTTCGTCCTAAGCAGATTACCTACTCCTCTAGTGTTGGGGCTACCCTGGCTCACTAAACATAACCCCACCATTGATTTGCAAGCAAGGCAAATAAATGGTTGGAGTGACTTTTGCAGAGAGAATTGCCTCACGGCGTCTCTTTCAGAGGTTTCTACCAAGACTGTACCATCTTTTCTCTCTGAATTTTCGGATGTGTTTTCCGAGAGTGGTGTCCAGGAGCTGCCCCCTCACCGGGAGTATGATTACCCTATTAATCTCATCCCAGGCGCCAAGCTGCCAAAATCACGTTTATACAATCTCTCCCAACCTGAAAGAGTCGCTATGCGTACTTATATCTCTGAGAGCCTGAGAAAGGGACACATCCGACCCTCGAAATCACCTGTTGCCGCTGTTTTTTTTTTTTGTTAAGAAAAAAGATGGTTCTTTAAGACCTTGTCTGGATTTCAGGGAGCTGAACTGTATCACAATTCGTGACCCATATCCACTTCCTCTGATCCCGGACCTGTTTAACCAGATTGTTGGGGCTAAAGTTTTTTCTAAGTTGGATTTAAGAGGGGCATACAACCTAGTCAGGGTCAGGGAAGGGGACGAATGGAAGACGGCTTTCAATACCCCTGAGGGTCATTTCGAGAATTTGGTTATTCCCTTTGGTTTATTGAATGCTCCGGCCGTCTTCCAACACTTTGTGAACAGCATTTTTCATCATTTAATGGGGAAATTTGTACTGGTGTATCTAGATGACATTTAGATTTTTTCCCCTGATTTCAAAACTCATAGGGACCACCTACGTTAGGTCTTGCTCATTCTGCGGGAGAATAAATTGTACGCTAAACTGGAAAAATGTGTGTTTGCAGTTCCGGAGATTCAGTTTCTTGGTTTTCTTCTCTCCGCTTCTGGTTTTCGCATGGACCCTGAGAAGGTCCGCGCTGTGCTTGATTGTGAGCTTCCTGAGAATCAGAAGGCGCTGATGCGGTTTTTGGGTTTTTCCAATTATTACAGAAAGTTCATTTTGAATTATTTCTCTGTTGTTAAGCCACTCACTGATATGACTAAAAAGGGGGTAGATTTTTCCTCCTGGTTTGGAGGCAGAGGTTCCGGCAGCCCAGGCAGAGGCTCCTGATCTTTGTCCTCCTGGGAGGTTGTTTGTGCCTCTTGCTTTACGACACAAGGTTTTTAAGGAGCACCACGATACTGTCCTTGCTGGGCACCCGGGGAGTAGAGTCACAGTAGATCTCATTGCTTGGAGATTCTGGTGGCTGGCTCTTCGTAAGACGGTTGAGGGTTTTGTGGCAGCCTGCGAGACCCTCATTCACGGCCATCGGGTTCTCTCCTCCCGTTACCCATTCCTTCCCGTCCTTGGACGCATCTGTCCATGGACTTCATTACGGACCTACCTCGTTCCTCGGGGAAGACTGTGATTCTGGTGGTAGTCGACCGTTTTAGCAAAATGGCGCATTTCATTCAATTTCCTGGGTTACCCAATGCTAAGACGTTGGTGCAAGCGTTTGTTGATCACATTGTTAAATTGCATGGCATTCCTTCAGACATTGTTTCTGATAGGGGCACGCAATTTTTTTCCAGATTCTGGAAGGCCTTCTGTTCTCGCTTGGGGATTCAGTTGTCATTTTCTTTTGCTTTTCACCCGCAGTCGAATGGTCAGACCGAATGCGTCAATCAGAATCTGGAGACATATCTGCGCTGTTTTGTGGCGGAGAATCAGGAGGATTGGTGTTCTTTTTTGTCCCTTGCAGAGTTTGCTTTAAATAACCGTCGCCAGGAATCCTCTGATAAGTCACAATTAGAGTTGAGCGAACACCTGGATGTTCGGGTTTGAGAAGTTCGGCCGAACTTCACGGAAATGTTCGGGTTCGGGATCCGAACCCGAACCGAACTTCGTCCCGAACCCGAACCCCATTGAAGTCAATGGGGACCCGAACTTTTGGGCACTAAAAAGGCTGTAAAACAGCCCAGGAAAGAGCTAGAGGGCTGCAAAAGGCAGCAACATGTAGGTAAATCCCCTGCAAACAAATGTGGATAGGGAAATTAATTAAAATAAAAATAAAAAAAATAAAAATGACCCAATATCAATTGGACAGAGGTCCCATAGCAGAGAATCTGGCTTCACGTCAGCAGAGAATCAGTCTCTTCATGCCATAGCAAAGAATCTGGCTTCATGTCAGCACAGAATCAGTCTCTTCATGCCATAGCAGAGAATCTGGCTTCATGTCAGCACAGAATCAGTCTTCATGTCATAGCAGAGAATCAGGCTTCACGTCACCCACCACTGGAACAGGCCACTGTCACACATTTAGGCCCCGGCACCCAGACAGAGGAGAGCGGTCCCGTAACAGAGAATCTGGCCTTATGTCAGCGCAGAATCTGTCTTCATGTCATAGCAGAGAATCAGGCTTCACGTCACCCACCACTGGAACAGGCCACTGTCACACATTTAGGCCCCGGCACCCAGACAGAGGAGAGAGGTCCTGTAACAGAGAATCTGGCCTTATGTCAGCACAGAATCTGTCTTCATGTCATAGCAGAGAATCAGGCATCACGTCACCCACCACTGGAACAGGCCACTGTCACACATTTAGGCCCAGGCACCCAGGCAGAGGAGAGAGGTCCCGTAACAGAGAATCTGGCCTTATGTCAGCGCAGAATCAGTCTTCATGTCATAGCAGAGAATCAGGCTTCACGTCACCCACCACTGGAACAGGCCACTGTCACACATTTAGGCCCAGGCACCCAGGCAGAGGAGAGAGGTCCCGTAACAGAGAATCTGGCCTTATGTCAGCACAGAATCTGTCTTCATGTCATAGCAGAGAATCAGGCATCACGTCACCCACCACTGGAACAGGCCACTGTCACACATTTAGGCCCAGGCACCCAGGCAGAGGAGAGAGGTCCCGTAAAAGAGAATCTGGCATTATGTCAGCGCAGAATCAGTCTTCATGTCATAGCAGAGAATCAGGCTTCACGTCACCCACCACTGGAACAGGCCACTGTCACATATTTAGGCCCAGGCACCGAGGCAGAGGAGAGAGGTCGCGTAACAGAGAATCTGGCTTCATGTCAGCACAGAATAAGTCTTCATGTCATAGCAGAGAATCAGGCATCACGTCACCCACCACTGGAACAGGCCACTGTCACACATTTAGGCCCAGGTACCCAGGCAGAGGAGAGAGGTCCCGTAACAGAGAATCTGGCCTTATGTCAGCGCAGAATCAGTCTTCATGTCATAGCAGAGAATCAGGCTTCACGTCACCCACCACTGGAACAGGCCACTGTCACACATTTAGGCCCAGGCACCCAGGCAGAGGAGAGAGGTCCCGTAACAGAGAATCTGGCCTTATGTCAGCACAGAATCAGTCTTCATGTCATAGCAGAGAATCAGGCATCACGTCACCCACCACTGGAACAGGCCACTGTCACACATTTAGGCCCAGGCACCCAGGCAGAGGAGAGAGGTCCCGTAACAGAGAATCTGGCCTTATGTCAGCGCAGAATCAGTCTTCATGTCATAGCAGAGAATCAGGCACGTCACCCACCACTGGAACAGGCCACTGTCACACATTTAGGCCCCGGCACCCAGACAGAGGAGAGCGGTCCCGTAACAGAGAATCTGGCCTTATGTCAGCACAGAATCTGTCTTCATGTCATAGCAGAGAATCAGGCTTCACGTCTCCCACCACTGGAACAGGCCACTGTCACACATTTAGGCCCCGGCACCCAGACAGAGGAGAGAGGTCCTGTAACAGAGAATCTGGCCTTATGTCAGCACAGAATCTGTCTTCATGTCATAGCAGAGAATCAGGCATCACGTCACCCACCACTGGAACAGGCCACTGTCACACATTTAGGCCCCGGCACCCAGACAGAGGAGAGAGGTCCTGTAACAGAGAATCTGGCCTTATGTCAGCACAGAATCTGTCTTCATGTCATAGCAGAGAATCAGGCATCACGTCACCCACCACTGGAACAGGCCACTGTCACACATTTAGGCCCAGGCACCCAGGCAGAGGAGAGATGTCCCGTAACAGAGAATCTGGCCTTATGTCAGCGCAGAATCAGTCTTCATGTCATAGCAGAGAATCAGGCTTCACGTCACCCACCACTGGAACAGGCCACTGTCACACATTTAGGCCCAGGCACCCAGGCAGAGGAGAGAGGTCCCGTAACAGAGAATCTGGCCTCATGTCAGCACAGAATCTGTCTTCATGTCATAGCAGAGAATCAGGCATCACGTCACCCACCACTGGAACAGGCCACTGTCACACATTTAGGCCCAGGCACCCAGGCAGAGGAGAGAGGTCCCGTAACAGAGAATCTGGCCTTATGTCAGCGCAGAATCAGTCTTCATGTCATAGCAGAGAATCAGGCTTCACGTCACCCACCACTGGAACAGGCCACTGTCACATATTTAGGCCCAGGCACCCAGGCAGAGGAGAGAGGTCCCGTAACAGAGAATCTGGCTTCATGTCAGCACAGAATAAGTCTTCATGTCATAGCAGAGAATCAGGCATCACGTCACCCACCACTGGAACAGGCCACTGTCACACATTTAGGCCCAGGCACCCAGGCAGAGGAGAGAGGTCCCGTAACAGAGAATCTGGCCTTATGTCAGCGCAGAATCAGTCTTCATGTCATAGCAGAGAATCAGGCTTCACGTCACCCACCACTGGAACAGGCCACTGTCACACATTTAGGCCCAGGCACCCAGGCAGAGGAGAGAGGTCCCGTAACAGAGAATCTGGCCTTATGTCAGCACAGAATCTGTCTTCATGTCATAGCAGAGAATCAGGCATCACGTCACCCACCACTGGAACAGGCCCCTGTCACACATTTAGGCCCAGGCACCCAGGCAGAGGAGAGAGGTCCCGTAACAGAGAATCTGGCCTTATGTCAGCGCAGAATCAGTCTTCATGTCATAGCAGAGAATCAGGCATCTCGTCACCCACCACTGGAACAGGCCACTGTCACACATTTAGGCCCCGGCACCCAGACAGAGGAGAGAGGTCCTGTAACAGAGAATCTGGCCTTATGTCAGCACAGAATCTGTCTTCATGTCATAGCAGAGAATCAGGCATCACGTCACTCCACCACTGGAACAGGCCACTGTCACACATTTAGGCCCAGGCACCCAGGCAGAGGAGAGAGGTCCCGTAACAGAGAATCTGGCCTTATGTCAGCGCAGAATCAGTCTTCATGTCATAGCAGAGAATCAGGCTTCACGTCACCCACCACTGGAACAGGCCACTGTCACACATTTAGGCCCGGGCACCCAGACAGAGGAGAGCGGTCCCGTAACAGAGAATCTGGCCTTATGTCAGCGCAGAATCTGTCTTCATGTCATAGTGTAGTGTACGGGGACTGTAATGCCCGTCACTACAAAAGGGTCACTTGGTGTGCTGTCGTCCCCCCTTACTTATGGGGAAGTTGGTATATGTCATCTTTATAAAATGTCATGTAATGTAATGCTATGTATTTCCCTGTTACTGTGAAACTTGCATGTACATTCCTGCTAGGGGTGTCATTCCAGCTTCTGGTCATTAGAGGGAGCTAGGGAGCCCTAGTTTATATAAGGCCCAGTCAAGGAAGGAAAAGTCAGTCTAGTCTAGAGTCTTAAGTGGGAGTCTACAGCTGCAGCCTGCAGTCTGAAGTTGGAGTTTAGACTATGTCAGAGACAAGTCCAGGCTTGAAGCCTGCGGACCAGGAGAGGGTATTGCAGTCCCTGTAACCGGGTTCCAGATCCAAGGAGAAGGTTCCCCTCCTGAATGTATATATGCAGAAGCAGGAAGACCACTGTGAAACAGCCTGGGAGTTCAGAAGTTTCTAGAGCCTGGGGAAGCTGAGAGGGACAGAGGCAAGCCAAGGAAAGCAAGAGGTACTCAAGACAACAGAGGAGGTACTTTATCAAGATAAAACCAAGGATATACGCCAGAGCTAGGGCATTGGACCTTGGAGAGGAGTTTCTATGTTCCAGGATCAGTCAGGAATAGAGTGCTAGCTGCCTGTACTGCAAGTCCTGAGTTAAACACTCTGAAGTCACCTTGCTGTAACTGTATTGCCTGCATCAACTGTATTGAGAAATCGACTGTATGCAAAGGAACTGCGTTTCCGTTAATGTCCCTATATTCATGATAACTACTAAAGTTGGAGTTCTGCTTTAACCTCACGTGTTCCTCAGTTATTCCTGCTATCAGCAAACGGCGTGCCACCGTTTAATTGGCACTGGCGTCACGAACATTTCCTATCATCCCCTACCCTTGCAGAGAGTCAGCCGTCTCAGGTTAGTGTCTATTGCACTACAACACCCAGGAACATTTCTAAACACAACTTGAGTACGCTGCACCTTCTCTTTTGGCGTCACGAACAGGATACGCACGCTTTATCGTGCAAGAAGCGTGAACTTTGTGCCTTATACAGTTGCCCTGTGACCAAAGTGACAAATTGCCTGTTTTATTAAAGTGGACTTTGTGGACTGAAAATCATCCCAAAAGTGTTCCTAAAACCTCCAAAAAGCGCTGTGCAGTGTTGCGCTATCAAGAGGAAGAAAATCGCCGCATTGGAGTGTGGTTTTATGGACTTTTCATCATCCTGCTTGCTGTCAGTGAATAGACAGCGTTTCTACCCAAAGATGGCCGCTGAGGCTACTGAAATAGCGGCTGCGTCATCTTCATCCCGAAAAGGCGGGAAAAATTGGCGCCTTTCTGATGTAAAAGCGGGAAGGAGTTCAAGGTCAGGCGCCACTGCTTATCTGGACATTTGCATGTCGGCCAGCATGGACTCCGCCTTCCATATACTGGAATACCTGGGGGGCGGCCTCCCAGCACAAGGGGAGGATCTGGCTGAACTTATTGGCGCCACCTGTCGCTCTCCAGAGAAGGATCGAGCATGTTGGAGAGTGAGCACAGCTTTGCTGCAACGTCCGCGCCTGAGATACCAAAGATGAATAATGAAGGTGTAGAGCCTGAGGACGCTCCACCGGCCTACTCTCCGGGACCGGAGAAACCCGCCTGCCCGCCACGGGAGAAAGAACCAGAGCCCTGCTATGGCTCTTGGAGAGACTTCTTTCAGCCCTCTTTCAAGTGGTCTTCGTTAATGGCAGAGATCCGGGAGGCCGCTATAAAGCGGAATACAAAGACTAAGATCTATTATGAGGAATTGACCAAGTCTATCCATGAACGACACACCAACACTCAACCCCGCCTGGAAAGGAGAAAGGGGTTGGTGGTGTCCTTTGACAAAGCCCGTGGCTACGGGTTCATCCAAGACTACCTAACTGGCAGAGACTTATATGTTAACAGAAGATCTGTCAAAAGAGACTACCTCCCTGCGCATCTACATAATCTCCGCGAGGGAGAGGAAGTGGAGTTCACCCCTGCCGAGAGCCTGAGAGGCCCGTATGCAACTGCCGTGACCCGTCCCAAGCGAGGACCTGAGGACTGGGAGGCAGAAGAAGAAGAAGACTACTCTGGCTGCGAGCGGGAACCGGAACGCTCTCCAGAGCCGGCCCATCACGCCTTCCAGGAGCGGAGCTCCTTCATTGGGCCTAACGTCTTCTGGCAGCCAACCGTGTTGGAAAAATGGGTGAGCCCCTATCCTTCCCCCGAGCTGCCCCGTCGGGAGAAGACCATACAAGATATGGAAAACTTAAAAGGACTTCGCAATACCTTTGAGAACATCCGGAGGGGTCGGAGACCCGATGCACCACCAGAACCTGCAGAGGCCGAGTCCGCGCCATCGTTGACTGTACCTGCGCCGGCGGCGCCAGCAGATGACAGCGACTCCGACACAGAGAGCATCGGTGAGCAGATTGTCCGGCTGGAGGAGAAGTTGTGGGAGCTGCGCAAGATCGCGACCGCCAGGATCCGGACGCCGCCAAAGAAGGACGAGGTAAGGGTGCCTGTCACCACCCGTAAACCACCGTCTGCTAATGTTGCTCCGTCAAGGCCCCAAGGAAGACCCGTTATTCCTGTGAGTGGCTGCACCGAGCCCACCGGACCGCTTGCGGCGGCGGTACCAACTGCCTTACATCCCACAATTATCATGCCGGGACCGGTACGGTCCACCCATGGGTTTACCCCTAGGCCCATGGGGCCAATACCTATTAGGGGCCCCTTTACCTTGCAGCTGCCCCCTAACACCGTTATGTGGGCCCATCCTCCTGTAGAGGACTACTACAGGCCGTATTTGCCAGCAGGGCCAAGTGATTGACATGCCACTGTGAATCAGCCTGCTAGGCCTTTGATTTATTTCACCAAAGAATGATGTTATTAACCCTTCCAGGACAGGAGTCCTATTTTTCCCTGGTCCTTTGTTGCTGCTGCCAGTTCATCCACGGCTCAGTGGTAGGTGTTAACCACTGAAATTACAAGGTCAACAAAGCCAAGTTTGTTTCCAGGATCTCCTGCCTGCTTTTGCTACCCCACGCCAAGGTGTGCCTGTTCCTTAGTTGCACCTTTTACCCTTAACCCCCTTTTCAGGTTGATCAGGGGTATTACAGCACTTGTTTTATATTGTGCCACTTGATACTAAGGAACCGTGCCCGGAGACAGACTCAAAAGAACCTGAGCCTCTGAGATTTTTGCTCTTTTAAAAGGAAATGTGCAAAGAGATGGACTCCACCGTACGAGAGCCTCTGTGATTTAATAGGAAAATAACCTGGGTACGGACTCATGTTTGTTCTTTGAGCCTCCAAGAACTTTTATACTGTTTTATCTATTTTACTGTTCTATTATGGACTTATTCATTGTCATGGACTATCCTGGTTATAATGTTACGCTGTGCCAGGTCAGCGCCCCAGTTCCATTCATTATCCTGAGAAGAAGAGAACGACGCCCCTTGTCACTACCCTGCACCTTTATCAATTGGACCTGATATGAATGTAAATGCAGATGAATTACATATATGTATGCCTGCATGTGTCTTTTCTGTTTCAGGTACAGATTCCAGTTGGGCGAGCCCTGATGGAGTACGAGGTCGTACTCAGCTTAAAGCAGTGGGGTATGTAGTGTACGGGGACTGTAATGCCCGTCACTACAAAAGGGTCACTTGGTGTGCTGTCGTCCCCCCTTACTTATGGGGAAGTTGGTATATGTCATCTTTATAAAATGTCATGTAATGTAATGCTATGTATTTCCCTGTTACTGTGAAACTTGCATGTACAGGCCTGCTAGGGGTGTCATTCCAGCTTCTGGTCATTAGAGGGAGCTAGGGAGCCCTAGTTTATATAAGGCCCAGTCAAGGAAGGAAAAGTCAGTCTAGTCTAGAGTCTTAAGTGGGAGTCTACAGCTGCAGCCTGCAGTCTGAAGTTGGAGTTTAGACTATGTCAGAGACAAGTCCAGGCTTGAAGCCTGCGGACCAGGAGAGGGTATTGCAGTCCCTGTAACCGGGTTCCAGATCCAAGGAGAAGGTTCCCCTCCTGAATGTATATATGCAGAAGCAGGAAGACCACTGTGAAACAGCCTGGGAGTTCAGAAGTTTCTAGAGCCTGGGGAAGCTGAGAGGGACAGAGGCAAGCCAAGGAAAGCAAGAGGTACTCAAGACAACAGAGGAGGTACTTTATCAAGATAAAACCAAGGATATACGCCAGAGCTAGGGCATTGGACCTTGGAGAGGAGTTTCTATGTTCCAGGATCAGTCAGGAATAGAGTGCAAGCTGCCTGTACTGCAAGTCCTGAGTTAAACACTCTGAAGTCACCTTGCTGTAACTGTATTGCCTGCATCAACTGTATTGAGAAATCGACTGTATGCAAAGGAACTGCGTTTCCGTTAATGTCCCTATATTCATGATAACTACTAAAGTTGGAGTTCTGCTTTAACCTCACGTGTTCCTCAGTTATTCCTGCTATCAGCAAACGGCGTGCCACCGTTTAATTGGCACTGGCGTCACGAACATTTCCTATCATCCCCTACCCTTGCAGAGAGTCAGCCGTCTCAGGTTAGTGTCTATTGCACTACAACACCCAGGAACATTTCTAAACACAACTTGAGTACGCTGCAATAGCAGAGAATCAGGCTTCACGTCACCCACCACTGGAACAGGCCACTGTCACATATTTAGGCCCAGGCACCCAGGCAGAGGAGAGAGGTCGCGTAACAGAGAATCTGGCTTTATATCAGCACAGAATAAGTCTTCATGTCATAGCAGAGAATCAGGCATCACGTCACCCACCACTGGAACAGGCCACTGTCACACATTTAGGCCCAGGCACCCAGGCAGAGGAGAGAGGTCCCGTAACAGAGAATCTGGCCTTATGTCAGCGCAGAATCAGTCTTCATGTCATAGCAGAGAATCAGGCTTCACGTCACCCACCACTGGAACAGGCCACTGTCACACATTTAGGCCCCGGCACCCAGACAGAGGAGAGGTTCATTCAACTTTGGGTTGCCCCGCAATATAATGGTAAAATGAAATTAAAAATAGTATTGAATGAGGAAGTGCCCTGGAGTACAATAATATATTGTTAAGGGGAGGTAGTTAATATCTAATCTGCACAAGGGATGGACAGGTCCTGTGGGATCCATGCCTGGTTCATTTTTATGAACGTCAGCTTGTCCACATTGGCTGTAGACAGGCGGCTGCGTTTGTCTGTAATGACGCCCCCTGCCGTGCTGAATACACGTTCAGACAAAACGCTGGCCGCCGGGCAGGCCAGCACCTCCAAGGCATAAAAGGCTACCTCTGGCCACGTGGACAATTTGGAGACCCAGAAGTTGAATGGGGCCGAACCATCAGTCAGTACGTCGAGGGGTGTGCACAGGTACTGTTCCACCATGTTAGTGAAATGTTGCCTCCTGCTAACACGTTCCGTATCAGGTGGTGGTGCACTGAGCTGTGGCGTGTTGACAAAACTTTTCCACATCTCTGCCATGCTAACCCTGCCCTCAGAGGAGCTGGGCGTGACACAGCTGCGTTGGCGACCTCTTGCTCCTCCTCTGCCTTCGCCTTGGGCTTCCACTGGTTCCCCTGTGACATTTGGGAATGCTCTCAGTAGCGCGTCTACCAACGTGCGCTTGTACACGCGCATCTTCCTATCACGCTCCAGTGTAGGAAGTAAGGTGGGCACATTGTCTTTGTACCGGGGATCCAGCAGGGTGGCAACCCAGTAGTCCGCACACGTTAAAATGTGGGCAACTCTGCTGTCGTTGCGCAGGCACTGCAGCATGTAGTCGCTCATGTGTGCCAGGCTGCCCAGAGGTAAGGACAAGCTGTCCTCTGTGGGAGGCGTATCGTCATCGTCCTGTGTTTCCCCCCAGCCACGCACCAGTGATGGGCCCGAGCTGCTTTGGGTGCCACCCCGCTGTGAACATGCTTCATCCTCATCCTCCTCCACCTCCTCCTCGTCCTCCAGTAGTGGGCCCTGTCTGGCCACATTTGTACCTGGCCTCTGGTGTTGCAAAAAACCTCCCTCTGAGTCACTTCGAAGAGACTGGCCTGAAAGTGCTAAAAATGACCCCTCTTCCTCCTCTTCCTCCTGGGCCACCTCCTCTTCCATCATCGCCCTAAGTGTTTTCTCAAGGAGACATAGAAGTGGTATTGTAACGCTGATAACGGCGTCATCGCCACTGGCCATGTTGGTGGAGTACTCGAAACAGCGCAACAGGGCACACAGGTCTCGCATGGAGGCCCAGTCATTGGTGGTGAGGTGTGTCTGATCCACAGTGCGACTGACCCGTGCGTGCTTCAGCTGAAACTCCACTATGGCCTGCTGCTGCTCGCACAGTCTGTCCAGCATATGCAAGGTGGAGTTCCACCTGGTGGGTACGTCGCATATGAGGCGGTGAGCGGGAAGGCGGAAGTTATGCTGTAGCGCAGACAGGCGAGCAGCGGCAGGGTGTGAACGCTGGAAGCGCGAACAGACGGCCCGCACTTTATGCAGCAGCTCTGACGTGTTGGGGTAGTTGCGAATGAACTTCTGCACCACCAAATTCAGCACATGCGCCAGGCAAGGGATGTGCGTCAAACCGGCTAGTCCCAGAGCTGCAACGAGATTTCGCCCATTATCGCACACCACCAGGCCGGGCTTGAGGCTCACCGGCAGCAACCACTCGTCGGTCTGTTGTTCTATACCCCGCCACAACTCCTGTGCGGTGTGGGGCCTGTCCCCCAAACATATGAGTTTCAGAATGGCCTGCTGACGTTTACCCCGTGCTGTGCTGAAGTTGGTGGTGAAGGTGTGTGGCTGACTGGATGAGCAGGTGGAAGAAGAGGAGGAAGAAGCTGAGTAGGAGGAGGAGGAGACAGGAGGCAAAGAATGTTGCCCTGCGATCCTTGGCGGCGGAAGGACGTGCGCCAAACAGCTCTCCGCCTGGGGCCCAGCCGCCACTACATTTACCCAGTGTGCAGTTAGGGAGATATAGCGTCCCTGGCCATGCTTACTGGTCCACGTATCTGTGGTTAGGTGGACCTTGCCACAGATGGCGTTGCGCAGTGCACACTTGATTTTATCGGACACTTGTTTGTGCAGGGAAGGCACGGCTCTCTTGGAGAAGTAGTGGCGGCTGGGAACAACATACTGTGGGACAGCAAGTGACATGAGCTGTTTGAAGCTGTGTGTGTCCACCAGCCTAAATGACAGCATTTCATTGGCCAGTAGTTTAGAAATGCTGGCATTGAGGGCCAGGGATCGAGGGTGGCTAGGTGGGAATTTACGCTTTCTCTCAAATGTTTGTGAGATGGAGAGCTGAACGCTGCCGTGTGACATGGTTGAGATGCTTGGTGACGCAGGTGGTGGTGTTGGTGGTACATCCCATGTTTGCTGGGCGGCAGGTGCCAACGTTCCTCCAGAGGCAGAGGAAGAGGCCGAGGCGGCGGCAGCAGCAGCAGAAGAGGCCGAGGCGGCGGCAGCAGAAGAGGCAGCAGGGGGAGCCTGAGTGACTTCCTTGTTTTTAAGGTGTTTACTCCACTGCAGTTCATGCTTTGCATGCAGGTGCCTGGTCATGCAGGTTGTGCTAAGGTTCAGAACGTTAATGCCTCGCTTCAGGCTCTGATGTCACAGCGTGCAAACCACTCGGGTCTTGTTGTCAGCACATTGTTTGAAGAAGTGCCATGCCAGGGAACTCCTTGAAGCTGCCTTTGGGGTGCTCGGTCCCAGATGGCGGCGGTCAGTAGCAGGCGGAGTCTCTTGGCGGCGGGTGTTCTGATTTTGCCTACTGCTCCCTCTTTTGCTACGCTGTTGGCTCGGTCTCACCACTGCCTCTCCCTCCGAACTCTGAAAGTCAGTGGCACGACCTTCATTCCATGTGGGGTCTAGGACCTCATCGTCCCCTGCATCGTCTTCCACCCAGTCTTGACCCCTGACCTCCTGTTCAGTCTGCACACTGCAGAAAGACGCAGCAGTTGGTACCTGTGTTTCGTCATCATCAGAGACGTGCTGAGGTGGTATTCCCATGTCCTCATCATCAGGAAACATAAGTGGTTGTGCGTTAGTGCATTCTATATCTTCCACCCCTGGTGAAGAGCTAGGTGGATGCCCTTGGGAAACCCTGGCAGCAGAGTCTTCAAACAGCATAAGAGACTGCTGCATAACTTGAGGCTCAGACAGTTTCCCTGATATGCATGGGGGTGATGTGACAGACTGATGGGCTTGGTTTTCATGCGCCATCTGTGCGCTTTCTGCAGAAGACTGGGTGGGAGATAATGTGAACGTGCTGGATGCACTGTCGGCCACCCAATTGACTAATGCCTGTACCTGCTCAGGCCTTACCATCCTTAGAACGGCATTGGGCCCCACCAAATATCCCTGTAAATTCTGGCGGCTACTGGGACCTGAGGTAGTTGGTACACTAGGACGTGTGGCTGTGGCAGAACGGCCACGTCCTCTCCCAGCACCAGAGGGTCCACTAACACCACCACGACCATGTCCACGTCCGCGTCCGCGTCCCTTATTAGATGTTTTCCTCATTGTTCCCGTTCACCACAATTTTGAGAATGGCAAATTTGGGAATAGTTTTTCAACCCAGAAGAAAAAATGTGCTTTTACGGTCACTACAAATAACTTGACCAGCTAAAAGAGTACAGATTTGCTTGAATAGAAATGTGAGACCTGTTTTTTTTTTTGCACTGTGTGACAGGTTAAGGTTTAATCACAGAATCAGACTTCTATCTGCACGGTAGCGTGTGTCTTAGGTTTTTCTGAATGACACTATCAGTACCTTCAATGTAAGATATCCTTTTTGGGATAGATTTCAAGTAGGCCTCAAATACCAGAAACTAGTTATTTTGAGAATGGCAAATTTGGGAATAGTTTTTCAACCCAGAAAAAAAAAAGGGCTTTTACGGTCGCTACAAATAACTTGACCAGCTAAAACAGTACAGATTTGCTTGAATAGAAATGTGAGACCTGTTTTTTTTTGCACTGTGTGACAGGTTAAGGTTTAATCTCAGAATCAGACTTCTATCTGCACGGTAGCGTGTGTCTTAGGTTTTTCTGAATGACACTATCAGTACCTTCAATGTAAGATATCCTTTTTGGGATAGATTTCAAGTAGGCCTCAAATACCAGAAACTAGTTATTTTGAGAATGGCAAATTTGGGAATAGTTTTTCAACCCAGAAAAAAAAGTGTGCTTTTACGGTCACTACAAATAACTTGACCAGCTAAAACAGTACAGATTTGCTTGAATAGAAATGTGAGACCTGTTTTTTTTTGCACTGTGTGACAGGTTAAGGTTTAATCTCAGAATCAGACTTCTATCTGCACGGTAGCGTGTGTCTTAGGTTTTTCTGAATGACACTATCAGTACCTTCAATGTAAGATATCCTTTTTGGGATAGATTTCAAGTAGGCCTCAAATACCAGAAACTAGTTATTTAGAGAATGACAAATTTGGGAATAGTTTTTCAACCCAGAAAAAAAAGTGTGCTTTTACGGTCACTACAAATAACTTGACCAGCTAAAACAGTACAGATTTGCTTGAATAGAAATGTGAGACCTGTTTTTTTTTTGCACTGTGTGACAGGTTAAGGTTTAATCTCAGAATCAGACTTCTATCTGCATGGTAGCGTGTGTCTTAGGTTTTTCTGAATGACACTATCAGTACCTTCAATGTAAGATATCCTTTTTGGGATAGATTTCAAGTAGGCCTCAAATACCAGAAACTAGTTATTTTGAGAATGGCAAATTTGGGAATAGTTTTTCAACCCAGAAAAAAAAAGTGCTTTTACGGTCGCTACAAATAACTTGACCAACTAAAACAGTACAGATTTGCTTGAATAGAAATGTGAGACCTGTTTTTTTTTTGCACTGTGTGACAGGTTAAGGTTTAATCACAGAATCAGACTTCTATCTGCACGGTAGCGTGTGTCTTAGGTTTTTCTGAATGACACTATCAGTACCTTCAATGTAAGATATCCTTTTTGGGATAGATTTCAAGTAGGCCTCAAATACCAGAAACTAGTTATTTTGAGAATGGCAAATTTGGGAATAGTTTTTCAACCCAGAAAAAAAAGTGTGCTTTTACGGTCACTACAAATAACTTGACCAGCTAAAACAGTACAGATTTGCTTGAACAGAAATGTGAGACCTGTTTTTTTTTGCACTGTGTGACAGGTTAAGGTTTAATCTCAGAATCAGACTTCTATCTGCACGGTAGCATGTGTCTTAGGTTTTTCTGAATGACACTATCAGTACCTTCAATGTAAGATATCCTTTTTGGGATAGATTTCAAGTAGGCCTCAAATACCAGAAACTAGTTATTTTGAGAATGGCAAATTTGGGAATAGTTTTTCAACCCAGAAAAAAAAAAAGGGCTTTTACGGTCGCTACAAATAACTTGACCAGCTAAAACAGTACAGATTTGCTTGAATAGAAATGTGAGACCTGTTTTTTTTTGCACTGTGTGACAGGTTAAGGTTTAATCTCAGAATCAGACTTCTATCTGCACGGTAGCGTGTGTCTTAGGTTTTTCTGAATGACACTATCAGTACCTTCAATGTAAGATATCCTTTTTGGGATAGATTTCAAGTAGGCCTCATATACCAGAAACTAGTTATTTTGAGAATGGCAAATTTGGGAATAGTTTTTCAACCCAGAACAAAAAGTGTGCTTTTACGGTCACTACAAATAACTTGACCAGCTAAAACAGTACAGATTTGGTTGAATAGAAATGTCAGGTCTATTTTTTAGGCGCTGGGTGACAGGCTCAACTTGCCCCTGATGTATTATATGGCCAAAAAATAACCACACTGTTGATGGTTAAATGCACTTGGGTGACACAGGCTCAGCCTGCACCAGATGTAGTATATGGCCAAAAAATAATCAGACTGTTGATGGTTAAATGCACTTCGGTGACACAGGCTCAGCCTGCAGCTGATGTAGTATATGGCCAAAAAATAACCAGACTGTTGATGGTTAAATGCACTTCGGTGACACAGGCTCAGCCTGCAGCTGATGTAGGATATAGCACAAAATAACCACACTATTGATGGTTAAATACACTTGGTGATAGCTTGTGCTGGCGTACCACAAGTCACAAAATGGCCGCCGATCACCCCAGAAAAAAAGTGATCTAAAAACGCTCTGGGCAGCCTCAAAAAAGTGAGCAAGTCAATACTAGCACTTCAATGATCCACAGCTGCAGATCGATCACAGAATGGAGTCTTTTGGAGGAGTTAATCACTGCCTAATCTCGCCCTAACGTCGCAGCTGCAACCTCTCCCTATGCTTCAATCAGCAGAGTGACATGCAGCGCAACGTGACCCAAGCTTATATAGAGGCTGGGTCACATGCTGCACTGGCCAATCACAGCCATGCCAATAGTAGGCAAGGCTGTGATGGCCTCTTGGGGCAAGTAGTATGACGCTTGTTGATTGGCTGCTTTGCAGCCTTTCAAAAAGCGCCAAGAAAGCGCCGAACACCGAACCCGAACAAGGACTTTTACGAAAATGTTCGGGTTCTGGTCCGTGTCACGAAAATACAGTTCGGGTTCGCTCATCCCTAGTCACAATTGTTTGGTGCATATGGGTTTCATCCACAGTTTGGGACATTCTCTGGAGAGGGGTCTTCTGGTTTACCTGATGAGAATAGATTTTCCTCGTCTTTGTCATTTATTTGGCAAAAGATTCAGGGTAATCTGAATAGGATGAGTGAGAGATATAAGCGTGTGGCGGATAAGAGACGTGTGCCTGGTCCGGACCTGAATGTGGGTGATCTGGTGTGGTTGTCTACAAAGAATATCAAACTGAAGGTTCCCTCCTGGAAGTTGGGTCCTAAGTTTATTGGGCCTTACAAGATCTTGTCCGTCATCAATCCCGTTGCCTTCCGTCTTGATCTTCCTCAGACTTGGAAGATCCATAATGTTTTTCATAGGTCCCTATTAAAACCTTATGTCCAACCCACTGTACCCTCCTCTTTGCCTTCTCCTCCGATTTTTGTTGATGGTAATCTTGAATTCCAGGTCTCTAGGATTGTGGATTCTCGCATTATCCGCGGTTCTCTCTAATACCTTGCTCATTGGGAGGGTTATGGTCCTGAGGAGAGGATGTGGGTCCCAGTGGCGGACATTAAGGCCACTCGTCTCATCAAGGCTTTCCATAGGTCTCATCCTGAGAAGGTGGGTTGTGAGTGTCCGGAGTCCACCCATAGAGGGAGGGGTACTGTCACCGCCACGTCTGTGAGAAGGCCTGACAGACGTCCTTTTCTACCTCTTTCATTATGTTCTTTGTTTTGGTTTCACTTTGTCATCTCATTTCCTTCTCCCAGGTGTCACCTATTTAGACTAATCCTCTTTCCTTTATATTCCCTCCCATACTGCCTCACTTTGCGGTTTATACTACTTCCTGGATTGAAGTGTTCCCTGCTGGAGACTTCTGTTCCTGCTTGTTCAGATAAGTCCTTTCATGTATTGTGTTTTCTTGCTGGCTTGATTCTAGGTGACCCTGACTCCCTCCGTATTAAGGGAGCCGGTGGTCGTGTCCCCTCACTATTATAGGGTTTTCAGGTGTCACACAGTCTAGGTACGAGGGCATGCAATCGTCTACCTCTGAGACCCTTGTATGTGCTTAGCAGTCAGGGTGAGCTCTTAGGGTTTTATAGGGGTCACCTTTATGCTCCTTAGTTTGGGATCAAGCCAGTCGGATGTTTATCCATAACTTCCTTCTATCTGCAACATCATCCGTGACAGGGTAATGAGTAATGAGTATTTGACGTTTTTAACCTATTCCGACCCTGCTTTTAAATATAATGATTCTTCTGGAACACCCAATTATCAAGCACAAGAACCAGATCTAATTTTAATAATTGTTGCAACACCTCCCCTCTATGCAGATCAGGGACATAGCTGGGAGTGGGGCTACTGCTGCAAGCCCCGGAGGAGTGGGAGTGGAGGATGTGAGTGGTAGTGGCTCTGGCTTCAATAATTATTTGCTGTGGCAATCCTCACACCGATGCTCCCTAGGCCCAGGCCAGTGATAGGAGGGTGCACCCTTTTTTCCCTCGGGGTACACCCTGATGTTGGGGCTCCTGCCTGATGGTAGTTGGGCTGTCTTGGTGTTATAAATGCGGTATGAGTGCAAGGCAGAAGATGTAGGTGCAGTGCCAGGCGAATGGTGCTGGAGCCAATAACCAGGTCCCTTTTCTAAAGTGCAGAAAGGGAGTTGTAGTACATCCAACAGTATTAAAAAACACACTTCTAAACAATTCTCAGTGAAAATCTTCACAGACAGCAATGTATGGATATTGGCCAGGATGATGCTTGTAGTACTCTTTCCTCTATATCACCAAAGTCTCTTTCTGCAGAATCTAAGGCTGTCAATAATGTACTTGCAAGCTTGTAATTCCCAGTGGAAGGGTACAAGATTTAAATACAATGGGCCAGACCATGTCCAAGTGTGAAGAGTTTTTTAGCAATGCCCCTCTGACTACAGTAATGCCAAGCAGATTCCGGACCCTCTTGGTTCTTTCGTTTCTCTCTCTTCTTGGAGCACTGTACCGTAGAGATAGCTTTCTCTCTGTACATTTTTCAGACAAAATAATTCTCTGGGATGTAAGCCTAGTGCATTGAGGAGAGAGCACATGTAGCTTCCTCTCACTTCCTTAACTAACACTAGAGTGAGCTAGAGGCAGACCTAAGTCCAACACCTAACTTCCTACAGGGGCAGGATTATTAACTCCAACTGATACATACAGAGATATGCTGATACATTAGACCAGGGCTGGCCAACATGCAGCTCTCCAGCTGTTGTAAAACTACTACTCCCACCATGCTCTGCTGTAGGCTGATAGCTGTAGGAAGACTGGGCATGCTGGGAGTTGTAGTTTTGCAACAGCTGGAGAGCCACAGGTTGGCCATATGTGCATTAGGCATTAACATATTAAATAAAATTACATCACAGTTTGCAAGGAACCTATTTTGGTGTACTGCACTAACAAGACATTTTTCCTAAGTGCTGGGTACCTTAACCAGGGTATTAAGATACAGGGATAGAACAATAAATGACTTCTTTGCCCCAGGTGATGGAAATCCTAGCTACAGCTCCAATTATGGAATCTGATCTGTACATTTACTTTATATAGTCCTTGATACAGTGAAGAAAAATGAATCCGCAACTAACTAATAGAAATTCCAGGGTCATGGATACATATATTTGTAAAAGTCAAGTGCTGGCTGTGTCCTCCATGATAAGCTTCCTCCGTTACACTAGAAAACTGACTGGTGCTCATTAAACTGCACATCTGTAATGACATGAGAAGCAGACAGGTGTACATTACAGTCTAATTACTAGATGTGAAATTACATCAGTCACGGTAGAGGTTTAATAAGCTGCGCAGAATTAAATATGATTGAGTTGTGGAGAGCAGATTACTACTGGGAGGTAGTGAAATTCATCAGTTTATTTGGAAAGGTATACGTTAGATAGACTTTCCGTGATTCTTGATTTGTCCTTTTTTACTTACCTCTTTGGTTTTTCCATCATTGCCTTTATATTGTGGGGATTCGCTCTGGTAGTTGGGATAAGCGGATGCAGTATAGAGGCAAAGTTGCAAGGTTGGTGTTTGTTCACACCAAGTAGAAAGTTTGTGCATAACAAAAAAATTTCACCTTGTCGGCGGTTCTGCCTCCAGCAGTCAAATTGGAGGCTTTAGATGGCCTGCTCTCCCAATACACAGGTCTCAGCTTTTAAACCCAGCACAGGGCTCAGTTCCCATACCAGCGACTGCCAGAGCTCCTCTGTCAGAGAGAGGTAATCACTCCCAGCTGACACTGCTGGCTGGGTTTTTTATAGACCAGTCAAGACCCGGTCTGGAACGTGGAGAGTAGTCACCCACCCATCACTTTAACTACTCTAGTAAGAGCCGTCCCGGATCAGCTATACAGCCATACTAAAATAGCAAAGTGTCAATCAGTATTAGCTGCCGCTGACGCCTGAAAATACCGGCTCTTACGTCACCGAGGCCAGGAACCTCGGTGACACGTACCTTCCGTCAACGACGGACCTTTGCGCCTTTCTACATACCTCCCCCCTTTGTTCAACCCTGAGGGGGGGGAAAAGTTGCCAGATAGTGTACCCGGGACAGGGCATCCGCTTTTCCCTGTAAGCGGCCTGCCCTATGTTCCACTGAGTACTTGAAGTTCTGTAATGACAAGAACCATTTGGTGACCCGAGCATTCCTCTTTTTGGCCTGGCTCATCCAATTGAGAGGGGAGTGGTCGGTCACCAGATGGAACTTTCTCCCCAACAGATAATAGCAGAGCGACTCAAGTGCCCATTTGATGGCCAGGCATCCGCTATAGTTTGCGGCTCAGGAAAACAACGGGATGTTCCTCCCCATTGATTTCCTGAGAGAGTACAGCTCCGAGGCATACTTCAGAGGCATCGGTCTGTACCACAAACTCCCTCTTGAAGTCGGGCATCACCAAAACCGGTGACCCGCACAGGACCGACTTCAACGCGGAAAAAGCCTCTTCCGCCTGGTCATTCCAGCAGACCATCACAGACTTCTGTCCCTTCAAGAGCCCTGTCAACGGAGCTGCTAAAGTGGCAAAATGGGGAACAAACCTCATATAATAGCCCACCATTGCCAGGAACGACTTGCCTAGTGGTGACAGGTCGGGGCCAATTCCGAATCGCCTCTATTTTATTCACTTGGGGTTGGATAACTCCCCGTCCAATAACGTACCCGAGGTACTTAGTCTCCTCTAACCCTATCGCGCATTTCTTTCGGTTTGCGTTCAGTCCAGCCTTCCTAAGGGAGTCCACTACAGCCTGCACTTTGGTTAGATGATTTTCCCAGTCAGTACTGTGGATGACGATATCGTCCAGGTAAGCCGACGCGTACTGACGATGTGGACGAAGTACAATGTCCATGAGTCGTTGGAACGTGGCGGGGGACCATGCAGACAATAGGGTAACACTTTATACTGATACGGCTCCTCTGGGGTGACAACGGCAGTTTTTTCTTTGGCAGCTGCCAGTAGCCCTTTGTGAGGTCCAAAACAGAAAAATATCGGGCTTGACCTAACCTCTTGATAAGCTCATCTACTCGGGACATGGGATACGCATCGAACTTGGAGATTTCGTTTAGTTTGCGAAAATCGTTACAGAACCGTAACGTCCCATCCGGCTTGGATATTAAGACTATCGGACTGGCCCATTCACTTTTGGACTCCTCAATGATGTCTAGTTGCATCATTATCTGCACTTCTTCCGCGATGGCTTGTCGCTGAGGTTCGGGTACCCAGTATGGTTTTAACCAGACTTTTGCCTGAGGCTTAGTGACAATGTCATGCTGGATTATGGAAGGGAGTCCATGGAGGTCCGAGAACACATCTGTGTTCAAACTAATGAACTCCCTGGCTTCCTGAGCCTGTTTAGAGGAGAGGCTGTCAGCAATTTTTACTGTGGCAACTGCTTCTCTTGCATCAGACCGAGGGGCCTGAACCTCTTCTCCTAGAAAACCTGGCCGCGGGCTGTCTTCAGTAGAGGACTCCCTATCTTTCCATGGTGTTAGTAAATTTACATGGTACACCGGCTCTGGCTGGTGTACTTTGTAATTTACCTCTCCCACTTTCTCGAGTACCTCGTAGGGCCCCTGCCACCTAGCTAGGAACTTACTGTCTACGTTTGGTACCAGAACCAAAACTCGATCACCCGGGTTAAAGTTCTGGACCAGAGCCTGCCTATTATAGACCCTACTCTGGGCTCGCTGTGCTGCCTCCATATGCTCCCTGACCAGAGGCAACACTGTCTCCATCCGTCCTTGCATCTGGGTGATGTACTCAATAACACTTTTGTGTGGTGTGGGTTGTTGTTCCCATGCTGACACTGCTGGCTGGGTTTTTTATAGGCCAGTCAAGACCCGGCCTGGAACGTGGGGAGTAGTGACCCACCCATCACTTGACTACTCCCAGTAAGAGCCGTCCCAGATCAGCTATACAGCCATACTAAAACAGCAAAGTGTCAATCAGTATTAGCTGCCGCTGACACCTGATAATACCGGCTCTTACTTCACCAGGTAAAAAATATACATAAACCTCTCAAATGTATGTATACTAATGCCAGAAGCCTGACTAATAAAACTGGGGAACTGGAATTAGTGATGTGTGAGGAGGACTATGACATAGTGGGAATAACGGAAACATGGCTGGATGATAGCTATGACTGGGCAGTTAATGTACAAGGTTACAGTCTGTTTAGAAAGGATCGTCAAAACCAGAGAGGGGGAGGGGTCTGCTTTTATGTAAAGTCCTGTCTAAAGCCCACACTCCAGGAATATATAAGTGAGGGACATGAACATGTGGAGTCACTGTGAGTAGAGATACATGGAGCTAAAAACAATAATAAATTACTAATAGGAGTTTACTATAAACCACCTAATATACCAGAGTACACAGAAAATCTACTACTAAACGAGATAGACAAGGCGGCAAATCATAATGAGGTGGTTATTATGAGGGACTTCAACTATCCAGATATAGACTGGGAAACTGAAACTTGTATATCTCATAAAGGAAACAGGTTCTTGGCAATAACCAAAGACAATTACCTCTCCCAACTGGTTCAGGACCCGACTAGAGGGACGGCCATACTGGACTTAGTATTAACCAATAGGCCTGACAGAACAGCAGACGTGCAGGTTGGGGGACACCTGGGAAATAGTGACCATAAAGTAATAACCTTCCAATTATCATTCAAAAGAGCGTTTCTACAGGGAGGAACAAAAATACCAAACTATAAAAAAGCTAAATTTAGCCAACTAAGAGAAGCCATAGGCCTAACTAACTGGGACAAAGTCCTCAAAAATAAAATACAGCCACAAAATAGGATATCTTTAAAAGCATCCTAAAATCTCATTATGAGAGGTACATACCGTATGGGAATAAAAGGTTAAGGAACAAAAAGAAACCAATGTGGATAAATAGAACTGTAAAGAAAGCAATAAATGACAAAAGGAAAGCATATAAATCACTAAAACAGGAGGGTAGCACGGAAGCACTGAAAAACTATAAGGAAAAAAATAGAACATGTAAAAAACAAATAAAAGCGGCCAAACTAGAGACCGAGAGATTGATCGCCAAAGAGAGTAAAACTAACCCTAAAATGTTCTTCAATTATAACATAGTCCTACCACTTTAGAAATCGCTAGTCAGACCACACATGGAGTACTGTGTACAGTTCTGGGCTCCTGTGAACAAGGCAGACATAGCAAAGCCGTAGAGGGTCCAGAGGAGGGCAACTAAAGTAATAACTGGAATGGGGCAACTACAGTACCCTGAAAGATTATCAAAATTAGGGTTATTCACTTTAGAAAAAAGATGACTGAAGGGAAATCTAATTACTATGTATAAATATATCAGGGGTCAGTACAGAGATCTCTCCCATCATCTATTTATCCCCAGGACTGTGACTGTGCCGAGGGGACATCCTCTGCGTCTGGAGGAAAGAAGGTTTGTACACAAACATAGAAGAGGATTCTTTACGGTAAGAGCAGTGAGACTATGGAACTCTCTGCCTGAGGAGGAGGTGGTGATGGTGAGTACAATAAAGGAATTCAAGAGGGGCCTTGATGTATTTCTGGAGTGTAATAATATTACAGGCTACAGCTACTAGAGATGGGTCGTTGATCCAGGGAGTTATTCTGATTGCCTGATTGCCTTCTCACTTCTTTTTTTTTTTTTGCATTCCTCTGGATCAGCTTGCAGGATGACAGGCCGAACTGGATGGACAAATGTCTTTTTTCGGCCTTATGTACTATGTTACCGAGGCCAGGAACCTCGGTGACACATACCTTCCATCAACGACAGACCCTTGCGCTTTCCTACAATATATGATGTACAGTATTTTAAGTAATTGAGATTTCCAGGACTTTAACTCCCTCCCCACATCAAAATTGGAAAAACACTCCCGAAAATGTAACTTTCCCCCGTAGATTTTTACTTTATGTCTGAGCAAGTAAATATAGTTGGTGCACCACTGAAGTGCATTTTAAGTGCTTTGTGACAACTAGTTTTAGGATTAAAGGGGTTATTCAAGAGTAATAAAGACTTCAGTGGCCGACCCACGGTGGTGATCATACTTATCAGGTCCTCGCAGTTGGGTTTTTTCTCTGTCGTCCAGCGCTTCCTCTCCCTGCAGCTCTAAAATCAACATCTATCAACAGGGGGACATGTGACCTATGCAGCCAGTCACATCCGTTGACGGGGGGAAGGGTACACATGCGTGAACTGCTCCCTTTGCGTTACATGACTAGTTTTGATGCAAGGGGATCAGGTCAAGGCTGTGGGCTGTGATTGGCTGCAGTGGTCACATATCCCGCCCAACTACTATCCCTCGCTCCTGGGTACAGATGCTGAATTTAGCACAGCAGGAAGAAGAAGAGCTGGCCCAGCAGTGACAGAGATGGCACTCAGCAGCAGGGACCAGGTAAGTATGATCACCACCATGGATCGCCCACACTAGGAGGTCTCTATTAGTCTTGGACAACCCCTTTTAGGACCAGTAGCATTTATTATTTTATTTCAGGGCTGATTTAACCCTTCATATCTCATGCTGTGTATCAGACAGTCTTATTTAAAAGCTGGCAATCTAAGCTTTTAAACAAGACCCAGATTTTTGTACTAGCTGAGCTACATTGAGGGATACAGCCTTTAGATATCAAATTGGGAGTGAAAGCTGCAGGTATATGCAGCTCTCACTGGGACCCATTTCTAAAGGATGTAACTCAATATGTATCCTGGCTGGTGCTACAATCTTTGTCTTGTTTTAAAGCTTAGATTTGCTCTAGAGCAAAAGGTGTGTTTTTCATCAGAATCTGAGATGCAGCATTACTGTTAGACGAGTATCGCTGCCCTGAACCTATCCCCGTATGTCCTGTGTTGCCAGGTTAAATGCAATACTGCCTCTTGCATGTTACATATAACCAGATCTGAACACTGATCTTTTTAAGAGAATTTTTGGTGATTGATTCTTTGCCTTTCACTCTCTGGGGGAGATTTATCAAAACTGGTGTAAAATAAAACTGGCTTAGTTGCCCATAGCAACCAATCCGATTCCACCTTTCATTTTCCAAAGGAACTAAACTAAATCAGTTTTCCTTTATACCAGTTTTGCTAAATCTCCCCCTCTTTTTGTGTTTTATTTTTGCAGCTGGGCTGCCATCCAAGATTTTAATGTCTTTCTCTTTGCACCTCTTTCTCTTCTCCCTTGATGTAAAATACACAGGCTTTGATTACTCCTTTTGTACTTCTTCTCAACAGGAGTAAATTGCTTAGTGTATTTACATAAATTGCTTTACAAGTCATCAGTTTTAGTACAGTGCCTTTTGTTAAGATGCCTGCTTTCTAGTCAGTGAGTGAAATTGATGAGATTCTTCAAATTGCCTTCTCTGATATACATTTTTACTATTATTAAATATTATCATCACTATCTTCCAGGTTAATTGGAAAATTGCAATAGATATTATATAGTTTGATATCACACAAGATCAGTTTTTACTACCATTAACTGACCCATAAAACGCACGTTCAGAACCTACAGTCCCATTATAACAATGAGCCTCACGGTAATTACAGTTTTGTACAATTACAATGTCCATCGTCCAGCTTCGTTTTTGTAAGAACGTAATGTTGTCAGCTAAAATAATTGTCAAAAATATTTGTGCGTTTCTTAGAGTTGCTGTACTTTGACATAATTTCATTTAATAGAGAGTGGTGTAGCTAACAAATTTTTAAGAAAATGCAAAAAAATGCGCAGCAATCGCCAGTGTGGAAAATCATGTGGTGATTTATTCCCAAATCCGCATGGTAAAAGCGACGTTTCGACCTTCATCGGTCTTTCTCAAGCAATGAGTTGCTTGAGAAAGACCGATGAAGGTCGAAACGTCGCTTTTACCATGCTGATTTGTGAATAAATCACCACCTGATTTTCCACACTGGCGAGTGCTGCGGATTTTTTTTGCATTTTTTTGCATTTTCCTAGACGTTGGGACTAGAGGTGAGCGAACATATAGATGTTCGGGTTCGAGAAGTTCGGCCGAACTTCCCGGAAATGTTCGGGTTCAGGATCCGAACCCGACCCGAACTTCGTCCCGAACCCCAATGAAGTCAATGGGGACCCGAACTTTTCGGCACTAAAAAGGCTGTAAAACAGCCCAGGAAAGAGCTAGAGGGCTGCAAAAGGCAGCAACATGTAGGTAAATCCCCTGCAAACAAATGTGGATAGGGAAATGAATTAAAATAAAAATAAAAAAAATAAAAATTAACCAATATCAATTGGACAGAGGTCCCATAGCAGAGAATCGGGCTTCACGTCAGCAGAGAATCAGTCTCTTCATGCCATAGCAGAGAATCTGGCTTCATGTCAGCAGAGAATCAGTCTCTTCATGCCATAGCAGAGAATCTGGCTTCATGTCAGCAGAGAATCAGTCTTCATGTCATAGCAGAGAATCAGGCTTCACGTCACCCACCACTGGAACAGGCCACTGTCACATATTTAGGCCCCGGCACCCAGACAGAGGAGAGAGGTCCCGTAACAGAGAATCTGGCTTCATGTCAGCACAGAATTAGTCTTCATGTCATAGCAGAGAATCAGGCTTCACGTCACCCACCACTGGAACAGGCCACTGTCACACATTTAGGCCCTGGCACCCAGACAGAGGAGAGAGGTCCCGTAACAGAGAATCTGGCTTCATGTCAGCACAGAATCAGTCTTCATGTCATAGCAGAGAATCAGGCTTCACGTCACCCACCACTGGAACAGGCCACTGTCACACATTTAGGCCCTGGCACCCAGACAGAGGAGAGAGGTCCCGTAACAGAGAATCTGGCTTCAAGTCAGCACAGAATCAGTCTTCATGTCATAGCAGAGAATCAGGCTTCACGTCACCCACCACTGGAACAGGCCACTGTCACATATTTAGGCCCCGGCACCCAGACAGAGGAGAGGTTCATTCAACTTTGGGTTGCCCCGCAATATAATGGTAAAATGAAAATAAAAATAGGATTGAATGAGGAAGTGCCCTGGAGTACAATAATATATGGTTAAGGGGAGGTAGTTAATGTCTAATCTGCACAAGGGATGGACAGGTCCTGTGGGATCCATGCCTGGTTCATTTTTATGAACGTCAGCTTGTCCACATTGGCTGTAGACAGGCGGCTGCGTTTGTCTGTAATGACGCCCCCTGCCGTGCTGAATACACGTTCAGACAAAACGCTGGCCGCCGGGCAGGCCAGCACCTCCAAGGCATAAAAGGCTAGCTCTGGCCACGTGGACAATTTGGAGACCCAGAAGTTGAATGGAGCCGAACCATCAGTCAGTACGTGGAGGGGTGTGCACAGGTACTGTTCCACCATGTTAGTGAAATGTTGCCTCCTGCTAACACGTTCCGTATCAGGTGGTGGTGCAGTTAGCTGTGGCGTGGTGACAAAACTTTTCCACATCTCTGCCATGCTAACCCTGCCCTCAGAGGAGCTGGCCGTGACACAGCTGCGTTGGCGACCTCTTGCTCCTCCTCTGCCTTCGCCTTGGGCTTCCACTGGTTCCCCTGTGACATTTGGGAATGCTCTCAGTAGCGCGTCTACCAACGTGCGCTTGTACTCGCGCATCTTCCTATCACGCTCCAGTGTAGGAAGTAAGGTGGACACATTGTCTTTGTACCGGGGATCCAGCAGGGTGGCAACCCAGTAGTCCGCACACGTTAAAATGTGGGCAACTCTGCTGTCGTTGCGCAGGCACTGCAGCATGTAGTTGCTCATGTGTGCCAGGCTGCCCAGAGGTAAGGACAAGCTGTCCTCTGTGGGAGGCGTATCGTCATCGTCCTGTGTTTCCCCCCAGCCACGCACCAGTGATGGGCCCGAGCTGCTTTGGGTGCCACCCCGCTGTGAACATGCTTCATCCTCATCCTCCTCCACCTCCTCCTCATCCTCGTCCTCCTCGTCCTCCAGTAGTGGGCCCTGTCTGGCCACATTTGTACCTGGCCTCTGCTGTTGCAAAAAACCTCCCTCTGAGTCACTTCGAAGAGACTGGCCTGAAAGTGCTAAAAATGACCCCTCTTCCTCCTCTTCCTCCTGGGCCACCTCCTCTTCCATCATCGCCCTAAGTGTTTTCTCAAGGAGACATTGGTATTGTAACGCTGATAACAGAAGTGGTATTGTAACGCTGATAACGGCATCATCGCCACTGGCCATGTTGGTGGAGTACTCGAAACAGCGCAACAGGGCACACAGGTCTCGCATGGAGGCCCAGTCATTGGTGGTGAAGTGGTGCTGTTCCGCAGTGCGACTGACCCGTGCGTGCTGCAGCTGAAACTCCACTATGGCCTGCTGCTGCTCGCACAGTCTGTCCAGCATGTGCAAGGTGGAGCTCCACCTGGTGGGCACGTCGCATATGAGGCGGTGACCGGGAAGGCCGAAGTTACGCTGTAGCGCAGACAGGCGAGCAGCGGCAGGGTGTGAACGCCGGAAGCGCGAACAGACGGCCCGCACTTTATGCAGCAGCTCTGACATGTCGGGGTAGTTGCGAATGAACTTCTGCACCACCAAATTCAGCACATGCGCCAGGCAAGGGATGTGCGTCAAACCGGCTAGTCCCAGAGCTGCAACGAGATTTCGCCCATTATCACACACCACCAGGCCGGGCTTGAGGCTCACCGGCAGCAACCACTCGTCGGTCTGTTGTTCTATACCCCGCCACAACTCCTGTGCGGTGTGGGGCCTGTCCCCCAAACATATGAGTTTCAGAACGGCCTGCTGACGTTTACCCCGGGCTGTGCTGAAGTTGGTGGTGAAGGTGTGTGGCTGACTGGATGAGCAGGTGGAAGAAGAGGAGGAGGAAGCTGAGTAGGAGGAGGAGGAGACAGGAGGCAAAGAATGTTGCCCTGCGATCCTTGGCGGCGGAAGGACGTGCGCCAAACAGCTCTCTGCCTGGGGCCCAGCCGCCACTACATTTACCCAGTGTGCAGTTAGGGAGATATAGCGTCCCTGGCCATGCTTACTGGTCCACGTATCTGTGGTTAGGTGGACCTTGCCACAGATGGCGTTGCGCAGTGCACACTTGATTTTATCGGACACTTGGTTGTGCAGGGAAGGCACGGCTCTCTTGGAGAAGTAGTGGCGGCAGGGAACAACATACTGTGGGACAGCAAGCGACATGAGCTGTTTGAAGCTGTCTGTGTCCATCAGCCTAAATGACAGCATTTCATAGGCCAGTAGTTTAGAAATGCTGGCATTCAGGGCAAGGGATCGAGGGTGGCTAGGTGGGAATTTACGCTTTCTCTCAAATGTTTGTGAGATGGAGAGCTGAACGCTGCCGTGTGACATGGTTGAGATGCTTGGTGACGCAGGTGGTGGTGTTGGTGGTACATCCCATGTTTGCTGGGCGGCAGGTGCCAACGTTCCTCCAGAGGCGGAGGAAGAGGCCGAGGCGGCAGCAGCAGAAGAGGCCGAGGCGGCAGCAGCAGAAGAGGTAGCAGGGGGAGCCTGAGTGACTTCCTTGTTTTTAAGGTGTTTACTCCACTGCAGTTCATGCTTTGCATGCAGGTGCCTGGTCATGCAGGTTGTGCTAAGGTTCAGAACGTTAATGCCTCGCTTCAGGCTCTGATGGCACAGTGTGCAAACCACTCGGGTCTTGTCGTCAGCACATTGTTTGAAGAAGTGCCATGCCAGGGAACTCCTTGAAGCTGCCTTTGGGGTGCTCGGTCCCAGATGGCGGCGGTCAGTAGCAGGCGGAGTCTCTTGGCGGCGGGTGTTCTGATTTTGCCCACTGCTCCCTCTTTTGCTACGCTGTTGGCTCGGTTTCACCACTGCCTCTTCCTCCGAACTGTGAAAGTCAGTGGCACGACCTTCATTCCATGTGGGGTCTTGGACCTCATCGTCCCCTGCATCGTCTTCCACCCAGTCTTGATCCCTGACCTCCTGTTCAGTCTGCACACTGCAGAAAGACGCAGCAGTTGGCACCTGTGTTTCGTCATCATCAGAGACGTGCTGAGGTGGTATTCCCATGTCCTCATCATCAGGAAACATAAGTGGTTGTGCGTTAGTGCATTCTATCTCTTCCACCCCTGGGGAAGGGCTAGGTGGATGCCCTTGGAAAACCCTGGCAGCAGAGTCTTCAAACAGCATAAGAGACTGCTGCATAACTTGAGGCTCAGACAGTTTCCCTGATATGCATGGGGGTGATGTGACAGACTGATGGGCTTGGTTTTCATGCGCCATCTGTGCGCTTTCTGCAGAAGACTGGGTGGGAGATAATGTGAACGTGCTGGATGTACTGTCGGCCACCCAATTGACTAATGCCTGTACCTGCTCAGGCCTTACCATCCTTAGAACGGCATTGGGCCCCACCAAATATCCCTGTAAATTCTGGCGGCTACTGGGACCTGAGGTAGTTGGTACACTAGGACGTGTGGCTGTGGCAGAACGGCCACGTCCTCTCCCAGCACCAGAGGGTCCACTAACACCACCACGACCATGTCCACGTCCGCGTCCCTTACTAGATGTTTTCCTCATTGTTACCGTTCACCACAATAAGAAAAATATTATTCGGGCCAATGTATTGAATTAAAATTCAGGCCTTTTTTTACAGACACCTAACACTGTCTGGCTATCTATTTAGGTACCGTATTACACTAATACAGGCACACCAGTAATGACAGATTTAGCTGAATATAAATGTGAGGCCTATTTTTTAGGCGCTGTGTGACAGGTATACGTTTAATCACAGAATTAGACTTGTATCTGCACTGTAGCGTGTGTGTTAAGTTTTTCAGAATGACCCTATCAGCACCTTGAATCTAATATAGCCTTTTTGGGATAGATTTAAAGTAGGCCTTATATAGCAGAAACTATTCATTTTGAGAATGGCAAATTTGGAAATAGTTTTTCAACCCAGAACAAAAACTGTGCTTTTACGGTCACAAAAAATTATTTGACCAGCTAAAACAGTACAGATTTGGAGGAATATAAATGTCAGGCCTATTTTTTAGGCGCTGTGTGACAGGTATACCTTTAATCACAGAATTAGACTTGTATCTGCACTGTAGCGTGTGTGTTAAGTTTTTCAGAATGACACTATCAGCACCTTGAATCTAATATACCCTTTTTGGGATAGATTTAAAGTAGGCCTGATATAGCAGAAACTACTAATTTTGACAATGGCAAATTTGGGAATTGTTTTTCAACCCAGAACAAAAACTGTGCTTTTACGGTCACTAAAAATAACTTGACCAGCTAAAACAGTACTGATTTGGAGGAATAGAAATGTCAGGCCTATTTTTTAGGCGCTGGGTGACAGGCTCAACTTGCCCCTGATGTAGTATATGGCCAAAAAATAACCACACTATTGATGGTTAAATGCACTTGGGTGACACAGGCTCAGCCTGCACCTGATGTAGTATATGGCCAAAAAATAACCACACTATTGATGGTTAAATGCACTTGATGAAAGCTTGACCCTGATGTAGGATATAGCAAAAAATAACCACACTATTGATGGTTAAATGCCCTTGGGTGACAAAGGCTCAGCCTGCACCTGATGTAGTATATGGCCAAAAAATAACCACACTATTGATGGTTAAATGCACTTGGGTGACACAGGCTCAGCCTGCACCTGATGTAGGATATAGCAAAAAATAACCACACTATTGATGGTTAAATACACTTGGTGGTAGCTTGTGCTGGCGCACCACAAGCCACAAAATGGCCGCCGATCACCCCAGAAAAAAGTGATATAAAAACGCTCTGGGCAGCCTAAAAAAAGTGAGCAATTCAATATCAGCACTTCAATGATCCACAGCTGGAGATCGATCACTGAATGAAGTCTTTTGGAGGAGTTAATCTGCCTAATCTCGCCCTAACGTCGCAGCAGCAACCTCTCCCTACGTTTGTATCAGCAGAGTGACGTGCAGCGCTACGTGACCCAAGCTTATATAGAGGCTGGGTCACATGCTGCACTGGCCAATCACAGCCATGCCAATAGTAGGCAAGGCTGTGATGGCCTCTTGGGGCAAGTAGTATGACGCTTGTTGATTGGCTGCTTTGCAGCCTTTCAAAAAGCGCCAAGAAAGCGCCGAACACCGAACCCGGACTTATACGAAAATGTTCGGGTTCGGGTCCGTGTCACGGACACCCCAAAATTCGGTACGAACCCGAAATATACAGTTCGGTTTCGCTCATCCCTAGTTGGGACCATTAGCTAGGATCCCTATCTGCGAGCACCACCACCTTTAAAGGTACCTTTAATGGCTTTCCCCATTATGAGATCAGTAGTGCTTCAAAACCTCTATGTATAACACATTTTTAAATCACTTTATTAAAAAAATCTTCCTACATCCACCTGAAAAAGCTGTGAAGTCATGATCAATAAGGGTCTCACTTCCACCTAACTTGTAGTCCTCTGCCTGTTGTAAGGATAGGTCCATCCTTGGTAACAGAAACTCAGAAGACAGCTGAGAAGAAGTGGGGGCATGCTAGAGCTGGCTTAGATCATCAGCCTGATAAAAGAACTGCTTCTGCGCTGCTTCTGAATTCACAGGAACCTGCCTTTCTTTAAGGAAGCATTCACACGACCATAAGTGCTTTGCGGTCCGAAAATTGCGGATCCGCAGAACACGGATACTGGCCGTGTGCATTCCGCATTTTGCGGCCCGCACATGGTGGACACTATATAGAGAATGTCCATTCTTGTCCCCAATAGCGGACAAGAATAGGACATGCTCTATATTTTTTGTGGGGCAGAGGAACGGAACAACGGATGGTGTGCTGTCCGCATATTTTGCGGGCCCATTGAAATGACGGATGCAGACTCAATTATATGGTCGTGTGAATGCACCCTAAGGTCTCATGCACACAAACGTATTTTCTTTCCGTGTCCATTCCGTTGTTTTTTTTTGCGGACCATAAACGGAACCATTTATTTCAATGGGTCCGCAAAAAAAAAAACAGAAGTTACTCCATGTGCATTCTGTTTCCGTATTTCCGTTCTGCAAAAAAATAGAACATGTCCTATTATTGTCCGCATTACGGACAAGGATAATACTGTTCTATTAGGGGCAAGCTGTTCCGTTCCGCAAAATACGGAATGCACACGTATGTCATCCGTATTTTTTGCGGACTGCAAAATACATACGGTTGTGTGCATGAGGCCTAAGTGTGATTTATTCCACCTTAGAACAAAACAAACATAGTGGGAATTAAGGGATGTGAGGCCACTGGCAAAAGGGGAGACACCCCCCCCCTGCTTCTGAGAGAAATGCATCTAGCTGTGCATCTGAAACAGGGAATAATATGTCTGAAAGAGATGTTAGGGAAGAGATGTTCCTTCACAGTTATGATTGTATAAAGAAGCAAAGCAATTATGCACACTTTTTTAAAACCAGATGTATTGCGCCACTGGGTTGACCCAGGAGGTAATGAAATACATATATTAGTCCTGTGACTGCTCCAAATGTTGGCTGTGACATGCACTCTGGCATGGTCTGAGCAATCTGTGGGCTGCAACTATATGACAGCAGAGATTAACATGTAGTGATTTTCTGCCTTAGCAGAGCAAGCGGCAAGAATTCAAGGAAGATCCCCCAATCAACTCCAGAGACATACGAATAGAGAAATTAGATTGTTAGCTCCATTGTGGACTGCAAGTGATCATGATAATGTCTGTAAAGAGCTGCTGAACATGTCAGTGCTATATAAGGGAGTAAAATAAATCAAGCAGGCGGATGGGAAAGGACTGTGCCGCCAAGCTTTTTTTCTTTATTAACCTAGTTGCTCCCCTGCTGATTTGTAAAAATGTCGGCCCTCTCCTTTCACAGTCCATTAGAAAATGCACGCTGCCGCGCTTCAACAATTAAGGCCACTTTCACACTCGCGTTTTGTGAGGAAACGTCATGGATCTGCCAAAATGCTTCTGTTCAGATAATACAACCATCTGCATCCGTTCAGAACGGATCCGTTTGTATTATCTGTAACATAGCCAAGACGGAACAGTCTTGAACATCATTGAAACTCAAGGGGGGACGGATAAGTTTTCTATTGTGCCAGATTGTGTTAGTGAAAACGGATCCGTCCCCATGGACTTACATTGTGTGCCAGGACGGATCCGTTTGGCTCAGTTTTGTCAGACGGATACCAAAACGCTGCAAGCTGGTGTACGCCTCCAAAGCGGAATGCAGACAGAACGGAGACAAACTGATGCATTCTGAGCGGATCCTTTTCCATTCAGAATGCATTATGGCAAAACTGATCAGTTTTGGACCGCTTGTGAGAGCCCTGAACGGGACGAAAGCCAAAATGCCAGTGTGAAAGTAGCCTAACATAAAGGCCACAACACATTCTGAGTGGTCCTTTCACCAGTACCAGGAGTCTTACATTACACTTGATGTTCCACCAGAGTCAGATGGCCCCAAAGCGACTAGCTTGTTCTATTGTGCCACGGCGGGCCTCGGTGAGGCTACTCCCTGTCACAGCCAAACCCACCTTATATGCCACACAGGAGGTTGCAAAAGTCACTTAGAATGAGAGGTGCACTCCATAGGTCACCTTGGCCAACACACAACTAGCTTTCGTGATTGCTTGACTTGAACCTTCACTTATTATACATGAGGTGGGATAATTCATTCTTACATGATCTCATCTTCCAATGGCACACTTGGTTTGTGGCAATCATTCTTGGCTCCACCAGCTGCTCACTTGGTACACTTGTATGAACAGGCTCCTCAGTACGCCTCAGGGAAACCAGTCTCTTATTGTCCAAAGGCTGCCAAAGTCTCTCAGTCTCTTACCAGCTAGTTGTCTTGTTTCACAGCAGCTACACTAGGGCCTTGTTGCTCCACATGGCTCTGGCTCCTCTCATCCCCAGTCTCTGGATCCAGCCCATTAGCTTGTCTTACAGCAGCCTTGTTACCCAGCACCATTCAGGCTCCTCAGGTCTCCTAGTCTCTGGATCCAGACCATTGGCTTGTCTTACAGCAGCCTTGTTACCCAGCACCATTCAGGCTCCTCAAGTCTCCCAGTCTCTGGATCCAGACCATTGGCTTGTCTTACAGTGGCCTTGTTGCTCAGTGCCACTCAGGCTCTTCAGGTCTCCCAGTCTCTGGATCAAGCCCATTGGTGTGTATTACAATGACTATACCTAGACCTTTCTGCAAGGAACTGCTCAGTCTTTCAAGTCCTTTCCTCTACCTTCAGTCCAATAGTGCATCTCACAGAAGCTGTATTCTAGCTAAGCACACCCCCAGCATGGTTTCTGCTGCAGTCTGCACTCTCGGGTCAACTGCACCTATTAATACCTCTTATGTCCCCTCCACTCAGCATTGCGGCATAATGCTGAGCACCCTAATGCTAGCCGGTATGTCAGCATTGCTTTCTGCATGAACTCATGCCAGAAGACAATGGCTTGTGCCCAATGATATTGGCAGGGTGTAGTGGCACTGCCAGGCACAACAACCCATTAGCCCTTTACAATACAAAAGCTTAACAGGTGCACAAACAAATGTAGGCTACACATGGGCACACAAAGAATGGCACAATAAAATCATATGGCCACATCATATGCCCACATCATATGCCCACATCATATGCCCATAGTACTCTCTCTACAATTTCCTCACAATGTAATTTCCACATATGACCAGCAGAGGTCATGGTTGTCCTGTATGTATTGCCCTGCAGTGCTAGACAATGGCTGTGGCTTCATAAATGCCAACTATATTATTATCTATTTAACACCCACGGTATGCCTTTCCTAGTGTTCATGTGCATAACTAAAGCCTGCTGCTTGGAAAAGTGGTAAAAATAATGTTATGCTGACAACACAGGCCAATATCACAAATGGTGAAAAGATGGATGGATAGATATATAGATTAGATACATAGATTAGAATAGATACATAGATATGATTGATAGATAGATAGATAGATATGAGATAGACGAATAGATTAATGAATGGATAGATAGACAGGTAGATAGATAAATATAAGATATATAGATAATACATACATACATAAAACATAGATAGATAGATAGATAGTACATATGGTAGATATATACATATGAGATAGATAGATAGATAGATAGATATGAGATAAATAGATAATATAACATAGATAGATAATGGGATAGATGACAGATGATCAGGGGCGTAGCTAAAGGCTCATGGGCCCTGGTGCAGGAGTTCAGCTTGGGCCCCCCACCACCACCTTCCCTAAGTGCTTTATGGCAAGTGGCAGGGGTGCACCTAGCCTTTCTGGTGCCCGAGGCAAAAATTGAAACATCCCCCCCCATGCCAAATTCTCAACCTAACCCATTACCTCCAGTCCTACTGTTAGAGGGGTTGTCCTCTTTTTACTACTGACGACCTATCCTAAAGATAGGTCATTAATATCAGACCTGCAGGGCTGCTGGGAGATCAGCTGTTTGAAGAGAGGGCAGTGCTGATATGAGAGCTGCTTTCTCTGCTCTGTTCACCTGCTCACCGCAGCAATTGCAGTGGTGAGCAGGTAAACAGAGCAGAGAAGGCCACGCTCGTACGAAAAATAAAGTCGACAACCCCTTTAAAGACATACTTTGAAAACATTACATATAGCGCTACAGAACATACAGGGTCATACAGCGCCACATATGTACCTCTTACATCCAGTGATGTCTCCTCTCTGATGTAGATATTCTCTTTCCTCATCTTCTCCTTCAGACCAGACCACCATGGTGACTTCTTTCAGCTGCGTCTTGTCTCTGCAGAGTTTAACAAACAGACATCTTACTTTCCTACTTTTCCATCATCCTCCTCACCTTTTCAACACCCCATTCTGCCCCCCCCCCCGCCCAATCCCCAGTACTATACTGTAGAAACCGTCCCCCTGAAAATACTGGTACCACACAGATAGTGTGCCAGTACAAAAAAATACCCCCTTACCTTTCAGATCAGACCCCCATATCAAACCCTAGATGAGACCCCCTATCTCAGACCAGACCCCCTTTAGACCTCTGTCAGACCCCATATCAGACCTCCATTAGACCTCAATGTCAGACCCCGCCCCAATATCAGACCTCAGATAAGACCCCCATTAGACCTCAGACCAGACCTCCAGACCCCCATTTGACCTCCAAACTCCCATATCTGCCCCCTATTAGACCTCTAGACCCCCATTAGACTTCGAGACACCCATTCAGACCCCCATTAGACCTCCAGACCCGCAATCAGACCCCCATTAGACCTCCAGTAAGACCCCCAATCAGACCCTTCAGACCCCTAATCAGACCCCCAATCAGACCCTTTAGACCTCCATCAGACCCTTTAGGCTCCTAATCAGAGCCTTCAGACCCCTAATCAGACTCTTTAGACCCCTAATCAGACCCTTCAGACCCCTAATCAGACCCTTCAGACCCCTAATCAGACCCCCAATCAGACCCTTTAGACCCCCAATCAGACCCTTCAGATCCCCAATCAGACCCTTCAGACCCCCAATCAGACCCTTCTGACCTCAGATTAGACCAGGGGTGGCCAACCCGTGGCTTTTGAGCCACATGCGGCTCTTTGCTTCTTCATGTGCGGCTCTAGCTGTGGAGCCCGGAAGTAGTCAGGCGGCTCACTCTCCACCCCATGCTCAGATCTCTTTTCCTGATCGGGCACTGTTGCTACTTTGCAGCTCCAGCTCACTCTCCACTACGTCCTGATGCACACAGTGTGAGAATGTAGTACGTGGAGACACGGACTATGACCTGACGTTGTGCTGATCGGGTCACAGTGGAGAGCGTGTCAGACCTGCAGAGTAGCAGGTGCCCAAGCAGGAGCCTAGCGCCTGTTCAAGAGAGGTAAGAGATTTTTTTTAAATATAGAACTGAGCATGGTGGTCTAATCTAAGCATGGGAGGTTCTGATCTGAGCATGGGGGGTCCTGATCTGGGCAATGGGGGTCTGATATGAGCATGGGGGGGTCCTGATCTGAGCAATGGGGGTCTGATCTGAGCAACTGGGGTCTGTTCTGAGTAATGGGGGTCTGATCTGAGCATGGGGTTCAGATCTGAGTATGGGGTTCAGATCTGAGCATGGGGGTCAGATCTGAGCATGGGGGTCAGATCTGAGCATGGGAGGGTCAAATCTGAGCATGGGGGGGTCAGAGCTGAGCATAGCGGGTCAGATATGAGAAGGGGGAGATCTGAGCATGAGGGGGGGGATCAGACACTGGGAGTCTGATTTGTGTTGTGTTATCCGAGCATTGGGGGTCTTATTTTGGGGGTCTGATGAGGTTGGGGATCTTATTTTAGGTCAGATGAGGATTGGGGATCTAATTTAGGAGTCTGATCTGAGGTCTGTTGAAAAATATATTTATTTTTCTCTGCTAATGAAAAATAAGAAACAAATATTTTTATCAGACCTCAGATCAGATGAAAAAAAAAATTCTCTTATTTTTCTTTTTTAAAACCTAGGTGCATCTTGTAGGGCGAAAAATACGGTGACTCGTGTGTAAATGTATAGCTTGTGGCTCCTGGAAGTCATACGTTGTTGTTTTTTGTCTGTAAGGTTGGCCACCCCTGGAGTAGACTATAAAATAAATAGACAAACTTACCTCTCCTGCTGTGCCGCTCCTCTTCCGGTCAGGTTGTCTCCTGGGCTCTGATCTTTTCTCAGGTCCAGCGCTGCAGTTACCTGACCTCCTGCAGCGTCAGGTCAGAGTGCGCTATGTACGTCCTGACGCTGCAGGCAGCCAGGACACAGCAGCACCGGCCCTGGGAAGAGCGAGCAGGAGGAGAAGTACTGTACAGCGCTCACAGCGCTTCTCTCCCCCTCCTCCTGCAGACTAGTGAGAGCTTTCATTATGGAAGTGCTCACTAGTATTCCCTTTATAAGATGCACTGCATCTTATAAAGGGAAATATACAGCACCACTGGCAAGGGGGGCCCTCTGGTCCCCCCTGGCTTAGGGGCCCGGTCGCAACTACGACCGCTGCGACCCCTATAGTTACACCAGTGCAGATGATGGATGTATAGATAGATATGAGATAGATAGATAGATAGATAGATAGATAGAGGGATCTAATGAGTAATGAGAAATGAGCTGTAGAATTATTCCGCTCGTTGGTACAGTATTCACATGAGCAGATTGGCAGCAGTTCTTCCTGAGAACTGGCAGATGAACACAGGCATGCTAATGCATTGATGAAAAGCTGTCTATACCAGAGATTCAGCAGAAATGCAGATGGGATGAAGAGACGGCCAATGCCAACTGTTCAGGTGAGATGTCTGGAGTATGTCTTTCCAGCTTCACCAGTGCTGAGGATGTGATACTTCTGCGGTGTGGTACCACCATCTATCTACTGTTATAGAACAGAAGAATTATAAGGGTCAGGGGCACAATATAAACTGCTGAGCTGATCCCCATCATCAATAATTAATAATATGAAGTAAAATGACCCTTCTAAGCAAAGGGTTAAAGTCTTGGCCTGGGACAAATGCTGCAGGTGAGCTGCTCAGGACGCCCGCTGAGTGTAACCACTCTGTTCTGATGCGGCTATATGACAAGCACAGGGTACTTATCAGTTTGCCCCCGTGCCCTTGTCATGCTGCTGATCTCCTGTTACACTGTGATAATGCCTTTAAATGAAGGAGATTTATCACTGAGCACAGAATGCAGAAGGAGATAAATAGGAGCAGACAGGCAAGCAGAAGGCAGGGGGAGGCAGGAGAGGCAACAGGTGCAAAGTGGCAGAACAGAAAAAATTATATAAAAGACAGAACAGAAAATAAAAGACGAGGAGGAGTACACAGCCGATAGAGCAAAACCTGTGCCTGGGCCCACCAGCTGGTCCCCAAGGGGGTTTCCGGGACTACAATATCGATGACCTATCCTCATGGTGCAACATCAATATCTAATCGGTGGAGGTCCGACTCCCAGCACCTGTCATCAACATAGGCGTAACTAGCAGGTTAGCAGGCAGGGCCCAGCAATTAGGGGGGCTCATCTCCACTCAAAGGGGGCGATTTGTTTTGAAATGCATGTACAGTAAGTTGGCAGAGAACATTGAATGTGTCCTCATTCTAAAAGTTACTATGGATTACCATGGATATCCCTGCTGTGTGCATTATCCCTGTGCTGTGACACCACTGTGTGCATTATCCCTGTGCTGTGACATCACTGTGTGCATTTCCCCTGCATTGCTGTTTGTATAACTCAAGTTTTGTAACATCACTGATTAGATTATCAATATACTGTGACATCACTTTGTCCATTATCCTTGTAGTGTGACATTACTGTGTCCATTATCCTTGTAATGTGACATGACATCACTGTATTCATTATCCCTATATTGTGACATCACTGTGTGCATTATCTGTACTGTGGCATCACTGATTAGATTATCCCTGTACTGTGAAATCACAGTGACTGTGATCCTTGTAGTGTGACATCACTGTGTTCATTATCCTTGTAGTGTGACATCACTGTGTTCATTATCCTTGTAGTGTGACATCACTGTGTTCATTATCCTTGTAGTGTGACATCACTGTGTTCATTATCCTTGTAGTGTGACATCACTGTGTTCATTATCCTTGTAGTGTGACATCACTGTGTTCATTATCCTTGTAGTGTGACATCACTGTATCCATTATCCTTGTAGTGTGACATCACTGTGTTCATTATCCTTGTAGTGTGACATCACTGTGTTTATTATCCTTGTAGTGTGACATCACTGTATTTATTATCCTTGTAGTGTGACATCACTGTGTCCATTATCTGTACTGTGGCATCACTGATTAGATTATCCCTGTACTGTGAAATCACAGTGACTGTGATCCTTGTAGTGTGACATCACTGTGTTCATTATCCTTGTAGTGTGACATCACTGTGTTCATTATCCTTGTAGTGTGACATCCCTGTGTCCATTATCCTTGTAGTGTGACATCACTGTGTTCATTATCCTTGTAGTGTGACATCACTGTGTTCATTATCCTTGTAGTGTGACATCACTGTGTTCATTATCCTTGTAGTGTGACATCACTGTATCCACTATCCTTGTAGTGTGACATCACTGTGTTCATTATCCTTGTAGTGTGACATCACTGTGTTCATTATCCTTGTAGTGTGACATCACTGTGTTCATTATCCTTGTAGTGTGACATCACTGTATTTATTATCCTTGTAGTGTGACATCACTGTGTCCATTATCCTTGTAGTGTGACATGACATCACTGTATTCATTATCCCTATATTGTGACATCACTGTGTGCATTATCTGTACTGTGGCATCACTGTGTACATTTTTCCACTATTACTACATCATTGTCTGCATTGTCTGACTATAATGACATCACTGTGAACATTATCCCACTATTATTACATCCATGTTTGCATTATACCACTATTATTACATGACTGTGTGCATTATCCCTGTACTGTGACATTTGTGTGTGCATTAGGGTACTTTCACACTTGCGGCAGAGGATTCTGGCAGGCAGTTCCGTCGCCGGAACTGCCTGCCAGATCCATCAAAACGTATGCAAACTGATAGCATTTGTCATACGGATCAGTGATCGTGATCCGTCTGACAAATGCATTGAAATGCCAATGTGATCCGTCTCTCCGGTGTCATCCAGAAAAACGGATCCGGCATTTATTTTTTTCAAATTTTTTGCAGTCTAAGCATGCGCAGACCACAATTCCGGATCTGTTTTGCCAGAACACTTGGCATTAATGCATGTCAATAAGAAAAAATACCGGATCCGGCATTCCGGCAAGTGTTCTGGAATTTTGGACGGAGATAAAACCGCAGCATGCTGCGGCATTATCTCTATCCTGAAAAGTCCAAAAGACTGAAGACATCCTGATGCATCCTGAATGGATTGCTCTCCATTCAGAATGCATTAGGATAAAACTGATCAGTTCTTTTCCGGTATTGAGCCCCTAGGACGGAACTCAATGCCGGAAAAGAATAACGCTAGTGTGAAAGTACCCTTAGCCCTGTGCAGTAGGGAAACCAATCATGAGCTTTCTGAACATGCAGCCAAAAATGGCTATGGTTGATTGGTTCTCATTCAGGTTTTGCTGTGGGGTCCTATGATTACTTATTACGCTTTAACTGCATGTGGCTTGCCATAGGAGCCCTGAGTCCTGGCAATCTACATTATTGCAGGCATATCTTATGAAACAATGCTAATCTGTATGGCATTACACTAGTGTCAAATTCTAAAATTTGTAAATTCATGATTTCTTGTTTCTCCTCATATTATATATATCTCAGCCAATTCTGAGATTTATGTGGCTCCTGCTTACACGTGGCTCACTAGGTTTGAAAGTCTGAGTACCTCTAGTGTATGTGAAACCGCCATATTATATTCAATTTATACATGCAGTGAGCCGGGTCCACAGGGGAAACACGTGAGGCACACGGTGGGCCGATGGGGGTAGTAGTTGTTTGTACTCACGGTTAGCAGAGCCTCCCTGGGCCAGCACCGGCAGTGCAGTGGATGGGAAGACAGCACTAAATCCTCCGGGGCACTCTCTATTGCAGGGAACACCAGCCAGATGGAAGTTGAGGTGCCCTTGATGGTGTAGGTGTTTAAGGTGCTTTGGTGGCTGGGCCCCTGTGTTTGTGACGCCAGCACCGTAAGGTACAAATGTTGACTGTAGTAGTAGTAATGAAGAGTCAGTTGTTGTAAAACAATTGAACATTTACTTGAATCAATAGTCTCAAGGCAGATGTTACAGTCCATCAATAAAGTGCATTCATATGGCACCAGTAATGATTCAGATGTTAAAGGGAACCTGTCACCGGGATTTTGTGTATAGAGCTGAGGACATGGGTTACTTGATGGCCGCTAGCACATCCACAATACCTAGTCCCCATAGCTCTGTGTGCGTTTATGATAATAATGATTTGATACATATGCAGATTAACCTGAGATGAGTCCTGTACGTGAGATGAGTCAGGGACAGGACTCATCTCAGGTTAATTTCCATATGTATCAAATCGTTTTTTTTTACACAATAAAAGCACACAGAGCTATGGGGACTGGGTATTGTGGATGTGCTAGCGGCCATCTAGCTACCCATGTCCTCAGCTCTATACACAAAATCCCGGTGACAGGTTCCCTTTAAGGTAATTGTAATCAATATATCAGGTTTAGGCAATTGTCAATGGAGGGATTTTCTAATACTGTTACTTGACAGGCAAAGACTGAGTATATTTACTTTAAGTCCCGACTATAGCACTCTGGTACTAAATATGCTGGTTTCGGTTTACTTTGAGCTATCCTATAAGGGCGTTCTCCCTTGTGGCAGGCATCAGTCTTCTGCTACATTATTTGCAGGATGCTCTCCTGAAGCAATCAGGTTTTTAGGTTTCCACTATATCCTGGAAGGCTTCTAGTGAAGAAGGACAATTCTGCGCACTAATTATCCATTCGTGTCCCGGCACTTGGAAAGTTGCTCTCAGGCACTTGTGCTGATGAGGTCCATAAGCTAGATTCAGCTATAACCCTCACTAGGCTTACTTCATATTTAGACATAGACTCACTGTCTGGTGCTTGGTTGCTGTGTTTGTCTTCTCCAGGCTTGAGCAGGGCCCAGAAGAAAGGAAAACGGCTACATGTTGATTTAGGCCTGTTTCTCTCCTCCATGAACTTCCTTCTAGTCTCGCACTCTGACTCTATCATAACCTCCCTTCCTCTCTACTCTCAACTAAATACACCCCAACTATATATGTATTATGTGGCGCCAGCACCACCTAGGTGCGAATGGGTGAAATGACATTGCCAGCCTGATAATAGGAAATACCATACAATGCAAATTACATAGGCAGATGTTTAAAGGGAACCTATCATTAACTCACTGAGGGCAGCATAAATAGTGACAGAAATGCTGATTTCAGCAGTGTGTCACTCATGAGCTAAAAGTAAGTGGTTGCCGAGAATCAGCATCATAATCATTACAGCACAGGCCTTGAAAAGAGTCAAATCTACCTGAGAAGAGTCCTGGTTATTCCTAATCTCCTGCTCTCTCACCCATCTGCTGATGATTGTCAGTTCTCTCCTAGAGAGAAAGGGGACAACTAGGTAGAAGACTGTCAGTCATCAGCAGGTGGGCGGGAGAGCGGGACTTCATGAATAACCATGACTCTTCTCAGGTGGCCGGGACTCTTTTCCAGGCCCAGTCTGCAAGGATTGTGATGTTGGTTCTCGGCAACCACTTACTTTTAACTTATAAATGACAGACCGCTGAAATCATCTCACCTGTCTCTACTTTATACTGCCTTTAGTATGGGCAGCACAAAGTTGATGACAGGTTCCCTTTAAAGTGTCCCATTTACACACATATGTGGGACGCTACATACATACATGAGAGTTCTGTTCTATTGTTTGATATCCTGTCGCATCAATATATAACAGTGCCAGGAGGGTATCTACAGGTAGATGTAGAGCTTGTAGACAGACGCTGGAATCTGAGTGGGCCCAAAAGGTCTCTCTGTCCAATAAGAGGAGACTAGAACTATACATGATAGTTGGGGCCCTGTTATATATTTTGCACTGGGGCCCCGGAGTTTCAGGTTATCTCTCTGCATAGTGCAAATAGTATACTCCGCTCCGCCACTGCCCACTTACAGCGCCACTGAAAATGACATGCCTACTAGCTGCTTTGGAGCTTTGTAACAATTAAAAGAAAATATATTTTGGTACTGGCACAAAACGTGTGTGGACCCAATGCATCACTGAACAGATTTGCCCTGTGACTACTCCTAAGAGTGTTATCTAAGTGTCCCCTCCGGCCCCTATACAGGTATCTGGAGTCCACTGCAGGGGAACCACCAGGCCGCGTCCTCTTAAAGTAGTCTCCATTCAGTGATAGCTGACCCAGGTGGGTCAAAAGACATGGTACAGTGTACCAAGGGGACAGGCAAAATGTAGTCATGAGCCAAGATCAGGGCAGACAGAGTTCGTACAATCCGATTATCAGTTCAAAAGGTTGAAGCGTAGCGTAGCATGCAGTCAACTTGAGAGTCAATGCAATGAGCAAAATAATAGAGTCCAGCTCACCTGCTTAGAGCATTCTGTCACAATGAACTCCTGGTGCGCGGAGAAGGTAAGACCTTGAGAAACTTGGCTAATAGAAAAGATCCAGCACCAAGGAAATGTAAAGCTGTGCTTTCCTTTATTACAGTGGCAAAATTCATGCAGCACATCTGCATCGTACTCAAGTTAGGTTTAGAAATGTCCCTGGGTGTTGTAGTGCAATAGACACTAACCTGAGACGCTGACTCTCTGTAAGGGCAGGTGATGATAGGAAATGTTTGTGACGCCAGTGCCAATTAAACGGTGGCACGCCGTTTGCTGGTAGTAGGAATAACGGAGGAACCACGTGATGTTAAAACAGAACTCAAACTTTAGTAGTCAGCATGCATGGACATAGTTGGAAGCGCAGTTCCTTTGCAGACAGTTGATTGCAGTACATTTGGTGCAGGCAATATATATATAGCAAGGTGACTTCAGAGTGTGAAACACAGGACTTGCAGTACAGGCGGCTTGCACTCTATTCCTGACTGATCCTGGAACATAGAAACTCTTCTCCAAGGCCCGATACCCTAGCTCTGGCGTATATCCTTGGTTTTATGATTATAAAGTACCTCCTCTGTTGTCTTGAGTACCTCTTGCTTTCCTGGAATTGCCTCTGTCTCTCTCAGTTTCTGGAAATAGTGATGTCCGGTTCATGAACGAATCGTTCATTTGAATCGATTCAGTTCAGTGACCGGAGGAGTCGATTCATTTGAATGATCCGATCCGTTTGAAACGGCTCACAGTCACAGCAGACAATGAATGCAGACGCTCAGCTCACCACCTCACGCTGGCAGCAGGTCAGGAGCCTGAGGGAGGGACTTGGGAGGAGTCAGTAATATGATCTTAGAGTGGAAGCTGCTTCTGCCAGCCCCTCCCCTCCCCGCCCACCAACCAATCACCGACCAGAGCTGAGGGGGCGAGGCAAGCACAGCACAGTAGCAGCTCTGACTCAGTCCTCGGAGTAGTGCAGGGTCAGGGAGTCTAAATGAATCGAATGAGTCACAAGCAGTGCTTGAAGTGGGCCGGAACGCGGCGGTACTCAGTACCGCCACTTCCAAAAATTGCCCTGGAGAGTACCAGCACCTCTCCGTGCGCCCAGTACGTGGGTTTCCGGTACCGGAGCGCAGGGCCGGCCTTTGGGGTGTGCGGGCTGTGCGGCCGCACAGGGCGCCATAGTAACAGGGGCGCTGGGCGGCCGACAGCTCGCAATGTAATATGCGGCAGGCGAGGCTGAACTTGTGTTCTCCCTCGGGGCGCCCCCTCCATCTAGCCCTCCCCTGTCTGACCTGATTCGTTCCTCCTCCCCTGTCTGACCTGCCTGCTGCCCCCGCCGCTGCCAATAAGAAGAGAGACGGGAGGAGGAGGGGAGGGGCTGTGGCCACTGCGCCACCAATGAAGATAACTGACCTGAATACAAAAACAGGAGGCGGGTGCTGGAATCAAATAGCCGGCACCCGACCTCTGTGACAGGGAGCTGCGATCAGCTGCAGTTGAGTTAACCCTTCAGGTGCGGTACTGGAGGGGTTAATTGTAGCTGATCGCAGCTCCCTGTCACAGAGGTCGGGTGCCGGCTATTTGATTCCAGCACCCGCCTCCTGTATTTGTATAAGAAACGTTTGTGGCACAGTGCGCCCCCCCCCCCCCCCCCAACACCCCAGTATAAGAAACGTTGGTAGGCAGTGCGCTTTCCCCCCCAAACACCCCAGTATAAGAAACATTGGTGGCTCAGTGGGAAGTGCCAGTGAGGGTTAAAAAATAATAAAAAATTTTTAACTCACCTCCTCCAGATGATCGCGTAGCTGCCGTTCTCCTGTTTTCTTCAAGACCTGTGGTGACGTCACTGAGCTCATCACATGACCCATTACCATGGTGATGGATCATGTGATGCTAACAGTGATGTCACCACAGGTCCTTTGACAGGTCATGAAGAAAGAACAGAAGACGATCAATTGGAGGAGGTGAGTTAATTATTATTTTTATTTTTTAACCCTCATTGGCACTGCCCACTGCGCCACCAATGATTATTATATTGAGGGGGGGCCCACTGCGCCACCAATGATTATTATATTGAGGGGGGGCGCACTGCGCCACCAATGTTTATTATATTGAGGGGGGGCCCACTGCGCCACCAATGTTTATTATATTGAGGGGGGGCGCACTGCGCCACCAATGTTTATTATACTGGGGTGATGGGGGGGCGCACTGCGCCACCAATGTTTATTATACTGGGGTGTTGGGGGGGCGCACTGCGCCACCAATGTTTATTATACTGGGGTGATGGGGGGGCGCACTGCGCCACCAATGTTTATTATACTGGGGTGTTGGGGGGGCGCACTGCGCCACCAATGTTTATTATACTGGGGTGTTCGGGGGGCGCACTGCGCCACCAATGTTTATTATATTGGGGGGGCGCACTGCGCCAATGTTTATTATATTGGGGGGGGCGCACTGCGCCACCAATGTTTATTATACTGGGGTGTTGGGGGGGCGCACTGCGCCACCAATGTTTATTATACTGGAGTGTTGGGAGGGGCGCACTGCGCCACCAATGTTTATTATACTGGAGTGTTGGGGGGGCGCACTGCGCCACCAATGTTTATTATACTGGGGTGTTGGGGGGGCGCACTGCGCCACCAATGTTTATTATACTGGGGTGTTGGGGGGGCGCACTGCGCCACCAATGTTTATTATACTGGAGTGTTGGGAGGGGCGCACTGCGCCACCAATGTTTATTATATTGGGGGGGCGCACTGCGCACAATGACGGGTTAGGGAAATTTCACAGCAGAGTGCGCATGCGCTGGGAGCCTCGCCGGCGGTTAGGGTAGGGAAAAATTATGGGCCAGTGCACAGGTGCGGTGATCGGATGGATGTTCTCAGCAGGACACCGGCCGACACTGCGCATGCGCTGGGAGCCTCACCAGCGGTTAGGGTAGGGAAAAAGCACTGACCCGTACATAATTTTTCCCTTCCCTAACCGCTGGTGAGGCTCCCGGTGCATGCGCAGTGTCGGCCGGTGTCCAGCTGAGAACATCCATCCGATCACTGCGCCTGCGCACTGGCCCATAGTTTTTCCCTACCCTAACCGCCGGCGAGACTCCTGGCGCATGCGCACTCTGCTGTGAAACTTCCCTAACCTGTCATTGTGCGCCTGCGCGGCGCTGCACACCTCCTCACGTCATGTCCGGTGCGACCGGAAGTGACGAAGGTAGGGAAATCTCACGAAGTAGGGAAGTATAACATTACACCGGCCTTTGGGGTGTGCGGGCTGGTAACTACTTGGTTGGATAGTCAGCCAGCCTATGCCATGATGCCAGCAACAAGCAGTGTTTTTTTGTTTTTTTTTGGGGGGGGGGGGGCGCCACAAGGTTAGCTCGCACAGGGCGCCTGGACACCTAAGGCCGGCCCTGCCGGAGCGCAGCGGAGAGCTGGCAGTATCTCCTCCCTAATGTCGTTGGCTGGGCAGCTAGTGGAGGGGGGCGGGTCGTTGCAGAGTACGGCTCAGGCTGGCGCAGGCAGGGAGTTGACCTCACGTTAGGTGACGTCAACTCCTTCCCGCGCGCCTGTGACTGAGGAGCGATCAGTGCGGCGACCAGTGACTGGTCCTCCTTGGAGTCAGGAGTCGGACGGTGCAGCAAAGAACATCGACTTTGCTTTGGAATCCAACTTCTGAAGAGTACTGGTGAGTGACAGGCACCCCCCCTCCCCCCACACACATTAGTTCCTCTCTGTACCAGTACCCCCCCCCCCCCCCCTGGCAGGGGGGTACTGGTACAGAGAGGAATTAATGTGTGTGATGAGGGGGGGGGGGGGTCTGATGTGCAGGGGGGTACTGGTACAGAGAGGAACGAATGTGCGGTGGTGGGGGGGGGGGGTACTGGTACATAGAGGAACTAATATATATGTGTCTGATGGGTGGGTCTGATGTGTAGGGGGCCCCTGCACATCAGACCCCCCATCACACACATATATATTAGTTCCTCTATGTACCAGTACCCCCCCCCCCACCCCCCCACCTTCGTTCCTCTCTGTACCAGTACCCCCCTGCACATCAGACCCCCCCCCCCCCCTCATCACACACATTAGTTCCTCTCTTTACCAGTCCCCCCCCCCCCCACCACCACCACACATTAGTGCCTCTCTGTACCAGTACCCCTCTGCACATCAGACCCCCCATCACACACATATATATTAGTTCCTCTATGTACCAGTACCCCCCCCCCCCACCACCGCACATTCGTTCCTCTCTGAACCAGTACCCCCCTGCACATCAGACCCCCCCCCCTCATCACACACACACACACATTAATTCCTCTCTGTACCAGTACCCCCCTGGCAGGGGGGGTACTGGTACAGAGAGGAATTAATGTGTGTGTGTGTGATGAGTGGGGGGGGGGGTCTGATGTGCAGGGGGGTACTGGTACAGAGAGGAACGAATGTGCGGTGGTGGGGGGGGTACTGGTACATAGAGGAACTAATATATATGTGTGTGATGGGGGGGTCTGATGTGCAGGGGGGGGGAGCACCGGCGCCTAATAGAGTACCGGCACCTCTTTTGGCCCACTTAAAGCACTGGTCACAAGAATCTAAAGATCCGACTCAGTTAGTGACTCATTCGATTCATTGAGTTAAAAGAGCCGTGAGTCAGACTATAGAACAGGTTACATTACACTGAGGCTGTCGGCTCTTGTTGCAGCAGTGATAAGGTTAAGGGACAGGAGCAGAGAGATAAGAGAAGGGACAGATGACAGAGAGTTTAGATTACAGGTTGAATTAAATTAACCCTTTAGAATCAAATTGGCTTCTCAGGAGATATATATGTTAAAGGCATCTCATTCAGTAGCTACCGTATTTTTCGCCCTATAAGACGCACCGGCCCATAAGACGCACCTAGGTTTTTGGGGAGGAAAATAAGAAAAAATATATTTTTAACCAAAAGTTGTGCTGTGTGTTTGGTGGGTTTGGAACTAATGGTGGTTTGTGGATGGCACTATTACTGGGGATCTGTGGATGACTGACACTGTTATGGGGGGATCTGTGGATGACGGACACTGTTATGGGGGGGATCTGTGGATGACAGACACTGTTATGGGGGGATCTGTGGATGACAGACACTGTTATGGGGGGATCTGTGGATGACGGACACTGTTATGGGGGGGATCTGTGGATGACGGACACTGTTATGGGGGGATCTGTGGATGACGGACACTGTTATGGGGGGGATCTGTGGATGATGGACACTGTTATGGGGGGAATCTGTGGATGACGGACACTGTTATGGGGGGATCTGTGGATGACGGACACTGTTATGGGGGGATCTGTGGATGACGGACACTGTTATGGGGGGATCTGTGGATGACGGACACTGTTACAGGGGGGGGGATCTGTGGCTGGCACTGTTACAGGAGGGGATCTGCGGATGGCACTGTTATGGGCTGGGGGGATCTGTGGGTGGCACTGTTAGGCTACTTTCACACTAGCGTTCGGAGCGGATCCGTCTGATGTTTCATCAGACGGATCCGCTCCGATAATGCAGACGTTCGCATCCGTTCAGAACGGATCCGTCTGCATTAAAACTTAGAAAATTTTCTAAGTATGAAAGTAGCCTGAGCGGATCCGTTCAGACTTTGCATTGTAAGTCAATGGGGAACGGATCCGCTTGAAGATTGAGCCATTTGGTGTCATCTTCAAGCGGATCCGTCCCCATTGACTTACATTGTAAGTCTGGAAGGATCCGCTCGCCTCCGCACGGCCAGGCGGACACCCGAACGCTGCAAGCAGCGTTCAGGTGTCCGCTCACTGAGCGGAGCGGAGGCTGAGCGCTGGCAGGCGGATGCATTCTCAGTGGATCCGCCTCCATTGAGAATGCATTGCGGCCGGGCGGCTGCGTTCAGGACCGCTCGTGAGCTCCTTCAAACGGAGCGCTCGAGCGGACACCTGAACGCAGGTGTGAAAGTAGCCTTATATATGTGCCATCCACAGACCCCCCCAGCCCATAACAGTGCCATCCACAGACCCCCCCTATCCCATAACAGTGACATCCACAGACCCCCCCCAGCCCATAACTGTGCCATCCACAGATCGCCCCCGCCTCCCCCCCCCCCCCCGCTGCCGCCAGTATACAAATATAAGATGTTATATTCATTTATTGGTTATTAAACATGCCCCCTCAGTCATATTACTACCTTACATCCTAATCGCTTCTGTAGAATTCAGGCAGCCCAAGCCGGGCGGCCGGCGCGTCTCTCAATGACGTCACTTCGCTGCGCCGCCTGCTTCATTCAGGCACATGACAAGAAGCTGCCGCCCGCCCGGCTTGGGCTGCCTGAATTCTACAGATGCGATTAGGATGTAAGGTAGTAATAGGACTGAGGGGACATGTTTAATAACCAATAAATGAATATGACATCTTATATTAGTATACCGGAGCGGTGGGGCGGGGCTATACTACACTGACTGCACCGCCCCGCCGCTATTGCCAGCCCCCAGATCCTCCTCCCAGTCCCTCCCCGAGTCCCCGCTCGCTCCTACATCGCAGCTTGCGATGTAATACGGCAAGCATTCGCCCCATAAGACGCAGGGGCATTTCTCCCCCATTTTGGTGGAAGAAAAAGTGCGTCTTATGGGGCGAAAAATACGGTATATAACTAAGGGTGGGTTCACATGAGATGCCTTTAACATATATATCTCCTGAGAAGCCAATTTGATTCTAAAGGGTTAATTTAATTCAACCTGTAATCTAAACTCTCTGTCATCTGTCCCTTCTCTTATCTCTCTGCTCCTGTCCCTTAACCTTATCACTGCTGCAACAAGAGCCGACAGCCTCAGTGTAATGTAACCTGTTCTAGTGACTCACGGCTCTTTTAACTCAATGAATCGAATGAGTCACTAACTGAGTCGGATCTTTAGATTCTTGTGACTCATTCGATTCATTTAGACTCCCTGACCCTGTACAGACGGCTCAGAGGACTCGAGTCAGAGCTGCAGTGTGCTGTGCTTGCCTTGCCCCCTCAGCTCTGGTCGGTGATTGGTTGGTGGGCGGGGAGGGGTGGGGCTGGCACTTGCGAGTCAGCTCTCAGCAGTCTGACTCACCAAGTGAACCGAAGATCCGATTCATGAATCGGTTCATTTGAATGAGCTGATTCAAATGAACCGATTCACCTAAAAGATCCGAACTTCCCATCACTATCTGGAAACTTCGGACTGACCTCCTAGGCTAGGCCCTAGCCTATTTATACTGAACTGGGGGCTCCCTCTGCTGGCTGGAATAAAGATTGCCTGCAACAGGCCTAACTGGCTTAAAGGGACCTACACCTTGTAATCTAGCAGTGTCGGGTAACCTACCCGTATGCTGCACACCCCCAGACTTTAACGTGAGTAAGGCCTCGTACTCACACACACCTTCTTGAACCGGCATAACATGGTACATAACATTACAAATATAATAAATAATTATTTCACACAGAAAACATAACATTGCCAACTTCATGAATAAAGGACGCAAGGGAAAGGGGCGTCTTCTGGCTTCTTAGGCACGGCCGCTGACCTGGCACAGCGGACTTAGGGTGAACCAGGTTAGTCCATTATCCTTGGTGACAGTATAATAACGGAACTACCCAGGAGTTTCCTGTGGGTGTATCACAGGCAAGGGCTCACGTGGAGGAGTCCATTCTTGCGCACAAATGTCAAGTAAGGTATTGCCAGTGGCAACTGTTTGGGAGGAGACACCACCAGAATAATCGAAGTCTCCTAAACGGACTGGCGGGCGTCCCCTGGTCATCCGGGTGGACCGTCTCAGCACAGGGGTCTCCTCTTCCCTTAGCAACGAGGTAGAAGAAAGAGGAGCAACAGGAGGGTCTCCATCAGTGAGACCTTGGTCAGGAACAACAGGAACAACTAGATCCACTAGAGGGGGAACTGTATCCGGAGCATCTTGAACCGGCTCTTCTGGAGGTGAAGATACAGTGGGTACCGGAGCAGGCACCAGCAAGTTCAACCATGGTGTCAGAAGCCAATGCATGGGATCAGCGTCATACCTTAGATTGCTGACAGCCTGCATAGGATCCTCGGGCTGTATTGCTGACTCTGACACAGGGGATTCAGATCCAGAACTCTCAGCACTGGGTTCTGGTGTCAGGCAGAGCTTTAACCGGTTTCGGTGTACAATTTGGGATCCCTTGCCTTCCCGGGTGATCTCATAAGTGTGAGTTCCAACATTTGGGATTGCAGTGACAACATAGGGACTTTGCTCCCATTTACTGTCCAGTTTACTTGTACGGCGGTTATTTTTTAACCATACCACGGCCCCTATTGTCAAGGGTTCTGCATGGGCTGCCTGATCATAGTCTCTCTGCTGTCGGTCCCTAGCATAGTCCATACGTTCCTGAACAATGGCTTTGGCTGTATTCAATCGCCTTTGGTGCTCAGCAACCCAGTCTGTATTAGGTAATGGGTTGCTGCAATCAGGTACGTGTATGTCCAAGGAGTGATCAGCAGGCAATGTCCCTTGGCGCCCAAACATCAAGTAAAAAGGGGTATACCCAGTGGAACAATGTATGGTATGATTGTACGTGAACATGAGCTGTGGCAATAGATTAGGCCAATCTCCTCTATTTTCAGGAGGTACGGCCCTCAGCATCTCTATCAAGGTCTGATTCATTTTTTCACATAATCCATTACCTTGAGGATGGTAGGCCGTTGTCCGGATCTTCTTACAGTTGTGTAAGCGGCACAGTTCATGGAACAGATGGGACTCAAAAGCAGGTCCTTGATCGGTGAGGATCTTTTCTGGACATCCGTAGGGCAGGAGGAAATGCTTCCAGAACAGTTCGGCTGTAGTCTTGGCTGTCTGGTCTCTCACAGGCACCGCTACAACAAACTTAGTGAAATGGTCAATAATAGTCATGGCATAAGCATACCCTGAGCGACTAGGCTCCAGTTTCACATGGTCGATGGCGACAAGTTCAAGAGGACGGGTACTTACAATGGGGCTCAGTGGTGCCCTCTGATCATGGTGCTCACTCCGTTTTAAGGCACAGGCTACACACTCCCGACACCATTTCTCAATGTCTTCTCTCATGCCCACCCAGTAAAACCGCTGGCGGATATTAGCCTCAGTCTTTTGGACCCCAAAGTGACCGGATTGATTGTGGTACATCTCCAACACCATACCTGCATCTTGTCGGGGTATGAGAATCTGGTGCACTCTCTCGTTGGACACTGGGTCTAGGCTTCTCCGTAGCAATAGACCCTTTTGCAGGAAGAGTTGATGGCGCTGTCTCCACAGTTTGATGAGTTCAGCATCGGCACTCTTACGTCGAATCCTCTCAGGGGCTCTGCCACTAGTAATGAAGTCCAACAACTCACCCAGCACTCTACTTTCAGACTGTAGTTTCACCCACCTTTCTTCTTTAGGTTCAGGCCTACTGGAGGGTGAAGGAACTGCAGCTCTGTCATTGGTAGCTCGAGCCTGATCCTGTTGAGCAAATTTGTTATAGAAGGCCGGCATCTCTACATCTTCCCAAGCATCTCGCACATCATCAGGAGCTGTCTCTGTGGGAAGCCTGGATAAAGCATCAGCATTATCATTAGTACGTCCAGCACGATATTTTACAGAGAAATCATAGTTGGCAAGGCGAGAGGCCCATCTCTGCTCCAAGGCCCCTAATTTAGCTGTATTTAGATGTGCCAGAGGGTTATTGTCAGTGAATGCAATGAACGGGGTGGCGGCTAGATAATCTTTGAATTTTTCCGGCACTGCCCACACTAATGCCAGGAACTCCAGTTTGAAGGAACTATAATTCTGGTCATTTTTCTCAGCTCCTTTTAGGGAGCGGCTTGCATATGCTATCACTCTCTCTTTTCCCTCTTGGATTTGGGCTAACACAGCTCCCAGTCCTCGCTTGCTAGCGTCGGTATAAAGATGGAAAGGCTTGCTATAATCTGGATAACCTAATACAGGGGGCTCGGTCAGTTTTTTTTTTAGCAATTGGAACGCTATCTCTCTTTCCTCATTCCACTCAATGGGCACAGGAGTTCTAGGACTTTTCTTGGGTTGCCCCCTCAAGAGTTCTTGGATAGGATCAGCTATTTGAGCAAAATGGGGGATAAACCGTCTATAGTAGCCTGCGAAACCAAGGAAACCCCTCACTTCCTTGACAGTAGTAGGAACCGGCCAATTACGGACAGCTGCTAACTTATCAGGGTCAGGTTGCACGCCCTCTCCGCTTACCACATGCCCCAGGTATCTTACTGCAGGTTTGAGCAAATGACACTTGGATGGCTTTACCTTCAAGCCATATTTGATAAGGATTTCAAATACTTCTGCCAGATGTTTCAGATGGTCTTCATATGTTTTTGAGTACACAATGACATCATCTAGATACAGCAGCACTGTTTCGAAGTTTTTGTGACCCAAACACCGTTCCATTAGTCTCTGGAAAGTTCCTGGGGCATTACATAGCCCGAACGGCATACAATTGAATTCGAACAGGCCCATGGGAGTAGTGAAAGCAGTCTTTTCCCTATCTGCAGGGGCCATGGGTACTTGCCAGTAGCCACTGGTCAAGTCCAATGTGGAGAAATAGGCCGAGGAGCCCAAAGCAGTTAGTGACTCCTCAATGCGGGGCAGTGGGTATGCATCCTTGTGGGTTATTTGATTAATTTTCCTATAGTCCACACAAAAACGGATACCACCGTCCTTCTTCTTTACAAGGACCAGGGGTGCCGCCCACGGACTACGACTGTCCCGGATTACATTAGAGTCTTTCATCTCTTGGATCATTTCCTTTACAGTCTGATATGAAGTAGGCGGTAAAGGTCTGTATCTCTCCTTGATAGGAGGATGAGAGCCAGTATGTATGGTGTGTTGTATGGCACTCACCTCTCCATAGTCAGTAGCATGCTTACTGAAGGCCTGGTGGTGCTTTTTGACAAGCTGTATAATCCCTTCTTGTTGTTGTTGGGGGGTAGTCTCGTCCCCGACATGGAGCTCCTTCCACCAGGGCACTTGTGGCGGGGTCACCGGCGAACATCCGCTGACTGTAGCTGGCGGCTTTTCTGACACTGGAAGACGAATGATGTCTTGGAAGGACACCTGAGAAAGCTGGGCAACACGGCAATGCTTAGTAAGCGCCACAGGATGATCACTCAGGTTAATCAGACGGACAGGTACTTTACCTTGGGAGACGTTCACCAGGCACTTGGCAGCTCTCACATAAGGATAATCCTCCATCTGGATTGGTTCCACCAGGGCTGGATAATCTCGGCCTTGGACTCCCAGGACAGCACGACACCATAAAAGAGTTTGAGAATTAGGAGGCAAAGTCACAGGCTTAATATCACTAATCCTGGCAGTACAAATTTCGCCTTTCCCATTAGCAAACCTCTGCTGGGCACTTAACACAGTAATATTCTTTTGAATCACCCTCCTGGAAGCAGAGGAAGCAGTGGGCAAAGTCTGATGTAATACGGCAAGTATTTCTGAATAACAGTTTTTGAAGACATTGGTGCCTAGAATGACAGGATGTCCCCCTTTGTCGCCGGCCTGTACTACTATCACCCCCTGTTGAGGCAAGGTTACTTCTCCCACCTGCAGAGTGGGTTCCCAGTATCCGTGAATCTTTACTGGTTTGCCATTGCTGGCGATAATCTCCACCCAGGATTCAGGCGGCTGGGTTAACTGGTTGGTGTCCCAGAACTTTTCAAATGCAGGCAGCTGAATAGTAGTGACTTGAGACCCAGTATCTAATAGGGCTTCAAAGGGGACCCCGTTGATCTCTATATTGATTTTAGGATGGGATCCTACATACCGTGGCATCCAATTTGGATCCTCTGGACCTAGTGTTCTACCTCCCGAGGGGTGGTCCTCAGCCTCAGGGGTTGCCCGTTTAACTGCCAGCACATGGATTCTGTGTGTCCCAGCTTTTTGCAGTATGTACACACGGGCCGCTTACGGCCTTTATTGCGCCTCCCAGGATCCCTGGGGTGAGTCTCTTGGTAAGGAGGTGGGAACGGCCTAGGAGGTGACAGGAACTCTTCCTCTGACATTATGGGTTTTTCCCATTCCTCTATCTTTCTGCACACTCTCTCTAGACTTTTAGTGAGGTGATTTACTTGCTCTGTCAGCATTGCGATAGTATCGGTAGCTGAAGCTTGAACAGCTTGACCGGCCTGAGCTTGGTTAGTGATAAGCGTTTTTGGCCTGCAGGCTGATGACTCAGGCGGGGTGCTCAACTCCGTAGATACTGCTGACCCCAGAATTTTTATAGCCAGTTCTTTAACCTCTTAAGGACATAGGGCGTACAGGTACGCCCTTGTGCCCTGGTACTTAAGGACACAGGGCGTACAGGTACGTCCTATGTATTTCCGATCACTGCCGTGCGGCTGGCAGTGATCGGAACCCGGTGCCTGCTCAAATCATTGAGCAGGCACCTAGGCTAAATGCGCGGGGGGGTCCCGTGACCCCCCCATGTCGGCGATTGCGGCAAACCGCAGGTCAATTCAGACCTGCGGTTTGCTGCGATTTCTGCCGTTTCTGGTCCGCGCGGTCCCTGACCGCGGGGATCAGAAACTTTATAGGTCTAAAAAAAGTTTTATTCACCCCCCCCTGCACCCCCGAATGATTTTTATGGTGGCGGGAGGTGCAGGGGGAGGGTTGCGGGCGGTGTGGGCGGTGCGGGAGGCGGGCGGTGCGGCAGGCGGGATCGCGATCCCCCGCCCGCCTCCCCTTGTATAATCGTTGGTCTCTAGTGGGGATACCAGGGTGCCAGCACATTGCTGGCACCCTGGTATAAACGGCTGACATCTGCGATGCGATGTCAGCCGTTTAACCCTTTCCATACAGCGGTCCGTACGGACCGCTGTATGGAAAAGGTTAACAGCGCAGGGACCTCCCTCCCTCTCCCATCGGGGGGCTGCTGTGCCTTTGCAGCCCCCCGTTGGAAAAAGGAGAGAGCTCCCAGAGAGCCCCCCGACAGATCCCCTCCTTACCCTTCCCCGTCTGCGCAGTTCTGAGCAGACGGGGAAGGTTCCCATGGCAACAGGACGCCTCTCAGGCGTCCTGCTGTCCATGGTGCTGAACAGATCTGTGCTGAAAGCATAGATCTGTTCAGTGTAAGTAAAATACAGTACAGAACAATATATATTGTTCTGTACTGTATTATACAGACATCAGACCCACTGGATCTTCAAGAACCAAGTGGGTCTGGGTCAAAAAAAAGTGAATAAAAGTGAAAAAAAAGTAAAAATCAAAAAACACATTTATCACTGATAAAAAATGAAAAAAATAAAATTCCCTACACATGTTTGGTATCGCCGCGTCCGTAACGACCTGATCTATAAAACGGTCATGTTACTTTACCCGAACGGTGAACACCATAAAAATAAAAAATAAAAAACTATGATGAAATTGAAATTTTGCCCACCTTACTTCCCAAAAAAGGTAATAAAAGTGATCAAAAAAGTCGCATGTACGCCAAAATTGTAACAATCAAACCGTCATCTCATCCCGCAAAAATCATACCCTACCCAAGATAATCGCCCAAAAACTGAAAAAGCTATGGCTCTTAGACTATGGAAACACTAAAACATGATTTTTTTTGTTTCAAAAATGAAATCATTGTGTAAAACTTACATAAATAAAAAAAAAGTATACATATTAGGTATCTCCGCGTCCGTATCGCCCGGCTCTATAAAAATATCTCATGATCTAACCCCTCAGATGACCACCGTAAAAAAATAAAAATAAAAACGGTGTAAAAAAAGCCATTTTTTTGTCATCTTACGTCACAAAAAGTGTAATAGCAAGCAATCAAAAAGTCATATGCACCCCAAAATAGATGCCAATCAAACCGTCATCTCATCCTGCAAAAAATGAGACCCTACTTAAGATAATCGCCCAAAAACTGAAAAAACTATGGCTCTTAGACTATGGAGACACTAAAACATTTTTTTGGTTTTAAAAATGAAATCATTGTGTAAAACTTACATAAATAAAAAAAATTGTATACATATTAGGTATCGCCGCGTCCGTGACAACCTGCTCTATAAAATTACCACATTATCTAACCTGTCAGATGAATGTTGTAAATAACAAAAAAAAAAACTGTGCCAAAAAAGCTATTTCTTGTTACCTTGCCGCACAAAAAGTGTAATATAGAGCAACCAAAAATCATATGTACCCTAAACTAGTACCAACAAAACTGCCACCCTATCCCGTAGTTTCTAAAATGGGGTCACTTTTTTGGAGTTTCTACTCTAGGGTTGCATCAGGGGGGCTTCAAATGGGACATGGTGTCAAAAAACCAGTCCAGCAAAACCTGCCTTCCAAAAACCGTATGGTGTTCCTTTCCTTCTGCGCCCTGCCGTGTGTCCGTACAGTGGTTTACGACCACATATGGGGTGTTTCTGTAAACTACAGAATTAGGGCCATAAATATTGAGTTTGGTTTGGCTGTTGACCCTTGCTTTGTAACTGGAAAAAAAATATAAAAATGGAAAATCTGCCAAAAAAGGGAAATTTTGAAATTGTATCTCTATTTTCCATTAAATCTTGTGCAACACCTAAAGGGTTAACAACGTTTGTAAAATCAGTTTTGAATACCTTGAGGGGTGTAGTTTCTTAGATGGGGTCACTTTTATGGAGTTTATAATCTAGGGGTGCATCAGGGGGGCTTCAAATGGGACATGGTGCCAAAAAAACAGTCCAGCAAAATCAGCCCTCCAAAAACCAAACGGCGCACCTTTCACTCTACGCCCCGCTGTGTGCCCGTACAGTAGTTTACGGCCACATATGGGGTGTTTCTGTAAACGGCAGAGTCAGGGCAATAAAGATACAGTCTTGTTTGGCTGTTAACCCTTGCTTTGTTAGTGGAAAAAATGGGTTAAAATGGAAAATTAGGCAAAAAAATGAAATTCTCAAATTTCATCGCCATTTGCCAATAACTCTTGTGCAACACCTAAAGGGTTAACGACGTATGTAAAATCAGTTTTGAATACCTTGAGGGGTGTAGTTTCTTAGATGGGGTCACTTTTAGGGAGTTTCTCCTCTAGGGGTGCATCAGGGGGGCTTCAAATGGGACATGGTGTAAATAAACCAGTCCATAAAAATCTGCCTTCCAAAAACCATACGGCGCACCTTTCCCTCTACGCCCCGCTGTGTGGCCGTACAGTAGTTTACGGCCACATATGGGGTGTTTCTGTAAACGGCAGAGTCAGGGCAATAAAGATACAGTCTTGTTTGGCTGTTAACCCTTGCTTTGTTAGTGGAAAAAATGGGTTAAAATGGAAAATTAGACAAAAAAATGAAATTCTCAAATTTCATCCCCATTTGCCAATAACTCTTGTGCAACACCTAAAGGGTTAACGATGTATGTAAAATCAGTTTTGAATACCTTGAGGGGTGTAGTTTCTTAGATGGGGTCATTTTTGGGTGGTTTCTATTATGTAAGCCTCGCAAAGTGACTTCAGACCTGAACTGGTCCCTAAAAATTTAGTTTTTGTAAATTTCTGAAAAATTTCAAGATTTGCTTCTAAACTTCTAAGCCTTATAACATCCCCAAAAAATAAAATATCATTCCCAAAACAATTCTAACATGAAGTAGACATATGGGGAATGTAAAGTCATCACAATTTTTGGGGGTATTACTATGTATTACAGAAGTAGAGAAACTGAAACTTTGAAATTTGCTAAATATTTCCAAATTTTTGTTAAATTAGGTATTTTTTGGTGCAAAAAAAAAATAATTTTTTGACTTCATTTTACCAGTGTCATGAAGTACAATATGTGACGAAAAAACAATCTCAGAACGGCCTGGATAAGTCAAAGCGTTTTAAAGTTATCAGCACTTAAAGGGACTCTGGTCAGATTTGCAAAAAATGGCCTGGTCCTAAGGTGTAAAAAGGCTGTGTCCTTAAGGGGTTAAAGTCCAGAAAGGCACTGTTAGGGTGCTGGGCGGACAGCATCTTTAATTGGGTCCTTATTTGCTCACTAGACACCCCGTTGATAAATTGTTCCCTCAGGGTCTGGTCCTGATTATCAGCCTCCTTGGGATCTATCTGGATTACAGCCCCTAAAGCCTCCTGAAGTGATAGAGCATAGTCATGGAGGGACTCACCGGACTTCTGTTTCTTGCCAAAGAAGTGCATCTTTATCTCTGAGGCAGTCCTTGTTTCAAAAGTGGCCCTGAGGCGGGTGAATATCTGTTCTAGAGTACTCCGCTCAGTAGCAGGCCAGGATAATACTTCCCTGCGGGCAGCTCCCTCCAGTTGCGCTAGCAGGATTTCCATTTGCTGGTCGGCATTTATAGGGTACAGTTTGAATAATGCCAGCAACTTTTCTTTAAAGTCTCTTAGGGTATGGGTCTCTCCTTTATAGCGGGGAAACCATGGGGCCCCAAAATAGTAAGGCATGGTAAAGGGCATCATGCTGGGGGCTGTAGGATGATTAGGAGCCGCAAGCTCTCCCGGGGCCGGCTGCTCGGGAACTCCCGGTTCTGACATGTTAGTCTATTGAGATGTGGCCGCTGGCGACTAAAGGGGCCGGAACAATCCCCTTCCCTCCGGTTACAAGTCCTTACCGGTATCGCCGGGTTTGCGCAGTCCAAATCTCGAGACTCCGGACGTCCTGAGTACGCAGTGACGTAGAAGAAGCAGGGCCGCGGCGGTGCGATAATGAAGAGGGGTGGGATTCTCTGTGTCTTTGAAGGGATCCGCCCACGAAGGTCCTCAGCAGCGCGGGAAACTTTACTCCAGGCGACCGGTGGCCATCTTGGTCACCATTCCCTGACAGCAAGCAGGGTTGTTGAGAAGTGAATAATTTGTAATGCCTGTATAAGGCACAAAGTTCACGCTTCTTGCACTAGAAAGCGTGCGTATCCTGTTCGTGACGCCAAAAGAGAGGTGCAGCGTACTCAAGTTAGGTTTAGAAATGTTCCTGAGTGTTGTAGTGCAATAGACACTAACCTGAGACGGCTGACTCTCTGCAAGGGCAGGTGATGATAGGAAATGTTTGTGACGCCAGTGCCAATTAAACGGTGGCACGCCGTTTGCTGGTAGTAGGAATAACGGAGGAACCACGTGATGTTAAAACAGAACTCAAACTTTAGTAGTCAGCATGCATGGACATAGTTGGAAGCGCAGTTCCTTTGCAGACAGTTGATTGCAGTACATTTGGTGCAGGCAATATATATATATAGCAAGGTGACTTCAGAGTGTGAAACACAGGACTTGCAGTACAGGCGGCTTGCACTCTATTCCTGACTGATCCTGGAACATAGAAACTCTTCTCCAAGGCCCGATACCCTAGCTCTGGCGTATATCCTTGGTTTTATGATTATAAAGTACCTCCTCTGTTGTCTTGAGTACCTCTTGCTTTCCTGGAATTGCCTCTGTCTCTCTCAGTTTCTGGAAACTTCTGACTGACCTCCTAGGCTAGGCCCTAGCCTATTTATACTGAACTGGGGGCTCCTTCTGCTGCCTGGAATAAAGATTGCCTGCAACAGGCCTAACTGGCTTAAAGGGACCTACACCTTGTAATCTAGCAGTGTCGGGTAACCTACCCGTATGCTGCACATCAACGACATCCAGTGACATCCATCTGTTAAGTCAACGTGTTTCAAACAAAACTGTTCTTAATCATGACTGGATCTTGTCTATTAGTCAATGCAATGAGCCCAGGAGAGTAGAGTAGAGCAGAGGAAAGGATTGATGGTAGCAAAAGTGGTGGTTGTAGTCAGTGCTCATCCTGATGTGTCCCTGGGCCGTGCAGTGATGGGAAGGGCACACCTTTCTTCCCTTGGAAGCACAGCCAGGTTCTGGGGTTCTCCTGCCTGGTGTTGGTTTGGAGTGCTCTTCTTGTGATGAATTGTGAGGTGCAAGGAAGGGTCCCCTGTAGCATTGGAGGCTATGATGAGGCAGCTTTACAGTATAACAGTTCTTTACTGAAGATTCAAGTTCAGGTACATCAACTACAGTTCCCGGCATGCATAAATTGGCAGTTCTTACACAATGTGCAATTTCCACAGTTCTCACAGGTAATATGGCTGCAAAGGTAGTTAATAGGCCAAAATGTCTCTTCAAAGCAATTTTCCTCACACTGCACTTCTCTAGTTGGCTTTAGCACAAGCATCAAGAAATAGGAGTGCAACACTTTACACGAGGCAACCACAGGGCAGAGTCCAACATCAGGCTAAGTTCTGAACTGTTTGTACAGGTTTCCATACTCACAGTTATAATTTGCCCAATGTCCTTAGCAGGATGTGATATTGTTAAAGCTGGCTAAACGATTTGTAATGTATGTCTAGCCCTGTAAGACTTAAATCTCCTGAACAAAGTTGCTGTAGAGCCTGTAAAGTCCTTTCAGAAAGCTTATCTCCACAGAGCTTCTACATGCACCTCCTCTCAACACTGGGATGGTTTGTACAGTTTGTACAGTTTGTACAGTTTTTGTCTTTTTCTTCACTTTTTCTGTATGTTTGTTATTCTCTGGCTGGTATTGAAATCCAGGGCTGTGTTCAGCTGCATCTGCACTCATCACCGCCAAGACATTGTCTCTCTCCACTAAATTGTAACCACTCTTTATAGGGAAGATGGCAACTCAGTGATGCTAGCTAAGGCCTATTAACTCCTAGTGCACCAAAATACATGAAATGCATACATTACTTAAAAGCACATTTTTCAGCCTTTGGCAGTGTACCACTACCATAGTAGTGGGACGCTGCTTCAAGTCCAGCAAACAGCCAGAGGTCGAGCATGGGAAGCCAGAATGTAATATTGAACACCTTCACAGGGGCTAGCAAGCTAGAATATTTGTTTCCCAGGTGCCCTTCCACAGGGAAAGGTGCCCTAAAATACTACAGCGAGACTAGCTAGAAGCTGGACAGATTAGGGTAGGCACATGCTGGTCCTTTAAGCGCACGACCTAGGGTCACAGTGAGGCACTGCAAGCAAGGGAGTAGGCAGCAGCCAGCATGGAATGGATGAAGCACTGCTACTTTGGTAGCCATGCCCTCTGAGAAGGACCAGGGAGATGCTGGAGCACTGGAGATGGTGTAAGTGTTCCAGTGGCCATGTCCACCAGAAGCGGAGAGGGCACGCACCGCCAGCATCACAGTTAGCTGATCAGGAGGGTAATAGGTTATACTGGACGAACAAAAAAGAACCTGGCTCAAGGATTGTGCCAGCTTTCCCCAGACCCATTCCAATGCAGAAAACTGGACCTAGATCCCAGCCCAGAGAAGGCACATTTATGTGATTATTTTTTCCCCTGTTGCTTGGATGCAAGCACACTCAAAGCTTTGGAGAAGCTTTTACCTAAAATAAATGTTCATCATGTGTAATATAAGTCATGAAATTTCCCAGCAGTCCCACGCCTTCGGACCGAGCAGCGGACAAATGAGAAGCAGCCATGCCTAAATGCCACCAAACCTCGTACGTGCTATCGAACAGAGAGTGGCACAGACAGTCATGGCTGCAGCAGAGAGCAGATGATGCCCTGACAGCAGCGGGCTCAGGGGCTGGGTTCCCTCCTGGCCCAAGGGTGACAGTGACAGATGGGCCAAGCAAGCAGAGCAGGGCGGGTGACTTATTGCAGCTGCCAGCCAGTGACACAAACCCATTTGGAGCAGGAAGTGATAAATGTCCCACTCGGTTTAAACACAGGGAAGTAAATTCCTCCCGACAGCCACAGCTTGGCTGATTTAACCCTGCTGTACCAGCCTTCCTCCTGGTACTGATGCCCAAGGACTCTGAATGACAAAGAGAGTCAGCTCCCGTGCCCAATGCAGAATCAGAATATCTTAGAAAAGAGAGGGAGAGCTACTGTGATTAGACAATGAAAAGACAGGAGAATGTGGGCGACCGAAGGGAAGGAAAAACTGATGACATCTGAGCGTTGATAAAAAGCTCAAGGTGCAAAACAGGAGGAGAGATTCCAAGCACGGAGACGAGAGAAGGTAAGATGCTGGAAGAGAAGAAGCAGTGACACCTGCAATAGAAGAGACCTCAATTAACCCCTGGCCCACACATAACAATTACCTGGCAATCAAACAGGAGATGTCCTCCTTATAGAAAGACAGTGAGATTTATCAGAGACCTCCCTCCTTCCCAGAGAGAGAACAGAAAGAGATTGCTGACTGTGAGGTTAGGCTTTCTCAGAGAGAAGGAAGACTGGGACTTTAAGACGCTAGCTGGGTCACAGCAGTAGCATATTTTCTCTGGGAATATTGAAATCCACATATATATAACACTATGGCTGATATATAAAACTATGGCTGAAATCATAGATCAGCTTTAATTTTCTAACAGAGACCGTGATGACATTTGGTTGCTCATTTTAGGACAAATAGCACTATGACTACTTATATACATCTAGTCGTGGACGTTGGATCTATGTACATATTCCAGTCAATAGCTGGAATGGATGGCGAAGATATATGAGCTACTGGCCTCAGAAAGCTATTTGATATCACTCAACCAGTTTAATATTTCACCAGTTTTCACTGACCTACATCTAAACTGGCTCATACAGGGCTGGTGTCTCTAACCCTGTGAGTCAGCCAGCAACCACACTGGGACTATCTGAAGAGGTAGCCACCTGTTGGCTCTTTCACAGCGAAGTACAGATACCTGTATAGGGGTTAAAGAGTGAATACCGGAGAACTGCCAGGATAACGTCCTTAGCCAGTTGGTTGATACAGTGGGTCCACACCAACTGCCCATAACATGAGAAATATGGTTGCCCTCACTGTCTGCAGAATTTTCTGCAAGATTCTGATATAAATGGCCTTCAAAGAACACATGGGTTAATCCCATGCTGATCTGTTCAATCTTTGGCTGTTAGCTGGCTGAAGGTTTGGGTTTAGCAAAGCAGGCGGAGATTAACAATGTTTTTGTTCGACTGCAGATTTGGCTGAGTGGGGAGTTTGCTGCTCCAGCCACTTGTTTTACAGCCAGTTACAGGACTGTGAAGAGGAGGAATGATATGGCTGAGCTCCTAAGGAACTGAACAGTATATTTCTCAGTTTTAATTGAAATATGAAATATAAAGGGGAAGATGAAGGCAAGATTTTTTTGTGTATTTTATGCTTAAACTCATTCACCGATTCACAGATTCACACAATGTGGCATTATATCTTAAACATTGTAGAGCTTAATTGAAGGAAGTGCAGTGAAGTACAATGTTGTGGCCTCCCATTCCTGACCCTTGCCCACTTCTGATAGATTTGGCTGAAATGGCCATGTTGCATCACACATACCCAATTGTTTCTCAACCTCTACTTACTTCCCAATGGCAACTAAATCCCTGAACTAGGCCCTGACTCTGATAGGCTTTAATCTCTGCAAAATCCCAGTGCAGTCGTTTGAAATATTCCATGTATCTGCTCAGTGTTATTACGCTGTGGAACTGAATCAGTCTGGTTATTCCTCTGGCCTTTCTGCAAGTAGTCCTACACTTCAAGTCCTCCTCAACAACCCCAGAGTTGGCAAATGTCATAACCCCAACTGGTGCCACTAACAGCCCCCCTTGGTTTTGAGCTCAGCACCATGGTCATTCATCCCTGGTCTCCTCCAGGCTAACACAAGCTCTACAGTCACAACATATGCTTCATCCAGAACTAACCACACTCAGACCAGAACTTCAGAGGTGGCATGCAGAATAAAGGTATGGCCACAGAGTGCTTTGTACGAGGTTTTGAGTCAGATCTGCCTGCAGAAGTAGATCCATCAGGAAGGAGAAGTATAAGTCTTTCCTTTATATTTCTGATTCTTTCGAATCTATTTCTGGCTTTGGCAGAAAATCCTGCAGGCAGATCTGACTCAAAACCTCATCCAAAAAACTCTGTGTGGCCGAGAGAGTCAGGGAGGATAATCACTGTCCCTGCCTAAAGATCCATTGGGAAGAGCATTACTGTGCACCTTATTACCAAACTGTTTCTATTGCTGCTATCTGTACTGTTACCTCCATCATCAATGTAGTAAAGACAAAGTTAAATTATTACATCCAACCGGGCCTGGTCATTGACTCCTCCACTATACATCCACCCGCCCACTACTCCTGCTCTCCTGCTTTGCACCCTACCAACCATCAACTAACACTAGGCAGGAGCCCCCACAAAGTCCAGTGCGTGGCCTAAGGGAAGAAACCACCACCACTCCTATCAGTGCCACAATAACCACTCCCATCCTCTCCACCTTCCCCCATTGGGACCAACTGTGCTGAAATATGCTGACAAGCTCACATCTGCACATGGGGAAGGTTTAATTTCAAGGTATGTGGTGACAGAAGTATACTATGCAGGAATGGAGTGGTCTTGGGGCTCAAGGTCACTAATGAGCCTAAAGCCCATCAATAGCAGGACCTGCAAAAAAAAAACCTGAAGTGATCCCTGAAATAAACAATACTAAAAATTATCGATCATCATTTATAACTATGTTGGTAAAGGGCCCATGATCATTATTGCCAAGGGGCCCAGACTACTCTCCATCCACTCATGTTTCTGTGTAATAGAGGTGCAGCGTACTCAAGTTGTGTGTAATAGGTGTTTCTGGGTGATGTAGTGCAATGGACACTAACCTGGTACGGCTGACTCTCTGCATAGGCAGGTAATGGTAGAAATTGTTCGTGGCGCCAGTGCCAAGTAAACGGTGGCACGCCGTGTGCGGATGCAGGAATAAATTGAGGAAGACGTGGTATTAAAACAGAACTCCAACTTTAGTAGTTTTCATGCAGAGACAAGATTGGAATCGCAGTTCCTTGGCATACAGTCGATTGTGTAATACGGTCGATGCAGGCAATTCAGATTTAGCAAGGTTATTACAGAGTGTTAAACACAGGACTTGCAGTACAGGAGCTTGCACTCTATTTCTGTCTGATCCTGGAATATAGCAAATCTTCTCCAAGGCCCATTAACCTAGTTCTGGCTTTATATCCTTGGCTGTAGCTTGATAAAGTACCTCCTCTGTTATTCTGAGTACCTCTTGCTTCTCTGCACTTGGCCTCTGTCCCTCTCAGCTTCCTCAGGTTCTAGAAGCTTCTGCACTCCACACTAGATCAGATTACACTGCCTTTCCCTTCCTTGACTGGGCCTTATATAAACTAGGGCTCCCTAGCTCCCTCTAAGGACTAAGAGCTGGAATGACACCCCTAGCAGGCCTGTACATGCAAGTTTCACAGTAACAGGGAAATACATGCATTACATTAAATGACATCTTATAAAACTGACATACACCAACTTCCCCATAATTAAGCAGGGACGACAGCACACCAAGTGACACTTTGGTAGTGACGGGTATTACAGTCCCCGTACACTACATACCCCACTGCTTTAAGCTGAGTACGACCTCGTACTCCATCATGGGTCGCCCAACTGGCATCTCTACCTGAAATAGAAAAAGAGACATGCAGGCATACATATATGCAATTCATCTGCATTTACATTTACATCAGGTCCAATTGGCAAAGGTGCAGGGCAGTGACAAGGGGCGTCGTTCTCTTCTCTCAGGATAGTGAATGGAACGGGGGCGCTGACCTGGCACAGCGTAACATTATAACCAGGATAGTCCATGACAATGAAGAAGTCCATGATAAAACAGTATAACAACGGAACTACCCAGGAGTTTCCTGCGGGTGTATCACAGGCAAGGGCTCACGTGGGGGAGTCCATTCTTGCGCACAAATGTCAAGTAAGGTATTGCCGGTAGCAACGGTTTGGGAGGAGACACCACCAGAATAGTCAAAGTCTCCTAAACGGACTGGTGGGCGTCCCCTGGTCATCCGGGTGGACCTTCTCAGTACGGGGGTCTCCTCTTCCCTGAGCAACGAAGTAGAAGAGACAGGAGCAACAGGAGGGTCTCCATCAGCGAGACCCTGGTCAGGAACAACTGGAACAACTGGAACAACTGGAACAACAATATCCACGAGAGGGGGAACTGGATCCGGGGCATCTTGAACCGGCTCTTCTGGAGGTGAAGAGACGGTAGGGGCCGGAGCAGGCACCAGCAAGTTCAGCCACGGTGTCAGAAGCCAATGCATGGGATCAGCGTCATATCTTAGATTACTGACAGCCTGCATAGGATCCTCGGCCTGTATTGCTGGCTCTGACACAGGGAATTCAGACCCAGAACTCTCGGCACTAGGTTCTGGTGTCAGGCAGAGCTTTAACCGGTTTCGGTGTACAATTTGGGATCCCTTGTCTTCCCTGGTGATCTCATAAGTGTGAGTTCCAACATTTGGGATTGCAGTGACAACATAGGGACTTCGTTCCCATTTACTGTCCAGTTTACTGGTACGGCGGTTATTCTTTAACCATACCACGGCCCCTATGGTCAAGGGTTCTGCATGGGCTGCCTGATCATAGTCTCTCTGCTGTCGGTCTCTAGCAAAGTCCATACGTTCCTGAACAATGGCTTTGGCTGCATCCAATCGCCTTTGGTGCTCAGCAACCCAGTCGGTGTTAGGTAATGGGTTAATGCAATCAGGTACGTGTATGTCCAATGAATGATCAGCAGGCAATGTCCCTTGGCGCCCAAACATCAAGTAAAAAGGGGTATACCCGGTGGAGCAATGTATGGTATGATTGTATGTGAACATGAGCTGTGGCAACAGACTGGGCCAATCTCCTCTGTTTTCAGGAGGCACGGCCCTCAGCATCTCTATCAAGGTCTGATTCATTTTTTCACATAATCCGTTACCTTGAGGATGGTAGGCCGTTGTCCGGATCTTCTTACAGTTGTGTAAGCGGCACAGTTCATGGAACAGATGGGACTCAAAAGCAGGTCCTTGGTCGGTGAGGATCTTTTCTGGACATCCATAGGGCAGGAGGAAGTGCTTCCAGAACATTTCGGCTGTAGTCTTGGCTGTCTGGTCTCTCACAGGCACTGCTACAACAAACTTTGTGAAATGGTCAATAATAGTCATGGCATAAGCATACCCTGAGCGACTAGGCTCCAGTTTTACATGGTCGATGGCGACAAGTTCAAGAGGACGGGTACTTACAATGGGTCTCAGTGGTGCCCTCTGATCATGGTGCTCACTTCGTTTCAAGGCACAGGTTACACACTCTCGACACCACTTCTCCATGTCTTCTCTCATGTCCACCCAGTAAAACCGCTGGCGGATAGTAGCCTCAGTCTTTTGGACCCCAAAGTGACCGGATTGATTGTGGTACATCTCCAACACCATACCTGCATCTCGTCGGGGTATGAGAATCTGGTGTACTCTTTCGTTGGACACTGGGTCTAGGCTTCTCCGTAGCAATAGGCCTTTTTGTATGAAGAGTTGATGGCGCTGTCTCCACAGTTTGATGAGCTCAGGATCTGCACTCTTACGCCGAATCCTCTCAGGGGCTCTGCCACTAGTAATGAAGTCCAACAGCTCACCCAGCACTCTACTTTCAGACTGTAGTTTCACCCACCTTTCTTCTTTAGGTTCAGGCCTATTGGAGGATGAAGGAACTGCAGCTCTGTTATTGGTAGCTCGAGCCTGATCCTGTTGAGCAAATTTGTTATAGAAAGCCGGCATCTCTACATCTTCCCAATCATCTCGCACATCATCAGGAGCTGTCTCTGTGGGAAGCCTGGATAAAGCATCAGCATTATCATTAGTACGTCCAGCACGATACTTTACAGAAAAATTATAGTTGGCAAGGCGAGAGGCCCATCTCTGCTCCAAGGCCCCCAATTTAGCGGTATTTAGATGTGCCAGAGGGTTATTGTCAGTGAATGCAATGAACGGGGTGGCGGCTAGATAATCTTTGAATTTTTCTGTCACCGCCCACACTAATGCCAGGAACTCTAGTTTGAAGGAACTATAATTCTGGTCATTTTTCTCAGCTCCTTTCAGGGAGCGGCTTGCATATGCTATCACTCTCTCTTTTCCCTCTTGGATTTGGGCTAACACAGCTCCCAGGCCTCGCTTGCTAGCATCGGTATACAGATGGAAAGGCTTGCTATAATCTGGATAACCTAACACAGGAGGCTCGGTCAGTTTCTTTTTTAGCAATTGGAACGCTATCTCTCTTTCCTCATTCCACTCAATGGGCACAGGAGTTCTAGGACTCTTTTTGGGTTGCCCCCTTAAGAGTTCCTGGATAGGATCAGCTATTTGAGCAAAATGGGGGATAAAACGTCTATAGTAGCCGGCAAAACCAAGGAAACTCCTCACCTCTTTGACGGTAGTAGGAACCGGCCAATTACGGACAGCTGCTAATTTATCAGGGTCAGGTTGCACTCCCTCTCCGCTTACCACATGCCCCAGGTATCTTACTGCAGGTTTGAGCAGGTGACATTTGGATGGCTTTACCTTCAAGCCATATTTGATAAGGATTTCAAATACTTCTGCCAAATGTTTCAGATGGTCTTCATATGTTTTTGAGTACACAATGACATCATCTAGATACAGCAGCACTGTTTCGAAGTTTTTGTGACCCAAACACCGCTCCATTAGTCTCTGGAAAGTTCCTGGGGCATTACATAGCCCGAACGGCATACAATTGAACTCAAACAGGCCCATGGGAGTAGTGAAAGCAGTCTTTTCCCTATCTGCAGGGGCCATGGGTACCTGCCAGTAGCCACTGGTCAAGTCCAACGTGGAGAAATAGGCAGAGGAGCCCAAAGCAGTTAGTGCCTCCTCAATGCGGGGCAGGGGGTACGCATCTTTGTGGGTTATTTGATTAATTTTCCTATAATCCACACAAAAACGGATACCACCGTCCTTCTTCTTTACAAGGACCAGGGGTGCCGCCCACGGACTACGGCTGTCCCGGATTACATTAGAGTCTTTCATCTCCTGGATCATTTCCTTTACAGTCTGATATGAAGTAGGCGGTAAAGGTCTGTATCTCTCCTTGATAGGAGGATGAGAGCCAGTAGGTATGGTGTGTTGTATGGCACTCACCTCTCCATAATCAGTGGCATGCTTACTGAAGGCCTGGTGGTGCTCCTTGACAAGCTGAAGAATCCCTTCTTGTTGATGTTGGGGGGTAGTCTCGTCCCCTACATGGAGCTCTTCCCACCAGGGCACTTGTGGCTGGGTCACCGGCGAACATCCGCTGTCTGCAGCTGGCGGCTTTTCTGTCACTGGAAGACGAATGATGTCTTGGAAGGACACCTGGGACAGCTGGGCAACACGGCAATGCTTAGTAAGCGCAACAGGATGATTACTCAGGTTAATCAGACGGACAGGTACTTTACCTTGGGAGACGTTCACCAGGCACTTGGCAGCTCTCACATAAGGGTAATCCTCCATCTGGGTTGGTTCCACCAGGGCTGGATAATCTCGGCCTTCGACTCCCAGGACAGCACGACACCATAAAAGAGTTTGAGAATTAGGAGGCAAAGTCACAGGCTTAATATCACGGATCCTGGCAGTACAAATTTCTCCTTTCCCATTAGCAAACCTCTGCTGGGCACTTAACACAGTAATAGTCTTTTGAATCACCCTCCTGGAAGCAGAGGAAGCAGTGGGCAAAGTCTGATGCAATACGACAAGTATTTCTGAATAACAGTTTCTGAAGACATTGGTGCCTAGGATGACAGGATGTCCTCCTCTGTCGCCGGCCTGTACTACTATCACGCCCTGTTGTGGTAAGGTTACTTCTCCCACCTGCAGGGTGGGTTCCCAGTATCCGTGAATCTTTACTGGTTTACCATTGCTGGCGATAATCTCCACCCAGGATTCAGGCGGCTGGGTTAACTGGTTGGTGTCCCAGAACTTTTCAAATGCAGGCAGCTGAATAGTAGTGACTTGAGACCCAGTATCTAATAGGGCTTCAAAGGGGACCCCGTTGATCTCTATATTGATTTTAGGATGGGATCCTACATACCGTGGCATCCAATTTGGATCCTCTGGACCTAGTGTTCTACCTCCCGAGGGGTGGTCCTCAGCCTCAGGGGTTGCCCGTTTAACTGCCAGCACGTGGATTCTGTGTGTCCCAGCTTTTTGCAGTATGTACACACGGGCCGCTTACGGCCTTTATTGCGCCTCCCAGGATCCCTGGGGTGAGTCTCTTGGTAAGGAGGTGGGAACGGCCTAGGAGGTGACAGGAATTCTTCTTCTGTCATTATGGGTTTTTCCCATTCCTCTATTTTTCTGCACACCTTCTCTAGACTTTTAGTGAGGTGATTTACTTGCTCTGTCAGCATGGCAATAGTATCGGTAGCTGACACTTGAACAGCTTGGCCGGCCTCCGCTCGGTTAGTGATAAGCGGTTTTGGCCTGCAGGCTGATGACTCAGATAGGGTGTTCAACTCAGGAGATACTGTGGACCCCAGAATTTTTATAGTCAGTTCTTTAAAGTCCAGAAAGACACTGTTAGGGTGCTGGGCGGACAGCATCTTTAATTGGGTTCTTGTTTGCTCACTAGACACCCCGGTTATAAACTGTTCCCTTAGGGTCTGGTCCCGGTTATCAGCCTCTTTGGGATCTATCTGAATTACAGCCCCTAAAGCCTCCTGAAGTGATAGGGCATAGTCACGGAGGGACTCACCGGACTTCTGTTTCTTGCCAAAGAAGTGCATCTTTATCTCTGAGGCAGTCCTAGTTTCAAAAGTGGCTCTGAGGCGGGTGAATATCTGTTCTAGAGTACTCCGCTCAGTAGCAGGCCAGGATAACACTTCCCTGCGGGCAGCTCCCTCCAGTTGCGCCAGCAGGATTTCCATTTGCTGGTCGGCATTTATAGGGTACAGCCGGAATAGTGCCAGCAACTTTTCTTTAAAGTCCCTTAGGGTATGGGTCTCTCCCCTGTAGCGGGGGAACCATGGGGCCCCGAAATAGTACGGCATGGTAAAGGGCATCATGCTGGGGGCTGTAGGATAATTAGGAGCCGCAAGTTCTCCCGGGGCCGGCTGCTCAGGCACTCCTGGCTCTGACATGATAGTCTATTGAGAGGTGGCCGCTGGCGACTAAAGGGGCCGGAACACTCCCCTTCCCTCCGGTTACAGGTGCTTACCGGTATCGTCGGGCTTGCGCAGGCCAAGTCTCGCGAGATCCCGGAAGTCATGACGCAGGAGAAGCAGGGCCGCGGCGGTGCGATGATGAAGAGGGGCGGGACTCTCTGTGTCTTTGCAGGGATCCGCCCACGAAGGTCCTCAGCGGCGCGGGAAACTTCACTCCAGGCAGCCGGTGGCCATCTTTAGCAAAACGCCGTCCATTCACTGACAGCAAGCAGGATTGTAAAAAGTCCACAAAACCACACTCCAATGTGGCGATTTTCTTCCTCTGTGTAGCGCAACACTGCACAGCGCTTTTTGGAGATTTTAGGTACACTTTGGGTATAATTTTCAGTCCACAAAGTCCACTTGAAATAAACAGGAAAATTGTCACTTTGGTCACAGGGCACCGGTATAAGGCACAAAGTTCACGCTTCTTGCAGTATAAAGCGTGCGTATCCTGTTCGTGACGCCAAAAGAGAGGTGCAGCGTACTCAAGTTGTGTGTAATAGGTGTTTCTGGGTGATGTAGTGCAATGGACACTAACCTGGTACGGCTGACTCTCTGCATAGGCAGGTAATGGTAGAAATTGTTCGTGACGCCAGTGCCAAGTAAACGGTGGCACGCCGTGTGCGGATGCAGGAATAAATTGAGGAAGACGTGGTATTAAAACAGAACTCCAACTTTAGTAGTTTTCATGCAGAGACAATATTGGAATCGCAGTTCCTTGGCATACAGTCGATTGTGTAATACGGTCGATGCAGGCAATTCAGATTTAGCAAGGTTATTACAGAGTGTTAAACACAGGACTTGCAGTACAGGAGCTTGCACTCTATTTCTGTCTGATCCTGGAATATAGCAAATCTTCTCCAAGGCCCATTACCTAGTTCTGGCTTTATATCCTTGGCTGTAGCTTGATAAAGTACCTCCTCTGTTATTCTGAGTACCTCTTGCTTCTCTGCACTTGGCCTCTGTCCCTCTCAGCTTCCTCAGGTTCTAGAAGCTTCTGCACTCCACACTAGATCAGATTACACTGCCTTTCCCTTCCTTGACTGGGCCTTATATAAACTAGGGCTCCCTAGCTCCCTCTAAGGACTAAGAGCTGGAATGACACCCCTAGCAGGCCTGTACATGCAAGTTTCACAGTAACAGGGAAATACATGCATTACATTAAATGACATCTTATAAAACTGACATACACCAACTTCCCTATAATTAAGGAGGGACGACAGCACACCAAGTGACACTTTGGTAGTGACGGGTATTACAGTCCCCGTACACTACAGAGGCCTGCTGGGAAAGTTCAATGGAGATGGTGGATTTCTGCTCCATTATATGATTATGTTCACATTGCTTTAAAGCTTTACAGGTAAGTGCCAATAAAAGTCATCAGGTTGGTGGGAGGTTTTACTGCTGGGAGCACTAATGGTCAGATGTTATCTACCTGGAAACCTCTCTGAAAGGGCGCTCATTAATATAATTCTTTTCAAAGGATTCTTGTCTCCAAGAGACTTTCAGAAGTGCAGGAATAAGATTTCTGGTTTAGCTAATAGCGGAGGGTCTCGTATGGGGGACCTTTATATATTGGCTCATTACACTTACCTTTTTAGACACCAAGATATTTCATATTAGGTATTTTATGTGAATGAACATTATGCTTCGTCTTCACGTTCTCCTCTGCCTCTTTTAATGGTCTGCCCAGCACCTTCTCCTTCTTTATTTCCATCTATTTTTCAAATTTCCCTTTTCATTTGAATCGGCTCTCCCCATCCTTTCCATAATCTTCTTCTCTTTTTATCTCTCTTTCCTCCCTCTCCTCCTTCTCTCGCTCTGTGTCAGGCAGTCCTGGTTGAGTTACTGACGCCTCTTGACGTGGAGTCTCAAATTTTTCTTAATCTAAATTGAAAACTGTTCAAGTAGAAAAATAATTTCACAGCTTCACCCAGAAAAAAAGCCGCGTCAGCTAGTATGATAGGGAGGACCACTCTACCGGTGCCCTAGCTGTACCTGTTATATAGAGTACAGCAGTGTTAGACGGAGACTGATATTGTATAGAAGCCTGTGTATGTGTAAATACTATCTTATAACTTTATGTTAGATTAATATCCATCTATATACTGTGTAGGATGTGGCTACAGGGATGTGGATCAATTCACAACCATATAAACAATTAGCAGCAGCATCAGTCACAAGTATCAAGCTGAGGCCGATAAATGCAGCATTTGCTGGTAAAGGGGTTGTCCAGGTATACCCTTCCACCATATCTAATATCAGGCATAGGAAGAAGCAACTGCACCCTGGGCCATCAGTATTTTAAGGTAACCATCTGAAACTCAGCGAGTATCATGTAGGTTCCCATTTTAAATAATGGTAACCTGTGGGGTATATCTACTGGTTGTTGGAAGATTGCATTGACAACCACAGATCCCAGCATGTAGTTTCCTTTCTCCTTACCCATGTCAGATTAAAGGGGTTGTCCCATGAAACATATTCTACATTTTTCAAACTAGTACCTGACTCTAAATACTATTGTAATTGCATGCAATAAATTTTTTTATATTCAATAAAATCTATCTGTGTAGCGAGAACTGCTGTTTGTTCTGTTCCTTATTTCTCTGTCCACCTGGCTGCGCTGGTCACACATGCACAGTTCCATTCTTCCACTGCCACCAGCCATATGTATTGTTAGAAGCTGTGACAGTAACAGGGAAGAAGAGAGATAAAGCAAAAACTGACATGTCTCCTGAGCTGCCAGCCTAAAGATAATCTGGCAGAGCAATGAATGATGTGAACCAGCCTATTTCATGTGTATGGATGCAGTGACCCAGTGGTTCACTGCTAAAGTATCAAATGGTTCAAGTATTAAGTATTTCACTGCTAAAGAATTCATGTTCTAATGTAGCATGGTTCATTGCTAAGAGAGTTAGCATCTTTTGCAGTCCTATTGAAATGAATGGGTCTGCACCCATTCCACAAAATTGCAAAACGGATGTGGACCCGTACATACGGCCATCTAAATGAGCCCTTATGAAGAGCGTTTAGTAGTCATAAGGAGTCTTCTAGGCCAGGAAATGCTCCTCTGGGAAAAAGGAATGCAAATTAGCTCTCTTTTCAAAGAGAAAAGAAACATGAACTTCTGATGGTATCAGAGGTTTTGCTTTCTTTTCTTTTTGGAAACAGAAAATTTGCATACCTTTGTACTGTACCCACATTAGCACATGGACCTTGAAAGTAAACCGTGCAATTGGTCCGTGCCGAGCAACTTGAAGCACGCACCATTCTTGCTTATTTTCCATCCGAGACTCATTCATTTAAATGAAGGGCCTGAAGAAAAAAAAGAATGCACCTGGATGCCATACAGACATTTTTGGAGGACAGAAATCGAGTCCAGCCTAATGCTTTCTTACCACAAGTAACCTACAGAGCGGTGAGTAACCAACACGTGCATATTTCGAGTCTCTGAATCCTAGACAGTAATTCTCAAAGGTTGTAAACTATGCCATTTCTACAGTTGAAGATGCTGCCTCCTTGAAAATGGACCCTGTGCTCAAAGAAAATGCCTTGGAGGGATGGCTATGTAGCATGCTCATAATGACCTAGATACACCTTTTGCTAAAATAAGGCAATGGCTCACTCTGCCATATACAAGGATTGGTGCTCTAGTCCAATTGAATCACCCTTCCAATGGTAAGTAGTATAAATATTGAATGGACTGGCACTCAAACATAGGTGATTCACATGGATACACTGTGGATGTACCGTACATTTATTAAGGTATCAAAAATCTATATACAGTACAGACTAAAAGTTTGGACACACCTTCTCATTCAAAGAGTTTTCTTTATTTTCATGACTATGAAAGCATCAAAACTATGAATTAACACATGTGGAATTATATACATAACAAACAAGTGTGAAACAACTGAAAATATGTCATACAGGGAGTGCAGAATTATTAGGCAAGTTGTATTTTTGAGGATTAATTTTATTATTGAACAACAGCCATGTTCTCAATGAACCCAAAAAACTCATTAATATCAAAGCTGAATATTTTTGGAAGTAGTTTTTAGTTTGTTTTTAGTTTTAGCTATTTTAGGGGGATATCTGTGTGTGCAGGTGACTATTACTGTGCATGATTATTAGGCAACTTAACAAAAAACAAATATATACCCATTTCAATTATTTATTTTTACCAGTGAAACCAATATAACATCTCAACATTCACAAATATACATTTCTGACATTCAAAAACAAAACAAAAACAAATCAGTGACCAATATAGCCACCTTTCTTTGCAAGGACACTCAAAAGCCTGCCATCCATGGATTCTGTCAGTGTTTTGATCTGTTCACCATCAACATTGCGTGCAGCAGCAACCACAGCCTCCCAGACACTGTTCAGAGAGGTGTACTGTTTTCCCTCCATGTAAATCTCACATTTGATGATGGACCACAGGTTCTCAATGGGGTTCAGATCAGGTGAACAAGGAGGCCATGTCATTAGATTTTCTTCTTTTATACCCTTTCTTGCCAGCCACGCTGTGGAGTACTTGGACGCGTGTGATGGAGCATTGTCCTGCATGAAAATCATGTTTTTCTTGAAGGATGCAGACTTCTTCCTGTACCACTGCTTGAAGAAGGTGTCTTCCAGAAACTGGCAGTAGGACTGGGAGTTGAGCTTGACTCCATCCTCAACCCGAAAAGGCCCCACAAGCTCATCTTTGATGATACCAGCCCAAACCAGTACTCCACCTCCACCTTGCTGGCGTCTGAGTCGGACTGGAGCTCTCTGCCCCTTACCAATCCAGCCACGGGCCCATCCATCTGGCCCATCAAGACTCACTCTCATTTCATCAGTCCATAAAACCTTAGAAAAATCAGTCTTGAGATCTTTCTTGGCCCAGTCTTGACATTTCAGCTTGTGTGTCTTGTTCAGTGGTGGTCGTCTTTCAGCCTTTCTTACCTTGGCCATGTCTCTGAGTATTGCACACCTTGTGCTTTTGGGCACTCCAGTGATGTTGCAGCTCTGAAATATGGCCAAACTGGTGGCAAGTGGCATCTTGGAAGCTGCACGCTTGACTTTTCTCAGTTCATGGGCAGTTATTTTGCGCCTTGGTTTTTCCACATGCTTCTTGCGACCCTGTTGACTATTTTGAATGAAACGCTTGATTGTTCGATGATCACGCTTCAGAAGCTTTGCAATTTTAAGAGTGCTGCATCCCTCTGCAAGATATCTCACTATTTTTGACTTTTCTGAGCCTGTCAAGTCCTTCTTTTGACCCATTTTGCCAAAGGAAAGGAAGTTGCCTAATAATTATGCACACCTAATATAGGGTGTTGATGTCATTAGACCACACCCCTTCTCATTACAGAGATGCACATCACCTAATATGCTTAATTGGTAGTAGGCTTTCGAGCCTATACAGCTTGGAGTAAGACAACATGCATAAAGAGGATGATGTGGTCAAAATAGTCATTTGCCTAATAATTCTGCACGCAGTGTATTCTAGGTTCTTCAAAGTAGCCACCTTTTGCTTTGATTACTGCTTTGCACACTCTTGGCATTCTTTTGATGAGCTTCAAGAGGTAGTCCCCTGAAATGGTCTTCCAACAGTCTTGAAGGAGTTCCCAGAGATGCTTAGCACTTGTTGGCCCTTTTGCCTTCATTCTGTGGTCCAGCTCACCCCAAACCATCTCGATTGGGTTCAGGTCCGGTGACTGTGGAGGCCAGGTCATCTGGCGCAGCACCCCATCACTCTCCTTCATGGTCAAATAGCCCTTACTTTCAAAGTTTTCCCAATTTTTCGGCTGACTGACTGACCTTCATTTCTTAAAGTAATGATGGCCACTTGTTTTTCTTTACTTAGCTGCTTTTTTCTTGCCATAATACAAATTCTAACAGTCTATTCAGTAGGACTATCAGCTGTGTATCCACCTGACTTCTCCTCAACGCAACTGATGGTCCCAACCCCATTTATAAGGCAAGAAATCCCACTTATTAAACCTGACAGGGCACACCTGTGAAGTGAAAACCATTTCAGGGGACTACCTCTTGAAGCTCATCAAGAGAATGCCAAGAGTGTGCAAAGCAGTAATCAAAGCAAAAGGTGGCTACTTTGAAGAACCTAGAATATGACATATTTTCAGTTGTTTCACACTTGTTTGTTATGTATATAATTCCACATGTGTTAATTTATAGTTTTGATGCCTTCAGTGTGAATCTACAATTTTCATAGTCATGAAAATAAAGAAAACTCTTTGAATGAGAAGGTGTGTCCAAACTTTTGGTCTGTACTGTATATAAAACAACTTTAAAATAATACTAAAATATACAAACTAAAACCATGTATGTGGGTGGGTATACCCAGATGTATAATAGGATATATAGTGAAAAGTCACTCACTTATTAAATTTTCGTATGTTCTTTCTATTCTCACATTTGTTCGGACATTGAATATACTCTATAGTTCCAGACGCGTTTCGGGGAGTGCTTTCCCCGTCTTCAGTGGCTATATTAAATTTTTCCGGATCCGATCTTTTATATCCTGTTCTGGCTCTTATCAAGTCCTGGTCTGGATTTTCTATAACCTGCAATTTTGGTTCGGTTTGGTTTCGCATGCACATACAAAAAACGCATGCATATCGCATTGAAATCGCAAAAGAACTAAAATCACAAGATATAGAAAATCCAGATCAGGATTCGATAGATGCCTGAATAAGATCGAACCAGGAAACACTGAACACACTGAAGAATCTATATATCCAAATTTTATTAACAAGTCATGATTATGGACTTTTTAACCTATAGGCAAGACACGAATCACCATTTTGCAAGTATATTCAAAAAAATGTATGCACCCATAAAAAACGCATGCATACCGCATTGAAATCGCAAAGCAACCAAAATTGCTTATAGAAAATCCAGACCAGGACTCGATAAAAGCCCGAACAGGATATAAAAGATCGGATCCGGAAACACTGAATATAGCCACTGAAGAAGGGGAAAGCACTCCCCGAAACGTGTCTGGGAACTATAGACTATATTCAATGTCCGAACAAATGTGAGAATAGAAAGAACATACGAAAATTGAATAAGTCTGAAGCGCTTCAGCAAACTTTAAAGAAATCGGATACTTACGATTACACAATTCAAATTTTTCCCGTGAGATGTTAAATGGACCACGTGAACTGCCAACAACGAGCATAGCGTGAGACGCCGAGGCACAGCGTGAGACGCTAAGACCGGACACAGCCGCATCACAGGCTTAAACTTCATGCTGAGACCCGATCTCCCCACTTGCCAACATTGATTATACTAAATACTCTGTACAGTGTCAGGTAAGCCCACTGAAGTGGAACGCCACAACGGGCTGACCGACGGAACTGTGAGTATTCCATTTAAGCGGGCATATATTGATTCAAGAGACATATTAATACCAAATCGAGAGTATAAGCTGCATTCCTGGTTTTCTCTATATATGAACTTACCATATAATTCCTACAATTGAAGAAATACTGTAAAGTCTATCAATATACGGGACTACAGGTGCTCTTATATATGTGGAGATACAGGATATATACGGAGTGACTCTGACTTTTCACTATATATTTCACTATATATCCTATTATACATCTGGGTATACCCAGCCAGCCACATACATGTTTTTAGTTTGTATATTTTAGTATTGTTTTAAAGTTGTTTTATATATATAGATTTTTAATACCTTAATAAATATACGGTACATCCACAGTGTATCCATGTGAATCACCTATGTTTGAGTGCCAGTCCATTCAATATTTAGATACACCTTTTGATGGGTGTTCTCATGGATATGGTTTTGAACTAAACGCCATCTAGGGTCATTTCACTTGTCATGTGCGTGGGGTGGCAAACAAGATTTGGCCTGGCCCAGATTCCAGATATGAAACAAGGGTAGGCACAGGTGCAACCAGCAATTTCACACAAAGTATTTTCAGGTTCAGGTATTATCAGTTTTTTTTGCATGTGTTTCTTTCCCCCTGATGCATTGTTTAATGCAGATTTTCTGGCAAGGATTTCCATTTCTACCGATTTTCAATAGAAATTATGGATGAAGAATCAGTGTCAAGAATGGACAGGACACTTCCTTTTTCTGCGGTGTAGTTTTTTGAAACTGCAAGTGGATAAAAAGCACTGTTTGGTTTTACATGCGGATTCCCCATTGAAATCAATGGGAAAGTTCCATACACATTTTTGGGACTGATTATTGGCACAAAATCTGTGCCAAAAATCCTCCATGTGAACATAAGTGCCAAAGCGATGATGTGCGACACATGTATATTGTTAGTGACAAGCTTTGCACGTATTGGCTTCGATAACCCTTCTGATTTTGTGCACTGTTCAACTGATTTACCGGGTGAAGGACGGATTAGCAAGCTTTGCCATATGGATCAGCAGTAGGTCATCCTATGAATACACATGGACAGGAGATGCTGACAGTTGGTGCCTGATAGATATGTCTTTTCATAAACTTAGAATTCTGCCCAGTTTAATTCTGCGCTCACTGGAGCAGAACTCTTCGCACGTTACGCATGATGGCCGATGCAAGCTGTATGCTAGAAGAGCTCCGACCAACGATGCTGATTTCCCCTGAGCCAGGAGACAGAAAACAGAGAGGGAGGAAAAGAGAAAGTGAGAGTATGAGATGGAGAGACGGGCACTGAATGGCAGAGCGACGACAGCAGCAGAAGGGAGGATCATGGTGCGGTATCTCATGGAGAATGATTCTTAGCATTTTGATAGCCTCCTTTTCTGAACACTCTATAATATAATGGAACAAGTAAGAGACTATGCAAAAACATTATGTATACTGAAGGAGGATGGCAACTGAAGAGCAAAAGATCCCAGGTTAATAACAGAGGTGATCTTATATGGGCCAATACATTTCAGAGTGAGTTTACCAGATGGAACCCTAAGGCGCAAATTCTTAATAGAAAGCCACACAAGTTCCTCTAGAACAAAATTCAGACTCAAGGAACGTTTCCTATTGGCTTGTTCACACGGGATCAGGAGCGTAACTACCATAGTGGCAGGCCATGCGACTGCTATGGGGCTCAGGGCAAGAGGGGGCCCAGTTGGGATCCTCCCCTCTTCTACTGGGGGTGAAAAGTTGGCCAGGACTCCACCCTCTAAAGCAGGGGTCCTCAAACTTTTTAAACAGGGGGCCAGCTCACTGTCCCTCAGACCGTTGGAGGGCCGGACTATAGTTTAAAGGGGTATTCCCATCTTGGACAATGGGGGCATATAGTTAGGTGTGGGTCCCACCGCTGGGACCCGCACCTATATAGAGAACGAAGCCCCGAAAGTGAATGGGAGCCCATGCTCCCATTCATTTCTATGAGGCCGACGGAAATAGCCGAGCCAGCGCTCGGCTATTTTCGGCAGCCCCATAGAAATGAATGGAGGGCAGCTGCGCATGCGTAGTGCGCCCTCCTTCACTTTCGGGGCTCCGTTCTCTATATAGGTGCGGGTCCCAGCAGTGGGACCCGCACATATAGGACAAGGCTGCATATCCTAGTGATATGCCCCCATTGTCAAAGATGGGAAAACCCCTTTAACTATGAACAAATTCCTATGCACACTGAACATATATTATTTTGAAGTGAAAAAACACATTTCCCTACCCCTAAACGTCTCCTTCTCCTTTCTTCTTCTCCGGACTTCCTGTGACGCAGCTGCACATGAGGTTCACAGGTCTGGAAGGAGGTGCGCCTGCGCGGCAAGACGGATAGAACCAGTGGCGGATCCAGAGCTCCCCAATACTATACTGCAGAAACAGATAATACCACTGATAATATTAGTGCCACACAGAGCCCCCCATATAAAATACCCCTTCTTTGTGGCCTCAGTAAATGTCCCCATAGTGCCCCCCAATAATGTGCCAGTAAGAGGTGCCCCCATAGATGCCCCCCAATCATGTGCCTCTCCCCGCCACTCATGTACCAGTAATAAGTGCCACTCTCCTCTCCCCCCCACTCATGTGCCAGTCTCCTCTATGCTGCCACCCCCCCATGTGCCAGTAAAAAGTGCCAATTCTCCCCCCCACCCATCATGTGCCAGTCTCATCTCTGCTGCCACCCCCCATGTGCCAATAATAAATGGCAATTCTCCCCCCATCATGTGCCAGTCTCCTCTCTGCTGCCACCCCCCGTGTGCCAGTAATAAGTGCCAATTCCCCCCCCCCATCATGTGCCAGTCTCCTCTCTGCTGCCACCCCCCATGTGACAGTAATAAGTGCCAATTCTCCCCCCATCATATGCCAGTCTCCTCTCTGCTGCCACCCCCCCATGTATGAGTAATAAGTGCCAATTCTCCCCCCCATCATGTGCCAGTCTCCTCTCTGATGCCACCCCCCATGTGCCATTTATAAGTGCCAATTCTCCCCCCCCCATCATGTGCCAGTCTCCTCTATGCTGCCACCCCCCTCCCATGTGCCAGTAATACATGCCAATTCTCCCCCCCCCCCATCATTTGCTAGTCTCCTCTCTGCTGCCACCCCCCCATGTGCCAGTAATAAGTGCCAATTCTCCCCCCCATCATGTGCCAGTCTCCTCTCTGCTGCCACCCCCCCATGTGCCAGTAATAAGTGCCAATTCTCCCCCCCCATCATGTGCCAGTCTCCTCTCTGCTGCCACCCCCCCATGTGCCAGTAATAAGTGCCAATTCTCCCTCTCATCATGTGCCAGTCTCCTCTATGCTGCCACCCCCCTCCCATGTGCCAGTAATACGTGCCAATTCTCCCCCATCATGTGCCAGTCTCCTCTCTGCTGCCGCCCCCCATGTGCCAGTAATAAGTGCCAATTGCTGCCCCCCTATGTGCCAGTAATAAGTGTGGCAGAAAAATTGGCCGATTTAATCAAATAAAAAAAACACTCATACTTACCTCCTGCAATGCGGTGCGATGCAAGCCTCTTCTGGCCGGTGTCCCGTTCTGTACTGCTCAAGCGGCGCGATGACCGCCTGCATCGCGGGCCTGCACTGGCCTCTGATAGGCTGCCGGCACAAGGCCCGCAGCCTATCAGAGGAACAGGGAAGGGAGACGCATCTCCCTCCCCTGCCACAGCACAGCAATCTGTATCGCTGTCCTCAGGACGGCGATGCAGATCACTATGGAGATGAGCGCAATGGAAGCGCAGCGCTCATCTCCTGCTGTGCCCTGCCAGAATTGCTGAAACGGCCAAAACACCCGGCGGGCCGGATCAGTGTCCTCGGAGGGCCGCATGTGGCCCGCGGGACGTAGTTTGAGGACCCCTGCTCTAAAGGAACAACTTTTAGTAAATGAGGCAGTGGAAAAATGGCCCAAGGGTCATTGAAAGGGGTTTAGGCGGAAACCCTTCTGCCCTATGTGGGAGGCCTGGTTTAATCCTTGCTATGGGGCCCTTACTTCTCTATGTACAGCACTGCACGGGATGCTTTGAGTTTTCTCCAGGCTTGCCCAAACTGTGCACAGATCATTCATAATGGCAGCCACCACAGGACTCGCAGAACTAAACTCAGACACTGAATTAAAATGCGGATTAAACCCGTAATTGCAATAGAAAGACAAGAAGCCACCAGAGGAGCTGACATGGTTGCTGACAGCAACCTTCGATATTTGACAGATACAAAGCACCTAAAAAACTGCTCCAAAACCTGGTTGACCTTTTCAGTTTGTCCATTTGTCTCAGAATGGAACGCTGAAGAGAAGGACAGTATGATTCCCAACCTTTCGCTAAACTCTCTCCAGAATCTAGAGACAAACTGTACTCCCCTATCAGAGACAATGGACTCAGGTATCCCATGCAATTTTAGAATATTATTAATAAAAAAAACTTGCAAGTTTCTTAGCATCAGGAAGCTTCTTTAGCGGAAGCAAATGACACATCTTAGAGAATCTGTCAATGACTACCCAGATAACAGTCCTCCCCTGAGAGGGGGGAAGATCTGTTATAGAGTCCATAGAGATGTGAGTCCAGGGTCTCTCTGGAATGGGCAAGGGACAATGTAGAACTGCAGGACGTCTCCTGGGTACCTTGGCCCTTGTGCAAGCATCACATGCCAAGACAAAGGCAAACACATCTTGTGACCAAGCCGGCCACCAATAAGCTCCAATGTAGAAAAAAAGCGATTTTTCCAGCATTCCTTAAAGGCTATGTACACCTTTTGGAGTAAATTTTTTAATGATTGCATTTAACTTATTTTGGCTAAAAATCATATTTTCAATTGGCCTTTATTAAAAATATCGAGCTGTTCAGTCACAAAGAGTTAACTGTTTTTCTAGCTGTGTGACTGGTACTTTCACTCTCACTTTGTGCAGGTCATTTAATTGCCCTTATCTCTAAACTACCATGAGGTCAGAAACACTTATTTAAGCCACATTCTTATCAGTAAGATAAGGATTGAGCTTTGATGAGTGTTTATAATATGAGAGAGCAGTGATAAGGAGTCTGTCTGCTCCCCAAATGACGGAAAAGACAAAAAATCCACAGGCAGCTAGTAGAGCAAAAAAGGATTCCATATTGTTAATAAAGACCAATTGAAAAAAAGATTTTTAGCTCAAAATAAGTTTAATGCAATAATGAAAAAAAAACATCTTATACAAAAGTATAAAAAAAAACAAAGTATATAACATGTGAGAGTGAGTCTAGATCACACATCCTCAATGCTATGCTTTTGATATGACAACTGCTTTTCAGCATAATAAAACATGGCTTCTCAGCACAATTTATAATAAATATAACCTTAGTCTATGCACTCAAAGGAGACATTGGTATACAGTTTGATCAAAGAGCATAGGCCCACTTACCACGACAAGGTTGCCTCTTCAAGTGGGGACCTACTCTAACTTTGGCGCGGCACTGCGCGGCGACCACCGGCACCCCCGCACTGCACCAGCAGGCGACATGACCCAGTAGCCACACAGCGCCCCCACTGTGTGGAAAAGCCACCCTAGCCCTGGGCCCCATCACTCCACCAGCACAGCGCAAAAGCAGCAATGGCCACCGCTCAGCACTGCATAATGTGAACAGGTGCAAAAAGCTAACCTGTTCACAGACATTCAGGAACTCCAACTGAGAGATGGTAGGAATTTATAGACCCTTTGCAGATTCCTGACGATTAAAAACACCTGGGCCAAAGGGGGAGGAGTGCTGATCCAGAGAGGGGGGGGGGGACAGAGAAAAGACTATACGAAGTGTATAACATGTGCCGCGCCAAAGTTAGAGTAGGTCCCCACTTGAAGAGGCAACCTTGTCGTGGTAAGTGGGCCTATGCTCTGCTATTTGATCAAACTGTATACCAATGTCTCCTTTTAGTGCATAGCATAGGGTTATATTTATTATAAATTGTGCTGAGAACTCATGTTTTATTATGCTAAAAAGCAGTTGTCATATCAAAAGCATAGCATTGAGGATGTGCGATCTAGATTCACTCTCACATGTTATATAAAAAATATAAAAAATACATGTTTCGGACACAGTAAGACTTGTCCTGTCCTCATGACATAACGCTTTTTTCTACATTGGAATATATTTGCCAATGCACACACTACCTATAAACTAGCCTGAGCGAGGTGACATTTGATGGCACGGACACCAAAATGAAACGAATAAGGTTACAGCCACACGGTCAGGTTTCCTGATGCAGTTTTGGAAGCCAAAACCAGAAGTGAATTCAAAAAAAGAGGAGATGTAGTACATGTCATGGATACGTTCTCTCTTTTTATAATTCACTGGTGATTTTGGCTTCCAAAACTGCATCCAGAAACCTGACCGTGTGGCTGTACCCTGACAATATAAAATGCTGGAGAAATATAAGAAGGATGAATACATGAGAAGTGACTAAACGTCAGTACAGTGTGATACACTAAAGCCGTGCCTGGCATAGGCTGCAGTCAGTGAAGAGTTACTGAGTCTCTATTAACATTCAGGGGGGGGGGGTGATGAACGCTCCTTACTGATTTAATTCTTGCCCTCTCTCGGCTGCTCTTTCCTGGCTAGTTACAATTATTGGATCGGAATTAGATCTCCAGACTGAAGGTGAAAAGTGAATTAAAGCACAAATGAATGAGAATTTTCCACTGCATGCCTCAACCTCACCAGATATTGCAGCATCATATTTACTCATCCCTCACTATTCATGTAGAGGCCCCTACCTAAAAAAAAATCTAAATCACCAGTATAGCCTTTAAAGGATTTGTCTTTTCAAGGCATCCGAAAGATAAATCTAACTGGTAATGGCAGGGACGGACTGGCCATAGAACCTACAGGGAAATTTCCTGGTGGGCTGATGCCCAGGGGGCCGCCCAAGCCCTTCTCACGGCCGCCGGCTAGGTACATAATGATCTGATGCACTCAGCATTAAATAATACTAGGAGCATCAGGTACTTATGCACCTCAGGATGGTGATACAGTTAAATACTGCAGCGAGGGCAGCAGTTTTATGTGCGGCACTGTGATATTCGATTCTGCTAAGGCAGCATTTCGTACTGGTTCCGCAGGGGCGGTATCTCGTGCTGCACTATGGTACTGCTGCCCCTCCTACTTCTGTTATCCCCGCCTACTTGTGTTGGCCTACCTTCAGTCAATTGAAACTCACCTACAACATCGGGCCACTTTTATATTTTACCAGGGCCCCTTTAAGTTCCCAATCCACCCCTGGGTAATGCAGTGACCAATCTCCGACCCTATGCCACTGCATGACCACAAAGTTATGGGAAATGTAGATGAGCAGGTAATAGAAACCATTTGGAACTGCCTTTGGAGCCAATCACTTGTCACCAGGGACTATTTCTTTGAGTCAAAACCTGTTCAACATTATTGATGATATAGGGGTTTGGGCCAGAGAATAATTTCCTCTGGTGGGCCCAAGAAACCCCAGTCCGACACTGAATCCAACAGAAAATATATTGGCATGCCCCATCAGACATTGTGTTATAAAAGTAATATTCCCTAGATGCAATTATAATAGGAAGAATAACCTCCATATGGCAGCACATAAAGTGCCTAGATACAGCCTCCTGCACATGTCTTTCATGAAGCCTAGTATTGTTTTTCAGGTGAAAATATCTATATTTTCTCCTTTCTTCAAACTTTTGTACAGCTGCCTCCTCAAGGCTCATATCCCCCATTGCGCCTATTCATTTTCTGCCTCACCACCACCCATCTCTTAATGTCCCATTTTGTTCTTTTCTTCCCGTTCTTGCCCCCGCCCTGCCCTTTACCCCTCTCTGCGTCTGAACTATTATTCTCCAGCTCCCTGCTCGCCTTCCTTCTTCATTTCCCTTCCTCCCCTCCTACTCTAATGTGCTCTAACAGCTGTAATTAGAAGTCCTGACATCTCTGTAAATGTTCAGTCCATTAAGTCCAAAGTGTAATACATAAAGCGCCCTCTGTGGGGGGTCCGTGTACCCAGCGCCTGTGAAATGGGTAGAAAGTTTAACCCATTCAGCATTAACTCAGCAGCCTGATAACACGGTGTAGTGTATTTTTTTCACAATCATGTGCATGATACACAAACTGACCTAGGCGGCATTAACCATGTACCCAGTTTGGCGATAGGTACACTATTCTATTACTGTACTGATATTACCAGTCTGTTCTGCTTCTGTGTGCTTCATTCCCAGAGAATAGATAACTCTAACCAGTAGATCATAGCTCAAGCTAGTTTCACATCTGCGGCACAGCCCTCCGGCAGGCTGTTCTGGCAGAGAATGGGAATCGACGGGACAAAAACAGCTGCAGGCAGTGGTTTTTGTTGGCCCGAATCCCAGCATATTTGCTGGGCAGTGGCCAGATCTCCGCCAGTTCCCATTATAGGCAATTCTGGATCCAGAAAACTATGGCAGGCTGTTCTCTGCCACAACAGCCTGCCGGAGAGCTGTGCCGCAGATGTGAAACTAGCCTTAGTCAAAAATATAAGGCCCCTTTCACACGGGCGAGTATTCCGCGCGGGTGCAATGCGTGAGGTGAAAGCATTGCACCCGCACTAAATCCGGACCCATTCATTTCTATGGGGCTGTGCACATGAGCGGCGATTTTCACGCATCACTTGTGCGTTGCGTGAAAATTGCAGCATGCTCCTCTTTGTGCGTTTTTCACGTAACGCAGGCCCCATAGAAATGAATGGGGTTGCGTGAAAATCGCAAGCATCCGCAAGCAAGTGTGGATGTGGTGCGATTTTCACGCACGGTTGCTAGGTGACGATCGGGATGGGGACCCGATCATTATTATTTCCCTTATAACATGGTTATAAGGGAAAATAATAGCATTCTGAAAACAGAATGCATAGTACAATAGGGCTGGAGGGGTTAAAAAAATAAATAAAAATTATTTAACTCACCTTAATCCACTTGTTCGCGCAGCCGGCATCTCTTCCATCTTCATCTGTGAGCAATAGGACCTTTGATGACGTCACTGCGTTCATCACATGGTCCATCACATGATCCATCACATGATCCATCACCCTCCAGCGCTATCTTACTATGCATTCTGTATTCAGAATGCTATTATTTTCCCTTATAACCATGTTATAAGGGAAAATAATACAATCTACACTACAACTAACCCAAACCTGAACTTCTGTGAAGTTTGGGTCTGGCTACCACAGTCGGTTTTTTATCACGCTCATGCAAAACACATTGCACCCGCGCGATAAAAACTGAACATCGGAACGCAATCGCAGTCAAAACTGACTGCAATTGCGTACCTACTCGCGCGGGTTTGCCGCAATGCACCGGGACGCATCCGGACCTAATCCGGACACTATCGTCTGCAAGGGGCTTAAGGGTCTCTGTACAGTTAGGGTATGTTCACACTTCAAATTTTTGGTGCGGATTCTAAACCAAAAATCCATGCCAAAAATGCATGCAGATCTTCTCCATGTTAATTCAAACACCGCTTCTTTCCATTCACAGTTTTTAGAACCGCACCGGGGAAAAAAGACGTTTCTTCTATGCGTAAAACTCCTTGCCAAAACCACACCAAAAACTATGCTAAATGTGTGGAGCACCTATGGCTGGATAAATGAACTAATTCACTTGGAGTACTACTATTTTTTGACCTTTGGGTGGAACATGTATTAAGATGAGCACCTAGTCTAAGCAATTGGCCAAGTATTGTTGCACCTTGGAGTCTATATTTTCCCAATGTTTCAGCACCTGTTGAGCCGATGCCAAGGGAGCCACCTGAGCCCTCCTCATTGCTGACCACTGGAAGTTTTTGGGCATGTATTTTGTGCTGCTGGCAGTATTTTGTGATGGCCTGTGGTATTTGGCTCTGTTGCGGTGGTATAATGTGCCGCAATATGGCTTTGTTGGCCCTGCCTTCCATCAATTTGGACCTGACTACAAAACGGGGCCACTTTTAGTATTTTTTAAGGGCCACATTAAGTTCCCAGTCCGCCCCTGCTGCTTGTATAATATCGTAAAAGTTTTAGGGGGAGTTTTGATGAAGCACAAGTACCACCCCTGTTTCATGCATGTTATTAAGAAATTCTTATGTTTAAGCAGTTATGCCATGATTAATGTAAAAAAAAAATGAAAATCAGACATCATACAGTAAATGACAGCCTATTTCTAACAAAGCTAGAACCAGTCCTGTACCTTACATGGATCCAGCGATCTCCCCATGTATGGCTTCAATTGCTGTGCTAGATTTATTTCAAGCTGGCAACTCATGAGGTATGTCCTTTCTGCTGCAGATCAGGGAGCATGTCCTTTCGGCTGCAGCTCTCCCCTTGTAACTGTTACAGCTTCTAACAGTAGATATGGCTGGTGGTAGTTGAAGGATGGAACTGAGCATGTGCAACCATGTCAGCAAGGTAAACAGAGAAAGAAGTAAAGAACATCAGGTGGCGCTATACAGATACATTTTAGTGAATAACTCAGTGGCTATGCTGTATTTTTATTTACATGCAATCATAAAACTATTCAGATCCAGAGTTTAAAAAATGTAGAATATTTTTGGTGGGACAACCCCTCTATTAGCCAGACTTCTATGGGCATTATGACCAGGTGGAAAATGTCCCAGCAGTGGCCCAACAGGCTAAGGTTGACTTCACATGTGGCAGATTTTGTTGCAGAAATTTCTGTGCCTGAAAATCAGTTCAATTCATCAGAAAAGGGTTGTTTTGGCGGGAATCACATGGATTTCTTTTAGCCTCTTTTAGGTATACCGAACTGATTTCCTGTCGATTGTAATGTCACCCTAAAGGAGAAACTCATCATCTCAAAAGGCCTCCAGTACCCATACGAGATGGTTCGAGGGCTGCTTTATAATTCTGGAAGATTTGAAGATAAACTTCACAACATAGTACATCAATGACAGCTCCAGATTTGAGACACATCTTGCATTTCAACAACTGACTTCATAACAATCAAGTCTAATTGTGAAATATGCCTTCTGGGGCTAATGAAAGAGAATTACTTATTGATGAGGCCGAGGAGTAAATCAAAGATGAGATTAACATTCTGTGTTACTACATCATTAAAGATTAAAGATTTGTGCACACAGCCAGTATAGAGTATAGAAGTTAGGGTGAGCATGAGATATTCGGGGTATCAAGTTTAGTTCCTTTTTAACTTTGATTAAAGAAACCAATAACCCCTTAAAGGAGTTGTCCAAGTTTTTTGGTAAAAAATAAACCTAGTCTGAAAAATAAAAAGCACTGTATCCCCATAGTCTGACACTAACTTTTTTTTATTTTCAATGAGCTGTGTGAGGACTTGTTTTTGGGGGGTTGAGCTGTAGGTTTTATTAGTACCGTATTTTTCGCCCCATAAAACGCACTTTTCCCCCTAAAATGGGGGGGGGGGAAACGCTAGTGCGTCTTATAGGGTGAATACAGGGCAAAGAAATATAAAATGTGCGGCGCATTGCTTATTCTCGGCACATCACAGGCTACACTGCATAGGAACAGCAGCCTGCAATGTACCACACATCTCAGTTACCTGTGAAGAGGGAGAGCCCGCAGTGCGTACTTGCTAATGGGGACCGGCCGCGGCGTGCGCTGGATGGTATTGTCAGGTCTGCTGTAGCTGGTGTAGAGACTGGGGGGGCTGATGAGAGGCTGGAGGCTGATGAGAGGCTAGGGGCTGATGAGAGGCTATGGGCTGATAAGAGACTAGGGGCTGATGAGAGGCTGGGGGCTGATGAGAGGATAGGGGGCTGATGAAAGGCTAGGGGACTGATGAGAGGCTGGAGGCTGATGAGAGGCTAGGGGCTGATGAGAGGCTGGGGCTGATGAGAGGCTGGGGCTGATGAGAGGCTATGGGCTGATAAGAGGCTGGGGGCTGATGAGAGGATAGGGGGCTGATGAGAGGATAGGGGGCTGATGAGAGGCTGGGGGCTGATGAGAGGCTAGGGGGCTGATGAGAGGCTAGGGGGCTGATGAGAGGATAGGGGGCTGATGAGAGGCTAGAGGGCTGATGAGAGGTTGGGAGCTGATGAGAGGTTGGGAGCTGATGAGAGGCTGAAGGTTGATGAGAGGCTGGAGGCTGATGAGAGGCTGGGGGCTGATAAGAGGATAGGGTTCTGATGATAAGAGGCCTAAATGGGGGTCTCATTTATATTGGGGCTCTTATCTGAGGGCTGATTGGGGTCGTTCACTTTGGGGTCTTAGCTGAGATCTGATTGGGGGTCTGATCTGAGGTCTTTTCGGGGTCTTATTAACATTGGGGGGTCTGATTGGGGCTGTCAGCTGAGGTCTGATTAATATTAGGGGTCTGATTGATGGTCTGACCTTAGGTCTAATGAAAAAAAAAAATCTTATTGTCCTCCTCTAAAACCTAGGTGCATCTTATGGGCCGGTGCGTCTTATAGGGCGAAAAATACGGTATATTTTTGGAGTATATATGACATTTTAAACGGATTTCCCCACAAGCAATACTTATTTCCTATCCACATGATAAGGGATAAGCATCTGATTGCCAGGGGTCCGACCGCTGGACCCCAGTGATCAGAAGAACATAGGTCCCAAAGCATCTCATGATACTGGAGGAGTGGTGCGCACGTGTGACCACCACTCCATTCACTACTATTGATCGCACCTGCACACCACTGCTCCATTATCATGGGGGCAATTAAGCAACACAGAATTTTGCACCAGAAAACAAGATTGCCCACATGCTATGCTAAGAATGCCACCTCGGTGTCTTTTCTGCACAAAAGTTTTGGCACATCTCATGTAACACATATTTATTACTCAGATGCTCCAAAAAAAATGACATTTTCCGACATCCTCCACATTTCCTTCTGTGGGTGTGGACAGCTTTTGTCTATCTTTTAGACATATCTTTGCAGATGAAATCCACAACTCTAATGCCAAAGAAGTTGCACAGATTAGACCAACTTTCACACATGAGGTAAAGCTATCTGGCAGAGGAACAGCCTTCCGGAATTCACCGTATCTGGTTGTACACAGCCAGGACCAATTGACTATGACAGGATCCAGAGGGATTTGGCCAGTTTCCGGCATCAAGGCTGGGTTTTGGCTGGACAAAAAACAGTGCATGCACCAGTTTTTGACCGGATGAAACCTGGCACTTATGCTGGAAAGCGACCAGGGATACGATTAGATCACAATTAGCTTATTCTCAAGTTATTTTTCTAGCAAAGCACTTCATCTTCATAGAGATCCCTTCTTGTTAGTTTACATCCTCCATTTCTTCCCATTAGAAACTTTTATCATTAGCAAAGACGTATTGACCAGGGCGTAACAAATAATCATAGGGCAGAGGGGAGGGGTGTAGAGGTAGCAGTAGCTATCGGGCCCAGGAGCCTGAGGGGGCCCAAAGACCTTTGTGCTGTATAGGAAGACACTGGTATTATAGAAAGTGTATGCTGGTCAAGTTACACTTCTGTCTGGAGGGAAGGGGTTAGGTCAAGAATGAAGGGGTTAGGTCAAAAATTTGGCAAGGGTGGGGTGCCGTATCAATTTTTGCCTCCGTCCTATGGCCACAAAGCAATAAGCAAAGGGGGGCCCAAGCTGAACCATTGCACAGGGGTGTGGAAATTTTTAAAAAAACTACTTGTCGAAGGACTAAAGTGGGGGCTCAATCTACTTGTCCCTTATGACCATCTACTTGTCCTGAACTTATACTAACGTTATACTGTATGGGGGTGGGGGCCACAAGGCGATGTTATACTGTATGGGGCGGGGGCCACAAGGAGATGTTATGCTGTATGGGGGCAGGGCCACAAGGAGATGTCATGCTGTATGGGGTGGGGGCCACAAGGAGACGTTATACTGTATGGGGGTGGGGGCCACAGGGAGACGTTATATTGTATGGGGGCGGGGGCCACAGGGTGACGTTATACTGTGCGGGGGCAGCCGCTTGGTGACGTTATACTGTATGGGGCACTAGGGCAGCCCCAAGGTGATGTTATACTGTATGGGGGTGTTAAAGCAGCCCTAAATTAGGGCATTTTAGATACACTCTGGTGTTCCAGATCAATGTACCCCCCCCCCAGGGGGTTAATATCCACGCGTGGCTGAGAGACTGAACACTGACACAGAAGTTGGTCAAAGCAATCTCTAATTTTTAATACATGGGGTAAGCGTATTATACATCTTCAGAAGAGGGCAGTCCTCTCTGAGGCTTAAACATTGTTTCATTGGTCAAAAAGGAAAAAGTGATAAGAGAAACAGAGATAATACTCAACATCTGCGCAGTGAGTACCACTTTGGAATGTGAACTAATGTAAACATCTCGTTACCATCGCCATTTTGTAATGGCTGACAATCTAACAATAATACTGCATACGTCATATGTGACACTTCAAAGAGGTGCTTCTCTATAGGCAGTGAATAATATATATCATCAAGCCATATGATTGGCTTACGCATCTCTACCACACTCTATGGGACACCTGCAAGAAGATGAGAAATCAGACACTTCTTACAGCCCAGCACTTTGCCCCCCTCTCTCTCCTCTCTAGCCTTGAAACAAAGAGAGGGATGGGGGGGGGGAGGCACTTGGAGTAGAAAAAGTTTAACTCATTACAGTCCTAGATATACAAAAAATATAGAATAAAATTCACACATCTTTAACAGTCCCCCCTTGAATTTCATTCTCTCCCTAAACCTAACCATCTGTCCCAATGCTCCGCCTCCTTTTCACCAGCTTCCACGACAAGCCATCCCTAGTGAACAGCCTCCCGTGACCCTGGATTTGAGCACGGGGAAGTCAGATGATCTTTCCCTAACCGGCGTTGACATTATATGGGGGGGACTGGAGGTCATCAATGCTTCTGATTTTCTGGATCGATGTTTTCATACAATTTTTCATATTCTTTTGAGTCATGATCAACAGTCACACAAGGGAAAACCAGTCTCAACACTTCCTTGAAATCAATCCAATTATGCTTTTCTTTGTGCTTCACTGTGCTTGTGGTCAACAACACTCGGAATGGACCATCAAACCAGGGTTTTAGGACGTTCCTAACGTGTCTTTTTCTACCACCCAATCTCCAGACACAAGTGGGTGGGTTCCTGGTACTTTATCAAAACCTGGAAGTGAAGCAAAAACTCGAAAATGTACTTTAGTCAAATGCTTGTACAAAACTGATCACATAATCTGTCAGACAACCATGTTGCATCTGAAGCTGCTGTGGGAAATAAATCCTATCCTAGGGGCTGACCCAAAAAGGACCTTATAGGGACAAAGGCCTGTCTCACGGTTAGGCGTATACCTTACTAAAAGAGGGCTACCAGCAGGCACTCTAAGGCTTCTGAATCTTTAACTTAGTGTCCCGTTCAGTTCCTTTTCCCTACTCTACTGCTGCTTTGTGGATGGTACGAAGCATGTAAGGCCTGTCCTACATCCAAAACCTTCATCATCTCCTGCATCACTTCACCTGTGAAGTGAACACCTGTGTCACTTTCAATGATCTAAGGTACCCCATACCTGCACACAACTTCGGCCATCATCTTTTTTACTTCTTTGGGTACGGTTTTGGCCATCCTGAAAACAAGTCACATATCAATACATACTCATACATGCCCACCTTGTGTAGTTGAAGGTAGTCTGTAAACGTTGAAACAGATACAAAAAGCAAGACGTGTTTCTTGGGTACCTTAACCACCTTGCCCACGTTGTTGTGGGCACAACCGTTTATCCTTGAGTATGTCTGACTGTTACAGTGCTGAACCCTGGGGCGTACCATATGCTACGTACTAAATCACACATAGCAGTTTTTGTCTGGTGCGTCACTCCATGGGTTGCCTGTGCCATCGTGGATTAGAGGGACCTGGGAAGGCAAAGTTTCCCTTCTTATTTGTAGTCCCCCCTTTTCCATCCACCAGTCCCTTTCCTCCTTCCCCATCTGGTTCTGTAAGGTCTTAAGAACTTTCGGGAGACAGGAGGAGTTCTTTCAGGGACCTGAACTGTGGCCACTTAAGACAGGGGTCTGCTTAGGTAATTTGGCAGCCATTTTTGCCGCCTGATCTGCCGTGGCTTTCCCCTTTGGCTCCTCTGCATGTGTTTACAGTGGCCTTTCGTTGCTATCATCACCTCTCATGTTAGTGACAAGAGGGCTTCCATCAGAGACCTCACTGCTTCCCCATTTTCGATGGGTTTACCTGAAGCGATCAAGGAGTCTCTGGCTTTCCATGTGGGCCCATAGTCATGGGCTATCCCAAAGCACACCTGAAATCAGTGTAAATATTGGCTGTTTTCCCATCTACATATCTGCAAGCCATCTTCAGAGTCTTTTAGCTCCACTTCTTGAGCAGACATGTGTGGTAGTTCACGTTTAATCACCACTGCCCAACCTGTGTAGTACCTGCCATCCTGGCCATACCTCGATCCATCCACAAAGAGCACATGATCTAGATTACCTAATGGCTGATTTACCAAATCCCACTACCTCTTGTGACATCATCTGCAAACAGTCAGGAGCCTCTTCCTTTGGATCTTGAAGAAAAGTTTAAAGTGCGGTGCCCTAACTCTTCCCTCCCCCCTTGGTCCAGAGGCAACAGGGTGGCTGGGTCCAAAGTATTACACCTTTGGAGAGCAACATTGTCAGGCAACAAAATGGAACACTGCATTCTCAAATAACGGGCAACAAAACAATCATTTGGATTGTACGTTCATGAGTATAGATGTAATATCACCATCACTTTGTGGTTCAGAGTTATCTCAGAGCTTTCATCAAGCACAGCTAATACAACTACTACAGCTCTGATGCAGAAAGAGGTACCTCTGGCCACGGGATCAAGTCTGGCTGAATAATATGCTACGGGGCGTTATTGCTGGCCATGCAGTTGGGTGAGGACAGCTGAGTCATGGCCACTCACTTCATAGCAATACAATCTAAATGTAATAATCTGATAGTACATTGTCGGGGAACACAAAATTGCCAGTTCTAGGCATAAAAAGCATCTACCACCTCATCTGTGAGGCGGTGGGGACTAAAGGACAAATCAATCACAGTGGAGTGAGTAGGGGTAATGGGAACCTGAGCCAACAAGGTGTGTGTATCGGGCACGCTGTGGGTGTTAGAAACTGTGACTTCATTAACGGCATGTAGGTCATGTACCATCCAATGGTGAGTGGTTTTGCTTTTTTCAGCTTCTGGGAGTACTGATACAAACATGGACCAGGGAATTTTATCACCAATGGCCAACAAACAAAGTTCCTGGTTGTTAACAAACAAAGTTCCTGGTCGTTGAGGGCACCTGTAAGCTTCACAGTGCCGTCCTCCTGATATGAGATACCAGAATGTACTTTTGCAAGCAAATCTGCACCTAGGAGGCAACAAAGGGCGTTACCACTGACCAGCAAACGTGCAAGCGCATCTTGGTTAGGGGCAAATCTAATATGGATGGTTTCTGTTGAAAAAAGAGCGTACTACTTTCCCATCCACTTCTACCCAAAGACTGGTGTGCTTGGAGAGTAAATCAGGGGAGGCCATGTTTGCTGTGCACAACTGTCTTGGCTGCTCCAGTATCTATCAAAAACGGGACTACTTCTTTATCACCCAGAGTGAGGGATATCATTGGGCCAGACTGAATCTGCTAAAAATGTTTAAAAGTAGAGCCGATACTGGATTTCCTGTTTCCTAATCTTGATCTAACTCCCCCCCCTCCCTGTCTTTGTGTTCTCCTTATGACAACAAAACATGGGTGTCTGTGGGGGCGGACAGTGATCTTGGCATGGTCAACATAGAATACAATCCTCTCGTGTTGTGTGGATGAGGAGTACCACACACAGCACAACACTCTGTCTTCTGGGATCTGGGTCCCACAGACTCTGCAGGCCCATCATAGGGTGGCAGACTTACTTTTTCCTCACTTCAATGAGGCGTTTGACATCAGGGCTGAAGCAATGCCAAAGGAACACTACCTATGGTTGGCACCACTGAACCACCCAATGCTGCATGATGTTACTCTGCATTTTGGCTTACAGAAGTATCCAACTTTTCCTATCGCGGAATTAATAGACTGGAAAACAAAACAGGACTTCTCATCTTCCATGGGAGTGTCTTATAACTAGGGGATGGGCACAAGGGCTGTCGTTGTCTGTAACGTCCACTCCTATCCTCCTCCCTCCACTCTCAGTCATCTAAGTCCACCCCTTTCAGTTGGACGCTGTGGTCCTCCTTTTGTCCGTCAGTAATGTGCCAGCTGTCCATTAGAACAGAGCTCTGATGTTTAGCACAACACTTAACATGTAACACGTAACTTCAAACATTGAAACAAACAGATCTGACAATACAGACATGAACACACAAAGGGCCCATAAGAAACTTTTCATTGACTTCGATATAAAAAAATGTACAGCTTGATCAATGCTGTTGGCACCAATAAAAACCCAAAAACTTCCAAGAAAAAATAAAATAAAATCCTCAATGCGCATATTATTTAAAAAACAAATACCGTTCTCCATACGCATTCATATACATTTTCATTAACAGCTCATAATCAGTCTTCACACATATTCGCCTCAATTACAACTCAAAGCCACACCCATTCACATTCCACTGAATCATTCATGTCTTCCAACCCACATTGTTTCATCCCAAAACTTGCAGCACAGACAAACACAGCTTTCCTAGAAACAGAGATAGCCACACCACACCCAGAATTGCTGATGGTCTGTCGCTGTAAGACAATATACATGTTATATACATGTCTTTTTGTTAAAAGCTGGATTCCCACAGTGCACTGCTTGGGAAAGAAGAAAGAAGAAAGAAGATTATTGAACAATTCTTTGTCTTCTATAATAATAATATTACACATATAACATCACTTACTCAATACGATTCTCTGCCCCCATTTTTCCCTCCCCCCATTTCCCTGCTCCTCTTATCTCAGGAATGTTTCTGTGTGAAGGGGGGGGGGGGGGGGGAATGAATTTCTCTATTTCACAGTTCCTGACACTGCTCTGTTTTCTCACTCGTTAAAACTCCCCCTTCAACATCACCGGAGTTCTGATGCCCTCAGTCTGTAAGCTCTAACTTCAGTTTCTTACAGATTTTCATCCCTGTTGCCAGCCGGGCGACCTTCTGTCCGGGGCCACACTTCTCTAACATTCTTTGTCACATTTTAACTTTCAATTCTCCATATCACATCCTATAATCTCCCTCTTTATAATACTGGGACTGACCCATCTTAACAACAGTATTACAAACTGACACACACACAAAACAGAGGAGTGATCAGCACCTTTAACCCTTTCCTCCGCACTGGTTTGCTCAAATCTGACTATCACGTCTGACTAGTCAGCCGGGACTTCCCGCACGTCTTCCCCAAAACCAGGGGTCAGGCCGGGCTCCGTCGCATCTTCCTGGGGGTCAGGTCAGGTAGAGAATATCACCGCAGTCTTCCATTAGATCAAAAAGGTCATGAGAGGTTCTACCATCTTCCTAGGGTCAGGTCAGGTAGTCTCTGCAGTCTTCCATTTAGATCAAAAAGGTCATACGGCTCTACACGTCTTCCTGGTCAGGTCAGCCGGAGTTTCTTTGTCCCACAACTCGGCGCTACAGCGCCCCCTTCCAAACCAGGAGGTTACGGTCCCCTCCCTTTGTCTGTGGTTTTACCGTCTGTGCTCAACTCACTCCTCGCATATATCACACACAAAACATATACACACCAGAGTGATCTATGATTTCAGACTATGGTTCTATGGACCCCAGGCTTTCAGCATTACAGCCGACTACTATACTTACATGGGTACCACCCCACAGCGGACTGAGCTATCTGAGCATGACGAAGTAAATAGCAGAAAGGCAGATGAGATAAAAAAAGTTTTCTCACCTTTCTTTGAGGTTGCAATCCTCTCCCCTCTGCCGTTCGTCAAGCTCAGGGGCCCGTCTTGTCAGCTGTTTGATGCTACATTCGCCCTTGGGGCCCCACGTTGCGGGCCATTTGTTAAAGCAGCCCTAAATTAGGGCATTTTAGATACACTCTGGTGTTCCAGATCAATGTACCCCCCCAGGGGGTTAATATCCACGCGTGGCTGAGAGACTGAACACTGACACAGAAGTTGGTCAAAGCAATCTCTAATTTTTAATACATGGGGTAAGCGTATTATACATCTTCAGAAGAGGGCAGTCCTCTCTGAGGCTTAAACATTGTTTCATTGGTCAAAAAGGAAAAAGTGATAAGAGAAACAGAGATAATACTCAACATCTGCGCAGTGAGTAACACTTTGGAATGTGAACTAATGTAAACATCTCGTTACCATCGCCATTTTGTAATGGCTGACAATCTAACAATAATACTGCATACGTCATATGTGACACTTCAAAGAGGTGCTTCTCTATAGGCAGTGAATAATATATATCATCAAGCCATATGATTGGCTTACGCATCTCTACCACACTCTATGGGACACCTGCAAGAAGATGAGAAATCAGACACTTCTTACAGCCCAGCACTTTGCCCCCCTCTCTCTCCTCTCTAGCCTTGAAACAAAGAGAGGGATGGGGGGGGGAGGCACTTGGAGTAGAAAAAGTTTAACTCATTACAGTCCTAGATATACAAAAAATATAGAATAAAATTCACACATCTTTAACAGGGGCAAGAGGGAGACGTTATACTGTATGGGGGCAACAGGGAGACATTATAGTTTATCAAGTGCCATGTGCAGTGCAGATTGCAGGCAGGGCCAGAGCCTCAGAAGACAGACAGCACAACCTTTATTTCTGACACCCCTGCAGATGAGCGTTCCTCCCGGAGCCTGTCCACATCGCAGCTCCCGGCCTGACCTGCAAGCGCTGACTGGGGTCACATAGCATTATACTGATTTATGATGCTATGTAACCCTTACAGTTCTGGAATGCATTGGATAACACTGACATAATGCTGTCAGTGTTATCCAACACATTCCAGAACATATAACATATATATCTCCTGAGAAGCCAATTTGATCCTAAAGGGTTAATTTACCCTGTAATCTAAACTGTGTGTCATCTGTCACTTCTCTTATCTCTCTGCTCCTGTCCCTTAATCTTATCACTGCTGCAACAAAAGCATCAGCCGACAGCCTCAGTGTAAACTGTTCTAGACTCTGACTCACGGCCCTTTTAACTCAATGAATCGAATGAGTCTCTAACTAATCGGATCTTTAGATTCTTTTAACTTGTGACTCATTCGATTCATTTCTATTCTAACTCCCTGTACAGACGGCTCAGAGCTGCTAGTGCTTGCCTTGCCTCAGCTCTGATTGGTTGGTGGGCAGGGAGGGGAGGGGCTGGCAGAAGCAGCTTCCACTCTAGGATCAGATTACACTCCTCCCGAGTCCCTCCCCTCCCTGCTGCCAGCGTCTCTGCTATTGTGTGCTGTGTGACTGAACTGAGCCGACGATGCAGGGGCAGGCTGACATAGATGTAGGAGCGGTCAGCTCGCGGCTAGCATATGACCGCTCCTATTACTGCCCAAACGACATGTCCCTGCTACTTGCCCGCACAGGGCTAAAACAACTGTTTAAACTACTTGCCCGCACCCGGAACTGCATGTCCCGGGCGTCGGGCGATAGGAATTCCACACCCCTGATTGCACCAGGGCCCATGAGCTTTTAGCTACGCCCGTGATAGGGCCCATAGCACAACTCATAATGGGCCCCAATCAACCATGACTACTTTCAGCAAAAAGTTGAGAAAAGCTTCTAGTTTCCTTAACGCACCGGACAATGCACAAACAAATGTCACAGTACAGGAATAATGCACATAGTGATGAAATAATAGTGGTATAATGCAAACACTGATGTAATAATAGGGGGGTAATGTTCACAGTGATGTCATTATAGTGGAAAAATGTCACAGGATAGGGATAATGAATACAGTGATGTCACAGTATAACGATAATAAACACAGTGATGTCACAGGATAACGATAGTAAACACAGTGATGTCACAGGATAACGATAGTAAACACAGTGATGTCACAGTATAACGATAGTAAACACAGTGATATCACAGTGTAATGATACTAAACAGAGTGATATCACAGTACAGATAATGCACACAGTGATGTCATAGTATAAGGATAATGAATACAGTGATGTCACAGCATAGTGATAATGGATACAGTGATGTCACACTACAAGGAAAATGAACACATTGATGTCACAGTACACTGATAATAAACACAGTGATTTCACAGTATAATGATAATAAACACAGTGATGTCACAGTATAATGATAATACAGTGATGTTACAGTACAGATAATGCACACAGTGATGTCATAGTATAGGGATAATGAATACAGTGATGTCACAGTATAGGGATAATAAATACAGTGATGTCACACTACAAGGAAAATTAACACATTGATTTCACAGTACACTGATCATGCATCCAAACTCCTAGAACAACATGCCCATCTCGAATTGTCCTCTCACCTCTCATCCCACTCATTTTTTGATCAGATGCAATCCATCTTCAGACCAAATCACTGCACTGAAACTGCCCTAACCAGTCACCAACGATCTAGCTGCCAAAGCTAAATTGCACTACTCTGTGCTCCTCCTTCTTGACCTTTCCTCTGCCTTCGACACTGTTGACCACTCGCTCCTCCTACAAATCCTCTCTTCCCTTGGCGTCAAAGACCTAGCCCTCTCCTGGATCTAATCGTACCTCACCAACAGAACCTTCAACGTTTCCCATTCATACACTACCTCCTCATCATGCCCCCCCCCCCCCTCTGTTGGTGTCCCTCAAGGCTCTGTCCTGTGTTCCCTGCTTTTCTCCACTTATACCTTCAGCCTGGGACAGCTCATAGAGTCCCATGGTTTCCAATACCACCTCTATGCTGACGACACTCAAATCTACCTCTCCAGCCCAGATGTTGCTTCCCTCCTATCCAGAATCCCATCGTGTCTGTCAGCAATATCTTCATTCTTCTCTTCCCGCTTCCTAAAACTGAAGAAAACTGAATTCATTGTCTTTCCCCCATGTCACTCAGCCCCCCTACCTGACCTGTCCATCACAGTTAATACAACACAACACTTTTTCCAGTCTCGCAAGCCCGCTGCCTGGGGGTAACATTGGATTCTGCCCTGTCCTTTAAGCCACAAATCCAAACCCTCACCCCAACCTGCCGTTTCCAACTTAAGAACATCTCTCATATTCGCGCCTTCCTCACCCCTGAGTCAACTAAAATACTAGTGCATGCTCTCGTCATCTCCCGCCTGGACTGCTGCAACATCCTCCTGTGTGGCCTCCTATCCAGCACTCTCGCTCCCCTCCAATCTATTCTCAACTCCGCTGCCTGGTTAATCCACCTCTCTCCTCGTTTCTCCTGTGCCTCCCCCCTCTGCCAATCCCCTCACTGGCTCCCCATTGGCCAGCGAATTCAGTTTAAAATACTTACAACTACATATAAGACCGTCCACAACCTGTCCCCTCTGTACATCTCTGACCTGCTTTCTCGATACATCCCCACACGTAATCTCAGATCGTCACATGACCTCCTCCTCAGTTCTCCTCTCATCTGTTCCTCATCTGTTCCTCACACAATCTACTACAAGATTTCTCACGTGGTTCTCCCCTACTCTGGAACTCACTGCCCCAACATCCAAAGCTTCAAGAATAACCTGAAAACCCACCTTTTCAGGAAAGTCTACCATCAGCAGTGAGCATGCTGCCACCACACAGCCACAAGAGCAGCCTATACCCTCACCTATTGTGTTCTCCCCTTCCCTTATAGATTGTAAGCTCTTGCGGGCAGGGTCCTCTACTCCTCTGTACCAATCTGTTAATAGTTTCTTGTTTACTGTGTTTTTTAATTTTGTGTAATCCCGGCTGGATATACAGCACCATGGAATTAATGGTGCTTTAAAATAATTAATAATACTAATGGACACAGTGATTTCACAATACAGAGATAATCTAATCAGTGATGTTAAAAGACATGAGTAATACTGCAATGCTGGTGAAATGCACACAGTGATGTCACAGAACAGGGATAATGCACAGCAGGGATAACCATGAGAATTTATAGTAAATTTCACTTGCATTTCACCACTAGCGCAGTGGAGATAGATCCCCTTAGTTGCTGAACTACATAGAAACTGCTATGACAGCTACCCTGGTAGTCAAGCCCATGATATGGACCACACAGCCAGGAGTCTGTTTGTTTCTGCTTTAATCAAATTTCCTAGAAGCTGTTGGTGGTCTGTGGGAATATCATAAATGAAAGCTAGCTGGGAGATGGGATTCGTACACAAAACCACAAGATAAAATAAGCGACATATGAGAATAATTTTTTTATACAAACATATAAAAGTTCTCACAGAGCAATAATAACATCCTAAGCAAACCCAGTAGATGCAACATGATAATAAAAAAACAAACGGCAGCCCATTTCCAAACTACCATATGAACTTTGGCATGTAGGGTCCATTTCTAAACTTAGCCTCCAAAGATCATATATAATAGCTAATAATATAAGATCTTCTGCTAATTAGTACCAAACAACACACATTTCCACATAAACACACATAAAGCCAACTTCCTGCGACTATAACAAAATAACTACAGGGTGTGTGTTACTGAGTGTATAATAAAAATACTGGTACCATGTTTGTTCTGCAAAAATTGTATTAGGAACATGTAGTGCCCTGCCAGGACCTTTTCCCTCAATTAAATCACTACAGAACTACAGTTGCAAGAAAAAGTATGTGAACCCTTTGAAATGATATGGATTTCTACACAAATTGATCATAAAATGTGATCTGATCTTCATCTAAGTCACAACAATAGACAATCACAGTCTGCTTAAACTAATAACACACAAAGAATTAAATGTTACCATGTTTTTATTGAACACACCATGTAAATATTCACAGTGCAGGTGGAAAAAGTATGTGAACCCCTAGACTAATGACATCTCCAAGAGTTAATTGGAGTGAGGTGTCAGCCAACTGGAGTCCAATCAATGAGATGAGATTGGAGGTGTTGGTTACAGCTGCCCTGCCCTACAAAAAACACACACCAGTTCTGGGTTTGCTTTTCACAAGAAGCATTGCCTGATATGAATGATGCCTCGCACAAAAGAGCTCTCAGAAGACCTACGATTCGTCAGGAATTGTTGACTTGCATAAAGCTAGAAAGGGTTATAAAAATATCTCCAAAAGCCTTGCTGTTCATCAGTCCACGGTAAGACAAATTGTCTTTAAATGGAGAAAGTTCAGCACTGCTGCTACTCTCCCTAGGAGTGGCCGTCCTGTAAAGAGGACTGCAAGAGCACAGCGCAGACTTCTCAATGAGGTGAGGAAGAATCCTAGAGTGTCAGCTAAAGACTTACAAAAGTCTTTGGCATATGCTAACATCCCTGTTAGCGAATCTACGATACGTAAAACACTAAACAAGAATGGATTTCATGAGAGGATACCACAGAGGAAGCCACTGCTGTCCAAAAAAAACATTGCCTCACGTTTACAGTTTGCACAAAAGCACCTGGATGTTTCACAGCAGTACTGGCAAAATATTCTGAGGACAGATGAAACCAAAGTTGAGTTGTTTGGAAGAAACACACAACACTATGTGAGGAGAAAAATAGGCACAGCACACCAACATCAAAACCTCATCCCAACTGTGAAGTATGGTGGTGGGGGCATCATGGTTTGGGGCTACTTTGCTGCGTCAGGGCCTAGACGGACTGCTATCATCGAAGGAAAAATGAATTCCCACGTTTATCACAACATTTTGCAGGAGAACTTAAGGCCATCTGTCCACCAGCTGAAGCTCAACAGAAGATGGGTGTTGCAACAGGACAACAACCCAAAGCATAGAAGTAAATCAACAACAGAATGGCTTAACCAGAAGAAAATATGCCTTCTGGATTGGCCCAGTCAGAGTCCTGACTTCAACCCGATTGAGATGCTGTGGCATGACCTCAAGAAAGCGATTCACACCAGACATCCCAAGAATATTGCTGAACTGAAACAGTTCTGTAAAGAGGAATGGTCAATAATTACTCCTGACCGTTGTGCACGTCTGATCTGCATCTACAGGAAACGTTTGGTTAAAGTTATTGCTGCCAAAGGATGTTCAACCAGTTATTAAATCCAAGGGTTCACATACTTTTTCCACCTGCACTGTGAATGTTTACATGGTGTGTTCAATAAAAACATGGTAACATTTAATTCTTTGTGTGTTATTAGTTTAAGCAGACTGTGATTGTCTATTGTTGTGACTTAGATGAAGATCAGATCACATTTTATGACCAATTTGTGCAGAAATCCATATCATTCCAAAGGGTTCACATACTTTTTCTTGCAACTGTATATGGTGAGCAATATGTCTGCAAAGGTTCTTATTGATCTAAGTCATGGTATCTTCTCTTGAAGATGTTTCACTAGTTATCTAAGGCCCCTTTCACACGAGAGTGACGGATTAGGTTCAGATGCATTCAGGATGCATTCAGTGAAACTCGCACCATTTAGCAAGCAAGTTCAGTCAGTTTTGCCAGCGATCGCGCGTTCAGTTGTTCAGTGTTTTCCGCACGAGTGCAATGTGTTTTGATGTGTTTTTCACGTGCGATAAAAAACTGAAGGTTTACAAACAACATCTCCTAGCAATCATCAGTAATAAACGAATCGCATACGCACTTGCTTCCGGATGCAATGCGTTTTTCACTGAAGCCCCATTCACTTCTATGTTACGGTGTGCTTGCTCAGGCCTTTACTCCCTGGGGTTCAGTGCAGTGAAAAGGTGGTATGAAGGAATCAGGCAGGTGTAGAAGAACAAATGTTTTCTTTACTGAGTGCAAAGGATGTGTTACAGTACATCCAGCTGTCGTCTGTATAAGGTGCAATGTCTCTATCACCAGATAATGATGCATGGTGGCAGGATAGATGGCAGAGTACTCTAAAGTAGTTCTTCTCTCTCTCCTGATATAGCTTTGTTAACAGCAATAAGCTGACACTTGTGTCTATACTTGTGCAGACTTTTGCATGTACCTGTCCTGAATTGTGGTGCTGGGTGTCTTAACTTGTTATCCCTCACCTTGTGCAGCACGCCAGACCTGCAGGGTATTGCGATTGTGAGGTCACGGTTAATTGCAAGCGAGGGTTACTCACAGTTCTGTAGGAAAACCCTGGGCAGGCGTACAGCAGTGAAGGAGAGGCTGGCACAGGAGTCCTCTGGGGCACACTCTATATTTAGGGACCAGGCCTGGTGGTGGATGAGGTGCCCTGGATGTTGCAGGTGTTTTATGAGCCTGGGGCAAGGTCCCTTTAAGAAACGTGACGCCAGTGCCTGTAACGGTGGCACACTGATTTCTAGTTGTAATAAGTGAGGTACACAGATGGTATGGTGAACCAAACGTTGCTTTACTGGAAAACAGTTCAACTTTGTACAATTCAGGTTCAGTTCCACATTGTAGCAGTAACGATTAGCAGGCTTTTTATAAATGGCAGATAATGTTCTTTGCAAGATACTCAGAGGGTAAAATCAACACTCCAGACCAGGCTGCACTATTCCTCAGTTGTTCTGGCTGGCTATATTCCAAGGCCCATATGCCCTAATGCTGGCTTTTATCCTTGGTAAACAATCTTCCTCAGGTATATATCCCTTGCTTTAATTCAATGATTCCTCTGCCCTTCAGCTTACTTGTTTAGCTGGAACACTGGCTCTGCTCTGCTTGTGGGAACTGTAGGTTTCTCCCAGGAGGCTAACTCTTCTCTTGGGGTGAATCTTCTGAGCTAACAGAGGCTCAGGAACTTCAGGCAGACTAGACTGCACTACTAGCCACCTGGAATGCACTAACTCTCCCCTGTCTGGGCCTACCTATATATACACTCAGGGCTCTCTAGCTCCCTCTAATGTCTAGGAGTCTGAACTACACCCTAACAGGCCTGACACCCAGATAACACAGGGAAATGAACATAACACATTAATGCGATAGACATATTAACCCTTGTGTAGTGCCCACCTTTACCTAGTGGGACACTACATACCCCGTTGCTGTGACGTTGCCCGTCCTCGGCGCAACATAAGGGGCCCGCCCAGCTGGAAACTGCAACCTGAAAGACAGAATGGAGAACAGGCATATACGGTAATCACCATACTAGCAGTATAAATATATCAAGCAGTTCCACTGGAAAGTGCGGTGAAAAGGGGCGTCGTTCTCTTCTCTCAGGATAGTGTAAAGGAACAGGGGGCGCTGACCTGGCACAGCGAATCAAGGATAACCAGGATAGTCCATAATGATAGTCTATAGAAAATGCAGATATGACATAAGTTCCTGGAAGCTCAAAGAACAAAATGAGTCCGTACCCGGGTCTAGTAAATGGTTAAACAGGGTTTCCCGTGAGGGGTTACCTGGGCCCATAATGTAGTCTCCAAATCTCACAGGTGGGTGCCCCTTGGTAGACCGCGTGGACCTCCTTACTGGCAAGCGTTCTTCCTGCCTCGGCTCATTAGGGTCAGAGGAGCTCTGGAGCTGTTTCAGGTACGCTCTGGGACAGATTGTCCTGGGGTTGAGGACTAGCAGGAACTGGAGCTGGTACCACCAAGTTCAACCAGGGTGTGAGGAACCAATGAAGTGGATCTTGGTCATGTATCAGGTTCTCAACAGCCTGCATAGGATCAGCAGTTTGGGCTGGCAACTCGGGCTCAGGAGACTCCGGCTCAATGTCCTCTGCTGCAGGTTCTCCTTCTATGCAGGGTTTTAAATGATTTCTATGTACAACTTGGGAGCCTTTACCTTCTCTGGAGATTTTATAAATGTGAGACTCAGCATTAGGGATGGCAGAAATGACATAGGGAATCCTTTCCCACTTACTGTCCAATTTACTGGTTCAAGGGTTGTTCTTCAACCATACCATGTCTCCTAGGGCTAGGGGTTACGCATGGGCAGCCAGGTCATAGTCTTTTTGCTGTCGTTCTCGGGCATTCTCCATGCGCTCCTGCACAATCTCCTTAGCATTGAGGAGATGCCTTTGATGCTCCCCCACCCAATCAGTCTTTGGTAGTGGATTGAGAACATCAGGCACTTGTACATCCAGGGAATGGTCAGCAGGTAACCTCCCTTGACGGCCAAACATCAGATAAAAAAGTGTGTACCTGGTGGATCAGTGAATTGTGTTGTTATATGTATACATGAGTTGTGGCAGCAGAGTAGGCCAATAACCCCGTGTCTCAGTGGGTACTGCTCTCAGCATTTCATTGAGAGTTTGATTAATCTTTTCACAGAGTCCGTTACCTTGAGGATGATAGGCGGTGGTCCGGACTTTCTGGCAATTGTGCAGCAGGCACATCTCTTGGAACAGCTGTGATTCAAACGCAGACCCTTGGTCGGTGAGGATCCTCTCTGGGCAGCCGTAAGGCAGGAGGAAATGCTTCCAGAACGCCTCCGCTGTAGTCTTGGCTGTCAGGTCTTTCACAGGCACTGCTACGACAAACTTTGTGAAGTGATCAATAATGGTCATGGCATAGGTATACCCTGAGTGACTTGGCTCCAACTTCACATGATCAATAGCAACAAAGGAGTTTTACTCCTTTGGCTCCAACTTCACATGATCAATAACAAAAAATTCTAAAGGAGTTTTATTCACGATAGGATGGAGAGGCGCCCCCTGGTCATGGCGTTCACTTCGCCCCACGGCACAGGCAGTGCATTCTCGGCACCATTTCTCAATGTCTTCTCTCATCCCGATCCAATAAAATCTCCTGCGAATGGTGGCCTCAGTCTTCTGTACGCCGAAGTGTCCGGACTGGTTGTGATACATTTCTAACACCAGACTGGCATCTCGACGGGGTATGAGGATCTGATATATCCTATCACAGGACACTGGATCCAGGCTCCTTCTTAGCAACAGGCCTTTTTGAAGAAAGAGTTGGTGGCGATGTCTCCACAGTCTCATTAGTTCTGGGTCTGCACTCTTCCTGCGGACTCTCTCAGGAGTTCTTCCACTGGTAAGGAAGTCGAGCAGTTCACCGAGGACTCTACTTTCTGACTGGAGCTTAATCCACCTTTCTTGGTCGCCCCTGGACTCAGGAATATTTGATGAGGAAGGATCAGCAGCTGAGTGGTTTTCAGTGCGAATATTATCTTGCAAATTTGTTGTAAAATGCCAGCATTTCCACTTCTTCCCAGGCATCCTTTGGCTCATCTGGGGCTTCTGTGGTGGGGAGCCGAGACAGGGCATCAGCATTATCATTGGAGCGGCCTGCCCGTTATTTCACAGTGAAGTCATAGTTGGCAAGGCGGGAGGCCCATCTTTGCTCCAGGGCCCCTAATTTGGCTGTATTCAGATGTGCCAGGGGGTTATTGTCCGTGAAAGCGACAAACGGTGTGGCAGCAAGATAGTCTTAGAATTTTTCAGTCACAGCCCACACTAAGGCAAGGAACTCCAGCTTGAAGTAACTGTAATTCTGATCGTTTTTCTCAGCTCCCCTCAGGGATCTGCTGGCGTAGGCAATCACCCTCTCTTTGTTGTCTTGCACTTGGGCCAACACGACTCCCAGGCCTCTTTTACTGGCATCCGTGTAGAGGTGGAACGGCTTCTGATAATCCGGGTAACCCTGGACGGGGGGGTTCAGTCAGCTTCTTCTTTAAGAGCTGGAAGGCAATCTCCCGTTCTTCATTCCATTCAACAGGGATAGGAGTCTTTGGACTCTTCTTGGGATGCCCCTTTAGGAGCTCCTGGATCGGATCCGCAATTTGTGCAAAATGCGGGATGAAGCGTCTATAATATGCTGCAAAGCTGAGGAAACTTCTCACCTCTTTCACGGTGGTGGGAGTAGGCCAATTACGGACAGCAGCAAGTTTATCAGGATCAGGCTGGACTCCTTCGGCACTAACAACGTGCCCTAGATACTTTACTGCTGGTTTCAGCAGGTGGCACTTGGACGGCTTGATTTTGAGGCCATATTTAGTAAGGACTTGAAACACTTGGCCAGGTGTTTTAGATGGTCCTCATACATCTTGGAGTAGATAATGACGTCATCTAGGTATAACAATACAGTCTCAAAGTTCCTATGACCTAAACAACGCTCCATCAGCCGCTGGAACGTCCCTGGAGCGTTACACAGTCCGAACGGCATATAATTAAATTCAAACAGGCCCATAGGTGTAGTGAAAGCGGTCTTCTCACGATCTTCCGGGGCCATAGGTACCTGCCAGTACCCGCTAGTTAAGTCCAGAGTGGAGAAGTAGGCTGATGACCCCAGGGCAGTCAAGGACTCTTCAATGCGTGGTAATGGATAAGCATCTTTGTGGGTGATTTGATTGATTTTTCTGTAATCCACGCAGAACCTTATACTGACATCTTTTTTTCGAACAAGGACTAGGGGCGCAGCCCAGAGACTATGACTATCCCGGATTATATTAGAGTCCTTCATCACTTGTATCATCTCTTTCACAGACTGATAGGTAGTAGGTGGTATGGGTCTGTATCTCTGCTTGATAGGAGGATGAGAGCCAGTGGGTATGGTGTGTTTGATTACACTGACCTCTCCGTAGTCCGTGGAGTGTTTGCTAAAGGCCTTGTGGTGCTCTCTCACCAGGTTCAGGACCCCCTCTATTTGCTCCTTCGGGGTGGATTCGTTCCCCACATGAAGTTCATCCCACCAGGATACTGACGAGGCACTGGCAGGGGCGCTGCTGCTCTGTGCGGTCTGGAACGTCTCCGTGGCAGGCAGACGGATTACATCCTGGAAAGACACCTGGAAAAGCTGAGCAACAGGGCAGTGCTTAAAGAGAGTAACGGGGTGATCACCAAAATTAATCATACGGACAGGCACTTTACCTTGAGACACGGTCACCAGACTCTTGGCCGTTCGTACAAAGGGGTGATTCTCAATTTGGATAGGTTCCACTAGGGCTTGATAGTCCTGGCCCTGGATCCCTAACACCGCACGGCACCACAGGATGATCTGGGAATTTGGAGGCAGAATTACCGGCTGGTTATCCAGGATCCGGACAGTACAGATTTCTCCTTTTCCGTTGGCAAACCTTTGCTGAGCACACAGCACACTGATAGTCTTTTGAATGACTCTTCTGGAAGCAGGTGAGGCCGAAGATATAGTTTGGTTCAAAGCTTCAAGCACTTCGGAGTAACAATTTTTAAAGATGTTAGTCCCTAGAAGCACAGGGTGTCCTCCTTTATCTCCTGCTTGTACCACGATCACACCTTGCTGTGGTAAGGTGGCTTCTCCCACCTGAAGGGTAGGTTCCCAGTACCCATGGACTTTCACTGGCTTACGGTTGCTGGCGATGATATCCATCCAGGACTCTGGTGGCTGGGTGAGGAGGCTTGAATCCCAGAACTTGTCAAAGGCAGGTCGTTGGATGGTGGTGACCTGAGACCCAGTATCCAGCAGGGCTTCAAAAGGTATCCCGTTGATACATATGTTAATTTTTGGACGGGATCCTACGTATTTAGGCATCCAGCTTGGATCCTTTGGACCTACTGTTCTACCTCCCGAGGGGCGGTCCTCTGCCTCAGGGGTTGCCCGTTTAACTGCCAGCACATTGATTCAGTATGTCCATATTTTTTACAATAGTGACAGACAGGCTGCTTACGATTTCTAGACCGGTAACTTGGTCGTCCATCAGGTTCCTTGGGGTATACATCTCTATATGCAGGCGGGAGCCTTGGAGGAAAAGGGCCTTCATCTTCCAGTAACAATGGTCTCTCCCACTCCTCTATTTTCTTGCACACTTTCTCTAGGCTCATAGTGAGATGGTTTACCTGCTCCATTAGTGCCACCACCACATCTGTTACTGGAGCCTGCGTGGCTTGACTGACCCCAGCCGGCCCCACATTGGCAGTCTTTGGCTGACAGGCCTGAGATTCAGGGGAGGCTGCTGGCCCTGTGGCCAGGTTTTGGCCTAGGATACTGATGGCCAGCTCCTTAAAATCCAAAAATGCACAATTGGGATATTGAGCTGACAGCATCCTCAGCTGGCCCTTTAAGTGCTCAGTACTTATACCCGCAATGAATTGCTCTCTGAGAGTCCTGTCCTGGTCCTCGGCCTCCTTGGGGTCCACCTGGACCACAGCCCTCAGGGTCTCTTGCAAGGACAGAGCAAAATCGCGGAGCGACTCCCCAGGCGCTTCCTGCTGAAAAATCGCATTTTAACTTCGGACACCGTTCTGGCCTCAAACGTGGTGCCGAGGCGATCGAAAATCTGCTACAGGCTACTCTTTTCAGAACGGGGCCATGACATGACTTCCCTGCAGGCGGCCCCTTCTAACTGAGCTAGGAGGATCTCCATTTGTTGTTCAGCAGAGATAGGGTAGAACCGGAATAAGGCCAGGATCTGGTCTCTAAAGTCCTTCAATTTATGGGCTTCCCCGGAATATCGCGGGAACCAGGGGGCCCCAAAATAATACGGCATGGTCATTGGCATCAGGCTTTGATGCTGCCACGGCGGCAGGCGCCCTATTCTCAGCTGCGGGCACTTCAGTAGGCACATCAGGGGCCGCCTGCCCTGCTTCTTCAGGCGCAGACATAGCGTTGCTAAGGAGGCGATGGAGTGAGTATGGCCCTTTAAGAAACTGCGGAGCGGACCGGAGCTAAGACGGACAGATTTTTCCCCCAGGTCAAGTCTCTTTTTGCTAGTGGGGGACCCTCCCCGGTCTCCTGGCAAGGATCGGGACCTCCCCGGTGCAGTTATATGAAGGGGCCGGTGAATGGGAAAGTTTGTACTTACTCCGGCGGTGCTCGCTCCAAATCTCGCGAGATGCGTGGCTACATCAGACGGGAGTCCCACACACAGCGTCAGAAGGTAGGAGCGGCCTCTTGGAGCTCCGGGATTCCAGGTAGGCGGTATCCTCTTTCCAGACAGGGCGGCGTTATTCTTCCTTGCAGGCTGGGCTGTGCCTTCTCTTTGTCTTTTTCGCGCCAAACGGGCACAACGAGGCGCACTAATAATCCGGTCAGGTTAAGCGGCCATCTTTGAGCACATCGCTGTATATTCACTGACAGCAAGCGGTGACTTAAATAAACGGCAAACAGTCCATGCAACAAAATCTTCACACCGCGATTATTACAGTTCTTTGGCCCAGCAATTTTTCCGAAAAACAAGTAGGGCTTAGTCACTTTATGGGCATATAACGGCACACAGTTTTTATATTCCACAATGGCGCAGAAATGATCGTATCCTGTTCGTGACGCCAATTTATGCAGCACGCCAGACCTGCAGGGTATTGCGATTGTGAGGTCACGGTTAATGGCAAGCGAGGGTTACTCACAGTTCTGTAGGAAAACCCTGGGCAGGCGTACAGCAGTGAAGGAGAGGCTGGCACAGGAGTCCTCTGGGGCACACTCTGTATTTAGGGACCAGGCCTGGTGGTGGATGAGGTGCCCTGGATGTTGCAGGTGTTTTATGTGCCTGGGGCAAGGTCCCTTTAAAAAACGTGACGCCAGTGCCTGTAACGGTGGCACACCGATTTCTAGTTGTAATAAGTGAGGTACACAGATGGTATGGTGAACCAAACGTTGCTTTACTGGAAAACAGTTCAACTTTGTACAATTCAGGTTCAGTTCCACATTGTAGCAGTAACGATTAGCAGGCTTTTTATAAATGGCAGATAATGTTCTTTGCAAGATACTCAGAGGGTAAAATCAACACTCCAGACCAGGCTGCACTATTCCTCAGTTGTTCTGGCTATATTCCAAGGCCCATATGCCCTAATGCTGGCTTTTATCCTTGGTAAACAATCTTCCTCAGGTACAGTACAGACCAAAAGTTTGGACACACCTTCTCATTCAAAGAGTTTTCTTTATTTTCATGACTATGAAGGCATCAAAACTATGAATTAACACATGTGGAATTATATACATAACAAACAAGTGTGAAACAACTGAAAATATGTCATATTCTAGGTTCTTCAAAGTAGCCACCTTTTGCTTTGATTACTGCTTTGCACACTCTTGGCTTTCTCTTGATGAGCTTCAAGAGGTAGTCCCCTGAAATGGTCTCCCAACAGTCTTGAAGGAGTTCCCAGAGATGCTTAGCACTTGTTGGCCCTTTTGCCTTCACTCTGTGGTCCAGCTCACCCCAAACCATCTCGATTGGTTTCAGGTCCAGTGACTGTGGAGGCCAGGTCATCTGGCGCAGCACCCCATCACTCTACTTCATGGTCAAATAGCCCTTACTTTCAAAGTTTTCCCAATTTTTCGGCTGACTGACTGACCTTCATTTCTTAAAGTAATGACGGCCACTCGTTTTTCTTTACTTAGCTGCTTTTTTCTTGCCATAATACCAATTCTAACAGTCTATTCAGTAGGACTATCAGCTGTGTATCCACCTGACTTCTCCTCAATCCAACTGATGGTCCCAACCCAATTTTAAGGCAAGAAATTCCACTTATTAAACCTGACAGGGCACACATGTGAAGTGAAAACCATTTCAGGGGACTACCTCTTGAAGCTCATCAAGAGAATGCCAAGAGTGTGCAAAGCAGTAATCAAAGCAAAAGGTGGCTACTTTGAAGAACCTAGAATATTACATATTTTCAGTTGTTTCACACTTGTTTGTTATGTATATAATTCCACATGTGTTAATTCATAGTTTTGATGCCTTCAGTGTGAATCTACAATTTTCATAGTCATGAAAATAAAGAAAACTCTTTGAATGAGAAGGTGTGTCCAAACTTTTGGTCTGTACTGTATATATCCCTTGCTTTAATTCAATGATTCCTCTGCCCTTCAGCTTACTTGTTTAGCTGGAACACTGGCTCTGCTCTGCTTGTGGGAACTGTAGGTTTCTCCCAGGAGGCTAACTCTTCGCTTGGGGTGAATCTTCTGAGCTAACAGAGGCTCAGGAACTTCAGGCAGGCTAGACTGCACTACTAGCCACCTGGAATGCACTAACTCTCCCCTGTCTGGGCCTACCTATATATACTCAGGGCTCTCTAGCTCCCTCTAATGTCTAGGAGGCTGAACTACACCCTAACAGGCCTGACACCCAGATAACACAGGGAAATGAACATAACACATTAATGCGATAGACATATTAACCCTTGTGTAGTGCCCACCTTTACCTAGTGGGACACTACACTTGCAGCTTAGTCTGTGTAGCTGTAGTGCTGGTAACTCTGCTGATTTGGTATGCTGTAGCTTGCAAATCTGCTGGTGGCCTGGACCCTGCAGTCTTCCTGGAGTAGTGGCCCTCACAGATAAGCTGTATCTTCAGTCCCAAGGCCCATGGAGCGGGAGCAGATGGACATGCTCCCTCACTCCAGGCTTGCTCAGCTAACTGTCAAACTATCTAGAGCTTCCCCTCCTGGCAGGAAGCAGGACCAGCCCACTCGCACCAAGAGGGGAGGAATGGAATGATGAGTTCCGTTCCTAATGCCAACCATACTTTATCATTGCTGAAGCATACTGCAGACGCATAACATCAGAATATATACTAAACAATTGCAGGTGCTATATCTGGGGTATTGCAGAACTCTTAAGTTTACTGTAACTTATTCTACATGTGCGATGTCTTCACATGTCTTGCCATATGAAAAGAAGGGAAAACAATCACTACTTTCCTCTGATCTTGTCACTGACCTCGCCCTATCACTGTTTCTATTTCACTTCTAGGTCCACAACAACCTATCATATGTCTCACATCAGTCTACGTGTCTACCTCCCTCCATACTACCTGCTCTAGCCTCTGACCTTGCCAATCGCCCTCCTGCAGAGAAATGAGCAGCCCCAATAGTCTCTGGTGTTCTTATCCAAGGGTCATTATTGTGATGTCATGAAATACTGTGATGTCATGGAATGCTGTGATGTCATGTGCTCATTTGGATATAAAGCTGCTAATCTGCTGTCGTTTAAAGAGGACCTTTCACAACTTCTGACATGTCTGTTTTAATAGCTTCATGCATTCCCCATGTAATAACAATTCTGGAGCATCTATTCTTATGGCTCTATGTTGTGCCATTCCTTTATTATTACTACTAGAAGTTATGAATGAATTGCTATTCACCTTCAGTAAGGGTACAGAGGGGAGGTAACCAGTTGGGGGCGTGTACCTGCACAGACTCACTCCATCCAATCAGTGCTGTCATTTTCAGACTGTGCAGATACACACCCCCAACTGGTTACCTCCCCTCTGTACCCTTAATGAAGGCTAATAGCAATTCATTCATAACTTCTAGCAGTAATAATAAAGGAACAGCACAACATACAGTCCTAAGAATAGATGCTCCAGAATTGTTATTTCATGGGGAATGCATAAAGCTATTAAAACCGGCATCAGAAATGAAAAGGAGAACATTTAATTGTCTTGGTATGCAAATGTGCTTCATGTATCGCCAACATTGTTATTTAAAAGGATGTACTTTATGTGACGGATATATGGCATGCTTGCCATAAATGTGTATTAACTGAGATTTACGTCCGAATAAAAAAAAGTTATAAAAAAAAAAAAAAAAACAGGCATCAGGAGTGGTGAAAGGTTCTGATTTCTTGAAAAAAAAAAACTATACTTACACCTTTGCATAGTTATGTTATTCTTGCTTTGTTTACATGCTGCAGCAAAGCTGTGGGGGCGTGTACCAACAATGACTGAGCTCTCCCTCATGAATATTTATGTGGTTGCAATAGGTAACAATTAGGGATGAGCAAATTTCATATTTTGAAATCTGAGGTTGGGTTCGGGTATTGGTATAATCTGAATTGCGTTATGGATTCAGTCACCATGGACCATAACGCAACTCCATTACAGAATGCCTTTAGAGGCATTCCGTTATTGATTCCGTCATGATAGAAGTCTATGGCCTGCATAACGGATCCATTAGGTTTCCGTTATGCAGGAGCCAGGGGCGTAACGATCGCGGTTGCAGAGGGTGTGACCGCGACCGCGACCGGTGGGGGGAGGGGGCCCGCTGCACTCACATGTAATGGGAGCGCTCTGACGGGGCCTGGCATGAAGTACAGTGAGAATTCCGGGCCTCGTCAGAGCGCTCTTCAAACATAAGGGGGCGCAGAGGGGAGGAGAGGGGCGCACTCACCCGGCCCGGCAGTTCTTGTCACTGCCGGGCTGTTTGTTTTCAGAGTGAACCAGGGAGACCTCTCCACTCCCTGCTTCACTGTTATTCAGAACTCAGGCGCTCCCCCTGCAGGCTGCACATCGCGCTGATGGCTGTGGGAGGAGCGCTGAAGGCCGGGAATCGGCCTCCAGCACAGCCAGCAGCGCGATGTGAGTGTGGGAACGCGTCATCAGGGAAGAGGGTAAGTATGTGTTTTTGTTTTTTTTCCATAAAGCTGCAAAAAGGGGGCAACAACTAGAGTGAGGGGGCACAAAAAAGCATAACCACTGTGAGGGGCACATATCTGGCATAACTGCTGTGACGGGGCACATATCTGGCATAACCACTGTGAGGGGGCACATATCTGGCATAACCACTGTTAGGGGCACATATCTGGCATAACTACTGTGAGGGGCACATATCTGGCATAACTACTGTGAGGGGCACATAATCTGGCATAACTACTGTGAGGGGCACCTATCTGGCATAACCACTGTGAAGGGGCACATATCTGGCTAAAACCATTGTGAGGGGGCACATATCTGGCATAACCACTGTGAGGGGCACATAACTGGCATAACCACTGTGAGGGGCACATATCTGGCATAACTACTGTGAGGGGCACATAATCTGGCATAATGGGCAGCAGGGTGGCTCAGTGGTTAGCACTGGTGCCTTGCAGCGCTGGGGTCCTAGGTTCGAATCTGACCAAGGGCAACATCTGCATGGAGTTTGTATGTTCTCCCTGTGTTTGCGTGGGTTTCCTCCGGGTTCTCCAGTTTCCTCCCACACTCCAAAGACATACCGATAGGGACCTTAGATTGTGAGCCCCATTGGGGACAAAGTGAGGCTAATGTCTGTACCGCGCTGCGGAATATAGTAGCGCTATATAAGTGAATAAAATAAATAAACTACTGTGAGGGGCACATATCTGGCTATAACTACTGTGAGGGAGGCACATATCTGGGCATAACTACTGTGAGGGGGCACATATCTAGGCATAACTATTGTGAGGGGGCACATATCTGGGCATATGCAGCGTACTCAAGTTGTGTGTACTAGGTGTTTCTGGGTGATGTAGTGCAATATACACTAACCTGGTACAGCTGACTCTCTGCAAGGGCAGGTATAGGTAGGAATAGTTCGTGACGCCAGTGCCAAGTAAACGGTGGCACGCCGTTTGCGGATGCAGGAATAAATTGAGGAAACGTAGGATTAAAACAGAACTCCAACTTTAGTAGTTTTTCCAAGCAGAGACAATAATGGAAATGCAGTTCCTTAGCATACAGTCGATTTTGCAATTCGGTCGATGCAGGCAATTCAGTTACAGCAGGGTAATTACAGAGTGTTGAACACAGGACTTGCAGCACAGGAGCTTGCACTCTAATTCTGTCTGATCCTGGAATATAGCATTTCTTCACCAAGGCCCATTAACCTATTTCTGGCTTTATATCCTTGGCTATGGCTTTTATAAGTACCTCCTCTGTCTTACTGAGTACCTCTTGCTTTCCTGATCTTTGCCTCTGTCTCTCCCAGCTTCCTCAGGCTCTAGAAACTTCTGAGCTCTGGTCTAGACTGACTTTTACTTCCTTGTCTGGGCCTTATATAAACTAGGGCTCCCTAGCTCCCTCTAATGCCTAAGAGCTGGAATGACACCCCTAGCCGGCCTGTACTTGCAAGTTTCATAGCAACAGGGAAATACATGCATTACATTACATGACATTTTATAAAACTGACATATACCAACTTCCCCATAATTAAGGAGGGACGACAGCACACCAAGTGACCTTTGGTAGTGACGGGTATTACAGTCCCCGTACACTACATACCCCACTGCTTTAAGCTGAGTACGACCTCGTACTCCATCATGGGTCGCCCAACTGGAATCTCTACCTGAAATAGAAAAAGAGACATGCAGGCATACATACATGTAATTAATCTGCATTTACATTTACATCAGGTCCAATTGGCAAAGGTGCAGGGTAGTGACAAGGGGCGTCGTTCTCTTCTCTCAGGATAGTGAATGGAATGGGGGCGCTGACCTGGCACAGCGTAACATTATAACCAGGATAGTCCATGACAATGAATAAGTCCATGATAAAACAGTAGAAAACGGTATAAAAGTTCTTGGAGGCTCAAATAACAAACATGAGTCCGTACCCAGGTTATTTCTTATTAAATCACAGAGGCTCTCATGCGGTGGAGTCCATCTCTGGGCACATTTCCTTAGTATGAAGTTGCACAATAAAATGACAGCATAATAACGGAACTACCCAGGGGTTTCCTGTGGGTGTAGCACAGGCAAAGGCTCACGTGGGGGAGTCCATTCTTGCGCACAAATGTCCAACAAGGTATTCCCAGTAACAACGGTTTGGGAGGAGACACCACCAGAATAGTCAAAGTCTCCTAAACGGACTGGCGGGCGTCCCCTGGTCATCCGGGTAGACCTTCTCAATACAGGGGTCTCCTCTTCCCTTAGCAACGAAGTAGAAGGGACAGGAGCAACAGGAGGGTCTCCATCGGCGAGACCCTGGTCAGGAACAACTGGAACAACTGGAACAACAGGAACAACTGGAACAACAATATCCACAAGAGGGGAAACTGGATCCGGGGCATCTTGAACCGGCTCTTCTGGAGGTGAAGAAACAGCAGGGGCCGGAGCAGGCACCAGCAAATTCAACCAAGGCGTCAGAAGCCAATGCATGGGATCAGCATCATACCTCAGATTACTAACAGCCTGCATAGGATCCTCGGGCTGTATTGCTGACTCTGACACAGGATATTCAGATCCAGAACTCTCGGCACTAGGTTCTGGTGTCAGGCAGAGCTTTAACCGGTTTCGGTGTACAATTTGGGATCCCTTGTCTTCCCGGGTGATCTCATAAGTGTGAGTTCCAACATTTGGGATTGCAGTGACAACATAAGGACTTCGCTCCCATTTACTGTCCAATTTACTGGTACGGCGGTTATTCTTTAACCATACCACGGCCCCTATGGTCAGGGGTTCTGCCTGGGCTGCCTGATCATAGTCTCTCTGCTGTCGGTCTCTAGCAAAGTCCATACGTTCCTGAACAATGGCCTTGGCTGCATCCAATCGCCTTTGATGTTCAGCAACCCAGTCGGTGTTAGGTAACGGGTTAATGCAATCAGGCACATGTACGTCCAATGAATGATCAGCAGGCAATGTCCCTTGGCGCCCAAACATCAAGTAAAAAGGGGTATACCCGGTGGAACAATGTATGGTATGATTGTATGTGAACATGAGCTGTGGCAACAGACTGGGCCAATCTCCTCTGTTTTCAGGAGGCACGGCCCTCAGCATCTCTATCAAGGTCTGATTCATCTTTTCACATAATCCGTTACCTTGAGGATGGTAGGCCGTTGTCCAGATCTTCTTACAGTTGTGTAAGCGGCACAGTTCATGGAACAGATGGGACTCAAAAGCAGGTCCTTGGTCGGTGAGGATCTTTTCTGGACATCCATAGGGCAGGAGGAAGTGCTTCCAGAACATTTCGGCTGTAGTATTGGCTGTCTGGTCTCTCACAGGCACTGCTACAACAAACTTTGTGAAATGGTCAATAATAGTCATGGCATAAGCATACCCTGAGCGACTAGGCTCCAGTTTTACATGGTCGATGGCGACAAGTTCAAGAGGACGGGTACTTACAATGGGTCTCAGTGGTGCCCTCTGATCATGGTGCTCACTTCGTTTCAAGGCACAGGCTACACACTCTCGACACCACTTCTCCATGTCTTCTCTCATGCCCACCCAGTAAAACCGCTGGCGGATAGTAGCCTCAGTCTTTTGGACCCCAAAGTGACCGGATTGATTGTGGTACATCTCCAACACCATACCTGCATCTCGTCGGGGTATGAGAATCTGGTGCACTCTCTCATTGGACACTGGGTCTAGACTTCTCCGTAGCAATAGGCCCTTTTGTATGAAGAGTTGATGGCGCTGTCTCCACAGTTTGATGAGCTCAGGATCTGCACTCTTACGCCGGATCCTCTCAGGGGCTCTGCCACTAGTAATGAAGTCCAACAGCTCACCCAGCACTCTACTTTCAGACTGTAGTTTCACCCACCTTTCTTCTTTAGGTTCAGGCCTATTGGAGGATGAAGGAACTGCAGCTCTGTTATTGGTAGCTCGAGCCTGATCCTGTTGAGCAAATTTGTTATAGAAAGCCGGCATCTCTACATCTTCCCAAGCATCTCGCACATCATCAGGAGCTGTCTCTGTGGGAAGCCTGGATAAAGCATCAGCATTATCATTAGTACGTCCAGCACGATACTTTACAGAGAAATTATAGTTGGCAAGGCGAGAGGCCCATCTCTGCTCCAAGGCCCCCAATCTAGCTGTATTTAGATGTGCCAGAGGGTTATTGTCAGTGAATGCAATGAACGGGGTGGCGGCTAGATAATCCTTGAATTTTTCCGTCACCGCCCACACTAATGCCAGGAACTCTAGTTTGAAGGAACTATAATTCTGGTCATTTTTCTCAGCTCCTTTCAGGGAGCGGCTTGCATATGCTATCACTCTCTCTTTTCCCTCTTGGATCTGGGCTAACACAGCTCCCAGGCCTCGCTTGCTAGCATCAGTATAGAGATGGAAGGGCTTGCTATAATCTGGATAACCTAACACTGGAGGCTCGGTCAGTTTCTTTTTTAGCAATTGGAACGCTACCTCTCTTTTCTCATTCCACTCAATGGGCACAGGAGTTCTAGGACTCTTTTTGGGTTGCCCCCTCAAGAGCTCCTGGATAGGATCAGCTATTTGAGCAAAATGGGGGATAAAACGTCTATAGTAGCCGGCAAAACCCAGGAAACTCCTCACCTCTTTGACAGTAGTAGGAACCGGCCAATTACGGACAGCTGCCAACTTATCAGGGTCAGGTTGCACTCCCTCTCCGCTTACGATATGCCCCAGGTATCTTACTGCAGGTTTGAGCAGGTGACACTTGGATGGCTTTACCTTCAAGCCATATTTGATAAGGATTTCAAATACTTCTGCCAAATGTTTCAGATGGTCCTCATATGTTTTTGAGTACACAATGACGTCATCTAGATACAGCAGCACTGTTTCGAAATTTTTGTGACCCAAACACCGCTCCATTAGTCTCTGGAAAGTTCCTGGGGCATTACATAGCCCGAACGGCATACAATTGAATTCGAACAGGCCCATGGGAGTAGTGAAGGCAGTCTTTTCCCTATCTGCAGGGGCCATGGGTACTTGCCAGTAGCCACTGGTCAAGTCCAAGGTGGAGAAATAGGCAGAGGAGCCCAGAGCAGTTAGTGACTCCTCAATGCGGGGCAGTGGGTATGCATCTTTGTGGGTTATTTGATTAATTTTCCTATAATCCACACAGAAACGGATACCACCGTCCTTCTTCTTTACAAGGACTAGGGGTGCCGCCCACGGGCTACGGCTGTCCCGGATTACATTAGAGTCTTTCATCTCCTGGATCATTTCCTTTACAGTCTGATATGAAGTAGGCGGTAAAGGTCTGTATCTCTCCTTGATAGGAGGATGAGAGCCAGTAGGTATGGTGTGTTGTATGGCACTCACCTCTCCATAATCAGTGGCATGCTTACTGAAGGCCTGGTGGTGCTCCTTGACAAGCTGAAGAATCCCTTCTTGTTGATGTTGGGGGGTAGTCTCGTCCCCCACATGGAGCTCTTCCCACCAGGGCACTTGTGGCTGGGTCACCGGCGAACATCCGCTGTCTGCAGCTGGCGGCTTTTCTGTCACTGGAAGACGAATGATGTCTTGGAAGGACACCTGGGACAGCTGGGCAACACGGCAATGCTTAGTAAGCGCAACAGGATGATTACTCAGGTTAATCAGACGGACAGGTACTTTACCTTGGGAGACGTTCACCAGGCACTTGGCAGCTCTCACATAAGGATAATCCTCCATCTGGATTGGTTCCACCAGGGCTGGATAATCTCGGCCTTCGACTCCCAGGACAGCACGACACCATAAGAGAGTTTGAGAATTAGGAGGCAAAGTCACAGGCTTAATATCACGAATCTTGGCAGTACAAATTTCTCGTTTCCCATTAGCAAACCTCTGCTGGGCACTTAACACAGTAATAGTCTTCTGAATCACCCTCCTGGATGCAGAGGAAGCAGTGGGCAAAGTCTGATGTAATACAGCAAGTATTTCTGAATAACAGTTTTTGAAGACATTGGTGCCTAGAATGACAGGATGTCCTCGTCTGTCACCGGCTTGTACTACGATCACTCCCTGTTGAGGCAGGGTTACTTCTCCCACCTGCAGGGTGGTTTCCCAGTATCCATGAACCTTTACTGGTTTGCCATTGCTGGCGATAATCTCCACCCAGGATTCAGGCGGCTGGGTCAATTGGTTGGTGTCCCAGAACCTTTCAAAGGCGGGCAGCTGAATAGTAGTGACCTGAGACCCAGTATCTAATAGGGCTTCAAAGGGGACCCCGTTGATCTCTATATTGATTTTAGGATGGGATCCTACATACCGCGGCATCCAATTTGGATCATCTGGACCTAGTGTTCTACCTCCCGAGGGGTGGTCCTCAGCCTCAGGGGTTGCCCTGTTTAACTGCCAGCACGTGGATTCTGTGTGCCCCAGCTTCTTGCAGTATGTACACACGGGCTTCTTGCGACCTCTATTACGCCTCCCAGGATCCCTGGGGTGAGTCTCTTGGTATGGAGGTGAGAACGGCCTAGGAGATGACAGGAATTCTTCTTCTGTCATTATGGGTTTTTCCCATTCCTCTATTTTTCTGCACACTTTCTCTAAACTTTTAGTGAGGTGATTTACTTGCTCTGTCAGCATGGCAATAGTATCAGTAGCTGACACTTGAACAGCTTGACCGGCCTCAGCTCGGTTAGTGATAAGCGGTTTTGGCCTGCAGGCTGATGACTCAGATAGGGCGCTCAACTCAGGAGATACGGTGGACCCCAGGATCTTTATAGCCAGTTCTTTAAAGTCTAGAAAGGCACTGTTAGGGTGCTGGGCAGACAGCATCTTTAACTGGGTCCTTATTTGTTCACTAGACACCCCGTTGATAAATTGTTCCCTCAGGGTCTGGTCCTGGTTATCAGCCTCTTTGGGATCTATCTGAATTACAGCCCCTAAAGCCTCCTGAAGTGATAGGGCATAGTCACGGAGGGACTCACCGGACTTCTGTCTCTTGCCAAAGAAGTGCATCTTTATCTCTGAGGCAGTCCTAGTTTCAAAAGTGGCTCTGAGGCGGGTGAAGATCTGTTCTAGAGTACTCCGCTCAGCAGCAGGCCATGATAACACTTCCCTGCGGGCAGCCCCCTCCAGTTGCGCCAGCATGATTTCCATTTGCTGGTCGGCATTTATAGGGTATAATCGGAATAGTGCCAGCAACTTTTCTTCAAAGTCCCGTAGGGTATGGGTCTCTCCCCTGTAGCGGGGGAACCATGGGGCCCCGAAATAGTAGGGCATGGTAAAGGGCATCATGCTGGGGGCCGCCGGATGACCAGGAGCCGCAAGCTCTCCTGGGGCCGGCTGCTCAGGCACTCCTGGCTCTGACATGGTAGTCTATTGAGAGGTGGCCGCTGGCGACTAAAGAGGCCGGTACACTCCCCTTCCCTCCGGTTACAAGTGCTTACCGGTATCGCCGGGCTTGTGCAGGTCAAGTCTCGCGAGGTTCCGGACGTCCTGAGCACCCGATGACGCAGGAGAAGCAGGGCCGCGGCGGTGCGATGATCAAGAGGGGCGGGACTCTCTGTGTCTTTGCAGGGATCCGCCCACGAATGTCCTCAGCGGCGCGGGAAACTTTACTCCAGGCAGCCGGTGGCCATCTTTAGCAAAACGCTGTCCATTCACTGACAGCAAGCCGGGTGATAAAAAGTCCACAAAACCACACTCAAATGCGGCGATTTTCTTCCTCTGTATAGCGCAATACTGCACAGCGCTTTTTAGAGGTTTTTGGTACACTTTGGGTATAATTTTCAGTCCACAAAGTCCACTTGAATAAAACAGGCAAATTGTCACTTTGGTCACAGGGCAACTGTATAAGGCACAAAGTTCACGCTTCTTGCACTAGAAAGCGTGCGTATCCTGTTCGTGACAGCCAAAAGAGAGGTGCAGCGTACTCAAGTTGTGTGTACTAGGTGTTTCTGGGTGATGTAGTGCAATATACACTAACCTGGTACAGCTGACTCTCTGCAAGGGCAGGTATAGGTAGGAATAGTTCGTGACGCCAGTGCCAAGTAAACGGTGGCACACCGTTTGCGGATGCAGGAATAAATTGAGGAAACGTAGGATTAAAACAGAACTCCAACTTTAGTAGTTTTTCCAAGCAGAGACAATAATGGAAATGCAGTTCCTTAGCATACAGTCGATTTTGCAATTCGGTCGATGCAGGCAATTCAGTTACAGCAGGGTAATTACAGAGTGTTGAACACAGGACTTGCAGCACAGGAGCTTGCACTCTAATTCTGTCTGATCCTGGAATATAGCATTTCTTCACCAAGGCCCATTAACCTATTTCTGACTTTATATCCTTGGCTATGGCTTTTATAAGTACCTCCTCTGTTTTACTGAGTACCTCTTGCTTTCCTGATCTTTGCCTCTGTCTCTCCCAGCTTCCTCAGGCTCTAGAAACTTCTGAGCTCTGGTCTAGACTGACTTTTACTTCCTTGTCTGGGCCTTATATAAACTAGGGCTCCCTAGCTCCCTCTAATGCCTAAGAGCTGGAATGACACCCCTAGCCGGCCTGTACTTGCAAGTTTCATAGCAACAGGGAAATACATGCATTACATTACATGACATTTTATAAAACTGACATATACCAACTTCCCCATAATTAAGGAGGGACGACAGCACACCAAGTGACCTTTGGTAGTGACGGGTATTACAGTCCCCGTACACTACACATAACTACAGTAAGGGGACACAAAAGTAGGCATAACTACATTAGTACTGTGTAGTAGCATTTAGGGGAAATGTCCTAGATTACCCTGCTATACATTGGCATGGCTCAGTCTTACAGGCCAGCACAGCGCCCCTGCTGGTGATTTCACAGGGGCAGTCAGCATCCCTTCCTTATGTGATTATTCTTTTTTTCTCTATCACCACAGGGACTTTGTTCTGGATCCAGCGGACATCACGCCGATGCCAGCGACACCCTGGATGAGGTAGGACCACATTTTATTAGGAAATCCGCTGCGTGAAAGAGAGACAAGCCCCGTTCCGGACAGCAGAGACACGGAGCACTAACATGGTTGATAATGCTCCGTGCCTCTCTGTGATCTTTTTACTACAAAATCACGGTGACAACTTTATCTCTCTATGATTTTGTAGTAAAAAGATCACATAGAGGTACGAAGCATTATCAATCATGTTAATGCTCCGTGTCTCTGTTGTCCGGAGCGGGGCTTGGCTCTTTCATGCAGCGGATTACCCGCACTGCATCCGCTTGTGTGAAAGAGCCCTTAGTGTAAAGAAAATCTGCCGCTTCTTTCTAAAAAACTGTGGGGGGGGGGGGGGGCCCAATCCAAAGTTTGCACTGGGGCCCATAACACTCTATTTACGCCACTGGCTGGAGTCCTCTCGCAATTCAGATTATACCACAACCCGAACTCGAATTTCAAAAAATGAAATTTGCTCATCCCTAGTAACAATATCACTATGACAACCAAAGTTTTTTTTTATTTTTAGATAACGTCTTCAAAAATAAATAAAAGTATGAAGAAAAAAAATGATTACCTATAATTCAGAGATGAAGTAGCCCTTTCAAAAAGAGGCATTCATTGTGATAATAACAAACGTCATGCCATCTAAATAATGGTATACATATTTTTAGATCAAGAGATGAACTATATATATATATATATATATATATATATAGAGAGAGAGAGAGATGTAGATATATACAGTATGTCTATATATATATATATATATACAGTTGCAAGAAAAAGTATGTGAACCCTTTGGAATGATATGGATTTCTGCACAAATTGGTCATAAAATGAGATCTGATCTTCATCTAAGTCACAACAATAGACAATCACAGTCTGCTTAAACTAATAACACACAAAGAATTAAATGTTACCATGTTTTTATTGAACACACCATGGAAACATTCACAGTGCAGGTGGAAAAAGTATGTGAACCCCTAGACTAATGACATCTCCAAGAGCTAATTGGAGTGAGGTGTCAGCCAACTGGAGTCCAATCAATGAGATGAGATTGGAAGTGTTGGTTACAACTGCCCTGCCCTATAAAAAACACACACCAGTTCTGGGTTTGCTTTTCACAAGAAGCATTGCCTGATGTGAATGATGCCTCACACAAAAGAGCTCTCAGAAGACCTACGATTAAGAATTGTTCACTTGCATAAAGCAGGAAAAAGTATCTCCAAAAGCCTTGCTGTTCATCAGTCCACGGTAAGACAAATTGTCTATAAATGGAGAAAGTTCAGCACTGCTGCTACTCTCCCTAGGACTGGCCGTCCTGTAAAGATGACTGCAAGGGCACAGCGCAGACTGCTCAATGAGGTGAAGAAGAATCCTAGAGTGTCAGCTAAAGACTTACAAAAGTATCTGGCATATGATAACATCCCTGTTAGGGAATCTACGATACGTAAAACATTAAACAAGAATGGATTTCATGGGAGGATACCACAGAGGAAGCCACTGCTGTAAAAAAAAAACATTGCTGCACGTTTACAGTTTGCACAAGAGCACCTGGATGTTCCACAGCAGTACTGGAAAAAAAATATTCTGTGGACAGATGAAACCAAAGTTGAGTTGTTTGGAAGAAACACACAACACTGTGTGGAGAAAAAGAGGCACAGCACACCAACATCAAAACCTCATCCCAACTGTGAAGTATGGTGGTGGGGTCATCATGGTTTGGGGCTGCTTTGCTGCATCAGGGCCTGGACGGATTACTATCATCAAAGGAAAAATGAATTCCCACATTTATCAAGACATTTTGCAGGAGAACTTAAGGCCATCTGTCCACCAGCTGACGCTCAACAGAAGATGGGTGTTGCAACAGGACAATGACCCAAAGCATAGAGGTAAATCAACAACAGAATGGCTTAAACAGAAGAAAATACACCTTCTGGAGTGGCCCAGAGTCCTGACCTCAACCCGATTGAGATGCTGTGGCATGACCTCAAGAAAGCGATTCATACCACACATCCCAAGAATATTGCTGAACTGAAACAGTTCTGTAAAGAGAAATGGTCAAGAATTACTCCTGACCGTTGTGCACGTATGATCTGCAACTACAGGAAACATTTGGTTGAAGTAAATTGCTGCCAAAGGAGGTTCAACCAGTTATTAAATCCAAGGGTTCACATACATTTTCCACCTGCAGTGTGAATGTTTACATGGTGTGTTCAATAAAAACATGGTAACATTTAATTCTTTGTGTGTTATTAGTTTAAGCAGACTGTGATTGTCTATTGTTGCGACTTAGGCTACTTTCACACTTGCGTTCAGAGCGGATCATTCTGGTGTCTGCACAGACGGATCCGCTCCTATAATGCAGACGTTGGGATCCGTTCAGAACGGATCCGTCTGCATTATAGTTTAGAAAAAATTCTAAGTGTGAAAGTTGTTCAGACGGATCCGTCCAGACTTTACATTGAAAGTCAATGGGGGACAGATCCGTTTGAAAATTGAGCCATATTGTGTCAACTTCAAACGGATCCGTCCCCATTGACTTGCATTGTAAGTCTGGATGGATCCGTTTGCCTCCGCACGGCCAGGCGGACACCCGAACGCTGCAAGCAGTGTTCGGGTGTCCGCCTGCTGAGCGGAGCGGAGGCCAAACAGTGCCAGACTGATGCATTCTGAGCGGATCCGCATCCACTCAGAATGCATTGGGGCAGTACGGATGCGTTCGGGGCCGCTTGTGAGAGCCTTCAAACGGAACTCACAAGCGGAGCCCCGAACGCTAGTGTGAAAGTAGCCTTAGATGAAGATCAGATCACATTTTATGACCAATTTGTGCAGAAATCCATATCATTCAAAAGGGTTCACATACTTTTTCTTGCAACTGTATATATATATAAACATAATAATAAAATGGATTTACATAGCGCCACCATATTCGCAGCGCTTTTCAAACTCATAGGGTTCATGTACAAAACAAAAGTAACTGGCTAACTGATTTTACCCCACCTGGCTGAAAATCAGCCCAGCAGCACACGCTGGGAGGAAAATACCTGTTTTCCCAGACCATTCCCCTCACTGTGTCACATTATATATAGATGATATATACATATATATTGTGGGGTTTCACTCTGGTAGATCTCCAGCATGGCACAAAGCCTCAGATCCCAAAAACAGAGACCTCTTTGCTGAGCCCAGCTGCCTATTTAAGGACAGCCAGGTACTGCCAAAACCCGGATCGGCACTTAAACTTCGGTCCGGTATTTGACCTCACCTGGCTGGAAACTAGCCAAGCCGCACATGCTGGGAGGAAAATACCTGCCTTACCAGACACAACCCCTCACTGAAGATATATATAGATATATATGTGTATATAGAGATATTTATTTACTGATCAATTTCTCCATATACATATACACTGCCTGTCCAAAAAAAAAGTCGCCACCAAAAAAAAAAGGTCACACACTCTAATATTTGTTGGACCGCCTTTAGCTTTGATTACGGCATGCATTCGCTGTGGCATTGTTTCGATAAGCTTCTGCAATGTCACAAGATTTATTTCCATCCAGTGTTGCATTAATTTTTTACCAAGATCTTGCATTGATGATGGTAGAGTCTGACTGCTGTGCAAAGCCTTCTCCAGCACATCCCGAAGATTCTCAATAGGGTTAAGGTCTGGACTCTGTGGTGGCCAATCTATGTGTGAAAATGATGTCTCATGCTCCCTGAACCACCCTTTCACAATTTGAGCCCGATGAATCCTGGCATTGTCATCTTGGAATATGCCTGTGCCATCAGGGAAGAAAAAATCCATTGATGGAATAACCTGGTCATTCAGTATGTTCAGGTAGTCAGCTGACCTCATTCTTGGAGCACATACTGTTGCTGAACCTAGACCTGACCAACTGCAGCAACCCCAGATCATAGCACTGCCCCCACAGGCTTGTACAGTAGGCACTAGGCATGATGGGTGCATCACTTCATCTGCCTCTCTCTTACCCTGATGTGCCCATCATTCTGGAACAGGGTAAATCTGGACTCATCAGACCACATGACCTTCTTCCATTGCTCCAGAGTCCAATCTTTATGCTCCCTAGCAAATTGAAGCCTGTTTTTCTGGTTTGCCCCACTGATTAGTGGTTTTATTACGGCTACACATCTGTTCAGTCCCAATCTCTTGATTTCCCTTTGCATTGTGCATGTGGAGATGCTCTTACTTTCACTATTAAACATATCCCTGAGTTCTACTGTTGTTTTTATTCGATTTGATTTCACCAAACGTTTAAGTGATCGCTGATCACAATCATTTAATATTTTTTCCCCCACTATTCTTCCAGTTTTTAATAATGCGTTGGACAGTTCTTAACCCAATTTTAGTAGTTTCTGCAATCTCTTTAGATGTTTTCTCTGCTTGATGCATGCCAATGATTTGACCCTTCACAAACAGACTAACATCTTTTCCACGACCACGAGATGTGTCTTTTGACATGGTTGTTTAAGAAATGAGAAGCAACTCATTGCACCAGTTGGGGTTAAATAACTTGTTGCCAGCTGAAAGATAATCGCCCATGCAGTAATTATCCAATAAGAGGCTCATAACTATTTGCTTAGTTAAATCCAGGTGGCGACTTTTTTTTTGGACAGGCAGTGTATGTAGATGATATGTATATACAGTGGGATGCGAAAGTTTGGGCAACCTTGTTAATCGTCATGATTTTCCTGTATAAATCATTGGTTGTTACAATAAAAAATGTCAGTTAAATATATCATATAGGAGACACACACAGTGATATTTGAGAAGTGAAATGAAGTTTATTGGATTTACAGAAAGCGTGCTATAATTGTTTAAACAAAATTAGGCAGGTGCATAAATTTGGGCACTGTTGTCATTTTATTGATTCCAAAACCTTTAGAACTAATTATTGGAACTCAAATTGGCTTGGTAAGCTCAGTGACCCCTGACCTACATACACAGGTGAATCCAATTATGAGAAAGAGTATTTAAGGGGGTCAATTGTAAGTTTCCCTCCTCTTTTAATTTTCTCTGAAGAGTAGCAACTTGGGGGTCTCAAAACAACTCTCAAATGACCTGAAGACAAAGATTGTTCACCGTCATGGTTTAGGGGAAGATACAGAAAGCTGTCTCAGAGATTTCAGCTGTCTGTTTCCACAGTTAGGAACATATTGAGGAAATGGAAGACCACAGGCTCAGTTCAAGTTAAGGCCCGAAGTGGCAGATCAAGAAAAATCTCGGATAGACAGAAGCGACGAATGGTGAGAACAGTCAGAGTCAACCCACAGACCAGCACCAAAGACCTACAACATCATCTTGCTGCGGATAGAGTCACTGTGCATCGTTCAACCATTCGGCGCACTTTACACAAGGAGATGCTGTATGCGAGAGTGATGCAGAGGAAGCCTTTTCTCCGCCCACAGCACGAAAAGTGCCGCTTGAGGTGGGCTAAAGCACATTTGGACAAGCCAGCTTCATTTTGGAATAAGGTGCTGTGGATTGATGAAACTAAAATTGAGTTATTTGGCCATAACAAGGGGCGTTATGCATGGAGGAAAAAGAACACAGCATTCCAAGAAAAACACCTGCTACCTACAGTAAAATATGGTGGTGGTTCCATCATGCTGTGGGGCTGTGTGGCCAGTGCAGGGACTGGGAATCTTGTCAAAGTTGAGGGACGCATGGATTCCACTCAGTATCAGCAGATTCTGGAGACCAATGTCCAGGAATCAGTGACAAAGCTGAAGCTGCGCCGGGGCTGGATCTTTACACAAGTCAACGACCCTAAACACTGCTCAAAATCCACTAAGGCATTTATGCAGAGGAACAAGTACAATGTTCTGGAATGGCCATCTCAGTCCCCAGACCTGAATATAATTGAAAATCTGTGGTGTGACTTAGAGAGAGCTGTCCATGCTCGGAAGCCATCAAACCTGAATGAACTAAAGATGTTTTGTAAAGAGGAATGGTCCAAAATACCTTCACCCAGAATTCAGACTCTTATTGGAACCTACAGGAAGCGTTTAGAGGCTGTAATTTCTGCAAAAGGAGGATCTACTAAATATTGATTTCATTTCTTTTTTGTGGTGCCCAAATTTATGCACCTGCCTAATTTTGTTTAAACAATTATAGCACACTTTCTGTAAGTCCAATAAACTTCATTTCACTTCTCAAATATAACTGTGTGTGTCTCCTATATAATATATTTAACTCACATTTTTTACCGTAATAACCAATGATTTATACAGGAAAATCATGACGATTAACAAGGTTGCCCAAACATTCGCATCCCACTGTATATATATGTATATAGAGATATACAGTATATCAGTATATACACTCACCTAAAGAATTATTAGGAACACCATACTAATATGGTGTTGGACCCCCTTTTGCCTTCAGAACTGCCTTAATTCTACGTGGCATTGATTCCACAAGGTGCTAAAAGCATTCTTTAGAAATGTTGGCCCATATTGATAGGATAGCGTCTTGCAGTTGATGGAGATTTGAGGGATGCACATCCAGGGCACGAAGCTCCCGTTCCACCACATCCCAAAGATGCTCTATTGGGTTGAGATCTGGTGACTGTGGGGGCCATTTTAGTACAGTGAACTCATTGTCATGTTCAAGAAACCAATTTGAAATGAGTCGAGCTTTGTGACATGGTGTATTAGCCTGCTGGAAGTAGCCATCAGAGGATGGGTACATGGTGGTCATGAAGGGATGGACATGGTCAGAAACAATGCTCAGGTAGCCCGTGGCATTTAAACGATGCCCAATTGACACTAAGGGGCCTAAAGTGTGCCCAGAAAACATCCCCCACACCATTACACCACCACCACCAGCCTGCACAGTGGTAACAAGGCATGATGGATACATGTTCTCATTCTGTTTACTCCAAATTCGGACTCTACCATTTGAATGTCTCAACAGAAATCGAGACTCATCAGACCAGGCAACATTTTTCCAGTCTTCAACAGTCCAATTTTGGTGAGCTCATGCAAATTGTAGCCTCTTTTTCCTATTTGCTCACAGTATTTTTGCATACATAAAATGTATTAACCCACTAAAATGTTAAAATATTAAACATAACCTAATTACATGTCAACATATCAGCATGAATATATATAGATACATACAATGCGGAGCTCACGCATACATCTATATAACAGGAGTACTCCAAATGGATAAGACCTCTTAGTTTGCAATATTAGCGTCTGTCTGCAGAAATCGTACGATTAAATCACTCGGATATTCGTATAGTTATATACTGTTTTACCGGTAGTTGGAACCTGAATGGTTCAAAGGATGTCCTCTCTGCGGTCGCTGGTAAGAAAACCTTTGTGCTCAAACACTGCTTCCTGATGATAATTATACCGCCTTCAACTCGTGTTGATTTAGCAACAGAACAACTCCAATTCATACTGGATGGGATCAATTTTGTACTTAGTCACAATTATTTTCATTTTGAGTCTAGTTAATATCTACAGATCACGGGAACCGCCATGGGTACCAGGTTCGCCCCGAGTTATGCCAATTTGTTCATGGCAGCATGGGAACAGGATACCATCACCCCGAAACTTGGGGTGGACCTGGTCCTATGGCGGCGCTACATTGATGATATTCTGTTAGTTTGGGGAGGATCACATGCAACATTGTTGCAGTTTATAGATGACATTAATGATAATGGGCTCAATTTGAAATTACCAGCAAATATTAATCTACCAATAGTAGAATTTCTAGATTTGCGTATAGAAAAGAAACAGGAAACCTTTGTCTGTAGTACGTATCAAAAGGATGTAGCTAAAAACTGTTTTATCCTTAGTACAATTTGCCACCTCCCAAGGTGGCTCTTAAATGTCCCTTTTAGCCAGTTTAGGCGTTTAAAACGAAACTGCACTGAACAAGATCAATTTGAGGTAGAGGCACAACACATGAAAGCGCAATTTCTGACGAAAGAGTATCCTAATGGGCTACTTGAGGATTCAATACAAAGGGTGAGACAATTGGACAGAGCCTCTTTTTTTAAACCTAAGGAAGTATTTAATATTACCCAAGAAGAAGACATGACAGCAAAAATAATTTTACCATTCAATAAAGATTATAGGATGGTAAATAATATCGTTCACAAACATTGGCACCTATTAAAGGATGACAAGATTCTGGGTTCTATACTTCCGGCCCACCCTCCAATTGTCTACACCCGGGCCCTTAATTTGGGACTCCAGGTAGCTCCGACGATAAGGAAGAATTTAATAAAACCAATGATAACCCCATGGTCTAACTTGAAAGGCTTTTTCAGATGTGGTTGTTGCCAAAACTGTAGACAGACACACTTTGATAGGAACACCAAGGAGATAACATCAACCTCTAATAATTTTAAGTGGGAAATCAAAGAAATTCTGTCATGTAACAGCAAAGCAGTTATTTACATCATCCAATGCCCATGCCCAAAGTAGTACATAGGGCGCACAAAAAGAGTATTCAAGACTAGGATTGCAGAGCACATTAATAATATCAAGAAACAGTCAGAAACGCACCCTCTATCTAAGCATTTTAAATTACACCATGCAGATGACCCCAGTAAGATGAGATTTTTGGCCATACAATCGGTCAAGCAAGATTGGGGAGGGGGTGACTTTGTAGCCAAAATGTCCAGACAAGAATCTAAGAAGATTTTCGAGTTTGGATCTTTGATGCCTTTAGGATTAAACTCGGAGATGGAAATCTTTGGCTTTCTATAGGGGAGGTGGGTTGGATTGCACGGGTAGTCAATGCCGGGCTGTATAGCAGCGCATTGACTCCCTCTGCATCCTTCCCCCCTCTCCCCCCTCCGCTAAAGTCCGGCAGTTCTTGAGCTCGTAATCCAATTCCAGTATCTGTATTATTATTTTTGAATTTTTGAATTTTTATATTATTGTTTTTTTAAATTTATGATCTATAAATTATTACCTTTTATGTATTTGAAGTATTTTTATGTTTAGGGCGTGGATTGGGAGAGTGCAGTTTGCAAATCATCTGCGGCTGCACGATCCGGAATCAGACCAGATATTGCAATAAGCCCAATAAGGGTATATAAAGACATGACCAGTAGGTCTTCATTCAGCATTTCACATTTGTCTACTGAGGAAGGAACTTGTGTTCCGAAACGCGTCTAGTGTGAACTTGACCCAGCTATTGGTGCGTTATTTCTAACTCTGCAAAAAAAGGACTTTTTCGATTACCACATCGAATTTATTTCGAAAGGGGTGAGTTCGATATCAGCTCCAAGCGGTTTCAGCTGTTAAACACCATCACAGCGGATCAACCTATGTCGGCTTGTCCAACATAGCGCAGCAACCCTGTTAAGTAGAACCGAATTCTACATTGACCGAACTCTGCTTCATCGATTTCCGCCATCCCGACCAATTCAACTGGATGATATCATCGACCAACAAACCATCTTCCGGGTTGGTCACGTGAGACGCCGCAGAGAACGAGTCGAGGGACTACTCCGCAAGAGGAGGTAGTGAATCAACACGAGTTGAAGGCGGTATAATTATCATCAGGAAGCAGTGTTTGAGCGCAAATGTTTTCTTACCAGCGACCGCAGGGAGGACATCCTTTGAACCATTCAGGTTCCAACTACCGGCAAAACAGTATATAACTATACGAATATCTGAGTGATTTAATCGTACGATTTCTGCAGACAGACGCTAATATTGCAAACTAAGAGGTCTTATCCATTTGGAGTACTCCTGTTATATAGATGTATGCGTGAGCTCCGCATTGTATGTATCTATATATATTCATGCTGATATGTTGACATGTAATTAGGTTATGTTTAATATTTTAACATTTTAGTGGGTTAATAAATTTTATGTATGCAAAAATACTGTGAGCCAGCCTGATTGATTCATTAATAATTTACTTGTTTTTGGTAACTGAAAAGGCCGGGCTCCAGTAGTTTCTCTAAATATCCATTCTTTTTACTATTTGTAGTGGAGATGAGTGGTACCCGGTGGGGTCTTCTGCTGTTGTAGCCCATCTGCCTCAAGGTTGTGCGTGTTGTGGCTTCACAAATGCTTTGCTGCATACCTCGGTTGTAACGAGTGGTTATTTCAGTCAACGTTGCTCTTCTATCAGCTTGAATCAGTCGGCCCATTCTCCTCTGACCTCTAGCATCCACAAGGCATTTTTGCCCACAGGACTGCAGCATACTGGACGTTTTTCCCTTTTCACACCATTCTTTGTAAACCCTAGAAATGGTTGTGCGTGAAAATCCCAGTAACTGAGCAGATTGTGAAATACTCAGACCGGCCCGTCTGGCACAAACAACCATGCCACGCTCAAAATTGCTTAAATCACCTTTCTTTCCCATTCTGACATTCAGTTTGGAGTTCAGGAGATTGTCTTGACCAGGACCACCCCCCTAAATGCATTGAAGCAACTGCCATGTGATTGGTTGACTAGATAATTGCATTAATGAGAAATAGAACAGGTGTTCCTAATAATTCTTTAGGTGAGTGTATATAGCTCCATACACATAAATATATACAGGTGAAACTCGAAAAATTAGAATATCGTGCAAAAGTCCATTTATTTCAGTAATGCAAATTAAAAGAAATTGCATTAATGCAGCTTAAAATTTGAATTTTGTGAAAAGGTTCAATATTCTTGGCTCAGTGTCATTCTAGTCAGCTAATTAATCCATACCCCCTAAGCAAAGGGTACCTCAAAATTGTGACTTTGGGGTTTTATAAGCTGTAAGCCATAATCATCCAAATTATAACAAATAAAGGCTTGAAATATCTCGCTTTGCATGTAATGAGTCTATCACGTACTGTATATTAGATAGTTGCATTACTGAAATAAATGAACTTTGCACGATATTCAAATTTTTCGAGTTTCACCTGGAGATATATATTTACTGATCTATATACATGTATATATATACAGGTGAAACTCGACAAATTAGAATATCGTGCAAAGTTCATTTATTTCAGTAATGCAACTTAAAATGTGAAACTAACATTTGAGATAGACTCATTACATGCAAAGCAAGATATTTCAAGCCTTTATTGGTTATAATTTGGATGATTATGGCTTACAGCTTATAAAACCCCAAAGTCACAATCTCAGGTCCCCTGTGCTCAGGGGGTATGGACTAATTAGCTGACTAGAGTGTGACACTTTGAGCCTAGAATATTGAACCTTTTCAAAAAATTCCAATTTTAAGCTGCATTAATGAAATTCCTTTTAATTTGCATTACTGAAATAAATGAACTTTTGCACAATATTCAAATTTTTCGAATTTCACCTGTATATATACAGTTGCAAGAAAACTTATGTGAACCCTTTGGAATGATATGGATTTCTGCACAAATTGGTCATAAAATGTGATCTGATCTTCATCTAAGTCACAACAATAGACAATCACAGTCTGCTTAAACTAATAGCACCAGGGCCGGCGCCACCTGTAAGGCGACCTAGGCCGCCGCCTAGGGCGCAATTTAGCAGGGGGCACCGGCCCCGTGTGGTTTAAAAAAAAAGCGTTGCCGCAAGTTGTTTTTTTTAAGTACGGCGGTGGGCGCAGCCTGAAGAGAGGGACTGACAGGAGGGAAGCGCCTCTAGTGTAGCGTGGCCGAGCTCTGTTCGGTCCGCGGTACAGGAGCTTTTGTTTCCTGTACCCGGCCGGACTGAAAGGAAGTGCACACTAAGTGAGCACTTCCTGTCAGTCCGGCCGGGTACAGGAAACAAAGCTCCTGTACCGCGGACCGAACAGAGCTCGGCCACGCTACATTAGAGGTGGGGGGGAATGAGAGTGCGACAAGGGAGGGGGGGAGAAAGAGTGTGAAAAGGGAGGGGGGGAGAAAGAGAGTGACAAGGGAGGGAGGGGGGAGAAGAGAGTGACAAGGGAGGGGAGAGAAGAGAGTGACAAGAGAGGGAGGGGGGTGAAGAGAGTGACAAGGGAGGGAGGGCGGAGAAGAGAGTGACAAGGGAGGGAGGGGGGAGAAGAGAGTGACAAGGGAGGGGGGGGAGAAGAGAGTGACAAGGGAGGGAGGGGGGGAGAAGAGAGTGACAAGGGAGGGAGGGGGGGAGAAGAGAGTGACAAGGGAGGGGGGAGAAGGGTGTGACAAGGGAGGGGGGAGAAGAGTGTGACAAGGGAGGGGGGAGAAGAGTGTGACAAGGGAGGGGGGGAGAAGAGAGTGACAAGGGAGGGAGGGGGAGAAGAGAGTGACAAGGGAGTCCCCAGAGCCAGACCAAGAGCCAGACTGCAGCCAGAGACCAGATCATCTTATTGTCCTGGTGGTAAGTAGACAATGCAATATGTTTATTATGTAATTGTTTAGTTATTAATACTACATTGAAAACTAAATTACCTCACATTAAGGCTCCATTCACACGTCCGCAACGTGTTTTGCGGATACACGGAGCCGCGGATCCGCAAAACACGGAAAGCGGCAATGTGCGTTCCGCATCTTGCGGACCGCACATTGCCGGCACTAATAGAATATGCCTGTTCTTGTCCGCAAATGCGGATAAGAATAGGACATGTTCTATTTTTTTGCGGAACGGAAGTGCGGACCCGGAAGTGCGGATCCGCAATTCCGTGTCCAGGCAGCACATCGTGCTGCCCCATAGAAATTAATGGGTCCGCAATTCCGTTCCGCAAAATGCAGAACAAAATCTTTTTTTATCAATTTTTATTTTGCCTAGGGCGGCAAAAATCCTTGCACCGGCCCTATATAACACACAAAGAATTAAATGTTACCATGTTTTTATTGAACACACCATGTAAACATTCACAGTGCAGGTGGAAAAAGTATGTGAACCCTTGGATTTAATAACTGGTTGAACCTCCTTTGGCAGCAATTTACTTCAACCAAATGTTTCCTGTAGTTGCAGATCAGGCAAGCACAACGGTCAGGAGTAATTCTTGACCATTCCTCTTTACAGAACTGTTTCAGTTCAGCAATATTCTTGGGATGTCTGGTATGAATCGCTTTCTTGAGGTCATGCCACAGCATCTCAATTGGGTTGAGGTCAGGACTCTGACTGGGCCATTCTGTTGTTTATTTACTTCTATGCTTTGGGTCGTTGTCCTGTTGCAACACCCATCTTCTGTTGAGCGTCAGCTGGTAGACATATGGTCTTAAGTTCTCCTGCAAAATGTCTTGATAAACTTGGGAATTCATTTTTCTTTCGATGATAGCAATCCGTTTAGGCCCTGAAGCAGCAAAGCAGCCCCAAACCATGATGCCCCCACCACCATACTTCACAGTTGGGATGAGGTTTTGATGTTGGTGTGCTGTGCCTCTTTTTCTCCACATAGTGCTGTGTGTTTCTTCCAAACAACTCAACTTTGGTTTCATCTGTCCACAGAATATTTTGCCAGTACTGCTGTGGAACATCCAGGTGCTCTTGTGCAAACTGTAAACGTGCAGCAATGTTTTTTTTTGACAGCAGTGGCTTCCTCTATGGTATCCTCCCATGAAATCCATTCTTGTTTAGTGTTTACGTATCGTATATTCGCTAACAGGGATGTTATCATATTCCAGATACTTTTGTAAGTCTTTAGCTGACACTCTAGGATTCTTCTTCACCTCATTGAGCAGTCTGCGCTGTGCTCTTGCAGTTATCTTTACAGGACGGCCAGTCCTAGGGAGAGTAGCAGCAGTGCTCAACTTTCTCCATTTATAGACAATTTGTCTTACCGTGGACTGATGAACCGCAAGGCTTTTGGAGATACTTTTATAACCCTTTCATCATTCACATCAGGCAATGCTTCTTGTGAAAGCAAACCCAGAACTGGTGTGTATTTTTATAGGGCAGGGCAGCTGTAACCAACACTTCCAATCTCATCTCATTGATTGGACTCCAGTTGGCTGACACCTCACTCCAATTAGCTCTTGGAGATGTCATTAGTCTAGGGGTTCACATACTTTTTCCACCTGCACTGTGAATGTTTACATGGTGTGTTTAATAAAAACATGGTAACATTTAATTCTTTGTGTGTTATTAGTTTAAGCAGACTGTGATTGTCTATTGTTGTGACTTAGATGAAGATCAGATCACATTTTATGACCAATTTGTGCAGAAATCCATATCATTCCAAAGGGTTCACATACTTTTTCTTGCAACTGTATATTAATATTTATATTCATTCATGGGCATATACTTATTTGTGGTCGTGAAGGATGGCTTTGGGGTCCAATCGCCAGTGTCTCACAGGGCTGCCGGCACTGGTAAGGATCACGCATGCGCAATCCCTCACAGGAGCCGGCCGGCAGCAAGATGAAAGACAAGGGGGTGGGCACACAGGCTCTGACGTTTCATATACAGAGCCGGGCCACTCCCTACGGCAGGGATAAGCAAAACGTCAGCACAGAAGCCTGGTGGATGACGTTGGGGGTCATGTGACCCGCATCGGCCCTGCAGAATCCTGGTACTATAAAAGAAAAATGTACATTACAAAAGTATTATTAGTGATGCTCTGAGGCACACTGCATTATATACATATAACTCAGACAACCCCTTTAATAAATCTTCCCCTACTAAAGTAGACAGTGTACAGATTGTAGAAACTCCACCTAGTAATTTGCATTCACAACAGCCTTCATGCAACGTGCTCTTAAATAGTGATTTCCAGTAAAATCAGACATTTTTATTACTATTGGCAGCAGGTGTGTAGAGGTCATTTGACACATTTTGTTAAGAAGAGGGCCTCTTTGGCACCAAGGCTGGCAATTTCTGATTGAGTGGGTCACCATCAGGGGCTTTGCTAGGGTCTCAAAAGATCCGGGGCCCAAGCCCCAATAAATATTGCCCAATTCTCAAAGTCAACCAATCGCCCCCCTAACCCCCCTGCAAACACTAGCACTGAAGACATTTTACTGCACTTGCTATACAGCAGCACGTACCTTTCACATCCAGTTCCTCCCAGGTGACGTCTCCTCTGATGTAGATCTTCTCTGTCATCTTCTCCATTCGGTCTGGACAACTTCTCTCAGCCGCGCCTCGTCTCTGCAGAGTGTGAAACACAGACATCTTAGCTTCCTCACTTTTCTCTACCCCCAAATACTATCCTGAAGAAAAATGTGGGCCCCCCATAGTAATAGTACTCCTCATAGTCCCACCAATAGTAATTCCCTTCTAGAATGCCCTCATTAGTAATACTGCCCCCTACAGTGCCCCCAACAGTGATAGTGCTCCCTAAGAGTGCCTCCATTAGTAGAAGAGCCCTCCAGTATTAATAATGTCCTTACAGAGCCCCTAGTAGAAATAAGGCCCCCCTATTGTTATCCCAGTGGCAATAAAGCTCTCTACAGACCCCTCAGTAGTAATAAGGCCCCCCCCATAGTGCTCTTAATAGAAACAATGTGGATCTATAAGTCCCTCCTATAGAGCTCCCAGTAGTAATAAGAATGCTTAATGTCCCCTGGATTTAAAATGTCCCCACAGTGCCCCCAGTATTTATAATATCCCCTACTGTTATAATGCTCACCCTGAAATGCCCCAGTATTTATATCGCCCCCTACTGTTATAATGCCCAAACAGTGCCCCCAGTATTCATAATGCCCCCTACTGTTATAATGCTCGCCTTGAAGCGCCCCCAGTATTTATAATGCCCCCTGCAGTGCCCCCTGTAGTTATATTCCTCCGTTTACTGTCCTCAGAAATTATAATTCCTCAGCCCCTCCACCATACTGTTCCATGTAAATAATATTATTTCCCTCCTCCGCCATAGAGTCCCATGTAAATACCATCACACCATCTCTCCAACCCCCTCCAATATACAGTCCCATGTAAATAACATCCCTCTCTCTCTCTACAGCCCCCTCCGTAAATAACATCACCCCCTCCCCAGCCACCTTCAACATACAGTCCCATGTAAATAACATCACCCCTCAATATTCAGTCCCATGTAAATAACATCACTCCACCCCACTGTTCCACGTAAATAACTTCAGCCCTAACATACAGTCCCAGTTAAATAACTACAACTCCCAACATTGCTCTGCCTCTCACACTGAGTAATCCCTACCCTAGCAGACCTCACCACAGCTTCTTCCCAGGACTTCTCTTCACTGCTGAGCCATCCTCTCCTGCACTAGTCACATGATGGTGACATCATCGCCGGTCCTTTTCAGCTACTGCATTTAGAACTGATCACATGGACTGTGATGTCATCACAGGTCCTTCAGCTCTTGCAAGGCATTAGATTCAATTGTATTGCTGTCCTGAGGATGGAAATACAGTTAGATCTATTTGGCAGGCAGTTCATTCGGGGTCTGGAAAAAAACATCAGGGGCCCAGGCCCCTAATGTTTTAACCTAGCAATGCCCCTGGTCACCATACAAGCTGACCTCTGTGTAGTTTTAGGACACGGACTGATGCTGTTCTGTCCTGTTCTCTCCTGCTCACTACCTGTCCCAGTTTATTATATGATATTTTATTGAAACTAAATTCATTACTGACTCCAATATGGTAACATTGCATGCACTATTTTACTACTTGAGGTCATCAAATATATATTTCTTTCCACTAAGACAAACCTATGCCAAGTTTTATATAAAGAAAATATCTGTAATAGGAATATATTGGATTTAATCTGAGCCTAAAGTCGATTGGAGATTTATGTCCATAACAATTTGCTGCTGTCAGTGCTGGATCCCTGCTGTCTGCAGACACTCTCCCTTAGGATACACAATTTTCAGACCGAAAAACACGACACGACACACCCTTAGGCCTTCGTGCACACGACTGTATGTATTTTGCGGTCCGCAAAAAAACGGATTCGCAAAAAATACGGATGACGTCCGTGTGCATTCCGTATTTTGCAGAACGGAACAGCTGGCCCCTAATAGAACAGTCCTATCCTCGTCCGTAATGCAAACAATAATAGGACATGTTCTATCTTTTTGCGGAACAGACATACGGAAACGGAATGCACACGGAGTTACTTCAGTTTTTTTTCGCGGACCCATTGAAATGAATAGTTCCGTATACGGTCAGCAAAAAAAAATGGAACACGGAAAGAAAATACGTTTGTGTGCATGAGGCCTTTAGGCTGGTCATAAAGGGCATCTGTCAGCAGATTTGTACCTCTGCTCTCTCTGCAACTGCCACGTCCTCTGCACGATCATTGTCATGGCACCCATTTTAAAGGGAGTTTGACAGGTCCTTTAAGGTAACTAAAGCAATAACAGCGCCTTTGAGTTCTCCGGGATATAGATAATAATGTCAGGATAAGTCTTAAATATCAGATCAGTGGAGGTCCAACACACAGCTGTAATTTAACAGTGTATGGAGCGGAAGCAGAAGCCTCCATCCACTGTGTAGTCTGTGGTGCCGGCGCACTGCAGCTCAGGTCCCATTCACTTGAATGCAAGTTCAGTTACGGTAGCAAGGCACGGCCACTACACAATGTACAGAGATGTCTGCCTGCGGCTCTGTACCCTATGTAGTCTTTGGCATCACCTCAGCCTAAAACGGCTGATTGGTGGGGGTGCTGGGTGTCGTGTGGATAGGTCATCAATATCTGTACCCAGATTACCTGTTAACCACTTCCTGACTGCCCTCTGGATATATATGTCCTATCTGCACATGCCCCGTACAGATAGCACGTATATACACGTTCAGGCAGCACTTTAATCCCAGCGCTGGGATTAAAGCTCCTGCTCTTGCAATCGAGCAGGAGCAGGTCAGGTCCTGGCTGTGAGACACAGCGGGGACCCTGAGGAGAAGACAGGAGCGGTTTATTACCGCTTCTGCCTTCTCCTGTGGCGGGAGGACAGCGCTGCATGAGCGCAGGAGGGAGAACAGGAAGAGGCAGAGCCGCGGAGGGTGTCTGGGGCAGGGGCAGGAGCAAAGCTGCAGTGTCTAAGGGGACCCTGATCAGCTCTGCCTGTGTGTAATGCCCCCAAAGGGGGCTGTTTTCCCCTGTAACTGGGGCTCCTGTGGATGCCCCAGTTACAGTGGAAACAGTGAAAGAAAAAAAGTTTTAAAAAAAGTCAGTGTCCTCCAGAGGTCTTTTAATGGCCTCCTGGGGTCATATTATGTGCCAAAAATAAATAAAAATATAAGTAAAAAATAAAAAATACAAATAAAAAAATGTAAAAAATAATAAATTAAAAATGCAGTCGCCCAGTTCGCTCATACCTATATATGTTATATATGAAAATGATCGCCACAAAATAGGGAACCCATTGCAATAATTAATTTTTGTGTCAGTTTTAATATTTAAGAAATAAAAATCTATAATTAAAAAAAATACTTTTAATAATAATTTGCGGTTTTCCTCCAAATGAAACCTAAAAAAAGGGAAAAAAATCTCTAAAGAAACCATTCTAATAAAAAGTCCTACGTGTCAAGTAAAAAAAAAAAAAAAAAAAAAGAAAAAGTTATTAAGTTATTTTGGTAGTCAAACAAATAAAAAAGCTAGGGTCACTAAACCACCATGTGCACAAAAATCCCAAAAAGTTGCCTGGACATTTTTTGGCCTCGGTCATGAAAGGGTTAAACATACTGTATGTTGAAACATACCTTTGTGGCCACAGGTAGATTCCCCTTTGACTTTGATTGATGGCTCTAGTGTTCAGCGATGTCATTGTTATCATTACTTGCCAAAACGGAGCAAGCCTTTTACTCCCCCGATTTTGTGCAATGGCCTCACATACATATTGGGACTCATTTATCAAAATTGTCTAACAGGAATTCGGTAATCAGAACTCATTTTTTATTTTTTCAGAACACTTTAAGAAACTAAAGGTGAGCTCATCCTGGTTGCTCTGGGAAGAGTACCGCACATGTGACATTCGTTCCTGGCTGAGGCCGCTGACAGCGACATTGTTGAGCGCTGGAGCCGTCAGTCAAGGTCAAAGGGCAGGTGTTGGGCAGTGTTTACTAGTGAGACCTGGAGCACTGGCAGGCTTGGGATGCCCTCAGGGCACTTGTAAGCTACTTTGCACAAGTACTGCAACTATGTTCTTTTATAGGGTTTAGCGATTCGTTTAAAAACTTTGTTAATAATATGGTCTCTGTCCTACTGTAAAATGTATGGCCTGCGCAGAGGTCATTCAGAAGTTTCTACAAAAATTGCGATACTTGCTTCGTCTCGCTTCTATCACGTGTCAGTTCCTTTATTGGCATAAATTTGTCACGGTGGACAGGATACAAGATACCACAGAAAACCACAAACAAGTGTCTAGGCCAGAAGCTGGGGATAAAAGGTCACCTCCTTACAAATCCCTACCAGTTCTCCCTAGACTACTGTGCCCACGTTCAGACCCTGAAGGTGGAAATAAACGTGCACCCGTGCCTAAGGCTGAAGATACCCTAAAATCCCTAAGATGGTGACAGGGGAAAAGAGACAACCTGCTTCCTCAGGACCCTAACAGCCTAGACAGAACACCCAAAAGAAAACCAAAATCAACTTATCTTGTCACAGAGCAGAAATGGCAAATCCTTCCTTCCTTTCTTCCACAGAGCAAGACTGAAGCTATAACCCGCACGGAACACTGGGAGGAGGCATGATTTAAACTCCTACAAATGACCCCACCCAGAGCACCTGAAGGGAGGCGGATACAGCTCAACTCCAAAACAAAAACAAAAAACTACACACGTGCTGCTAACCTGGCAGACCTCCGCACATAATCTGAGCAGGGCATGACAGTAACCCCCCTTCTATGGGTGACCTCCGGACACTCCGGCCCAACTTTATCCGGGTGGGATCTGTGAAAAGTCCTCACCAGTCGGCTAGCATTAACATAGAAACATAGAAACATAGAATGTGTCGGCAGATAAGAACCATTTGGCCCATCTAGTCTGCCCAATATACTAAATACTATGGATAGCCCCTGGCCCTATCTTATATGAAGGATGGCCTTATGCCTATCCCATGCATGCTTAAACTCCTCCACTGTATTTGCAGCTGCCACTTCTGCAGGAAGGCTATTCCATGCATCCACTACTCTCTCAGTAAAGTAATACTTCCTGATATTACTTTTAAACCTTTGCCCCTCTAATTTAAAACTATGTCCTCTTGTAGCAGTTTTTCTTCTTTTAAATATTCTTTCCTCTTTTACCTTGTTGATTCCCTTTATGTATTTAAAAGTTTCTATCATATCCCCTCTGTCTCGTCTTTCTTCCAAGCTATACATGTTAAGGTCCTTTAATCTTTCCTGGTTTGTTTTATCCTGCAATCCATGTACCAGTTTAGTATCTCTTCTCTGAACTCTCTCCAAAGTATCAATATCCTTCTGGAGATATGGTCTCCAGTACTGAGCACAATACTCCAAATGAGGTCTCACTAGTGCTCCGGAACCCACATCCTCTCCTCAGGGCCGTAGCCCCTCCAGTGTACCAGGTACTGAAGGGAACCCCGAAGAACACATGAGTCGAGAACCCTAGAGATCTCGAACTCTAAATTTCCATCAATCAGAACAGGGGGAGGAGGCAATGGCGATGGTTCCACCGGTTTCACATATTTCTTAAGTAAAGACCTGTGGAACACATCATGGATCCTCCAGATCTGTGGAAGATCCAGACGAAACGCTACTGGATTGATCACCGCAGATATTTTGTAAGGTCCAATAAACCTTGGACCCAGTTTCCAAGATGGTACTTTCAGTTTAATATTTTTAGCAGATAACCACACCAGATCACCCACACACAGGTCCGGACCAGTCATACATCTCTTGTCAGCCATTCACTTGTACCTCTCACCCATCCTCTCCAAATTCACTTGAATCTTCTGCCAGATAGAGGACAAGGCAGAAGAATATCTCTCCTCCTCTGGCATCCCAGAGGAACTAGTCTCAGAAAAGGTACCAAACTGAGGATGAAAACTGTATGCGCCAAAAAATGGCGACTTACCCGTGGACTCCTGCCTACGGTTATTCAAAGCAAATTCAGCTAGTGATAAGAATGAGGACCAGTCCTCCTGGTTCTCAGCCACAAAGCACCTCAAGTAGGTCTCCAGGTTTTGATTAGTAAGCTCTGTCTGTCCATTTGACTGCGGATGAAAAGCCGAAGAGAACGAAAGTTGGATACCAAGACGAGAGCAGAACGCCCTCCAAAATCTGGAAACAAACTGCGTGCCCCTATCAGAAACCACATCCGAGGGAATGCCATGTAATTTCACGATGTTATCCACACAAACTTGAGCAAGAGTCTTAGCATTGGGCAGACTAGCTAATGATACAAAGTGAGCCATTTTACTGAAACGGTCAACAACCACCAAAATCACAGTTTTCCCAGAGGAACTCTGCAGATCAGTAATAAAGTCCATAGACAAGTGCGTCCAAGGACGAGATGGAATAGACAAAGGAAGAAGTGAACCAGAAGGTCGAGTGTGAGCAACCTTTGCCCGTGCACAGGTCTCACAAGCTGCTACGTAATCCTCAACACTCTTACGTAACCCGGGCCACCAGAACCTCCGGGAAATCAGATCAAAGGTGGACTTGCCACCGGGATGTCCCGGAAGGACAGTATCGTGATGTTCCTTGAATACCTTGTATCGCAATTCAGCAGGAACAAACAACCTACCTGGGGGACAAGAATCCGGAGCCTCCTCCTGGGCTCCCAACACCTCCATCTCCAACTCGGGGTACAGAGCGGAAACAACCACCCCATATGCCAAAATCGGAGAAGGATCCTCTGAATCACCTCCCCCAGGAAAACTATGAGACAATGCATCCGTCTTGACGTTCTTAACCCCCGGGCGAAAAGTAACTACAAAGTTGAACCTGGTAAAGAACAGTGACCATCTAGCCTGTCTAGGATTCAGAGGCTTGGCAGATTGCAGGTAAACCAAGTTCTTATGATCAGTATATACCGTAACGGGATGAGACCCCCCCTCCAACCAGTGATGCTATTCCTCAAAGGCCAATTTGATGGCCAGCAATTCCCTATCTCCTACATCATAATTCCTCTCGGCGACCGAGAGCTTCTTGGAAAAAAAAGCACACGGACGCCACTTGCCAGGAGATGAACCCTGCAACAACACTGCTCCAACCCCCACCTCTGATGCATCCACCTCCACCACGAATGGCTGAAACACATCGGGCTGCATCAGAATGGGAGCAGACACAAAACATTTCTTAATAGCCGAAAAGGCCTGCAATGCCTCATCCGACCAGACAGAGAAGTCGACACATTTCTTAGTCATATCGGTCAGGGGTTTTACAATGGTAGAGTAGTTCAAGATAAATTTTCTATAATAATTGGTAAACCCCAAAAACCGCATCAAAGCTTTCTGATTCTCCGGTCAGTCCCATTCCAGAACCGCCCGGACCTTTTCGGGGTCCATACGAAAACCAGAGTCAGAAAGCAGTTAACCCAGAAACGGAAGCTCCTGAACAGTAAACACACATTTATCCAATTTGTCATACAATTTATTCTCCCGAAGGATCGACAAAACCTGTCTCACGTGATCCTGATGAGTCTTCAGATTAGGAGAGTAAATTAGAATGTCATCCAAGTAAATTACAATGAACCTTCCCACAAAATGGTGGAAAATGTCATTGACAAATCGCTGAAACACTGCTGGCGCGTTAGTTAACCCAAAAGGCATAACCAGATTCTCGAAATGACCCTCGTGTGTGTTGAAGGCCGTTTTCCACTCATCCCCCTCCTTGATTCTGATCAGATTGTAGGCCCCTCTTAAATCTAACTTGGAGAACACCTTGGCTCCAACAATCTGATCAAAAAGGACAGAGATCAAAGGAAGGGGATACGGATCACGGACCGTAATGCGATTCAATTCCCGGAAATCTAAACAGGGTCTAAGTGATCCATCCTTTTTCTTAACAAAGAATAACCCAACTGCAACTGGAGATTTAGATGGCCTAATATGACCTTTTGCCAAACTCTCGGCAATATACTTCCGCATGACCTCTCTTTCGGGTTGAGAAAGATTGTATAGCCGAGACTTTGGCAACTTAGATTAACCAGGCAATCATATTCACGATGAGGAGGCAATTCCTGAGCCCCACCCTCCGCAAATACATCCGCAAAATCTGAGAGATACTGGGGTAAAACCGTAGTAGACACCCCAGAGAGAGAGGCACTAAGACAATTGTCCGAACAAAATTCACTCCAACCAATGATCTGCCTTGCCTGCCAATATATAGTAGGGTTATGTTTTATCAACCACGGTAACCCTAAGACCATAGGAGCGGGCAAGTCCTTCATGACAAAACAAGAAATGATCTCAACATGTGAATCACGCACCCTTAACTGAATACCATGAGCAATATGAGTGAGACTCCTTTGAGAGAGAGGGGAAGAATCGATTGCGAACACCGGAATCTCTCTTTCTAAGGTGCAAGTACTTAGGCCCAGATTTTGAAGAAAAAGATAATCAATAAGGTTTACCCCAGCACCACAATCAAGGAATACTTTAAAATTAAATTTTCTTGAGTCTAGCGCCACCATAGCTGGAAGGAGAAAACGAGTATTGCATGGAGATTGCATACTTGCTTGCTCCGGCAGCCCATTCACACTACCAAGAGTCAATGTTTTTTTTTTCTCTTTATGTAAACCTCTTTGTGGTTCTTTATCATCAACACGCGATTTAACAAAAGGACAAGCATAAACAAAATGACCACTTTCTCCACAGTAATAACATAGCTTATGCAATCTCCTAAAGTTCCTATTACCAGAACGGAACACCTGACCTAGCTGCATGGGTTCCTCCCCTACCCCAGGATTATATGTTATAATACTCTGGGGAACTGGTGGGAGGAAACCACTCACAGAAGGGATCCCTCGCGTGGGGGGGATCTTACACCTCTCTCTAATGCGTCTATCTAACCGTACAGCCAAAGACATAGCATTCTCCAATGTATCCAGGTACTCATGAAAAGCGAGGGCATCTTTTAATCTCTCAGACAACCCCTGACAAAACTGACTACGAAGCGCGGGGTCATTCCACCCAGACTCCGTAGCTCATCTCCTAAACTCAACACAATACACCTCTGCAGAATGTTCTCCTTGTGATAAAGTACGCAACTTAGATTCTGCCATCGAGACCCGATCTGGGTCATCATAAATTAATCCCAAGGCTTTAAAAAATTCATCCAGACCGGAGGGCCAGAGAACCGGTCGGCAGAGAAAAGGCCCAGGACTGCGCATCCCCTTTAAGCAGGGAAATGATTATCCCTACTCTCTGACTCTCATCACCAGATGAAGACGGACGCAGCTGAAAATACAGCTTGCATGACTCTCTAAAGCGGATAAAATCATCCACACCCCCAGAAAACCAATCAGGGAGAGCAACCTTAGGTTCAAGGCTGGACTGACTCCCACCAGCAGAGCCATGAAGCAGAAAATTCTGACAAAGTGAAACTGCATTGCGGAGGTCAGCTACCTCCCAAGTTAATTCTTGCATGCGATCAACCAACGAATCAATTGACTCCATCTCAAAGCTGCTGAGAAATGGCAGTCTAGGTTTTGGCGGGTTATAATGTCACGGTGGACAGGATACAAGATACCACAGAAAACCCACAGACAAGTGTCTAGGCCAGAAGCTGGGGATAAAAGGTCACTTCCTTACAAATCCCTACCAGCTCTCCCTAGACTACTGTGCCCACGTTCAGACCCTGAAGGTGGGAATAAAGGTGTCCCCGTGCCTAAGGCTGAAGATACCCTAAAATCCCTAAGATGGTGACAGGGGAAAAGAGACAGCCTGCTTCCTCAAGACCTGGAGGAGGCAGGCGTCTCCCTAACAGCCTAGACAGAACACCCAAAAGAAAACCAAAATCAACTTATCTTGTCACAGAGCAGAAATGGCAAATCCTTCCTTCCTTCCACAGAGCAAGACTGAAGCTATAACCCGCACGGAACACTGGGAAGAGGCGTGATTTAAACTCCTACAAACGACCCCACCCAGAGCACCTGAAGGGAGGCGGATACAGCTCAACTCCAAAACAAAAAACTACACACGTGCTGCTAACCTGGCAGACCTCCGCACATAATCTGAGCAGGGCATGACAAAATTACTGTATCAAAATACTAAGCATAACTCGCCGTCCTGCCTCAATATCGAAGCCGAGTTCAGCTTCGTATTTTGATACAGTAATTTATGTGAATAAACGAACTGACACGTGATAGAAGCAAGACAAAGTACGTTTCGGGGTATTTGCAAAAACTTAGATAACATATAACATATCACTTGCATTTTATCTCCACTGCCAGTTGCTGTCTCCTCTCCCTCCCTGCCCCAGGATGGACACCGTTTCACATCCGGGACAGCAAATAATGCAGTCAGTGAGCAGCAGAAAAGCACAGAAGTCAGCAGCTGATCCGTGTTATCTATGAAGACAGTGATACACCACTACCTTGTAATAGAGGGTCTTGTAGGTATATAAAGGCAATGTCCATGAGGTGGAAAAGGATTAATAGGAAATGGTGCTTCACACCTACAGAAAGACCTGGCGGCATCAAAACAAAGGTGTAGCACAAAGCTGAGGAATATAATAAAAAATAACTACTTCTGATCTATGGTGGGGAGTAATATAGTGAGTATTCAGAGAATTTTTTTAAACCTCTTTTATAGATTGGGATCCTCCTCTATTAACAATGGACAGTGTCTCTGACTCTGAAGAACCCAGTGTGTCAATGAGTTGCGCAGAAAGCCCATAGATTTCAATGGAAACTACAGAAGTAGCGAGCACCAGCTTTACAGATGATGCACTCCTCTGATACACTTAGTATTAGAACAGAATGCTATGCAATGTGATGCAATGCTCATACAGGCTAGCGCGCCTTCTGTAAATATAGTGTTTGCCACATCTGTATGTATGTTTAATTTTTAGTCTTTAGTACACTTTTCCTCTAGATAATTGTAAAAACTCTCAGCTGAAGGTTACCACAACTAGAGGGCTTATCTGTATACAGCTATGCACGGTTCCCATGAACCTGAACAGAAGCTGCGTACAGATAGTGGCGGCGATAGTGTAAGATAATGATTCTCCTGTAAAGCAGTTTGCTAAATGCCGCTATATGATAAGTAATCATATTGGCATCTATGACTACATAGCGCTACAGTAAAATAACATCATCAGAGAGTAGTCATTCTTCCATAAGGTGAGAAGTACAACGCAGCAATTATTGGAGCGCCGTCATAATAACAGTTTCAGGGAGCATAAAACAGACAATATAATATTCAAAACCTAGTGTTAATGCCGCCGTTTATGACTGCATTAATGTACTGCTCTTAGGGCTGGACTAGGATGGCAGTGCAATCCTGGCATAGATTAAAGCACGGCAGCCTACATTCAGTGAGCAGACTATTGATGTCAGCAGAAGTTTAACCAGATATTACAGGAACCTATAACCCTGTAGTAATGTCTGCCTTGCTTTGCAGTAAATTGGGATGGACAAGCTCCACTAATGGGTCCAGCAGGGACACTAAAGTGGCGGGCACTACAGTCAATGTGGGCACCTCAGTTGCTGTCATGGCTTCTTTATTGGCTCTTCAAATCTAGTAAACACTCCAAAATGGCTAAATGCTATAGTGCTGAAACTATAGGTTGTGGATCATGTTCTGTAAAAAGGTCCATGGATAGGCTTTGGAAGATGGCTGCATTTGAGCCACGAATAATAAAGAAACCCTTCTACCTTATGTATCACATGCTCCGGTGGTCTGAGACACACCCTCTGCTCTCAGATGGACCAATTCTGGTGACGGGATGGAATGTCTTACACTACAGAATCACATTATCCATAAGCTAGTCTGAGACGCTTGCAGCCATTTTAGGTGAAAGCAGGAGGACCTTGGAATCCACAGTAGAATGAATACAATAGATGGGACTGGGTACTTTAAAGGGAGTCTGTCAGCAGTTTTGATCTTGCTAAACTGTTGACAACACAAGGTAGGGGCTGAAGAGAGCAGGACAAACATACAGTTGTAGCAGTCTGCAGTTGGATGCTATAGCTGTCACTCAGATCCGAGGGGAAGGGCTGTGAAGCAAAGCTTAGTGCAAACGCACTTCCCAATGTAGTCCCGCCCTGGGCACTTGAGAGAGTAGAATTTGGCAGAATAAAACTTAATATTTTCACAACTTCCTATGATAAAAAATCATATTTGTTTGTACTGTTCTTCCCAGCCCCTACCTAATGCTATCAGCAGTTTAGTATGGTCAAAACTGCTGACAGACTCCCTTTAAATAAGCAGTCCCTGTTATGTTAAATTTGTATCCAGAACTGAGAGTCACAATAAATACACCATATAGCACAACTCATTGTGATAGACACCATGGCACCATACTATACTGTATGTTGTATACCATGTCAATAGATTGGAGTCTATGAAGTATAGGGAAACAGATATTGAAAATCCACCCCCTTCAGCGGTCCTCACATTAAGCACGCGTATCCAGTGGCACACTAAAGGTGCCTATACAAATTAGATGGAAGGATCAGCCAAGTATCCAATGTGCATAGAAGCGTTCACTGCTGACCCCATGTTGAGGGACAGAAGGATCGGGCATATTGGATTTCAACATGCCTGATGCTCGGTATAAGAGAGAGAGAGAAAGTATGAGGGTCAGACGGATCTATTGGAAGGGATTCCACTAGATCTGAAAGACTTGAGGCGCCTCGGGTTAATAGGAGTGGGGTGGAAAGAAAGTTGGGTACTAGGTACTAGAGGCTGCTCTATGAAGGGACGTGCCTGTCCCGAAACGCGTTGAGCCGGATTTATATGTACATGCAATAAAGACCTTTGAAGAGAAGCACCCGTGTGATTGGCTGCCTTCATCCGTTAAAACTCTAGAAGCGATCCAGGCTGGGGGGAGGGTACTCGGTTTCCAGGTGTATTATGCTTATGCTGGTAAAACGCCCCCCCCTGTGAAGTGAGTAAATTTACCCACGATACCACATTATTTTAATATATGTATTGGTATCCTTTTAAACCAAAATTTTTTACCTATTGATTTGTTTAACTGTACCACACTATATTGTGTACGATGCTGCAGAACAGGGTCTCCCAGGCACTCGAGACGACATGCAGTGATCCTACCTATATGTACAATCTTTTTATCCTTTTTATTCTTTCAGCAGAATTTATATATGTGTACAATCATTTGATCTTTTTGTGCAGATTTATTACATATATGTGTGCAGTGTACTCAAGTTAGGGTTAATAGTGTTCCTGGGTGTTGTAGTGCAATCGTGACCACTAACCTGGGACAGCTGACTCTCTGCAAGGGCAGGTAGTGATAGGTAGTGTTCGTGACGCCAGTGCCAATTGAACGGTGGCACGCCGTTTGCTGATAGCAGGAATAACTGAGGAACCACGTGATGATAAAACAGAACTTGAATTTTACTTGATCTTAAGTAGTCATCATACATGGACATAGATGGAAGCGCAGTTCCTTTGAAGACAGTTGGTGTCGGTACATTTAATGCAGGCAATATGTAGCAAGGTGATCTCAGAGGGTTAAACACAGGACTTGCAGTACAGGCGGCTTGCACTCTATTCCTGACTGATCCTGGGACATGGAAACTATTCCCCAAGGCCCAATGCCCTAGCTCTGGCGTATATCCTTGGGTCTGTAATTATCAAGTACCTCCTCTGCTGTCTTTAGTACCTCTTGCTTTACTAGACTTGTCTCTGCCTCCCTCAGTTTCTTCAGGCTGGTTATCTGTGATGTTCCTGCTTCTGCAAATATGGACTCAGGAGGGGAACCTTCTCCTTGGATCTGGAACCCGGTTACAGGGACTGTAATACCCTCTCCTAGTCTGCAGCTCTAGGCCTGCTCTGCTTTCACAGGCTCATGGCCTGGACTTAACTCAGACATAGTCTGATCTCATCTCAACCACTTCCTTTCCCTGACTGGGCCTTATATAACCTAGGGCTCCCTAGCGCCCTCTATTGACTCAGAGCTGGAATGACACCCCTAGCTGGCCTGCACATGCACATTTCACAGTAACAGGGAAGTACATAGCATTACATTACATTATATTTTATGAAGATGACTTATACCAACCTCCCCATAAATAAGGGGAAACGACAGCACACAAGTGACCCTTCTGTAGTGACGGGCACTACAGCTCCCGTACACTACATACCCCGCTGCTTTAAGCTGAGTACGACCTCGTACTCCATCAGGGCCCGCCCAACTGGAATTTTTCCTGAAATAGAAAAAGACACATGCAGGCATACATATATGTAATCCATCTGCATATACATTCATATCAGGTCCAATTGGCAAAGGTGAAGTGGAACTGGGACGCTGACCTGGCACAGCGGATATTAAGGAACCAGGATAGTCCATGACAATGAATAAGTCCATAATAAAAGCAACATCTCAGAGGCTCGCACATAGGAAGTCCATCTCTGGGCACATTTCTTTAAAAGAGCAAAAATCTCAGAGGCTCAGGTACTTTTGAGTCTATCACTGGGCACATATCCTTGGAATCCAGTTGCACAATAGAATGACAGCACATAAAATAGCCCACATTTTTCAAATGGCATCATATAAAAAAAACAAGTGCTGTAATACCCTTAATCAACCTGAAAAGGGGGTTAAAGGGTTTAAAGGTGCAATGTAGGAACAGGCACAACTTGGTGTGAGATCGTAAAAGCAGGCAGGAGGTCCTGTAAACAAGATGGTTTTGCTGACATCTTTATTTCAGTGGGTGACCACTACCACTGAGCCGTGGGTAACTGGCAGCAGCAACAAAGGACCATAACAAAGGACTCCTGTCCTGAAAGGGTTGAATCTACTAGCAATAAATCCCTTGGCCAAGCAAATAAATCAAGGGCCTAGCAGGCTAGTTCACAGGGGCATATCATAATCACCTGGTACTTCAGTGGTGCTCCCTGGCTCCGCTGGCAAATGAGGGCTGTAATAATCCTCCACAGGCGGATGTGCCCACAACACAGTATTAGGGGGCAGCTGCAGCACGAAGGGACCCCTAATAGGGATTGGCCCCATAGGCCTAGGGGTGATGACAGCTGCTGACCGCACCGGTGCAGGGATGACAATCGCAGGTTGTGCTTGCCTAGATACCGCCGCCGCAAGCGGTCCGGTGGGCGCTGGAACAACTGGCTCTGCGCAGCAAGTCACAGGGTGAGAGGGCCTTCTTGGGGGCCTCAACGTAGCTGTGGTAGCAGAAGGTGGTCGACAGGTGGGGACAGGCACCCTTACCTCTTCCTTCTTAGGCGGCGTTTGAATCCTGGCGGTGGCAATCTTACGCAGCTCCCGCAACTTTTCCTCCAGTCGGACGATCTGGTCGTCGAGGCTCTCGTTCTCAGGATCACTATCTTCCGCTGTCGCCGCCGGCACAGGTACAGTATATGATGCATCGGACGCGGCCGCTGCAGGCTCCGGTGGCGCATCAGGTCTCCTACCCTTCCGGATATTCTCCAGGGTGACGCGGAGTCCTTTTAACTTTTCCATTTCTTGAATGGTTTTCTCCCGGCGAGGCAGCTCAGGGGATGGATAGGGACTCACCCATTTCTCTAACACGGTTGGCTGCCAAAATACGTTAGGGCCAATGAAAGAGCCCCGCTCTTGGAATGCGCGATGAGCCGGTTCTGGAGAGCGCGCTGGTTTGCACTCGCAGCCAGAGTAGTCCTCATCTGCCTCCCAGTCCTCCGGTTCCTTCTTGGGACGGGTCACGGCAGTAGCATATGGGCCTCGCAGGCTCTCGGCAGGGGTGAATTCCACTTCCTCTCCCTCGCGGAGGTTATGCAGATGCTCGGGGAGGTAACCCCGCTTGACGGATCTCCGGTTTACGTATAAGTCTCTGCCGGTAATATAGTCTTGTATGAGCCTGTAGCCACGGTTCTTATCAAAAGACACAACCAACCCCTTTCTCCTCTCCAGGCGGGGTTGGGCGTTAGTGTGACGCTCGTGAACGGTCTTTGCCAGTTCCTCGTAGTATATCTTAGTCTTGGTATTTTTCTTTATGGCGGCCTCCCGGATCTCTGCCATTAGTGCTGACCACTTGAACGAGGGCTGAAAGAAGTCCCTCCAGGAGCCGTAGTAATTCTCCGGTTCTGTCCCCAGTGGCGGGCAGGCGGGTCTCTCCGGTCCCGGAGAGTAGGCCGGTGGAGCCTCCTCTGGCTCTACACCAATGTCATCCATTTTTAATAGATCAGGCGCGGACATCCTAGCAGAGCAGTCTTCACTCTCCAACATGCTCGATCCTTCTCTGGAGAGCGACAGGGTGGCGCTAATAAGTTCAGACAGATCCTCCCATTGCACTGGGAGGCCGCCCCCCAGGTACTCTAGTATGGGGGAGGCGGAGTCCATTTCTGCAGACATGCAAATGTCCAGACAGGCGGTGGCGCTGACTTTGAGCTTTTTCCCGCTCTTTTCAGCAAGAAGGCGCCAACTTTTACCGCCAATTCAGGATGAAGATGACGCTGCAGTAAACTGAAACAAGCTCAGCGGCCATCTTTAGCAAAACGCTGTCTATTCACTGACAGCAAGCAGGATGATAAAAAGTCCATGAAGACACACTCTGATGTGACGATTTTCCTTCCTCTTGATAGCGCAACACTGCACAGCGCTTTTTGGAGGTTTTAGGGACACTTTTTGTATGTTTTTCAGTCCACAAAGTCCACTTCAAATAAACAGGCAATTTGTCACTTTGGTCACAGGGCAAACTGGATAAGGCACAAAGTTCACGCTTCTTGCACTAGAAAGCGTGCGCATCCTGTTTGTGACGCCAAAAGAGAGTTGCAGTGTACTCAAGTTAGGGTTAATAGTGTTCCTGGGTGTTGTAGTGCAATCGTGACCACTAACCTGGGACAGCTGACTCTCTGCAAGGGCAGGTAGTGATAGGTAGTGTTCGTGACGCCAGTGCCAATTGAACGGTGGCACGCCATTTGCTGATAGCAGGAATAACTGAGGAACCACGTGATGATAAAACAGAACTTGAATTTTACTTGATCTTAAGTAGTCATCATACATGGACATAGATGGAAGCGCAGTTCCTTTGAAGACAGTTGGTGTTGGTACATTTAATGCAGGCAATATGTAGCAAGGTGATCTCAGAGGGTTAAACACAGGACTTGCAGTACAGGCGGCTTGCACTCTATTCCTGACTGATCCTGGGACATGGAAACTATTCCCCAAGGCCCAATGCCCTAGCTCTGGCGTATATCCTTGGGTCTGTAATTATCAAGTACCTCCTCTGCTGTCTTTAGTACCTCTTGCTTTACTAGACTTGTCTCTGCCTCCCTCAGTTTCTTCAGGCTGGTTATCTGTGATGTTCCTGCTTCTGCAAATATGGACTCAGGAGGGGAACCTTCTCCTTGGATCTGGAACCCGGTTACAGGGACTGTAATACCCTCTCCTAGTCTGCAGCTCTAGGCCTGCTCTGCTTTCACAGGCTCATGGCCTGGACTTAACTCAGACATAGTCTGATCTCATCTCAACCACTTCCTTTCCCTGACTGGGCCTTATATAACCTAGGGCTCCCTAGCTCCCTCTATTGACTCAGAGCTGGAATGACACCCCTAGCTGGCCTGCACATGCACATTTCACAGTAACAGGGAAGTACATAGCATTACATTGCATTATATTTTATGAAGATGACTTATACCAACCTCCCCATAAATAAGGGGAAACGACAGCACACAAGTGACCCTTCTGTAGTGACGGGCACTACAGCTCCCGTACACTACATGTGTGTATATATATACATTTTTATCCTACACATTGATATCCCTTTACACATCACTTTACCTTCTCCATTTTTACAAATATAACGCAGATGGAAAACCTATTACACACTTAAGTAGTCCGACACAAATCCACCATTTTCAATCGACCGCTACTGGCGCCCAAAAGGGTTTATTCAAAAATAGGCGAGACCTGGAGGGTATCTCCACCCACCAGTCCCCCCGATTTTGGCTTACTACCCTGATGCTCGGTATGCCAGGGATTTTAACCGCTGCCAGAGAAATCTTGCAGCAGCCTATTCTTCTCTTTCCATTGAAAATACATGTAACGAGCGTGGCCGGATGAAGGGTTTGTGTATTTTGAGGGATAGCTTTTGGCCAACAGCTACTGTATCTGTATGACCAGCTTTATAAATTCAGCTGCTTCTGCTCTGCTTGAATGGTTTCTCCATTAGGACGGTGGAAAGGGATCCTCATTCTCAGTATGTATCGGATCCCACCGATCAATTAATTATTCTCTATCCAGTGGAACACCCCTTTAAGTACAACAGATTTTTTTTTTTTTTTTACTGAGGTTGTCTCTGTCTTATATGACATTTGGTTTTAAAATCCTAAATGCTAAATGGAATCTGTTACCATTGTCTGAAGGTAGTATAAACTGGTGATAGAGTCCCTGATTGCAGCACAGGGTTGGTTACAATTTTTTGGCCAATAATTTTCTTAACATCACGGGTGACCTGCTTCATCGGGTCCTGAGTGCTGCCTGGGCTCAGGAATCCTTCATATTTATGAGCCTCTGACTGACTTCTCCCCTTGCTGATTTAGCAGCTTTATCCCTATACATAGTATAGCAGTTAGTCATCCGCCGGAGGGGAGAGTTCATAAATATTGGGACTCCAGAGCTCAGGTCAATTCAGAGGTGTCACTAGCATCATTGCTTTGGCACTAGGACTGAGCTTAGACTACTTTCACACTTGCGTTCAGAGCGGATCCGTCTGGTGTCTGCACAGACGGATCCGCTCCTATAATGCAAACGTTGGTATCCGTTCAGAACGGATCCGTCTGCATTATAGTTCAGAAAAAATTCTAAGTGTGAAAGTTAGTCAGACGGATCCGTCCAGACTTTACATTGAAAGTCAATGGGGGACGGATCCGTTTGAAATTGCACCATATTGTGTCAACTTCAAACGGATCCGTCCCCATTGACTTAGGCTACTTTCACACTAGCGTTTGGGGTTCCGCTTGTGAGCTCCGTTTGAAGGCTCTCACAAGCGGCCCCGAACGGATCCGTACAGCCCCAATGCATTCTGAGCGGATCCGCATCCACTCAGAATGCATTGGGGCTCTATGGATCCGTTCGGGGCCGCTTGTGAGAGCCTTCAAACGGAGCTCACAAGCGGAACCCCGGATGGCTCTGCTTGGCCTCCGTTCCGCTCAGCAGGCGGACATCCGAACGCAGCTTGCAGCGTTCGGGTGTCCGCCTGGCCGTGCGGAGGCAAACGGATTCGTCCAGACTTACAATGTAAGTCAATGGGGAAGGATCCGTTTGAAGTTGACACAATATGGTGCAATTTTCTAACGGATCCGTCCCCCATTGACTTTCAATGTAAAGTCTGGACGGATCCGTCTGAACTACTTTCACACTTAGAATTTTTTCTGAACTATAATGCAGACGGATCCGTTCTGAACGGATACCAACGTTTGCATTATAGGAGTGGATCCGTCTGTGCAGACACCAGACGGATCCGCTCTGAACGCAAGTGTGAAAGTAGCCTTACATTGTAAGTCTGGACGGATCCGTTTGGCTTCACACGGCCAGGTGGACACCCGAACGCTGCAAGCAGCGTTCGGATGTCTGCCTGCTGAGCGGAACGGAGGCCAAGCGGAGCCATCCTGATGCATTCTGAGCGGATCCGCGTCCACTCAGAATGCATTGGGGCTCTACGGATCCGTTCGGGGCCGCTTGTGAGAGCCTTCAAACGGAGCTCACAAGCGGAACCCCGAACGCTAGTGTGAAAGTAGCCTTACTGTAGGTTAGTTTTAGAACAGTGACCAGGATAGTTAGCTTAGGACGGGGCACTTTTTATAAAAAGTTTATTTGATACATACATCTACACTTCTATGATTGTGCAAATGAACGTCAGTTAGTTGGCCATCCTTGCTCTATTATTTACTTCTCTAAAGGTGGCCATACAATCAATAGCTGTTGACCAAATGATCATTTGGCCGTAAGCTATCTCTCCCGACTCCCTATCGCTTCCAGTTTGGCTTGGCCGAATGTGTATGTGTTTTTAATGGGGAGAGAGGATAAAGCTGCTGCTGGCGGTGGCATATCTCCGAGGAGAACTAAAGGATCGGTCGAAAATAGACTACTCACAAAAAGTTTGGGATATTTGGCTTGTGGGTGAAATTTCAGGATGAACCTAAAATGCACTCTAACCGTTACAGGTGAACTTAATGTCACCTTCTCTAAACTTTTAAATGCACATGTTCAGAGAGACTGGAAGAGTCACAGAGAAGCATAGAAGCATAGAAGTGGACGTCCTTTGGCCACATCCCACACTGATGACCGCTTCATTGTGAACAATGCCCTGCGGAACCGGATGATGAATGCCACACAACTCCAGGCACATTTAAGGTGGGAGGCACCCAAGTGTCACATCAGACCATTAGAAACCTTTACATCAGCATTGTCTGCATGCTAGACTACCTGCAAGGGTACCTGACCACACCACTAGACACAGGCGTCATCATCTTGCATGGGCCAGAGAGCATCTACGCTGGACGAGGGACCAGTGGGCCTTAGTGCTGTTCACTGATGAAAATCGATTCACGTTGAGCAGAAATGATGGCTGCCAACGATGTTGGAGACGTCAAGGAGAATGCTATGCATCAGCCACTGTTGTCCCCAGCTGAGCCTTTGGTGGTGGTGTTACAGTGTGGGCAGGTTTGTCTAGTCAATACAGAACTGCCTAACGCTTTATGAATGGTACAATGACAAGCCCATACTACTTGAATAACAAGAGTGAGATGCCATGCCTCATCATATAATAAGCCGACTTGTGAACAGCAGGAGACGTAGATGTCAAGCTGTAATTAATGCTCAAGGCCACATGACAAGTTATTGAGACAAGTTATTTTTGTGGAGGTATACCCACCACTGGTGTGGGCTTTTGTTTTAATAAATAGTTTAAGATGAGGAAATCAACATTGCTGCTTCTACTTAAATGCCCTACTTTGAATATATAATATCACTGTAGTGTGAACATTTTACGTTTTCCATAAATTTTGCCCGAAAGCCAAATATTCCTAACTATTTGTGAGTAGTGTATTCATTTTGCTCGATCCTTCTTTCAGGACATCATCTGTCAAGGGAGGGCCGCGGGCTTCCCATACACTTTAAAATGTGGGCTGAACCAACACTTCGGTCGACAATACACTAATGTACATGGGGACCTTAGGATAGACAGACTAGAAAACTTGCCTATAAAAAGATCAAAGAAGAACCTACAGGGATCCAAAGTAATAAACATCATGAAGTCAATGGCAAGTTTGGATGAGTAAAGACAAGATAAATTAGGGTCATGCCTGAGGAATTAGCACAAATAAATACATCCAAGGTCAATATTGTAATAGACTACCGACCTGTGGCAACTTCAGAAGGAGACATTCACCGTTTTATTTTCACCCTGAGGAGGACGGATCATTGTAAGGGTGGGCAGACTACAGAGCTGATTGTTAAGGTAAGTAACATAGCAAAAAAATAACATTGCTGTTTCCAATTTGTCATTGTGTCAGCTGATCCAGAAAATAGATTAAGGATATTTTAACCCCAGCAGCAAGCATATAGTGGGTTCAATGTTTATCCAGGTCTATTTCATACCACCACCCAGGACAGGGGTGGACTGGGAACTTAAAATGGCCCTGCTGATCGGCGGGGGTGCCAGGTGTTGGACATCCGCCAATCTGATATTGATGGCCTATCCTGAGGATAGGTTATCAATATAAAGGCCCTGGAGAACTCCTTTAATTTAATGCTTACCAACCAGGGTTCTATGGCACTGTCTTTACACAGGATACAGGCCATCCTGCCACATTAGGCACTTCTGGGCCAGACCCAAAAGGTCCTGATGCTGGCCAGCATGAGGATATTGTGTGCCTGGCCCTGAAGACAAGGGAACCTAGGAGCAAGGAGAGCAAAGTAAATACCCGTTTTTTTCTCTGATCTGAGTCTGATAGTTCTTGTCTGGGATGTCTTAGGGGTCTGTCTTAATTAATTTAGGTGTCTGATTTGGGGTGTTATTGCAGTACCCCTGATGGGGAATCAGCAATTCTTTGTTATTGCACTGTTAAGGTAATGTGCTACATTTAAAGGGGTTATCCAACCTCTATAATGCCCCCCAAAATGCCCAGGCACCTCATACAGGTTATCTTTCCATCTCCGCGGATCAAAACATCAAGCAACGGGGAGGCGGGGGAAGGGTGCGGGAAGCCAATAGCAGGCCGCGACGGGGACAAGCCTTCCTAGCATTGTAGGTGACGCTAGGGAGGCTAATGTCGCGGCCCGCTATTGGCTGTCCCCCTTTGCCAAATGTTTTGATCCATGCAACAGGGAGATGCAGCGGCGCATGTGCAGGCATCAGGAGCAACAAGGGTGCAGGGAAGCGGTGTAAGTATAACCTGTATGAGGTGCCCGGGCATTTTGGGGACATTATAGGGGTTGGATAACCCCCTTTAATGTCATGTAATATGCTGCTATATAACACACACAAAATGTTCCAGCATGAGTCAGGAGTGGCCAGAATTAACTATTCTGGCCTAGCCTTCTCTTGAGCTCAGTGTGGGGGCTGGCCCTCCCCCCTGGCTTCAGTGGAATATTCTAGATTCTAGGAGCAGGCAGCACTATGGACGGGTTTTGGGGGAGAGGGAGCATACTGAAGGCGCTTCTTTCCCCTAGGCATTCAGCTAGAAGCTTCTGGAGGAAGTTCCTCAAGTGTCCTCTGCTACTTATTCAGAGATAGAGAAGACTAAGGAGGATTTTTAAAGTTACAGTGTGAGAGTCAGCAAGGTAACCCGCGTAATGCAATAGAGACTTTGCTGCTGCAGTGGGGAAACAACTCAAGACACCTGATGCACCCCAGATTTGTGGATTCAAAGGCAACAACATTTTCAGTCAGCAAGGTGATCAATGTACAGCTTTCTTAGGCCTTGCCACAGTGGAGGGATAACAATTACTGACTCTCCTAACACCACTCGCCGGCCATTGCACGCATTTGGACATTAAAGAGGACCTTTCACTTGAATAAAAAATGTAAACTAAGCATACAGACATGGAGAGCGGCGCCCAGGGATCTCCCTGCACTTACTATTATCCCTGGGCGCCGCTCCGTTCTCCCGGTATAGGCTCCGGTAGCTTTATATGTTCAGTTCAACTAGGTGGAGCCTGCCGGCGTCTCCTTCTCCCAGGCTGTAGCGATGGCCAATTGCAGCGCTCAGCTCATAGTCTGAGAGTTTTTTTTTTCTCTCAGGCTATGAGCTGAGCGCTGCGATTGGCCAGCGCTACAGCATGGGAGAATGAGACGCCGTCAGGTTCCACCCACTTGAACTGCACATATGAAGCTACCGGAGCCTATACCGGGAGAACGGAGCGGCGCCCAGGGATAATAGTAAGTGCAGGGAGATCCCTGGGCGCCGCTCTCCATGTCTGTATGCTTAGTTTACATTTTTTATTCTAGTGAAAGGTCCTCTTTAACATCAAGGGCACCCACAAGCTACTATCAGGCAGGGAGCCCACAACTACATGGAGTGCCTTGAGGGAATATAGGGTGCCTCTCTTTGACGGCACCGACCCCAGGTAGAAATAGCCCAAGGGAGTACATCGTGACACAGCATCTCATCAGGGCCACTACCATTCCCATCCTCTGCACTGGCTTCTCAGAGGCTCGCTGCATTGTTACATGTGTGGCTTGAGCTGTGGGTAACAAACTGAACCTGGACTTGAAAGTTGAAACAAAGGAGAAGTCTATGTCCAGCAATTAGCAGTAACTGCAGTGGGGTACCTGAGGCTCAAGCTACACATCTAACAGCACCCTTAGGGGCCTGGTCTGGGGTTTGAATTAATTTTGTTGTATGGGGTCTGAAGTATGAATTTTGCATATGCATATTTGTGCTCGGATCGGCTCATGGTGAGATGTTACCCTAACTAACCCTATTCTCTCCACCCCTACCTAAAGAGCAGCAGGGTTATGCCGGAACTGCTGTCGTAGGGTAGCCTAAAGGGGGCTACACCAAAAGGAGTACCTGAGAAGAAGGTTGGGTACCTGGGAGGGCCGAAGCGCTCGAACCGACGAGTGTGAGCAGGAGAGGTTGGCATAAATAGGCCATGCCCCGCCTCCCCTCTCACAAACCCGGCAACCTTTTTTTTTTGTTGAAAAATTGCTTTATTAGTATCACCAATAATAGAGGTACAAGCATTTGAACACAAGTTTGTTACATGTGGTGTTACAAGTTCACATTTTCCAATATTTAGACATAAAAAAAACAAATCCCTAAGACCCCCCCCAACTGAATCACCATATCAATAATCACCATTACATAGTAAGAATCAAACGTCTAATATGTTCCTTCTACCCTATGTAGCTAGGTCTCCAGAGACAAGTTCCCCAACGTACCTTTGAGCGCTTCTAAACTGTACCATTCTGTGTACCTGAACGATTGCATTATGTTTTTTATCTCATTATGAGTAAAACTGTTCGTAATAAAGGTCCTCCATTTCTTGAAAAACCATTTAGTTCATTTATCCTTATTTAGCTCCGTGTCTGTTTTGTCTAAGTACATAAAGCGTGTAATTTGTGACCTCACCTCTTGTAACTGAGGCACCTCCGCATTCAGCCATTTTTGTAACAGGCAACGCAGTGACACCACCAAGGCCACATCTACTATAATATGAGGGGAAGGGTTGGCATCTCCATAATCATGGAAGAGAAAAGCCTCAGGTGTTAGTTCCAAGATACACCCCAGTGTGTTCCTGATCCAACCTTTGACACATTCCCAGAACCGCTGAACCTGAGGGCACATCCATACACAATGTACTAGGTCTGCTTTATCAAGGCCACACTTCGGACATGCAGTAAGGAAAGCTGCGTTATCAGGCTTTTTGGGAAAGGTAAAGGCATAAATGGCCGAATGTATCAGTTTAAGATGTGTCTCCCTCCATATTTCACATGGTACTGCTTTACATACCTTAGCCCAGCCCTGTAGGATTTTCTCAGCATCAACTGATATATTAAGCTTCCTTTCCCATTTCTTAAAGAGAGCTTGCGCTGAGGTTTTATTGCTCGAATCACGCAGTACTTGATAAATGTGCGAAATGGAAAGTTTGAAATTTCCACCCCCTAGGGAGAAAACCAAGGAATTCCCTACACATTCACCCGCGACATCACATAATCTCTCCTTACAGAATAGATACACTTGCTGGAAAGGGAGAGCGTGAGAATCCCCCAGGCCATATTTCTGACAGAGTTCTGTAAAGGTTAGATATCTCTTATCAGGAACATGAAGGAGATCTAGTAAAGTGCTAATACCCTTCGCTCTCCAGGTCTTGAACATCTTGTTCGTGTTCCCTTGCGGAAACTCAGGATGTTTCCACAGGCCCAGAACCCTGGACGCTAGGAATGGTTTCTTCGCCAGCTTACGTGTTTCCTTCCATGCCACTATTGTGTCACGAACGATAACAGAGCACTTCAGGCTTGGCGGCAGGAACTGTCTCCTCGTATGGAGTATGTTAACTAATGGCCATGGGTGGGACAAATGGGTCTCAAGATCAAAATTGGAAAAGTGACTAGTCCCATGTATCCAGTCCAGGCAATGTCTAAAGAGACACGCCAGGTTATATACTCTAATATTTGGCACATTTAAACCACCTTTATCTCTTGGCAGCATCAGTTTTGTCAGTGCAATGCGGGGTTTCTTCCCTGACCACAAAAATCTGGAAAACACAGAATGAAGGGCCTGGACATCTGTATGTCTCAAGAGTATTGGGATCGTCTGCAGGGGATACAACTATTTAGGAAAGCACACCATTTTCAGGATATGGCTTCTACCCGTTAAGGACAATGGGAGACTCCGCCATCTAGTAAGATCGTCCGCAATGGCTTTAAATAGGGGTGGGTAATTCAAATTATAGAGGGTTGACGAGGACTTCCCAATTTTTATACCCAAGTAAGTTATGTAAGAATTACTCACCGAAATGCTTCTACACGATTCCGGAAGCAATTCCCTCACCCTCAGTGATGTTAAAGGCAATAACACAGACTTATCCAGGTTTATTTTAAAACCCGATACCGGGCCAAAGGAGTCTAGGAGCTGTAAAACCCTATCAAGATCTTCAACTGGGTCCGCCATGAACAATAATATGTCATCCGCAAAGAGGGAAGTATACACTTCACTTTGGCCCACTTTTATTCCCCTAAAGACATCCCCCCTTCAAGCATGCGGGCTAATGGCTCCAGTGCTAGATTAAACAACAAAGGGGAAAGAGGACAGCCCTGACGCGTTCCCCTACACAGTGGGAAAGATGGTGACAGAAAACCTGGGATTGCCACACGGGCATTGGGGGCAGTATATAAAGCTGAAACAAAAGTTTGAATTGGGCCACTAAAACGCATTCTATTTAACACTTCATCTAGCCAGTCCCATCGGACATTATCAAACGCCTTCTCCGCGTCGATTGCCAACAAGGACGGACGCGGAGAAGAGCACATATTCCCTTGAACAGCATCTAGTATTGTCAGAACTTTCCTAATATTGGAGACTGCTGACCTGCCTTTGATGAACCCTGACTGAGGTGGCGATACTAGAGCTGGCATGGAGAGTCTGTCAGCCATGATTTTCGCCCCTAATTTAATATCAACATTGATCAGAGATATTGGGCGGTACGAAGAGGGATGAAGACTATCCTTCCCTGGTTTAGGAATTAGTTTAATGTACGCTAGATTGTCTGTTATGGATAGCGGAGCTCCCGCTAGTATGCCATTAAACACCGCCGCCAGGGGACCCTTAAGATCCTCACCCAACATTTTAAAGAATTCTCCTGTGTAGCCGTCCGGGCCTGGAGCTTTATGTAGGTGTAGACCTTTAATTAACCCGGCAACCTTAATTGCCTACACTTGTGCTCGGATCGGCTCATGGTGAGATGTTACCCTAACTAACCCTACTCTCCCCACCCCTACCTAAAGAGCAGCAGGGTTATGCCGGAACTGCTGTGGTAGGGTAGCCTAAAGGGGCCAAAAGATACAACGCCTAGAAATTGAAAAGACTTTATTTCACACAGCACTACAAAACCAAATTTCGAAAGGCCAGCAACATCTCACATTGGGGATCTGGGATGTAACGCATGTAGCAGGAGGAACTCCAGCGTCCCAACCGTTTGATGACGTGTACGGGCACCTTATGCATGGAGGCAGCAGCCGCCGCGCCGATGCGGAAGGAGTGCCCCGTGATCGACAGAGGATCAATACCTGAACCGGCTAACAAAATACGGATGAACCTGAGAAAAAAAGCAGTAGATAAAGGTGCAGCCCCTAGCTTGAGCAACGGGGAATCTGCAGGCTCGGACTCGACCATACGCAACCATGCGTCTAACACCCGTACCGAACACCACCTATTGGCAGAGGGGAGATACCTGACCTCTACCAATTTCCCCGGCCGAGACGTCTTGGACGAGGCCAAAGTAAGGACGTATATAGAGCCGTGTCGGCGGAGCTGATCCTTGCGGATAAATTTAGCAGGCATGTTGGCACCCGTAAGCTCGTCTGGCCTGAGGAACCCGTAGAAGGCCAGGTACATGGCTGTCTCTAGTAGAGCACTAAGCTGCTGCCCGAATGGTTCATCCTGTAATTTGTCAGCCACAGACCTAAACATATCACCAGTGAACGGCTGACGAGTATGCCGTTTCTTAACGGACACCTTCCTTAAACCCTTCAATGTCGCTCTGATAGGGTGGGCTGAGAAGAGCGACGGTAGGTCCGGACACAGCATGTACCAATGGTGTTGAACACCTGCCAGGTACAATTTAATAGTGCTATAGGCCAGGTTCAGTTGAGAGTGGCAAAAGCCGACAAACCCCAATGAGTGATAGGCCCCTGCCCTGTGGCCGGATAGGTGTTCTTATATTTTAGGAAGAGGCGCCAACCCGTCTTGTAAACCCTCAGGGTATTAGTGGACAGGGACTTGGCCATCAGCCTCCTAGCTACGGCGAGATGGGGGACTTGTTCAACCGCTACTGGGACTGGTGAGGAGGTGGCGTTGGCAACCGATCTGCCCCCGGACAAACCTGAAAGAAAAGTTGAAAGGCTGGACAGAGCATCCGCTGCGACATTACGGTGTCCACTAATGTGCCTACAAACAAAACGAAAATTATGCATCAGAGACAGCCAAATGAACCTCCTGACAAACGACATAATCTGTGTGGAACTAGACCTGCCTTTCATGATGATGTCAGGAACAGCACCGTACGGTTCTTCCATTGCTCGCCCCATACAACCGCTGCCCCTAGAATAGGATACACCTCGAACAAAGAGGAACATGAGGAGAAGCCCGGGATTGATGCGACCTCTATTGGCCATGCACTAGCAAACCAATGATCGCCGTGCAGTGCGTCGAAGCAAACTGACGACGAGGCATCAGTGTGGACTACAGGAGACTGGTCCGAGATCACCCGAACAAAGAGTGACACTCCGTTCCACTGAGTTAAAAACCTATCCCACATTAAAAGATCTGCCATGGCCTCCGGATCGAGAGCCACCATCTCGTCCTGTGTGCGGGCCTGTGGGAGCAATGCTAGAAGTCTCGAAATGAAGGACCTACCCTGGGGGATGATGCGCATGGCAAAGTTAAGCATGCCTAAGAGGGACTGAAGCTCCGCTCTGGTCGCCACTCTCACTCGAGCCCACCTATGCACTACCTGTCTAACCCTGTCTAACTTATCAGGTGGGAGACTAGCTTGCATGCGCACTGTGTCATGCCGAATTCCCAAGAATGTGATTGCAGTATCAGGGCCTTCTACCTTGTGAGAAGCTATAGGCACGCACAGATCGGAAAACACCGTACGCAAGCGCTGTAGGTCCTGAGGCTGTTGTGCCGGGGGTTCAATAAGAAGGAAATCGTCCAGGTAATGTGTGACATGACTGACCCGAAAGACATCTGACAATATCCAATGCAAGGCGACCGCCAACTGGTCAAAGAGCCATGGGCTCGATTTGGACCCGAAGGTCAGCTTATTGGCAAAGTAGTACCGTTCCTGCCACTTGATGCCATGCCACTGCCACAGGTATAGCTGGATGGGGAGCAGTTTGAAGGCGTCTGTGATATCCGCCTTAGACAACCAGGCGCCTCTGCCAAACTTAAGAATGACCTCAATAGCCTCATCGATGGAGGCGTACCTCATTGAAAACTCATCTGAGGGGATCAACGAATTCAGACTGGGAACGGGTAAGGAATGCGGGGCCGACAAGTCGTAAATCAACCTTTTTTTATTCGAAAACTTGCCAGTCACCACCCTGACCGGGTTAACCATCCAACAATCAAACGGGGGCTGTGCCACTGGGCCGACCAAATATCCTTTGTCTAGCTCCAGCCGTATCAACTGTGCAGTACGCTAGTCCTTCAGGGTGAGCGAATGTGAGGTCACGGGGTTCAGTTAACAGACCGAAGGTTTGCTCTTAGTACTCACAGTTTGTAGTATACCCTGGGCAGGCGTACACAGTGATGAAGAGGCTGGCACATAGATCCTCTGGGGCGCTCTCTGGATATAGGGACCAGGCCGGGTGGTAGGTGAGGTGCCCTGGGTGTTGGAAGTTTAGCGTGCCGGTGGCAAGATCCCTTACAGTTCGTGACGCCAGTGCCGGTGACGGTGGCACACTGATTTGTTGGAGGAATAATGGAGGTATACACGATTGTAGTAAACTAGAATTCCTCTTTACTGAACAGTTCAACTATATACAGGCTTCAGACAGTTCCATGTGAAAGGATATTGGTATAAGGCAGGCTTTACATAAATGGCAGGTAGAATCCTAGCAAGATAACTCAGAGGGAATAAACTCACAGATCAGGCTGTACTTTCTGCAGAATCCTGTCTGACTTTCTCCAAGGCCCGAATGCCTAATAGCTGGCTTTATCCTTGGGTAGGGAAACCTTCCTCTAGTATAAATCCACTTGCTGTCAATAAACTTCTGCCCTTCAGCTTTCTACTTGGGTGGATACAATTAGCACTGCTCTGTACTTTGCAAGATGCCGGATAACTTCAGGAGGAAACTCCTAGACGCAGGTTAGGATCCTGGGCTATCTAGCTGCATGTTAGAAGCTGGACCTCAGCTCCTGCCTGGCTGAAGTCAATCTTGGCTTCTGACCACACACACCTCTCTCCTGGACTGGACCTGTCTATATATACTAGGGGGTTCCCTAGCTCCCTCTACAGCTTAGGAGGAGAAACTACACCCCTAGCAGGCCTGGTACACAGGAATTAACATGACAATATACATTACAATGCAATATAAAATACCATGACCATGTTCCACAGGAGGTGGAGAACAACATGACCCAATTGACCCTTGAGTAGTGCCCACCTTTACGTAGTGGGACACTACAACTGTGTGACTGTTTCCGGATCTCTAATTGCCGACAACAAGTTCCTGCACTCATGCGGGGCTTGAGGAAGGGCAAGCAAACCTGTGTGAAAGCCGTAACATAGGCCGGTGAGTACGAACTGTACCCAAACTGAGTTTGGATGACCGGCTAGAAAACAGGCGAGGAGATCCACGTTGACCACGCTTAGTCATGCATGACTACTATCCTTCTGCGTGCAAGCAGCGCGGGGGTGGGCCCTGAAACACAGCGTGCATAAATGAAGCAACCTACATTGATTGTAGTGGCACACTGCGTAATTGACCCAATTGACCCTTGAGTAGTGCCCACCTTTACGTAGTGGGACACTACATACCCCGCTGCTTTGAGGTTGCCCGACCTCGGCGCAACACAGGGGGCCCGCCCAGCTGCAAACTGTGACCTGAAAGACAAAAATGCAAAGCAGGCATATACAACAATCACTACATTTGCAATGAAATTGACAGGCAGCTCCGCTGGCAAAAGACAAGTGCGGTGAAAAGGGGCGTCGTTCTCTTCATAAGTTGGTACATGGAACGGGGGCGCTGACCTGGTACAGCGTATCAGGAATAACCAGGATAGTCCATAATAATAAAATACAATACTCCCATGAAACAGCATCTCAGAGGCCCACATGAGTTGTGGTCATCTCTGGGCACAGTTCTTGAACTAAAATTGCATATAAAAGTTACAGCACAGAACTCTACATCTCAGGGATACTTTTCCCTGGCAAGTCCTGGTAGATAAAAGTGGTGCTGTAATAATATCCCCGCTCAACCTGAAAAGGGGGTTAAAAGGGTAAGGTGCAAAACAGCAGGCACAACTTGGAATGGCACTTAAAGCAGGCAGGGAGTCCTGGAAAACAGAATGGCAGAAGAGCAATGGAATTCTCAGTGGCCTTACAACCACCACTGGTCCGTGGAAAAACTGGCAGCAGCTCATTGTGCCAAAACATAGGACTCCTGTCCTAAAAACAATTAGATTCATAACATGGGTCTCTCAACTATCATGGCCTAGCAGGCCTACTCACAGGTATGTGTCAAATTCGTCCTGATCATCAGAAGTGGTGCAGCCTGGTTCCGCTCTGAGTCTTGGCCTGGGACATAGGTTGACACTTGGCTGGGCCCACAAAATAGTATTATCTGGAAGCTGGAATGCAAATGGGTTCCTTGTACAGGCGCCGCAAGTCTGGAGGTTATCAATACAGGAGGCTCCACAGGTCTGGGTGTCGTCTGTCCTGTATGACGGACCCGACTTCTAACATAACAAAGTTTTTCTGCTGGTGCAGTGATGGTGGTCACCGAACTGGTGGCGACGGGATCCTCCATTGCAGGTCCGGGGAGAACAGAGCTCATGGACGAATCGCCATCATCCGATTGTATTTGTGCTACTCTGGACGCAGCAACTTGACGCAGGCCATCAAGGTGAACTTCTAGCCTGGTGATCTGTTCTTCCAAAGTCCCTTGCGATGCTCTGCAGCAGGGATCCGATGCTGTCGCAGCAGATACAGGCGATGATTCACGACTTTTTCCTCGGCGCAGGACGTCAAGGGTTTCATGGAACTCGTGCATATTCTCTATTTCCACTTGCGTCTTTTCCCTGCGAGGTAATTCAGGTAAGGGATATGGACTCACCCATTTATCCAACACCGTAGGCTGCCAGAAGATGTTAGGGCCTATGAACGAACCCCTCTCTTGGTAGGTATCGCGAGCTGGCTCGGACGGAACCTCCGGCTCGCATTCTGGACCGGTGGGCTCATCAGTCTCTTCCCAGTCCTCCGGTTCCAGCTTGGGACGGGTTACTGCCGTCGCATAGGGACCCCTCAGGCCCTCAGCAGGGGTAAACTCAACTTCTTCTCCTTCTTGGAGGTTATGCAGGTATTCGGGTAAGTAGCTGCGCTTCACGGACCTCCGATTTACATAAAGGTCTCGGCCGGTAGAGAAGTCCTTTATAAACCCGAAACCTCTGCCTTTATCAAAAGTCACAACCACTCACATCCTTCTCTCCAGACGGGGCTGGGTATTTGCATGGTGCTCGAATACAGTCTTTGCGAGCTCCTCAAAATAAATCTTCTTGGCTGTAGTTTTGCGAATCGCGGCAGCACGTATCTCGGCCATCAGCAGGGGCCATTGCGCCGAAGGCCTAACAAATCCTCCGCGCGAGCCAGGCCACAGCTTGGGCTGCGACCGCGATGGGGAGCAAGGTGGCCTCTCCGGTCCCGGAGTGTAGGCGGGTGGCTCCTCTCCCTCGCCGACCATCTCAGGCTCCGGGGTCTTGTCCGCAGGTAATGACATTCCGGCAGGAGAATCTCCACTTGGCGACATGTCCGATCCCTCTATTGCACACAGCAGGGCGGCACGCAGGACTTCGCACAGGACCTCCTACTGCTCCAGGAGGCCGCCCCCTAGGTACTGCAACATGGGGGAAGCGGAGTCCATATTGACATACATGTAAATTAAATGAAGAGGCGGTGGAGCGAACATACAGTCCTTCCCGCTCTCTCAGTGGAAGGCGCCAAATTTTTCCCGCCAACAAAAGGTAGTGATGGCGCAGCAATAATTCCAGTCAGCTTAGGTGGCCATCTTGCAGCATAACGCTGTCAATTCACTGACAGCAAGCGGTGACTCAGAAAGCAGCAAACAGTCCACAATGTACAGTTTCACACCGCAAATTTTTCCACAGTTCTTTGGCCCCAAATTTTCAAATAAACAGATAGGGCATTTATCACTTAATAGGCAATTATGGCACACAGTTCAGATTCCACTATGGCGTAGAAATATTTGCATCTTGTTCGTGACGCCAAAATATGCAGAACGCCAGTCCTTCAGGGTGAGCGAATGTGAGGTCACGGGGGTCAGTTAACAGACCGAGGGTTGCTCTTAGTACTCACAGTTTGTAGTATACCCTGGGCAGGCGTACAGCAGTGATGAAGAGGCTGGCACATAGATCCTCTGGGGCGCTCTCTGGATATAGGGACCAGGCCGGGTGGTAGGTGAGGTGCCCTGGGTATTGGAAGTTTATTGTGCCGGTGGCAAGATCCCTTACAGTTCGTGACGCCAATGCCGGTAACGGTGGCACACCGATTTGTTGGAGGAATAATGGAGGTACTGTGACAAACTGCCATTTGCCACTGGGCATTGTAGAGGACTTATGACTAGCCTCCTGCCCTACGACTATGGCCCCGGGACATATTACTCTTCAAGAACAGAACTATGCCGCATGTCTGGACTGTTCTTAGGACCGAACGCGGTCAGCGGTGTATACTAAAGAATCTATGGAACTGTTTTGGGCAGGAAATTGTGCTTGCGGTCGGTCATAAAGGACTTCCACTAAACTTTTGATCCACTGGAGGGATTTGTGTGATTTTTGGAAGTGTTTATGTTTGATGTAAGCTGAGTTTAAATATGTAATTTTTATGGAGATGGAATGTATGGTTTTAAAGTTACAGTGTATGTTTAAAAACTGTATTTTTACTGTCTGTGATAGTTATGTTAATCCATAATTATATCACAGACAGAAAGGGAGGATTTTGTGTGTTTGGGTGGGGATTCCTGTCCTGTTGTCTCTCTGTGTGTATTGGCGATGTCCTTTGTCCTGAGAGATAATTGAATTACTTCTCGGTTGTCTCCAGGACAGAGGATATTGTGTATTCGTCTGTCTGTGGTGATTGCATCAACCCAGTGTGAGGTAATTCTATCACGGACAGAGGGGAGGATTTTGTGGGGATGTGTTGTAATATATTGATTGGTTGTATTTCAAACCCCTGTGGGCAGTACTATGTTTTTGGTTTGTGAATAAAAGAGGCTGTACGTGAAGTACAGTGAGTTCCTGTTTTAACCCTTCAAAACGCAGCCTTGTCTCGTTATTGGAGAGAATTGCTGTATCACGCTGGGGATTGCTATGCTCTGCATATTCCCTGGAGGAGAGATCTTTCCCACACGGTCCTGAATGCTGGAGGTTCATTCAGGGTGGAAGGAAGACGGCGCGGCTCCAGTTAAGCTATGGCGGTTGTGGAGTCTGCAGTGCTTGTGGTGTCCAGTGCGGTGCTTGTGGTCCTCGGTGCAAGCTAGGAAGCGTCCATTAACGGAAGCGGATCCGTTACATTGGTGGCAAGCGGTGGGATGGCTTCCCTAGTGCGAGGAGCAGCATCCTGGGAACACCAAGCAGAGCTGGAGTATTGGTATAGCCACGTACGGTTTGACGCTATGCTGAAGAGGCGGTTGGCTATCTACGGGCCCCTCCTAACAGAGGAACTTGTACTGGAAGTGAGGAGAGAACTGGCGGAGTATCTGCAGCAGGAAGCAGAATATCGGGCAGAGATAGCAAAGTATTCCGTCCCTGCGCCCCAGCAAAAACGTGAGTTACAGGGGGCCGAAGGTGTCGTCCTTCCCCCCCAGCGGCAGTGTGTGCCCCAGGGGGCCGAAGGTGTCGTCCTTCCCCCCCAGCGGCAGTGTGTACCCCAGGGGGCTGAAGGTGTCGTCCTTCCCCCCCAACGGCAGTGTGTACCCCAGGGTGCCGAAGGTGTCGTCCCTCCCCCCCAGCGGCAGTGTGTACCCCAGGGGGCTGAAGGTGTCGTCCTTCCCCCCAGCGGCAGTGTGTACCCCAGGGGGCCGAAGGTGTCGTCCTTCCTCCCCAGCGGCAGTGTGAACCCCAGTGGGCCGAAGGTGTCGTCCTTCCCCCCCAGCGGCAGTGTGTACCCCAGGGGGCCGAAGGTGTCGTCTTTCCCCCCCAGCGGCAGTGTGTGCCCCAGGGGGCCGAAGGTGTCGTCCTTCTCCCCCAGCGGCAGTGTGTACCCCAGGGGGCCGAAGGTGTCGTCTTTCCCCCCCAGCGGCAGTGTGTACCCCAGGGGGCCGAAGGTGTCGTCCTTCTCCCCCAGCGGCAGTGTGTACCCCAGGGGGCCGAAGGTGTCGTCCCTCCCCCCCAGCGGCAGTGTGTACCCCAGGGGGCTGAAGGTGTCGTCCTTCCCCCCCAGCGGCAGTGTGTACCCCAGGGGGCCGAAGGTGTCGTCCTTCCCCCCCAGCAGCAGTGTGTACCCCAGGGGGCCGAAGGTGTCGTCCTTCCCCCCCAGCGGCAGTGTGTACCCCAAGGGGGCCGAAGGTGTCGTCCTTCCCCCCAGTGTCAGTGTGAACCCCAGGGAGCTGAAGGTGTCATCCTTCCTCCCCAGCGGCAGTGGGTGTTACAGGGAGCTGAAGGTGCCCTCCTTCCTCCCCAGCGGCAGTGTGTACCCCGGGGGGCCGAAGGTGTCGTCCTTCCCCCCCAGCGGCAGGGTGTACCCCAGGGAGCTGAAGGTGTTGTCCTTCCTCCCCAGCGGCAGCCTGTGTTTCAGGGAGAGGAGCGCAGCACCCTCTCTCCCCAGCGGCAGCTTACCCTAACAAGGGGAGACACCAATCGCACAGACGGCGCAGATGGGACCGTGGTCTCTGCGCCTGACCTACAGGGATGCTGGACAGCCTGTCCAGATCCTCCACTACCCTCACCAGGACAACAGGAGGAGGGGGTGAGTACAAATTCCCCTCCCAGTTAACTCCTAACGTGGCCTCAGGGTTAACAGAGGCGATGTTAACCCCTGTTGACTCCCATGTTCCTCTGGCTACTGAGCCGGACTATGGTCTCAGCACCCCAGCAGGAGAGCTGGCAGCTGGGCAGAGTGCAGTCGGCCTCTGCCCTCCCTCAAGTCCCCACAGCATGTTGCCCCATCACCACAGCAAAATACCCAGGTGCAGTAACTGTTTCTTGTGGGTGGGTCACCCTTGTACCTGTTTGTTGTGGGTGGGCTACTCGGGCATCTGGTTACTGTGGGTTGGTGGATCGACTAACGGAGGCACTGACCGACAGAAGGTCAGGTGCCTGGTTAGTCTTCCCCCCAAAGGGGAGATGTGTGACAAACTGCCATTTGCCACTGGGCATTGTAGAGGACTTATGGCTAGCCTCCTGCCCTACGACTATGGCCCCGGGACATATTACCCTTCAAGAACAGAACTATGCCGCATGTCTGGACTGTTCTTAGGACCGAACGCGGTCAGCAGTGTATACTAAAGAATCTATGGAACTGTTTTGGGCAGGAAATTGTGCTTGCGGTCGGTCATAAAGGACTTCCACTAAACTTTTGATCCACTGGAGGGATTTGTGTGATTTTTGGAAGTGTTTATGTTTGATGTAAGCTGAGTTTAAATATGTAATTTTTATGGAGATGGAATGTATGGTTTTAAAGTTACAGTGTATGTTTAAAAACTGTATTTTTACTGTCTGTGATAGTTATGTTAATCCATAATTATATCACAGACAGAAAGGGAGGATTTTGTGTGTTTGGGTGGGGATTCCTGTTGTCTCTCTGTGTGTATTGGCGATGTCCTTTGTCCTGAGAGATAATTGAATTACTTCTCAGTTGTCTCCAGGACAGAGGATATTGTGTATTCGTCTGTCTGTGGTGATTGCATCAACCCAGTGTGAGGTAATTCTATCACGAACAGAGGGGAGGATTTTGTGGGGATGTGTTGTAATATATTGATTGGTTGTATTTCAAACCCCTGTGGGCAGTACTATGTTTTTGGTTTGTGAATAAAAGAGGCTGTACGTGAAGTACAGTGAGTTCCTGTTTTAACCCTTCAAAACGCAGCCTTGTCTCGTTATTGGAGAGAATTGCTGTATCACGCTGGGGATTGCTATGCTCTGCATATTCCCTAGAGGAGAGATCTTTCCCACACGGTCCTGAATGCTGGAGGTTCATTCAGGGTGGAAGGAAGACGGCGCGGCTCCAGTTAAGCTACGGCGGTTGTGGAGTCTGCGGTGCTTGTGGTGTCCAGTGCGGTGCTTGTGGTCCTCGGTGCAAGCTAGGAAGCGTCCATTAACGGAAGCGGATCCGTTACAGGTACACACGATTGTAGTGAACTAGAATTCCTCTTTACTGAACAGTTCAACTATATACAGGCTTCAGACAGTTCCATGTGAAAGAATATTGGTATAAGGCAGGCTTTACATAAATGGCAGGTAGAATCCTAGCAAGATAACTCAGGGAATAAACTCACAGATCAGGCTGTACTTTCTGCAGAATCCTGTCTGACTTTCTCCAAGGCCCGAATGCCTAATAGCTGGCTTTATCCTTGGGTAGGGAAACCTTCCTCTGGTATAAATCCACTTGCTGTCAATAAACTTCTGCCCTTCAGCTTTCTACTTGGCTGGATACAATTAGCACTGCTCTGTACTTTGCAAGATGCCGGATAACTTCAGGAGGAAACTTCTTCTCCTAGAAGCAGGTTAGGATCCTGGGCTATCTAGCTGCATGTTAGAAGCTGGACCTCAGCTCCTGCCTGGCTGAAGTCAATATTGGCTTCTGACCACACACACCTCTCTCCTGGACTGGACCTGTCTATATATAATAGGGGGTTCCCTAGCTCCCTCTACAGCTTAGGAGGAGAAACTACACCCCTAGCAGGCCTGGTACACAGGAATTAACATGAAAATATACATTACAATGCAATATAAAATACCATGACCATGTTCCACAGGAGGTGGAGAACAACATGACCCAATTGACCCTTGAGTAGTGCCCACCTTTACGTAGTGGGACACTACAACTGTGTGACTGTTTCCGGATCTCTAATTGCCGACAACCAGTTCCTGCACTCATGCGGGGCTTGAGGAAGGGCAAGCAAACCTGTGTGAAAGCCGTAACATAGGCCGGTGAGTACGAACTGTACCCAAACTGAGTTTGGATGACCGGCTAGAAAACAGGCGAGGAGATCCACGTTGACCACGCTTAGTCATGCATGACTACTATCCTTCTGCGTGCAAGCAGCGCGGGGGTGGGCCCTGAAACACAGCGTGCATAAATGAAGCAACCTACATTGATTGTAGTGGCACACTGAGTAATTTAAATTATTACATAATGGCGATTTGCCGAGATACTTCACCGGGCGACCCAACCTGTCGCAGGACGAGAGAATCCTACTAGCCGGCTGGGCCGGGGAAGTGCCAGCTACAGAAGGCCCTGACGAGCTACCACTCTCTGAACACCAGCCGGCCGTATGGGCGTAGGATCCGCAACCTGAGCAAGTCGGAGCCTTAAGCCCCGCAAAGTGACGGCAAAACAGCTCCGTATCAACCTGTGACCAATCCACGGAATGGTTACACTGGGTGAGAGTGGCTGCTGCCTTGGCCGAAAAGGAACGGTGGTAGTCGTAAAACGCGGTGCCACCGTATTTGTACCCTAAATCGACCACCTTAAATAAATATAAATCGAATTCCTCCCTTCTGAGGGGGTTAACAGTGCACACCACGTCCCGATAGAGGCTGAAGGCCAACACAAATTCAGCGATATTCAGCTTCCTATTCAACCTGACGTCCCTAGACTTAAGGACAACAGAGACCTCTCCACATGAAATGGTCCTGTTGTCCGGGGCTTCGTGTGCAGCCACGAGAAGAGACGCCAGATTGATGTCCTTGCCCTCCAAAATATCCTGTCAAATATTAGCGGGTACGAAATGGGACGGTGCTATCGTGAGAGAAAGACCGGACCCACCAGGAGCACCGGAGGCTGACGAGCCGGCGACTGATGATGTCTGCACTTCTGTGCGGAATACCGCAGGGCTGGCCTCAATAGTCTCCAGCCTAGCCTGCATGTCTGACATGGACGAACCCATCGTGTTGACAGCTGCATGTAGCTGATTGAGCAATGTGAGGATGGTGCTAAGGGAAACTTTTTATCCTGGCTAGGAGCCACTGGGTGTGTTGAAAGAAGGCGGTAGAGTTCTGCCTTCCTCGCGGAAGCTGGGAATGGAATTCTCCTCCTAGACAACTCAGCCGTCAGTTTAGGGACAGTCCACAACCTCATTGGTAACTCCGCCATCCGCTCAGACTGCTGCTCCCCGCTATCCCGAGAGGACGGAGAACCTTCAGGAAGAAACGCCTGAGACATCTCCCTACTAAAAGAAAATACAGACTCAAGTGACCATACCAACACCTACAAATCAACCACAGGCCACGTCAGCCTCAGACGTGCACCACGAAGGAGCTACTGCACCCGTGCCTAAGGGCAAGGGCGCCCATGGTCGTATCCACAAGGCTGCCAGGTCTGTCGGCCTGGCCGGTTACCGACTCAGGAAGTGGACAACGTTAAGGAGGACTTAATCCCGCTGAACCTATGGCCGTGCCAGCGTGAAGCTCCGAGTCTGATGACGTGATAGAGTGCAGACGCAGCGGCTATCAGCGTTGACGAGGGTGGCACTGAGATTTGTACATGCTGGGAGACTGTGGGCGTGACAGGACATGCCTAATGCTGTGACCGATTAACTGAAGAATTCGTGGCCGACTAGCGTGTATGAACGTGACGAGACTAGCCGAATCTATGGACGTGACAGACGGGTGCCTGAAGTCGTGACGGGAGGCCAATCGAGTCTGTGGACGTGACAGAGTAATGCCTGCAGTCGTGGCAGGGCTTCGTAACGGGACTGTAGTCGTGACAGACTAATGCCTGCAGTCGTGGTGGGGCTTCGTAACGGGTCTGTAGTCGTGACAGACTAATGCCTGCAGTCGTGGCAGGGCTTTATAACGAGTCTGTAGTCGTGACAGACTAATGCCTGCAGTCGTGGCAGGGCTTTATAACGAGTCTGTAGTCGTGACAGACTAATGCCTGCAGTCGTGGCAGGGCTTTATAACGAGTCTGTAGTCGTGACAGACCTGGCAGTACTTGCCTGGGGGGGGGGGGGAATGTATTTTTTTTAAACCCCCCCCCCAGTGGCCACGACAGTAGGCGCCACCATGCGGAACTAGCAAAAGTGGGGCTGCGTGCCCGTATGCCCAGGACGGTGGCCTCAACCACCCCTGCCAACCCCAAGAAGCACAAAAGGGAGCCCATATGTGAGAATCGCGCCTAACTCACCTGGCGGCCATGTCAGCAACCTACCCCGGAAATGTCACAGCAGAGTAGCTGGCCGAACTGAAACCTAAACAAGTAATAACAAATAGGTGACCAAACGTATCACTGCTGCGGCACCCCTACCCTGACCTAATAGCGCTCCTCACAACCCCTGCCGACGCTGTATGACGAAAGTAACCCACTGAACCACGTGTGTGTAAGCACTGACTGACACCAACGCTAAGTGGCTCGCCTCAACCCCCGATACTACTTAAGGACACGGAGGCTGCACTCACCAACAGAATCCTTGAGAGTGAACAGGGACTGAGTTTGGATTCAGTTGGGATTGTATGTTCTATGGTTCTGGTACTCCTAGTTCTGGTGGGATCAACATTCCCTGATCTATTCCTGGGTGTGGCTTATCAGGTGCCCTCGTTATCGCAGCTATATCCATCTGTGAGCTATGGGGCTTGGGGTCAGTCTATCTTCTGCCTTGCTTGGTGTTGCACCTTGCTGCTCACTGAGGGGGTCAGTCTGTCTTGTTCCCTGCTGGGTGTAGCCCCTTGCTGCTGACCAGGGGCTTTTGCCATCTGCCCTTGTTTGTGGTGTCGCCTAATTATGTGTTGTTGTTGCTTTGTCTGTTCTTCTGTACCTGTCCTGTGATTATGTTGTTATCCTTGTCCATGCCTTTCCTGTTCTTCTGTACCTGTTCTCTGTCTGGATCCACTCTGTTCCATGTACAGCCTAGCAGTGCTCTAACTGCTTCTGATCCTATCCTATGTCCAGCCTGGCAGTGCTAAACTGCTTCTGATCCTGTCCTTTGTCCAGCCTGGCAGTGCCTACTGCTTCTGATCTAGTCTGTTCCTTGTCTGTCCTGCAGTGCCTTACTGCTTCTGTTCCTGTGTTTGTCCTGCCTTCGTGAGAGGGCCCCTGGGTTCTCCAGGAGGATCTCTAGTCTGTGTGCAGCTCTGCCTGAGACCGCCATGGTTACATTCTGCATGGGGTCAAGGCATCTGCTTCTGTGCTGGTCTTGTCTGATCCATGTTCTGTGTTTGCTTGGGTTCTAGATCTGTTGTCTGTTCCACTGGTGCTTCCACCTGCATGGTTCTTTGCAGGTAGGGGCCAAATGTACCGGGACCTTCCTGGAGGTGCTACCGGTGATACCTTGGCCCAGTTCATCCCCACCACCAGGGGCTCTGTGAAGAACGGGGCTCACTGCCCCTCCGCTCTCTAGATTTTGCCTCTGGTCTGCCGGTGCACTTGGTTCTGTGGTAGTTCTACAACTATTGCTTAACATGCTGTACTGTCATGTGTAATAAAGTACTCTGTTGGTCCCTGGTCTGAATCTTGCCTGTGTCCTGTTTGCAAGACGTCCCGGAGGTCTGCCTTGGGCCCCCGGCACGTGACACAAACAGATAATATGCTTCCAGATAAAAATATTTTTCTGACTATCCCCATGGGCAATTGAATGGGAGCTGAGCTTGTAATAGGGTCAGTTGTATGTGTGACATTTGACCTTATTCTGGGGCCCCACTTGAGGATGGCTCAGCAATGAGATGGACACTTTAGCTGAACTTGCAACTTGACTTTACTCCAGCAGGAGGGACAGTGCTTAGTGGTTATAGTCACAATTGGGTACAAAGCTTGATGGTTACCAGTGGCCACTGAACAGTCTCTCTATGAGGATAAACAGCTTAATGGTTTCAGACGCTCACTCACGGCACATAACAATTTGGTTATAAATCTCCCCCTGGGGGCACACAACACAATGGTTATAGTCTCTGACAACTTAAGCTAACATGATATGGTGGGACACATGGATCAGTGCTTTCTTGTCAGGGTCACACTATGCAGGTATGAACCACTGTCTTTTCCCGGATCCCGATCCCCCTCAGCTGCCGCTTCCTACACTAGGGGTGGGCGCCCCCTTGCACTCAAAGCATGTATGAAACACTTCAAAGTGCCCACACCAACCCAGTCATAAGATGCAATAGGCTGGTGAGGCCACTACACAGTGCACAAAGTCTTTTGCTTCTGGCTCCATCCACTGTATTGTATATGGCACCAAAGGCTGCCAAAAACTGCTGATCAGTGGAGGTCCCGGGGCCCCACTAGGGTTGCCACCTAGCCAGTAAATTATTAGCTTAGCTGATAATATTGGCATGAGACTAGTGCCAGTATTTTATTTTTGCTGGCACATTAAAATGCTGGTAATTTTCAGTAGCCAAGAAGGTATGAGATACCTCCTTGCTACCAGCTATATCTCAGGCTGTATAGCAGCTAGAGATATAAGTCATGTCTTGTTTTAAAGCTAGAAATCTAAGCTTTCATGCTAACCTTAATGCTAAAATCCTTTTGGAAGTGAGATCTGCAGGTAATACAGCCTGAGATATTCCGGTTTGATGCAATCCCCTGCCTCGGCTAGTTGTGATCTCAGACGGTGTGAAGAAGGAGAGCGGAGCCAGTAGGGGTCATGCTGACAGGCTCCAGAGACAAGAGGAGATGCATAGATCTGCCTGTACCTGTGTAACAGGGAAAGGTAAGGTTGGCTTCACATTGGCATGTTTATTTTTAATGTTCTGCTCCATTACAGAAGCAAGAAACAAATATAATGGAGGCGGTGTTTACATCAAATAATGGAAACCAACCCCACCTGATGGACAACATGGACTACAATGGGATCTGATTTCCAGGCACTTTACCGGACAAAAAAAGCCCTGCGCTATTTTTGATGGAGTCTGCAATGGAAGCTTCTGACGGAACCTCCAATACAGATGTGGATCAAGCCTAATCAGTCACAGCATACTTATGAGGGTCTTTTTTTTCCAGAAAAGGAGAGAGGAGAGGAGCGTTTGCCATCTTGTGCAGAATTAGACTGTTTTATTGATGCCACGACGGATACATTTACCAGAGTCCGTATCATGGCGTCAAATCAGTTGTATCAAACACACAGACATCACCGTCCTTATGGACATACTGGATATTTAGCATAAAACATGCGGAGTGGTTCTCAAGTGATACCCGTTACACGCAGTAATAGCAACTATCACTAAAGATGAATATCTAATAGATTTCTGACAGATGTAGAAGGAGTCCATCAGGACAGACATCTTCTTTCACTGAATGTTGTCATAAACGATTGTTTTCAATTATTTTCACAAACCAAACCAGTATGACAAACCGGGTCAAACTGGGCTTCTGCATAGGGCCACACAGTTCAGGGGGCAGCCCTGAAATAGTAAAGGGGATGGTTTCTCCTGGCTTTCTGGTTATGTGATTCTCCATAAAAGCTCATTCATTACGTCTACCTACTTACCTACATTTTAGTTGGTATAATTGGGGCATTTAAGCCCGGCCCTGGGAATGCCCACTTATAGGTGAGGTTTACACTAACCCTGCCGAGTTTACACTAACCCAGCCCAAAACAGCATGGATTTGTCGGGACTCTTTCTGAAAATCAGGGACAGTCCTGGCAAATTGGACAACCATGCACCTGTTCACACAAGGCCGGTGCATCATTTCTGGCTGCAGTTTATATTAAAAATTACTGCAAAACATTTGTTTTACTTTAAAAAAGGGCACAAAACTCAAATAACACCCTGTGTTAAGCCACGGCCCTAAAACCACACCCCATTCTTATCCATGTACACTTAGCGCTTTTTTTTCTTTTTGGAAATCCTATCTGGCACCCTGCTGTTCAGCGGTTCGGGATGCTTGAACTACACAGCGCCATCCATTCTGTAATGGGTGGATCTGGTACTGCAGTAACTTGCTCTGTCCAATTCACAGTAGACAGAGATGTGTAGTTATGGCACCTACTTCTGGCGCCAGAGCTACCTTGAACAGCTGATCAGTGGGGGTCCTCTAATCTGATAGCCTGTGGTCCATCCAGGGGAAGAAACATAGAAGTGGCCCCATATTGTAGGCGAGTCCAAATTGACAGAAGGTGGGATAACACAAGCCATTAAAGGGTGTCTGTCACCACAATATGAACATATACAGCACTTACATTGTCCTATTGCAAACCTATACATGAATGTAATGGTATAAACTTTTACACGAATAGGTGCACTACTGTGGTGGATGCACCACGTTTAGGGAGCATTCACATGACAGTGTTTTTCTTCCGCGTCCGTTCCGCAATTTTTGCGGACAATGCACGGACCCATTCATTTCTATGGGTCCGCAAAAATTGCGGAATGCCTTTCATTGTCATCCGTGTGCCATCCGTTCCGTGTGTCCGTTGCTTTTATTTTAGAACATGTCCTATACTTGGCCGCAAATTGCGGTCCGTGGCCCCATAGAATGTCATTGGGTCCGTAAAAAACGGATAGCACACAGAAATGCATCCGTATGTCATCCGTTTTTTGCAGACCCCTGGACTGAGAACATTCTAGGAAACCCCATTTCAGTTTTTTGCGGACCGTGAAAAACGGATGACACACGGAAGCACCACGTCCGTATTATACGGACTTACGGAACGATAACTGAAGACATACGGAACACACGGATCCGTTATTTGCGGACCGCAAAACCAACACGGTCGTGTGAATGCTCCCTAAACATGAGACTTTAGCCAATATATCCTTATATAAAGGACATACCGGAGACAGCGCACCACGTCAAGGTATCTCAGGTGGCACGGGACCTAACGCTAACCTACCTGTGCCATATGGGCAGTACCAGGGGTCAGTGGGCAAATTACAGCAAACAGCTCCTCGTTACCTCTAGTGTGAAAGCACACATACAATGGGAGGAGGCTGTGAGTACCACCCAAGGCTGACGCTGGGTTCAGACCTGAGCGTACTGACCTGAGCGCTCTGTATGCGCGATTCTCCGGGCGTCACATACGTGGCTCTGGAAGTAAAGCGAACGCCCATTGTTGCGCGTTCCCAGAAGTCTATGTACGAACTACATACATATACAAACTACATGACAAAATAACGTGGTCTCAAAAATCAGGAAATGCTCAACCCCGTGTGCAGTTATGCATCTATACCTGGGGGAGCATACAGGGTTGAGCATTTCCTGCTTTTTGAGACCATGTTATTTTGTCATGTAGTTTGTATATGATTGTACCGGTACCTTCGTTATTTTCTTTACACTTGCAGAAGCTGGAAAAAAACGTGTTTAATTCATATGCAAATGAGCACTCTCAAGTGCCCGGGGGCGGCGTTCAGTGTGTAGGTGCCCAGGATGCTCTGCCTTCTTTCATGGTTACTCCTCCCCAGCCTTTGCCCGCCCTCCTATTCCCTTGTGTCATCCCTAGGTCCGTTCCCGAATGGTGTCCATTCTCCGGCGCATGCACACTAGTTGAATCGATGCCGTGCCCACAGTGCGCATGCCCCGGCCAGGAAGTGCACAGGCGCAGAATCTCTGCCGGACCGAGGGACGACGTAAGGGAATAGGAGGGCGGGCAAAGACAGAGGCTGGGGAGAAGAAACCATGAAAGAAGGCAGGGCAGCCTGGGCACCTACACACTGAACGCCGCCCCTGGGCACTTGCGAGTGCTCATTCGCATATGAATTAAACGTGGTTTTTCCAGCTTCTGCAAGTGTAAAGAAAATAACCAAGGTACCGTTCCAATCCTGTATAGGTGTGCTACAGAGCCATGTAAGCACTGTATATGGCCTTATGGAGGTGACAGACTCCCTTTAAGTAGGCAGGGACAACAGAAGTAGGTAGAGCCAGCAATACCATAGCGCAGCACAAAATACCGCCCCTGCAGAACCAAATACCACAGTGCAGCACAAAACTGCCCTATCACGATACTGAGGATGGTGATAGAGTTGAATGCAGGAAGGCACCTGCGGCCGCTGGTCAGGTGCACGAGTACCTGATGCTTCTCTCATTAATTAAAGGGGTTATCCAACCCCCTATAATGACCCCCCACCTCCAATGCCCAGGCCCCTTGTATACATTATACTTACCCCCCTCCCCAGCTCCCTCATCGCTCCGGATTCCTGCACAGCTGCTGCTGCATCTCCCGTTGCGCAGATCAAAATATCCGGCGATAGGGGGAGCAGCCAATAGCAGGCAGCGACGGGGAGAAGCCTCCCTAGCATAACCCACGATGCCCAGGGTCATTATAGGGGTTGGATAACCTCTTTAAAGGGGTATTCCCATCACAGACAATGGGGGCAGATCGCTAGGATATGCCCCCATTGTCTGATAGGTGGGGGTCCCACCTCTGGGACCCGCACCTACAATAAGAACGGAGCGGGGAAATGAACGTAGGGCGCACTGCGCATGCGCAGCCGCCCTCCATTCATTTCTACGGGGCTGCCGAAGACAGTTGAGGCGCTGGCTCGGCTATTTCCGTCTTCTCCACAGAAATGAACAGGAGCAGGGGCGCTTCCATTCCTTCTATGGGACCAGCGCTTGATGGTGGACGGACCCCGGGAAATCCAGGGTCCTCCAGCCACAGCTCTCCCCGCTCCGTTCTCGTTGTAGGTGCGGGTCTCAGAGGTGGGACCTGCACCTATCAGACAATGGGGGCATATCCTAGCGATATGCCCCCATTTTCTGTGATGGGAATACCCCTTTAATGCTGAGAGCATCAGATCATTAAGTATATTGCTGGGGACCATGAGGAGAGCTCGGGCGGTCCCCTTGGCATCTACCCACCAGGAAACTTCCCTATAGAGTCTATGGCTAGACGCCCGTGGGTCATCAATATGAAATAATGGACAACCCCTTTAAGTTCATAGTTCAGATATCAATGAATGCTCAGCACTCCACAGAGATACACCTCTATGTTTAAAATATACTTCTGGGATATTCAGGCTGGTGGACTACACTACAGTGAGCTCTCAGCACCCACTACAACTGCCTGCTACAGCGAACACTACGTCACTGCAGTCTGTACTGCGCAAGCGCACACTGCTCTCCATGACGTTCAGGTAGCTTTACGGCAGGGAGGCACAAGTCTCACGACATTTTGCGTTCTTTCGGACGCTTCCAGCTTTACGGCGGTGTGGCACAGCAGGTTTCTACGTTACTCTTTACGACTGCGTGCGGACATGGATGTTGGGGAGCTGTTGCGGTATCAGGTAGGGTTTTTCATGCAGAACTGAGGACATGCTGCTGCAGTGTGAGCCTTTCTACGGGAGGCATGAACTCCTGCGCCTATGTGACTGTGCATTGTGTTACCGGCAGGTGTGCACAGTGGTACATGCAGCTTTTGTTTTGCTGGATTGGTCCCATTATATATGTAGTGTGCAGCAGCAATGCATTTCTTATGTGCATTCATATCACAGTACATAACATGCAGATTCCTGGTAAACTCCCCCATATTATCCAATGTTACACAGAGGAAAATTTAAAGGGCATGTTCTGTTTTTCTAATGGCAGACTCTCCTGTAATCCAACACTGTCTATGGGTTCGGCTGTGCTATAAATTGCGTATTACATGGGGTCCACTACTGTTGATTGAAACGAGCTTCAGATGCTTAATCCAAAGCCGCCTCGTTCAACACTTCGGAATAATACTGTACGGAGATCCGTCTCTGTACAGTATTAGAATGTATGGGCTCCCATGAGCCGAAGGTATTCACAAAGTTGCGCGTGACTTTGTTGTAAAACTTCGGTAATTGATTTTTAAAGTGGAAAACCACTTTAAAACTTGAAAATGAACTCAACTAGTACCTCGGAACCGAAGCTGAGTTCGGTTTCCACTTTTTAAAAATCAATTACCGAAGTTTTACAATGAAGTCACGCGCGACTTTGTGAATACCTTCGGCTCATGGGAGCCCATACATTATAATACTGTACGGAGACGAATTCCTGTACAGTATTATTAATGCGAAGTTTTGAACAAAGCGACTTTGGATGCTCATAGAAACCAATCAGATTCCACCTTTCATTTTAGACAGCTCCTTTGGAAAATGAAAGGTGGAATCTGGTTGCTATAGGCAACTAAGCCAGTTCTACTTTGCACCAGTTTGATAAATTACCCCAATAGCGTTTTGCATTTAGGCCAAAAAGTTGAGCTTTTTTTGTCTCATCTGACCAGAGTACCTTCTTCTACATGTTTGTTGTGTCCCCTACATGGTTTGTGGCAAACTGCAACTGGGACTTCTTATGGCGTGCTTTCAAATATGACTTTCTTCTTGCCACTCTTCCATAAAGGCCAGATTTGTGGAGGACACGACTAATACTTGTCCCGTGGACAGATTCTCCCACATGAGCTGTGGATCTCTACTGCTCCTCCAGAGTGTCCATGGGCAGCCAGCTTCTCTAATTAGTGCTCTCCTTTCCTGGGCTATCAGTTTAGGTGGACGGTCATGTCTTGGTAGCAGGGTGGATAAAAATCAATGATTTTTTTTTTTTAAAATCTGATTTTTTTAAATTTTAAATCTGATTTTTTTTGATTTAAATCTGATTTTTTTTTTTTTTTTTTTATATAAAATGCTTTTTGAGGAAAATATATTACCATCCAAAGGTTATTCCATCATGAAATAAAGATTCGTTTTTCAATTATGTAGAATAAGGCTGTACGTGGACTCCCATATTGTTGAATGGATTAGGCAGTGGCTGAGGGACAGACAACAGAGGGTTGTAGTCAATGGAGTATATTCAGACCATGGTCTTGTTACCAGTGGCGTACCTCAGGGATCTGTTCTGGGACCCATATTGTTTAATATATATTGCAGAAGGCCTCGATGGTAAGGTTTGTCTTTTTGCTGATGACACAAAGATTTGTAACAGGGTTGATGTTCCTGGCGGGATACACCAAATGGAAAAGGATTTAGGAAAACTAGAGGAATGGTCAAAAATCTGGCAACTAAGGCTAGTTTCACACTTGCGGCAGGACGGATCCGACATGCTGTTCACCATGTCGGATCCGTCCTGCGGCTGTTTCGCCGTGCCCCCGGGCCGCCGCTCCGTCCCCATTGACTATAATGGGGACGGGGGGTAGAGCTCCGGCGCAGCACGGCGGTGCACGGAGAAAGCCGCCGGACTAAAAAACCTGACATGCAGTAATTTTAGTCCGGCGGCCTTAAGCCGTGCACCGCCGTGCTGCGCCGGAGCTCCGCCCCCGTCCCCATTATAGTCAATGGGGACGGAGCGGCGGCCCGGGGGCACGGCGAAACAGCTGCAGGACGGATCCGACATGGTGAACAGCATGTCGGATCCGTCCTGCCGCAAGTGTGAAAGTACCCTAAAATGTAATGTTGATAAGTGCAAGATAATGCACCTGGGGCGTAAAAACCCAAGAGCAGAATATAAAATCAGTGATACAGTCCTAACCCCAGTATCTGAGGAAAGGGATTTAGGGGTCATTATTTCAGAAGACTTAAAGGTGGGAAGACAATGTAATAGAGCAGCACGAAATGCCAGCAGAATGCTTGGGTGTATAGGGAGAGGAATTACCAGTAGAAAGAGGGAGGTGCTCATGCCGCTCTACAGAGCACTAGTGAGACCTCATTTGGAGTATTGTGCTCAGTACTGGAGACCATATCTCCAGAAGGATATTGATACTTTGGAGAGAGTTCAGAGAAGAGCTACTAAACTACAGTCATGTGAAAAAATTAGGACACCCTTTGAAAGCATGTGGTTTTTTGTAACATTTTTAATAAAAGGTTATTTCATCTCCGTTTCAACAATACAGAGAGATTAAAGTAATCCAACTAAACAAAGAAAACTGAAGAAAAGTCTTTTCAAGATCTTCTGTAAATGTCATTCTACAAAAATGCCTATTCTAACTGAGGAAAAAGATAGGACACCCTCACATGTATTCCCTCTTAAATTGGCTCAGATCTCACACAGGTATATCACACCAGGTGCACATAATTAGTAGATCGTTACTCTGCATGTTGAATGAGGCTTGCCCTATTTAAACCTCAGACATTTAGTTTGGTGTGCTCCTGACTGTTGAAGTGAGAGTGAGCACCATGGTGAGAGCAAAAGAGCTGTCAGAGGACTTCAGAAAAAAGATTGTAGCAGCCTATGAGTCTGGGAAGGGATTTAAAAAGATCTCAAAAGATTTTGAAATCAGCCATTCCACTGTCCGGAAGATAGTCTACAAGTGGAGGGCTTTCAAAACAACTGCCAACATGCCCAGGACTGGTCGCCCCAGCAAGTTCACCCCAAGAGCAGACCGCAAGATGCTAAAAGAGGTCTCCAAAAACCCTAAAGTGTCATCTCGAGAACTACAGCAGGCTCTGGCTACTGTTGATGTAGAAGTACATGCCTCTACAATCAGAAAGAGACTGTACAAGTTTAACTTGCATGGGAGGTATGCAAGGAGGAAACCTTTGCTTTCCAAGAGAAACATCGAGGCCAGACTGACATTTGCCAGAGATAAAGTTGACAAAGACCAGGACTTCTGGAATAATGTTCTTTGGACAGATGAGTCCAAAATTGAATTATTTGGACACAACAGCAGAGGACATGTTTGGCGTAAACCAAACACAGCATTCCAAGAAAAGAACCTCATACCAACTGTGAAGCATGGAGGTGGAAGTGTCATGGTTTGGGGCTGCTTTGCTGCAGCAGGACCTGGTCAGCTCACCATCATAGAATCCACGATGAATTCTACTGTGTATCAGAAGGTGCTTGAAGAACATGTGAGACCATCAGTTAGAAAATTAAAGCTGAAGCGGAACTGGACCATGCAACATGACAATGACCCAAAACATACTAGTAAATCAACCAAAGATTGGCTGAAAAAGAAGAAATGGAGAGTCCTGGAATGGCCAAGTCAAAGTCCAGATTTGAATCCCATTGAGATGCTGTGGGGTGACTTGAAAAGGGCTGTACGTGCAAGAAACCCCTCAAACATCTCACAGCTGAAAAAGTTCTGCATTGAGGAGTGGGGTAAAATTTCCTCAGACCGATGTCGAAGACTGGTAGATGGCTACAAGAACCGTCTCACTGCAGTTATTTCAGCCAAAGGAGGTAACACTCGCTATTAGGGGCAAGGGTGTCCTATCTTTTTCCTCAGTTAGAATAGGCATTTTTGTAGAATGACATTTACAGAAGATCTTGAAAAGACTTTTCTTCAGTTTTCTTTGTTTAGTCGGATTACTTTAATCTCTCTGTATTGTTGAAACGGAGATGAAATAACCTTTTATTAAAAATGTTACAAAAAACCACATGCTTTCAAAGGGTGTCCTAATTTTTTCACATGACTGTAGTACATGGATTGCAGGATAAAACTTACCAGGAAAGATTAAAGGACCTTAACATGTATAGCTTGGAAGAAAGACGAGACAGAGGACTTTTAAATACATAAAGGGAATCAACAAGGTAAAAGAGGAGAGAATATTTCAAAGAAGAAAAACTGCTACAAGAGGACATAGTTTTAAATTAGAGGGGCAAAGGTTTAAAAGTAATATCAGGAAGTATTACTTTACTGAGAGAGTAGTGGATGCATGGAATAGCCTTCCTGCAGAAGTGGTAGCTGCAAATACAGTGAAGGAGTTTAAGCATGCATGGGATAGGCATAAGGCCATCCTTCATATAAGATAGGGCCATAGTATTCAGTATATTAGGCAGACTAGATGGGCCGAATGGTTCTCATCTGCCGACACAATCTATGTTTCTATATGTGTAATTTTTTGGGTAAATAAATTCCATTAATCCATTCACAATGTCATGCTCTTCCAGAGGTTTTTGTAAGATTATTGGGCAGTTTCTCTGCCTACAAGATATTATCACAGATGCTTGGTTTACTTTTGCAGTTCTCAAAACTGAATTTGACTCAGCAGAGATCACATGCCTCTTCTTCACAGCAAAAATGTTATAACATGAACAGAGTTGAGAAAAATACCTTAATCCTAACTTCTACAAACCTATGAATGCAGAATCAACCTAATCAAACTAATATGAAAAGTTGTTTAAATTTTCATCTACTTGCATATTATAAGTTATACCAGCAAGAATTAGTCTTTATGTAGAAAACTATGATTTAAATCAAGCCTTACTGACTAGTGATTATAAATCGTGATTTAAATCATTTTGATTTAAATCAAATCCACCCTGCTTGGTAGGTTTGCAATTCTGCCATACTGCTTCCATTTTCGGATGATGGATTGAACAGCGCTCCGTGAGATGTTTAAAGCTTGGGATATATTTTTTTAAAACCTAACCCTGCTTTACACTTCTCCACAACTTTATCCCTGACCTGTCTGGTGTGTTCCTTGGTTTTTATGATGCTGTTTGATCACTTATGTTCTCTAATAAGCCTCTGAGGCCTCCACAGAACAGCTGTAGTTATACTGAGAATACCCAATCAATACTTTTAGACCTGGATCGATACGATACCGGGTCTTACTATTTAACGATACTAGGCTGCGCAGCCTAGTATCTGTTAGAGAACATGGCACGCGCCGCTCTCAGTGCGCGCATGTTCTCCTCAGCAGCACAGTGAAGAAGGAGAGACTCTCCTTCCCTCCCCACTGTGCCGCTGCCACCAATGGGGAGAGACTGTTTCCACTGCGCCACCAATGAATGTAATTAACAGATTAATTCAAGTGTATGCAGCAGGTGTCGGCGGTGGTATCACAGATCTTTTCTTTCCTGTTACGGCGTTCACCGGCACCTGAGGGGTTAATTGCCGTGGATCGCATGCCCTGTTATTGAGGCCGGGTCTGTGATGCCGCCAGAACCCGCTGCCTACATTTGAATTAATGGGTTAATTACATTCATTGATGGCACAGCGCGCCCTCTTTCCCCCCCTACCCCAGTATTCAAATTATTTGGTGGCGCAGTGGCCACCGGCCCCCCCCCCCCCCTCATTCTCTCATTGTTATAATTGTTATAGTCATTGGCAGGGCTTTTTTTCTCAGAGAAAAGGTGGTGGAACTCAGCCCCCCACCCCTAGGACCGCCCCCTAAAACCGCCCCTTTAGAGAACAGGGATGCAAGTAAAATTTGGGGGGACTATAAAAGTCAGGCCCAGCAAAGAAACCCCCAAGATGGGGATGGCACTGTTAATGGGGGATCTGGGGATGGCACTGTTAATGGGGGATCTGGGGATGGCATCCGCAGATCCCCCATCCTATAACAGTGCCATCCACAGACCCCCCCACCCCATAACAGTGCCATCCACAGACCCCCCCCCACCCCATAACAGTGCCATCCACAGACCCCCCCCCCCCACCCCATAACAGTGCCATCCACAGACCCCCCATCCCATAACAGTGCCATCCACAGACCCCCCATCCCATAACAGTGCCATCCACAGACCCCCCATCCCATAACAGTGCCATCCACAGACCCCCCCCACCCCATAACAGTGCCATCCACAGACCCCCCATCCTATAACAGTGCAATCCACAGACCCCCCACCCCATAACAGTGCCATCCACAGACCCCCCCATAACAGTGCCATCCACAGACCCCCCCCATAACAGTGCCATCCACAGACCCCCCCATAACAGTGCCATCCACAGACCCCCCCACCCCATAACAGTGCCATCCACAGACCCCCCCACCCCATAACAGTGCCATCCACAGACCCCCCACCCCATAACAGTGCCATCCACAGACCCCCCCCCCCCATAACACTGCCATCCACAGACCCCCCCCCATTGCTGCTCCAGTACAGTTATAGAATGTGTAAAATTAATAATGATTCTATTCATGAGGCCCCCTCTGTAGTCGAACATTTAATATATCCATCCTACTCACAGGGCTGTTATCGTAATGCAGGCCGGCCGGGCAGACGAGCGGCAGCGTCACTGACTGACGTCACGTGCCTGCCCGGCCTACTTTATGAATGAAGCAGGCGGCGCAGGCACGTGACGTCAGTCAGTGACGCTGCCGCTCGTCTGCCCGGCCGGCCTGCATTACGATAACAGCACAGTGAACGCACCGGCCCCCAGCTCCTCCTCCCAGTCCCTCCCCGCTGATACATCGCAGCCTGCGATGCTGGAGCATGGCAGGCTGCGATGTCAAAAGGTGGCGGAACGCCGTTCCGCCAGAAAAAAAGCCCTGGTCATTGGTGGCAGTGGCTCCCCTCCTCCTCATTGGTGGTGCAGTGCAGTGTAATCGCGGGGCTCCAATCGGTTACCATGGCAGCCGGGGTGCTACTGAAGCCCTGGCTGCCATGGTAAGCTCCCTGCTGCTGTATGCACAAAGCCCAGGGCATCAGGGAGAGTGTAAGATCCTATTCACCCTGATAGATCTCTATTAGGGTAAATAGGACAAGGGATTAAAAGATTCCAGCCCCTTAAGGGGTATATAGTTATTAAATAAAAAGTAAAAACAAAACAAATCACCATAATGCTAAAAGTTTAAATCGCCCCCTTTCACAATTTTATAAATATATATATATAAACAATAAAAATATTACAATATTATATAACAATATAATCTATAACAATATTTAAATATATTACATATCAGCACACCCGAAAAAGTGTGAACTATTAAAATATTTCCTATGCGGTGAACGCCGTAACAGAAAAAAAATCGAAACCGCGAGATTTTCCTTTTTTAATCACCTTGTCCCCCCCAAAAAATAGCCGGAAGTTCCATAAACTGCTGAATGCACGCGGCTTTGTGTGTATTTTTTATTTTTTTGCGTGGTGTCAAGTATCGCAATACTTTTTATAGTACCGAAATCGAATAAAAATGTTGGTATCATGACAACTAGAGATGAGTGAATTTCAGGTTATGAAATTAGTTCAAGCTTCGCTTACTGGTAAAAGGTGAATTGCGTTATGGATTCCGTTACCATGGACCATAATGTAATTCCATGATGGAATGCCTTAAAGGGAGTCTGTCAGCACATTTACCCCTTTTTAACAGTAGCCCCAACACAGATGATTAAAACGGTACCTTTATATGCTTTTGTGGACTTGTAAAACTGCCAAAAACGAACTTTGATGCATATGTAAATGAGGGCTCGCAAGTGCCCAGGGGCGGCATCCACCGCGTTGGTGCCCAGGCAGCTCTGCCTCTTCGGCTCTTATCCCCGCCCACCCTCTTCCTCTGCCCGCCCATCTGTTTTCTCTCCCCCCTCAGCAACTTCCTTGGCCGGGGCATGCGCACTGTGATGCCCCTTGCTGGCTCGGCATCGCAGTAGCTTATGCACATGCGCCGGCTAACGGATCAAACAGATAAATTTACCTCTCTTGGCTCTTTGTGTCTACAGTGACAGCTGCTTGCTCGGCTTTCCTCCTCTTCTCCTGCGCTGATGGACCGCCTCCTTTCTGCAGTTTTCGCACCGTTAGCCTGCGCATGCGCATAAGCTACTGCGAAGCCCAGAGCTGCCTGGGCACCAACACTGTGGACTCCGCCCCTGGGCACTTGCGAACCCTCATTTACATATGCATCAAAGTTAGTTTTTGGCAGTTTTACAAGTCCACAAAAGCATATAAAGGTACCGTTTTAATCATCTGTGTTGCGGCTACAGCGCTATGGGAACTGTTAGAAAGGGGTAAATGTGCTGACAGACTCCCTTTAAGAGGCATTCTGTTATTCATTCCATCATATTAGAAGTCTATGGGCTGCAAAACGGATCTGTCCCGTTTCCGTTATGCAGGAGAGGACTCCAGCATAATGTAAACCGGACGGATCCGTTATGCAGCACATAGACTTCTATTATGACGGAATGAATAATGGAATTACGTTATGGTCCATAGTAACGGAATCCATAACGCAATTCAGTAAATACCACAACACGAACCCGCACACGAACTTCAAAATATGAAATTTGCTCATCCCTAATAGCAGTATATGACGGCAGAAGGGGCATGACACTATTGAAATTTACCCCCGCCATGTCAGGTAAATCACAGATTCCTGGCTGCCGGAGGATTCCAGAATTGGGCCTCTTGCACACGACCGTATGTATTGAGCGGTCCTCAAAAAATACGGATGACGTCCGTGCGCATTCCGTATATTGTAGAACAGTTTTTTGTTTTTTTTTTAGTTTTTTGCGGTCCCATTGAAGTGAATGGTTCCGCATACGGTCCGCAAAAAAAAACTGAATGGACATGGAAAGAAAATACGTTTGTGTGCAAGAGCCCTTAGGAGAACTGCCCAGCATGTCAGATCTTATGTATAAGATGTGAAGAAATCTGCCCTGACGATTGACTGGTGGCCTGCAGTCAGCTCCCAGTGATGTGGCACCAATGTCTTTCCTGAGACAGTCTCTTTAAAGGGATTGCCCAACTTAATAAAGGGGTTGTCTGGTTTCAGGAGGAAAGCTGACAGCACACAGTCTCTGCCTGCATTGAAGTGGTGATCATTACTTACCTGGCAGATCCCGCAGCACTTCTCAGGTTCTCCTCCCTGGTGCCTGTTTTACCTGGCTGCAACGGTGATGTCACATTGATGTGTGACCGCTGCCGCCAATCACTGGCCTCAGCGGGGCACCTTTTCAATCCCCTGTAAAATCAACTCGGACATTCCACCCCAATCCACCACCAGGTTTTTGTTTCTAAGTGGCTAGCACGTGACCACTGCAGCAAATCAGTGGCTAATTGATCACATACAGCACTACTGGCATCAGTCACTCTTGGCTGCAGCCTGTCACTGTCTTCATGGTTTCATGCTGCATGCCTGTATGCCACTGCTGCAGCCACTCACTATTCTCGTGGTTTTGTGCTATATACCTGTAGGTCACCACTGCAGCCAGGCACCATCCTCATGGTTTTGTGCCGTATACATGTACTGCACTGCAGCAGCCATTCACTGTCTGGTTTTGTGCTATGTACCTGTACGTCACCACTAGGGATGAGCGAATTGACTTCGGATGAAACATCCGAAGTCGATTCGCATAATACTTCGTTTGAATGCTGTACAGAGCGAGCGCTCCGTACAGTATTAGAATGTATTGGCTCCTACAAACACTGAGAGAAGGGGGACGACACATGGCCTAGGAAGAGGCAGAACGCTCACGAAGCGCCTGCCTCTTCTAACAGCTGATCGGCAGGGGTCCCAGGTGTCAGACCCCCACTGATCTGATATTTATGACCTATCCAGGGGATTTTCAGTCCTGGGACTATGGGGCTCATTTACTAACCTCGCTATGCTACTTTTTGGTGTAGAAAAAGTTGCATGCCCCCTTCTTGCGACTTAAAAAAAATAATAATTATGCTTTTCTTCCTGCAGAGCGGGGAAAGCGTAAAAAACAAACAGCCTTTGACAAATGACTCCCTATGTCTATGACTTGAAGGAAAATGGTTAACGGGAGTTTTCAGGTTTGGCGTGTAGTTGAGTTTTCTCCCGGCACTTATGTTTATTTTCACGAAGTCACTTCTGCGCAATGCGTTAGCGAAGCAGCCTGTGAACCCGAGGGTAGAAAATTGAATTATTTATATGAGCAAAGTGAGTGCTAAAAGGAAAAGAGCTTTTTATTTTTCGACTGCGATGCGGCGCTTGGTGGGCACGTCCGCATGTGAACCGTTCTCCCTCCTGCCATCTTTCTGCCTTACGATTCGCGTCTCCTCTAACGATTTAACACTGAATGATTTCATCCGGGGCTTGAAAGCCGATTATAGCAATTACACGTCGAAACGTTAACCTTTTCCGAGTTTATTGCAGACACTTTGTCAGGGGAGTGCAGGTTCGGAGGCATAGAGGAGGATGCACACAGGCAGGGCGTATGGACCCAGAAAGCCGGAGCGCTGAAATATCATCTGTTCTGCACCGTCTTGAAATGTGTCCTCGCCGCTGTCTCTGGAAGATAAAACTGGTCTTTTCGTGCTATGTAATTAATAATTTTAATTAAACCCCATAAATTGGCCTCAGAGCAGGGAGATGAGCGGACAGAAGGGATCCACTTACACACCAAATCCCAGTACTTCATGCGTGCGCCCGGGTAAGCTGGCAGGCCAAGATTAGTGAATGTCTAACGAGGGCCATGAATTATTAATTGCCAAATTAGCATTTGCATCCAGAACAAGCTTGGTCTTGCTCTGTAACCCCGCACCGCAGGTTTTGATCGCTCGTGTTTAGCACGCAGCTTTGTTATTCGGGGCGAGTTAAATATTAAGCTGCTTTTTCGGTGCCACGTTATCGAACTGTTTGATGTTGGTCTTATCTCCAATACTGAGCTTTATGTGCCGAGCGTAGCAGTGCGACGTTCGCGTCAAATATCACGCGGCCCGGACAAATGAATATAAATAGGTGTATAAGTCATATAACTTAAGCTGACATACATGTTAGATCTCGGCCTAACCTGGTGACCAAATCATGCGTACGAGGCATCCCGACTTGCACCCGTATGCTCCTATTGCCTTCCCAGTAGGTTTGGGCAGCAACAGAAATGTTCAGGCTGGCACCCTGTCATTGGATTTTAAAGGGTTTTTCTGAGACTTTATTACTGATGACCTCTATCCTCTGGATAGGTCATCAGTATCTGATCGGTGTGGGTCCAACATCCTGGACCCCCACAGATCAGCTGTTTGAGAAGGCACCGGCGCTCACAGTAGCGCCGTGGCCTACTCTCTGCTCACCAAGCACAGTGCCGTACATTGGGCATCTCATCCCCATTCACTTCAATGGGGCTTGGGTGCGCCTAGGCCACGTGACTGATGAATGTGACTTCACATGGTCTAGAGAAGGCTGTGGTGCTACTGAGAGCGACAGTGCCTCTTCACACAGCTTACACCTGGGACCCCCCCGATCAGATACCGATAGGTCATCAGTAGTAAAGTCTCAGAAAGCCCCTTTAAACCCACCATTATATCTATGTATTGTGTAGATGATTTTAAAGATGCCCATGCATGGTATAAGCAACGAACCTTACATTAGAGAAAGACGTTTTAGGTGTCGCACATTGTATGCACGTTTGCTGAGTTCGGAGTCCTTCAGTCCACTCCCTCAAATATGCCCTTCCATGCTTGACATGCTCCTGTTTCGTCCTATGTCATGTCAATACTGACCCAAATCTGTGCCATCCACAACGCAGTGGAGGTGAACTGTACTGTGGCTGACGGGCATAGCATGAAGAGCATGTGTGAGCATTGTGTCATTGATGCGGGGATTCTTCATACTCAAGACAGTATCAGGCCTGCATAGAAAAAGCACCATATTGAGGGCATTGCTACTCACCTCTACTTATTCGCCCTTCTGTTACAAGCGGTAAGTAGTTGGTGAACATTATGAACCCCTAGCGTTACCACATGCTGCTCAGCGCCATAATTTTAGCATTGCAGTGAGGGTGCTCTGGAGCAGTAGGTAGGTTGTCTTAATGTTGAGCAGGAGGAATGGGGCTGCCAGTCTTGCGTCGTCTTCACACTGTTATAGTAGGCTTCATTTGGGAGCCATATATATTTGCAGACTGAGGTTTTTCCAGCTTTCCCACTGTCGGGCTCTATAGTTGCTGAATGACTAAAATAATCAACCCTTGAAGTGGTTTGAGTGACCTCTAAAGTCTTCCGTGGATTTGTCCACCCCTGCCTATTTATAGTTTTTTCTTGCTTTCTTACTTCAGCCCGACAAAGGTGCTAAACGAGGGAGAGAGGAGGATCCAGACGAGGTGAAGCCATCAAGAAAAGAGAGGGGAGGTCGGAACTGGCACCATGATGAGGATCGGGCACCACAAGAAGATGAGAGGAAAGCGATGGGCACAGCTGATGGGGTGCCCGGTGCTGATGATGAGGATGTGAGTATTGTCTATGTCTTTATCTGTGAAATGGGTCTTCACAGGGCTATAATGTGCATGGCATCTACACAGTCCGATTTGCAAATACTCCATAATGCTGCAAGGGGTTCTCGAGACTCCCTTTTATTAGAATGGTGGAGAGCCTCTACAAAGGACTGCTCCTGCTCTAGAGAAACTTGTGTGGTCATCCATTGACAGCCTGAAGTTCTTCTCCCATAAATTAGCTGATTGCTGTGGATTTTATTGGTCAGATCTGCATCAGTTTAGTAATCTCAGCGGCTTTGGTTTGAAGACGGGACAACTCCATTAAAGGTACCACTTACATGAAAGTAGGGGTCTCTGCCCTGTCTGGTGAGGTGACCACTTCACTGTTTCTGTAACTTCTATAGAACTAAATGGAGGGAGCCACACATATGCAGAGATACCTTTCTATTCGTTCTCCGCCTGTCACACATTTATGGCATGTGCTTGTATAAATGCCATAAATGTTAGTTTAGAATACAATTTTAGGACCATGAAAAAAGGAGTTTTCTACTTAGTTTTTAACTTATTCCCTGCCCACAGGCTAGTGGATAAGGATCTGATCAGTTGGGGTCTGACAAAAAAATAATTGATTGAGCCGCAGCATGCAAGCTCCATTAAGCTCCATTCATATGGGAAATGGGATCCCCATTCTCTGGACCATTGGGGGTCCCAGGGGTTGAGCCACCAGCAAGCAGATACTTAAAGGAGTTATCCAAGACTTTGAAAGACCTCAATGAGTGACTGGCCCACAGTGGGGTTCATACTTACCCTGTCCCTGCCGCACCATTGCTTCCTGGCCTTCTCTGCAGCTCCGTGATGCTCTGGCATCAACATCCTATTGATGGGCACCATGTGACTGCTGCAGTCATCAATGGACCCAGCAACGTGCGGCATGGGTGACATGTCACCGCTGCGGCTAATGATTGGCTGCAGTGGATACTTGATGCCAGAGCATCATGGAGCTGCAGAGATGGCCAGGGAGCAATAGAGTCGGAACCCAGTGGCTGGGACCAGGTAAGTTTTAACCCTACCCGTGAGTTGGCCACTTTGAGGCCTTTTGTAAGTCTTGGATAACCCCTTTAAGCATCTGCCTGCTGATGTTCCAACCCCTGGGACCCTCATAGGTCCCGAAAAAGCAGGTTAGCCACTCTGAGATCTTCTTAAGCCTTGTTCTGTGGATAGAGGATAAGTTGTAAGCTTGGCACAACCTCTTTAAGCTTTTCTTTTTCTAAAGAGCCTATTGCCACTAAACTCCACAGAGAACCTGAGATTGGGGGAGGGAAGTATATTCAGTCTAGAAGCCATAGATGGTGAGGTCATGGAATCTACTAGTTTCATCCTTTATAGGAACAAGATCTACAGGTGTATGACCAACAAGCAAAACAGTACCTTTAATGCAAGGTGTATAAGAATGAACCTGTTGTATGCCTAAATTAGACTGCAATTGCACCTGATGTTTTTTTTAGGTTTTTGATGCATTTTTCTGTGTTTTTGATCGAAATCTGCTTTCTTTGCTTAGGTGGAGCCTCTGGATGAAGGAGCAGTGAAAAGGATGATCCTGACATTTGAGAAGAGATCTTATAAGAACCAGGAGCTGCGTATTAAATTCCCCGACAACCCAGAGAAGTGAGAAACCCAACGTCATCATCTGTTGTAACTACTATGATACGGAGCTGCTTATGTGTATGTCGATTGCTGCCTTTTACTCGTCTAACCAGATTCTTTCTTTGTCAACTCTCAGGTTTATGGAGTCTGAGCTGGACCTGAACGACATCATACAAGAGATGCACGTAATCGCCACCATACCAGATCTATATCACCTGCTAGTGGAGCTTAATTCGGTGCAGTCTCTGCTTGGATTGCTGGGGCATGAAAACACTGATATCCTACGGTGCATGAGATTACTGTGGATTTGGAATATAGAGGTTGTTGGGTCTGGCATGTATCTGTCTGGTCAGAGTGCTCCTTGCATCCAGTGCTTCTGTAGAGCATTTTCCATAATCTTTTTGTCCTTTATATGACGGAAGATTGTTGTCTGTTCATTGATCTCCGTCTCTTAAAAAAATGTGCGGGAATGATTGTCACTTCATGCAAAATTTTCCCTATCATGTCTATGGGTGTGGAGAGCAGGACTGTGGAGTCTGTAAGCCAAGCTTTCACCTCCGACTCCTTCCTAAATATATCATGTATAATAATGAACAAATTGGCAGTGGTGGCTTTTGATCAGTTATGTAAATTATCAGGCTACATAGATAGGAAAAAAAATAAAATGACAGGGAAAAAAGCTTCCACTTGTTAGATGTCAGATGTTCTCTTCTTATCTATTTAGAAGCTACCAGTGGATTTAGACGGGATTCTAATCTGTTCATTTAATTTTCCGTCCGAAACAAGGACAAGAAAACTTCGAAGACAACGTTAGTCAAGTGGATAGAATCGGCAATTAGGGACTCCCACCAGCTGCAGGGAATGTCCTGTCCTCAAGATATCAGAGCCCTTTCCACCAGAGCAGTTGCAGCTTCATGGGCAGAACACGCAGAAGCTTCTATTGGCCAGATTTGCAAGGCGGCTACATGGTCAAATTCTCATACCTTTTGCAAACACTATAGATTAGATATTGATGGAAACCATGACCAGAGGTTTGGAAGGAAAGTTCTCCAAGTCGTGGTCCCTCCCCAGGTCTGTATTTTAATCTGGTATTACTCCATGTGGTGCTGTCATGTTGGACTCCTGGAAATAAAATTACCGGTAAGACTAAGGCTACATGCACACGAACGTATTTTGTTTGTGTCCGTTCCGGTTTTTTTTGCGGATAGGATGCGGACCCATTCATTTCAATGGGTCAGCAAAAAAGGCAGACAGCACATAGTGTGCTGTCTGCATCAGTATGTCCGTTCCGTAGCCCCGCAAAAAAAATAGAACATGTCCTATTCTTGTCCGTTTTAGGCATTGTTGCAATGGATCTGCAAAAAAAACGGATGGCATACGGATGTCATCCGTGGTTTTTTTTTTGGTTTTTTTGCAATTTGCGGACTGCAAAACGCATACATTTGTGTGCATGTAGCCTAATTCTTACTTTCTGATACGACAGTTTAATGACCACACTCCTGGGTTACATATAGAGCTTTTATAGCGCTACTGATTGATTTTAACTAGTGCGTGACTGCGGTGTGCCACGGGATTGCACGCGACTCATTGGCCCAGATTTATTAATGTGTCTGCACCTAGAATATGCTTAAAATGTGGCACACAAATTTCCATGTAGATTTCTGTGCATTTCCAAAAACTGCATGTGTTACCAGCGGTTCTGTTGCGGATCTCACTCTTGCATTGAAAAGTGTGAAATCCGCACAAAGAATTGGCATGCTGTGGATTTCATAAACCCCACGGCGGGTCAATTTCTGCACAGACAGAATGCAAAAAGTGTACATGAGATCTGTCCGGTCTCTGATACTTTGCTGGTACTGTATTACACTGTGGCTTTTCCACACAAGAATATACGCCAAAAAATGCGTGTAATACGCAAAGTGTGCTGGTAGCCTTAGGTACGGGAGCCGACGCCGCAATTCTGGTGGAAAATTCTGTCTCGAAGTAAGCCAAGCAATAGTTGTTAGTCAGATAGAAGTGTCTATCCCTGCTCCAGATTTATCGTTCAGCCTGAGCTCCTGTGATAAATCCGGTGCAGGTCAAGACAGCCTAAGTTTACGACATCTGTACATTGGCAGATGTTGTCCATTCTGGGCGGCTCTGGTGGTCCCATGGTTGGCAAAAATGTAGGTATCGGAAGCTTATGATAGCTCCTACTATCTGTTTTCTGCTCTCTGATGGGCTGTCCTTTATAGTTGTAGAAGGGGCACAGTGTACATAGCGGAGGAGCACCGTTCCCAAGTGGGGACACAAGCGAAGTGTCGGCACTATGACGATCGATACATAGCAGTGATGCTCTATTGTAGAGGGGACAGGAATCCTCCTCCTGATCTGCACCTATGGAGAGAACCGGGAGACACTGCGGAGTGGCACTTATCAGAGCAAGAAAGGGAGCGAAAAGTGGGGCTGCCTGGAAAGAAGCTGCAGCAGTAGACGGCACCAGGACCCAGATTGATGAGGTTTTCTGATGATAGAGATCAGAGTAGAAGGCACCTGTTCTTCCAGCAGTGCTTAGGCTAGAAGGTAATTTTGTGTGTCCTACTGTGCCCCCTTTCTGACCAGCTGCCATTCGTTGCCACTTTACTGCTGCTGAGTGTAGTCAGTCTATGAAGGCTAAAGCTGTATTAAAGGGGTTGTCCGGGTTCCCAGTTGAACCCGGACATATGCCCATTTTCACCCCGGCAGCCCCCCTGACTTGAGCATTGGAGCAGTTCATGCTCCGATGCTCTCCTTTGCCCTGGGCTAAATCGTGCAGGGCAAAGGTATTTTCTGGAGTTCCGGTGACGTACCGAGCTCTCCTTAGGGCTGCCAGGCGGAGGCTTCCTCCCAGCAGTGAGCCCGTTGACATCACCGGCACTGATGGGCGGACTTTAGCGCTGCCCTAGCCTGTAAAACGGCTAGCCTGGCAGTGTGTTATTGTAAATAACAGATCGCTTGCCCTGTGCGATCCTGCGCAGGGCAAGGGAGCACATCTGAGCATTACATGCTCCGATGCTAACATCAGGGGGGCTGCCTGGACTTGTGGTCCGTTTACGGGCGCCTTAACATGTGGCAGAATTTGTTGCAGACATTTTTTCGACTTAAAATTCCAATCAGTTCCATTTATCTGAATGGGTTTGTTTTGGCGGCAAGCACATGGATTTCTGCAACCCTGTACAGATGGATGGAACAGATTTTTAGTAGCAGAAATTTCCGCAATAAATTCTACCGCATGTGATGGCAGCCTAATCCGCCACCGCACCCAGAGGATTAGTGCAGTCGTTGAATAGGAACTTTCAGTGGCTGCAGACCCACCCTTGCCATGGGATGCGGGATACACGGGCACACGGTACAGTTATGAGTTTATAATGATCCTTGTGCCTGTGTCTCCATGACCAGGGCATATTTTTATCCACTGCAAAATACCAGCATAGGTTCCTATTGATGCCGAGCAGAGATCTCCTAAAAAAGCGGAGGAAGAAAATATACTGAAAACGTGGGATAACTTTTCAATGCATAAAAATTTGAATTGCCAATACTGCCATACCCCTTTGAGCTCACCATTTCACATCGCGACCCCGTGCCAGAGCGTTTTTCCTTAGCATGTTACATGTATGTATTGCTGTGGTTGACTTGCTTCAAGAGCTGACCGACATAGACACTCTACATGAGAGCGAGGAGGGGGCCCAGGTGCTCATAGATGCTTTGGTGAGTATTGTGACTGGAAAGTTTTACTAGAAAGGTTTTTTCAATTTTAGAGGGAATGCTATGTTGTCTTTAAACCTGTATTTGGCTTTGCTAATCCTCAGGTGGAAGGACAGGTGATCGCGCTCTTGGTGCAGAATCTCGAGCGTCTGGATGAAACTGTGAAGGAGGAAGCAGATGGCGTGCACAATACTCTCGGTAGGACCGCAGCTAAAAGTCGGTTCTGGTGATGAAGACACAGGGGCTTGACTTGTTACAGTTATCAGAGCTATGCCTGGTCTGTCTTAGAGTGCGACGGCTCGAGACATTTCAGAGGAGGGAGGTTAATAGTGTGCAGAATCTTTCCCGCAGTAGAATAATTTTCAGATCAGACAGACGGAGCCTTTATAAGTTTTAGCGTGCGGTTATTTCCAGTGTGTATAATTTTGTCACCATTACTAGCACTATAGTAAAGTGCCGCAAGTAACGTCTTCCTTCTCCCTTCAGCAATCATTGAAAACATGACAGAATTTCGTCCCGAGATATGTTCTGAAGCAGCTCAACAAGGATTGCTCCAGTGGCTGCTGAAGAGGTTAAAGGTAGGTGGAGGGATGACTGAGACTATTTGGAGTCCTTGCTGGACACGAAAGCCACAATACTTTGCAGTAGGAGGATGTTCCCCTACCAAATACAGCCTTCCGTTTTAAAGTTGTATTTCCTTCATACAGTGATGGCACATCCCTATCCCAATAGATCGGTGAGGGAGGATCTCTGACTTGTATGACCCCCCCTCCCCCCACCAATCCTGAGAATGAAGGGGGTAACATAACATAGTATGTAAGGCTGAAAAAAGACATTTGTCCATCCAGTTCGGCCTGTCATCCTGCAAGTTGATCCAGAGGAAGGCAAAAAAAAAACTGAGGTAGAAGCCAATTTTCCCCACTTTAGGGGAATAAAAAATTCCTTCCCGACTCCAATCAGGCAATCAGAATAACTCCCTGGATCAACGGCCCCTCTCTAGTAGCTATAGCCTGTAATATTATTACACTCCAGAAATACATCCAGGCCCCTCTTGAACTCTTTTATAGTCCTTTTCCATGTCAGTGTTATCCAGTGTTTTACCATTTAGTATGTACTGGTGACTTGCATTATTCCTTCCCGTGTGCATAACTACATTTGTCAGTGTCCTCTTCAGTGTTAATTACTTTACACAGTTTAGTGTCATCTGCAAAAATTGATATTTTACTGTGCAAGCCTTCTACAAGATCATTAATAAATATATTGAAGAGAATAGGGCCCAATACTGACCCCTGTGTTACCCCACTAGTGTCGGTGACCTCTCCAATACTGACCCCTGTGTTACCCCACTAGTGACAGTGACCTCTCCAATACTGACCCCTGAGGTACCCCACTAGTGACAGTGACCCAATCTGAGTGTGTACCGTTAATACCCACCCTCTGTTTTCTATCATTGAGCCAGTTACTTACCCACTTACAGACGTTTTCTCCCAGTCCGAGCATTCTCATTTTATATACTAACCTTTCATGCGGTACAGTATCAAATGCTTTGGCGAAGTCCAGATAACCACCCTACCAGGGGATCTGTGCTAAAGCCACGGTGGAGCCTTTTAATTCTCAGGATCCCAGGGGTGAAATCCTCACCAATCATAAATTATATTAGTGTATATCCTAGCAATATGCCATTACTTAAATGTCATCAGTCGGTAGATCTTTACCTATGACACTGGCTGACCTGTTACATGTGCACTTGGCAGCTGAAGGCATCTGTGTTGGTCCCATGTTCATATGTGTCCACATTGCTGAGAAAAATGATGTTTTGTTATATGCAAATAAGCCTCTAGGAGCAATGGATGCATTGCCGTTGCACCTTGAGGCTCTGCTCTCTCTTCAACTGCTGCACTCTGTCCAATTTGATTGGCAGGGCCGGGCAGTAAAATCGTCATCACGCCTGGCCCTGACTTCTTCTAAAGTCAAAGTGCATAGGGCGCGGCAGTTGCAAAGAGAGCAGAGCCTCTAGGTCTAATGGCAACGCCCCCGTTGCTCTTAGGTGCTCATTTGCATATATTAAAACTTCATTTTATTTTGTCTCAGCAATGCAGGCACATATGAATATTGGAGCAACGCACGTGTCTTCAGCTGCCAAGCGCACATGAGACAGATCAGCCAGGTTTATAGGTACAAATCTGCTGACAGATGCCCTTTAACAAGATGGGAATACTTAAAATTACCTTGTCTTCTGCCTATTGCTTAGTAGGCACAGACTAATCTTATACCCCCCCCCTCCCCCAAATAAACAGTATAGCTTTGGCAAATGTGGGTTTAAATTGTGGAAGGAGACAGAGCAGCCGTTGGTTATAATCACATCACTTGTATATTTTACTAGCAAGCGAGGAGTGAGGTCTTGACCATTGCCTCGTCCCCATATACATGCATATTCTGTGAACACAGAGTAATTTGCTTCTATGTTCCTCTGATGACGTCTTTTCTTGCGCAGAACAAAAGGTTTAGTCATATTAAAATCCAACAGTCCGATCCTCGTCACCCATGACATCTGCCATCAGGGACATTCAAAGGCCCCCATACCCATTAGATGGTAGGCAGATTATACGGTTATCCAGCTTTAAACAAGTAGGAGATTGTGAATTTTAGACCATTCATTTTCCTTTGTACATACCCAGCATTCCTCACACATTTTGTTATCTTCCCTCCTGGCCATTGCATCTCCTTGTGATTGCCAGCGCAGTAATTCCTCACTTTTTTCCTGGCGTATAGGCCAAGCTGCCATTTGATGCCAACAAGCTGTACTGCAGTGAAATTCTGGCCATTATTCTACAGAATAACGATGGTAAGCGGATTATGGTTTTACTGCATTGTTTGTGCCTCCTGTTGTTTGCCTACATTGTATATACTGCTCAGCCGACTGCGTTCAAGTATTCCATAACCTTCGTCTCGTCTGTTCTCTCCCACGCCTGACACCTACTGCTCTTGCCTCTCCCTCTCCGTCCCCCCCACCCCATTCCTCTCCTCAGCCTCGTGTACCATCTTGCCCTCTGTCACTGTGTATTGATCCTCTCTGCTGATGGATTTATTCTTCTCTGCTGACATTATCTTCCCTTCGCTCAGACACTCGGGAACTCCTGGGGGAGCTGGATGGAATAGACGTGCTGCTTCAGCAGTTATCGGTGAGAACCTCCCACTCCCTGCCCGCTTATACCTTGGCATCTCTCCGAGCATACGGGGGAAGACTGCTGCCTCAGCTTTTACAAGAGAATGTCAGTGCACACCTGCCTGTGATACGGCGTAGTGCCAAACCCATGCCGCCCATCCCCTGCTTATAGCCTTGTTAACTTTCTTGAGTATGGTAAAGACCCATTTCCTCAACAGATACCTTCAATGTACTGCAAAGCATGTTCAGGATTAGGCTACTTTCACATCTGCGTTTTTTGCTGGATCCATCATGGATCAGCAAAAATGCTTCCGTTAGGATAATACAACCGGCTGCATCCGTTATGAACTGATCCGGTTGTATTATCTCTAAAATAGCCGTGACTATGATGGATCTCAATACCAGAAAGGACAAGCGCAGATGTGAAAGTGGCCTAATATCTGTCTGTATAGGGTAGACATTTCAGCTTGAACCTCTACTACATCTTCTCTGCAGTGTAGTTTTAAAGGTATGAATATCACGAGGAGTGGTATTCATGCTTCTTATGATCAAAAATCATAAGATCAAAAATTGAGCTCTTGAGCAACTTGCCAGCGCCAGCCCCATCCTTATCTTAAAAAAGCACTCCCACAAAAAGTTTTATTCTCTGACCTGTTAGAAAGGTACTTAATGTACCAGTGACTATATTTTTGAGTTATAACCTCCCTTCTGATCCTTAGCTGTGTCATGTGACCAGCTCACAAACACAGTCGCTGGTAAGAAGGTTGCCTTCATTACAGTTTACATCATGGACCTTTCTAACTGGTCACAGAATGACCATTTTTGTGGGAATGCTACTTCAAGGTGAGTCAGTATTAAAAGATCGTCTCACCGGCACTCCGCTTATCCGTGGTGCTTATGTAAAAGGGTAGGGGCCCCAATAACTTAGCAGACCGGCACGCTCCCTCCCACGTTTGCAGAATTTTCAGTGATCTGTTATAGAGGCATAGATCACAGCATTTGTGACCTGTTTCAGCTCACTGCAAACACAAGCGTGCTTGCCTTTCTTGGATTTTATATCTTAAAGGGGTTGTGTCACTTCAGCACATGATGATGATGATGATGATAATAATATAATGTATTTATATAGCGCCACCATATTCCGCAGCGCTTTACAAATTCATAGGGTTCATGTACGAATCAAAAGTAACTGGCTAATATGCAACGCAAACACTAGGAGTCAGGGCCCTGCTCGCAAGAGCTTACAATCTATGAGGAATTGGGGGTGACGCATAAGGTAGTTGATTGTGATAAGTAGGATTTGAGCCATTATTGAGCTGACAGCGGTGGTGCCGGCCGATATGGTTTGGGTTTGGGACTACTAGAGGATCGAGTTTAGGCCGGAGGGGGAGGTGGGGGAGTTATAGTCGGGGAATAGTCATTTAAGGTAGCTTGATAAGCCTGCCTGAAAAGATGTGTTTTTAAGGCACGTTTGAAGGTGGAGAAGTTGTGAGTTGACCTTGTATTCCGGGCAGAGTATTCCAGAGAGTAGGTGCAGCTCGAGAAAAGTCTTGAAGACGTTAGAGAGAGGTACGAATTATGGAAGTTATTAATCTCTAACAGAACGGAGAGCACGAGTAGGGTGGTAGATGGAGATGAGGGAGGAGATGTATGGAGGTGCAGCACTGTGCAGAGCTTTGTGGGTGAGAAGTTTGAACTGTATTCTGTGGTGGATGGGCAACCAGTAAAGTGACTGGCACAGACTAGTAGCATCAGTGTAGTGGCTGGATGGATAGATGAGCCTGGCTGCAGCATTTAGAACAGACTGAAGGGGGAAGAGTTTAGTGAGAGGGAGACCGATTAGTAATGCGTTGCAGTAGTCAAGACGAGAATGAATTTATCATGTCGAGAAAGCCACTTACTATTGTGATTCTCCATATTGTCTCCTTTGCTGGCTGGATTCATTTTTCCATCACATTATACACTGCTCGTATACAGGGGTTATGACCACCGCTACAGCACAGATATGACAATGCTGGGACGGGATCTGCTGCGCATGTGAGCTCCCACAGTCCCACACACCAGGGAGGCTGGCACTTTTTCCTATAGTGTGCAAGCACAGCCACCGCTGCTGGATTACAGGATGGCCATAACCCCTTAAACAAGTAATATATAACGTGATGGAAAAATGAATCCAGCCAGCAAAGGAGACAATATAGATAATCATAATACATTAGTAAGTGCCTTGTTTTAACTCTGTCTACGTAATAAATGCCATGTGCTGAAGTGAGACAACCCCTTTAAGGTGGCCGAACACTCCTGCAGACCACTCCCATACACGTTCAGGCTTGAGGAGAGGGGAGTAAGCTGCTGCAAAGCATCTCCATCTGTGACCTAACGGAATTGGGCATGTACGATTTCAACATGCCCATCTGTTGGGTAAGAGTCAGGGCACCCCCGTACAGCTGACGTTTATCTAATGCACATTGGCGCCTTCAGTCTTGTTGTTTGGTTTTCTTCTTATTACTATAACATGCATGAAAAGTCTCAATATTCAGTACATGGATTTCCTCTTTTCTGCCCTTTGTGGTACTAGTGCCATTTATGATCAGATGGTACCTTGTATTTTTGCTGACAGCTCCTAAGAAAGCAGCTCCGGGAATCTGATGTCCCCGCTGCTGCGATTATATGTATTTTTAATGAAGTTCTGCTTTGAATTTTGTGGTTTCAGTGTCAGAAGCATTTTGTTTCCATGTAGGTGTTTAAGCGACATGATCCTAGCACAGCGGAGGAGCAGGAAATGATGGAGAACTTGTTTGATGCTCTTTGCTCGTGTTTAATGCTGAGCAGCAACAGAGACCGATTCCTGAAGGGTGAAGGCCTGCAGCTCATGAACCTTATGCTTAGGTGAGGCGCTTCCCATTGACGTCTGTTATGTGACCATTAGGGCCCCTACCAATCATGAGAGCATGGGTCCTGTGTCCTCCACTGTGTGACTGGAATGATGCTCAAGCATGCACATTACTGCTTAAGGGGTTACTCATGAAATAATATTGATGACTGAGAGGTCATTAATATCACATTGGCAGGGGTCCGAGTCCCGGCACCCCCGCCGACCAGCTGTTTCGGGAAGCTTTGGAGCTATCGTGAGCCTGGTGGCATCCAGGGAGCTTGCTAAGCACAGCGCAGTACGGCTGTGCCTTGTATTGCATCCTAGCCCTATTGACGTGAATGAGGCTAAGCTGCAATTAGGCCATGTGACCGATGTACGGTGACATCACATGGCCTAGGAAGAGGCTGCGGCACTCATGGAGCTGATCGGTGAGTCCCGGGTGTTAGACTCCCACCGATCTGATATTGGTGACCTTTCCTGCGGGCAGGTCATCAATATTAATTTCCCCTTTGATTCTTCTCTACGGGAGTGATGGATGTAGCCAAGTGCTTTACTGTGCTTTCCCTGACAGTCCAATAGAGAATGAGTGGCGCGCAAGCACACATGATGGACCATTGTTTCATTCATACTGTAGGACACAGGGCTCCCATTCTTCTGATTTGATGGGTGTCCTAGTGTTGGTCCTTCCCTTTATTTTCTGGGTATCTTGTGGGTCTAAGTTTGTCTTGGCACAACCACTTTAACACACATAAGAAACACTATTTCTGAGTAGTTGCAGAGTTCTAAGAACATCCCTTATTCTCTGCTCCATTGCAGAGAGAAGAAACTGTCCCGTTGCAGTGCTCTTCGCGTGCTGGATCACGCCATGATTGGGCCTGAAGGCAGTGACAACTGTCACAAGTTTGTAGATATCTTGGGTCTAAGGACCATCTTTCCACTCTTTATGAAATCACCGAAAAAGATGAAGAAAACTGGCGTCTCTGAGAAGGAACACGAAGGTAAGAAACCGTAGAGACTGGCATGACTAATGCCGACACTGCCTCCTGCGAAAAGTGACGCAAGAATGTGCACTGGCAGCGCACTGTCACCCACTGCATTGAGTAGAAGCATGCTCAGAGCCTCGGCAGTACAGTCAGCTGTGGTTCTTGGAGACCATTTATCATGCATACAAGCAAGGTTAAAAGGAGAGTGTAAATTATGTAGCACAGGAAATTATACGTCCTGTCATATGCGGTAAAAAAACACTTATCACTGCTGCTAAGCTGGATATCTGTTGTCTTTTGTGGGAAGTCCTTGTAGACCTTAAGACGAGTAGTATCCAGGGGCAGTCTAATCCATCTGATTACCCAGGAGCACCCGCCACGCATTGCTTTTAGACAGCGGTCCCATGTGAAGCTGTTAGTCAGTTTGTTATGACGGGAATCTAAAGCCCTGAGTGTTCAGGTTATTTTCCCAGTAGAAATTTCACTGTCATTCAGGGCTCTGACCTTTTTCTGAGGCTCTGCCGTGTTGGATTTTATTTGCGGGTAAAGTTCATTTAGAAAGAGAGAGAGAGATCCAAGTATCAGACTGCAGTCTAATTGTGTGTATATAATGTATATATATGGGATTCGCTCTGGTAGTTAGGACTATAGTAAAGTATAGAAGCAAAGTACACAGTTCTTGAATCAAACAGCGGTGTTTATTCACACATTGGTGTATAACAAAATGCAGATAAGGTGTATCACAAAACGCAGGTGGCTTGGTGTTTGTTCACACACAAGGAAAGTCCATAAACAATAACTGTCACCATTTCTCTTGGGTGTTAATTCACACCCTGTTAGCAGTTCAGCCTCATCAAGTCCATAGGCAGCCTGTTTGCCTTTAGACGGGCCTGAGTCCTCCAGCCCGGCTCAAACCTCAAATCCCAGCACAGCCCTCAGTTCACAGCACACAGACTCCTGAGCTCCACTGTCAGAGGGAGGTAAATCCACCACACCTGGCAGTGCTGGCTGGTTTTTATGCCTGGCAAAACCCAGCCTCGAACATGGAGAGTAGTCGCCCACCCAGCACTTTGACTACTCCCAGTAAGAGCCGTCCTGGATCAGCTATGACAGCCATGCTAAAGCTCACGGTGTCAATTAGCAATAGCTGCTGCTGACACAAAAATTACCGGCTCTTACTTCACCGAGGCCAGGAACCTCGGTGAAACATACCTTCCATCCACAATGATTCCAGGTACCTTCTTACAAAATATATATATATATATATATATATATACATACACACACACACACACACACACACACACACACACACACAAACAATATATTTATTTTAGTGGGTTTCCCACTAAGATGAAAGGAAATGTTGAAAAATTTTTTTTTATCTTCCAGTTAAAACCAGATAGCAACACACTTTTTTTTTTTTTTTCTTCTAATCCATTTTTATTTTCTGATTGCAGATTTTTTTAAATTCTATTTCCAGTGCATGATTATGGGGGCGGCCATCTTGCTTGAGTTGTTTAACAGCATTAAGAAAATTGCTTTATGGCAGCCCCATGGGTTATAGACACAATGGTCAGGAGAGCACCTCATTGACTTCTATGGTAGTTTTACATTGCAGGCAGGATTAGAATGCAGATCAGCAGGTAACTGCAGCAAAGTGATCTGTACCGACCAAGAAATGAAAAGCAGCAAAAAATGATTTAAAAATATGTACGTGTTAGCTGATTTTATGATGACACATTCCTGTTAAAAAAAAAAAAAAAAAAAATCATGTCTCACGACAGAGGCACCATACCTCAGGCTACAAGAAATCCAGCATCACTTGTGATGTGTCCCATATGAAGTAGGTTGTGGAAGAAGCACTCCATGAATTTTCTAACTTTCGCCTCTTTCTGCACAGAACACGTCTGCTCTATAATGGCTTCCTTACTGCGTAATCTGAAAGGACAGCAGAGGACCAGGCTGCTCAACAAGTTCACCGAGAGTGACAGTGAGAAGGTCGGTGTGCAGGTTCGGTCTCCAGGGAAAGACCTGTCCCCACAGTATGTAATACTGATGTTTGCTTCGTCATTCGGGAACCCTCTGCTCATTATCCAAAGCCTTTCATCTTAACAGGTGGACCGCCTTCTGGAGCTGTATTTCAAGTATTTAGAGGCCGTGCGGGTGGCTGACAAGAAGATTGAAGGCGAGAAGCACGTTAGTATCAGTGCAGACCTAAATTTCTTAAACAGGAACATAAGGCGCTTAATGTTGGACAATGGACAGACTTTCCTGGCTTCCTCTACCCGTGCAGTATTGGGCTACCTCCTTCATCTAGCTGCCTACCCTTGACGGGGGCTGTGTACGCTCCCTGCAAAGGACATTTTGTTCCCACAATTGAGGATTTCTGCTCATAAAAAAAAGATGCAGTAGCTGCTCTTGTGCTAACTCAAACCCCCCCCATAACAATGTCTGACAAGGAATCTCTGATCAGAACCATAGCTGTCTGAACAGTGTAAGCCTTATCATTGGGAGTCTGCAACCCCTCGAGTGTAAGGGACGCTGCGTCTGTGTATGTAGTCTAATGTATACAAGGGATAAGCCCTTGGCGTATACATTAATGATTCCATAGATCCCCATTCACTATATGGGGGCCAAAAGTGTGTCCTTTTCACCTTGTTGTTTTTTTTCTTTTTTTTCCCCTTTTTGGCCAGCATGTTTTAGTAATAGGAACGCACAGAATACTGTCTTTTCCAACACAGAGGGCCACTACAAAAAAAACTGTATATAGTGCAGTATTATATGTGTATGTAATATATTTTTATATATATATTATATTTTTTTTTTTTGGGCATGTGTCACATGTTTCTATCCGATACATTCTGAGTGTATACGTCCATCTGTAGACTAAAATGTAATCTGTACAGAGCCTTAGTGGATTACAAAGATGGAAAACCCATTTAAGTGGATTTATACTAAAGAAGTTAGTAATAGAAGGTAGAGTAATATATCCTTATCACTGCTCTAAAAGGGTTTTCCGAGACTTGGGCTACTCCATTATAGGATCTCCGTACCAGAGAAAAACGCTTCCACTTCATTTTCAATGGGGACAAAACGGAACTGAACAGAATGGAATGCTCCAAAATGCATTCGGTTACATATGGGTGCGTTCCCATACCGGAGAGCAAACCGCAGCATGCTGTGGTTTTCTATCAGTCATGAGATGTGGAGCAAAACAGATCCGGCATGAGCCACAATGCAAGTCAATGGGGCTGATCCGTTTTCTCAGACACAATAGAAAACGGATCCGTCTCCCATTGACTTTCAATGGTGTTCATGACGGATCCGTCTTGGCTATGTTAAAGATAATACAACCGGATCCGTTCATAACGGATGCAGATGGTTGTATTATCAGTAACGGAAGTGTTTTTGCTGAACCCTGCCGGATCCAGCAAAAACGCTAGTGTGAAAGTAGCCTTACTGATCCTCTGGATAGGTCATCAGTATTAAATTGGCAGGGTTCCGACACCTGGGACCTCTGCCGATCAGCTGTTTGAGAAGGCGCCACGACCTTCTCTCAGCTCACAAAGCATAGCGCTGTACATAGTATAGCAGCTGTGCTTGGTATCACAGCTCAGCCCCATTCACTTCAGTGGGGATGAGCTGCGCCTAGGCCATGTGACTGATCACTTTGCCTAGGGATAGCTCAAAGAGCTGATTGGCGGGGATCCCAGGTGTTGGACCCCCACTGAGTAAATACTGATGGCCTATGCAGAGGATAGGTCATCAGTATATTAGTCTCGGAAAACCCCTTTAAAGGGGGTTGTCCAGCCTAGGAGCTGACTTTCCCATTCCTCTGAATGTGTGCTCAAATGAAGAAAAAAAACTCACATGTCCACAGTCCCGCCGTTTGTTCCAGCTCGGTGGCCCTGTTCCTGCCAGACTGGAATTGGCATGTTTCTCAGACTGCTGTGGCCAATCACTGGCCTCAGTGGCCACCTGAATGCTAGTTTGGGCACACATTTGGAGGAATAGTTAAGTCCGCTACAAGGCCAGACAACCCATTTAAAGGGGTTATCCACTTAGGGCTGCATGTGTGTTTTTGTTTTTTTTGGAGCATACCCTGATGACAAGTTGATCACACAGTGACATGTCCTAGTGAATGTAAAATGAAACAGCTTTGCACAGCTGTGAGCAGCGTATGTGTCTCCATGGTGGCAGGCAGTGTGTGTGGTGCACATTTACATTTTACATGTACATTGTTTAGCCAGAAGTAGTGGACAGGTCATAGGGAATGTGAATGCAGGATCTGACTACACACAGTGCAGTCTGTTACCATGGAGATGCACGGTCTGCATAGGAGCTGTAGAAACAAAGCGGTAAGAAACTTGTAATCAAGACATATATGTTGGATTTTTATTTTTTTTGGCTCCATTCACACATCTTTTTGTGGAACGGAATGGCGGACCCATTCATTTCTATGGGGCCGTGCTATGTGCTGCCCGGATCCGGAATTGCGGATCCGCACTTCCGGGTCCGCAATTCCTTTCCCGAAAAAAATAGAACATGTCCTATTCTTGTCCGCAATTGCGGACAAGATTAAGCATTTTCTATTAAGTGCCGGCGATGTTCGGTCCGCAAAATGCGGAACGCACATTGCCGGTGTCCGTGTTTTGCGGATCTGCAAAACACACACGGACGTGTGAATGGACCCTAATTCTGTGAGGGGAAACCACCAGCAATTGCTCAGTTTCCCTGCATCACCACTACAGGGGAAATTAAGCATTACACTGTTCCCATTAAATTCAGCATGCTGTCAAGCTTGAATTTATTACTTCCTTATCCTCTGTAACTAGGACATGGTGCGGCGTGGTGAAATACTAGACGATGATTTGGAGGATGAGTTCTACCTGCGTAGACTGGATGCTGGTCTGTTCCTGCTTCAGCTGCTGTGCTACATCACCGCAGAGATCTCCAACAGCAGCTTACCCCAGGTAACCTTAGCCAACCGGACCCGAGCCTGAGCGCTCCTTTTTCATATCCTGTATTAGGCTGGTTTCACATGGGCGTTGTGGATTGGGGCCGGATGCGTTCAGAGTGCGTTCAGTGAAACTCGCACTATTTTGCAAGCAAGTTCAGTCAGTTTTGTCTACGATTGCGTTCAGTTGTTCAGTTTTTTCCGCGCGGGTGCAATGCGTTTTGATGCGTTTTTCACGCGCGTGATAAAAAACTGAATGTTTACAAACAACATCTCTTAGCAACCATCAGTGAAAAACGCAACGCATCCGCACTTGCTTGCGGATGCAATGCGTTTTTCACGCAGCCCCATTCACTTCTATGGGTCCAGGGCTGCGTGAAAAACGCAGAATATAGAACATGCTGCGATTTTCACGCAACGCAGAACTGATGCGTGAAAAACAACGCTCATGTACACAGACCCATTGAAATGAATGGGTCATGATTCAGTGCGGGTGCTATGCGTTCACGTCACGCATTGCACCCGCGCGGAAAACTCGCTCGTGTGAAAGGGACCTTAGGGAACTGCATAAATAGCAATTCCACTACCATTTTATTATCTGTGAGTTACAGACTGTGCTGTGCTCTTATGCCTTCCCGTTGCTAAGCATGTCCATCTTTTTGGCTATAGGTACGACAGAGAGTGATGCAGATTTTGAACATGAGGGGCAGCTCCATCAAGATAATTCGACATATATTGAAGGGTGAGTGATAAACCGTGCTGTGTATTACACTTTTCTCATATTAATTCCAGTTGCAAAAACTTCTGGCCATATGCTGTACCATAAAGGGGGTGCCCTCCTTTACTAGCCATTAAAGGGAACCTGTCACACTGTCCTTATAGTCTGATCTTTGGGCAGGACAGGCTGAGAAGATGGATATGTAGTTTTGTGGGAAATTATTCAGAAAAACTAATGGAACTTGTTAGTGGGTTTGGAACCATTTAACCACCAGCATGTTTTTATGACGCTATGGTCTGGAACCCGCTACCATCTCCAGAACAGGGCCCCTGAAGTGAAGGAGGTGTCCTCTCCATTAATCGCTATAGGAGTTCTGTAGGAAGTCCCTTAGAAGCGAATGGAGAGCGCACTATGCAAGCGCAGATACTGGTCCGTTCACCGCTATAGGACTGCCGGAAAAAGACGAACCAGTGATTGCGCATGCGCGGTTGCTCTCTGTTCACTTTGGAGATAGGTGCAGATTCCAGAGGTGGGACCTGCCCTTATCTGACATTGATGGCATATTCAAGCGATATGCCATCAGTGTCCCAGATAGTCCACCCCCCTTTAAGGTTTCCAGTTGTTCTGTTATCATTTTTCAGACACGTAACATATATATTATGTATATAAAATCACCCCCCCCCCCCTCAGATTTCAGATCAGAGCCCCATATGACCCTCAGATCAGAACTCCTTGTCAGACCCCCATGAGAGATAAAATAAATAGGTGAACTTACCTCTCCTGCTCTGCTGCTACTCTGCAGGTCCAGCGGTCTCGCCTGCAGTCACCGCTCCCTGGTCTTCCCTGGGCACCACGCTGCACTGTGACATGATGGTGTACAGCATCCGGTCATAGTGTGCACACTACATCCTGATACTGTACGCAGTCAGGACAGTGCAGTGTGGTGCCCGGAGGAAGACCAGGGAGCAGTAAGTGCAGCAAGCACTGGCACCACTACACTCACCGCTCCCTGCGCCTCCTGCATACTAATGAGTGTTTCTTATAAAGGGAAAATGTGTCTATAATGTATAGAGAGAAAAATGGCAGCGCACTCACAAAAAATGGTTGAAAAGAAACATATCCCATTAGGGCTATGTGTGAACCCTGCCTCTGTGTGTGTGTGTGTGTGTGTGTGTAGATATATAGATAATCTCATACAGTGGTTGTCAAATAGTGGATGAAGTCTGACTGCACGGGTAAGCCAATAATAAAATGACTATGCTTGAATGTTTCTTGATATATTTTACCTCTTGTAGAATATTCTGAGAACATCGGTGACGGGAAGAGCGCAGAATTCCGGGAGAGTGAACAAAAGCGAATCCTGGAGCTGATAGAGACCTTGTGAGAGACTCGCTCTAGTTCATTCCCACAGCAGTGAGGAGTCTGCAGAGCATTGCACAAGTCCTGGACCTCAAATATCTGTTTGCTTTTGTATATACAAGTTTGGGATGGGATGATTAGACACCAGGCTTCTTCCCACTCTCTGGGAACTTTATTGAAGATCAATTTTATGTGTCTTATTTTTTATAAAAAGCCAACAATTAAATATTCAATCCCATCTGTCCATAATTATTTTACATCCATGTCTTTGGGAATGTTCATGGGAAATATAAAACTAAGAACACGAGCACATTTCTAATACTAGCAAAAGGGAAAACGCTATTCCAAACATGCTAATGGACAAACCCACTGGTCCAGATTTACCAATCCTGAAGATGGTATAAGCTTAGACAGGATGTGTAAACCTGCACCAGATTTATCACAGGGGCTATCTGATAAATTTGGTGCAGGGATACACACTTTCCTCTTACTCCATACCTTCCCTTGAGACAGATTTTATATGCCACAATTTTGGCACAAAATGGTGCATAGTAGGTTCACCCCTTTCTGCTAAGCTCCATACCCCTTGTGGAGCATGTTTTAAAAAAGTATAGCAGGTGCGCGAATTTGTGCCTTTTTTTTTTTTTTTAAGGTAGATTTTTGGTGTTTTTGCAAATAACGCAGGTGGCAAAAAAAGTGTTTTCTTTTTCTGGCTTTTTTTTGTTAAAAAAAAACTGCATACAAAATGTGTGTGTAGGGACCCTTAGGCCTCATGCACACGACTGTAGTCTGGGTCCGCATCCAATCTGCATTTTTTGTGGATCAGATGTGGACCCATTCATTTCAGTGGGGCCCCAAAAGATGTCTTATTCACATCCATATGTCCGTTCTGTGGCCCTGCATAAAAAAAAAATAGGACATGTCCTATTTTGCATATAAGAATAGGCAGTTCTAACAGAGGGCAGGACATACTGATCCGCAAAATGTGGACCGCACGTGGCCGGTATCCGTGTTTTGCGGATCTGGACTTTGCAGACTGCAAAAACTGCTATGGCTGTGTGCATAAGCACTTCGAGTAGGTTCACACTGGCGGTGTTTTTTTTTTTTTTTTTTTTTTCTCTCGTTTTTTTGAAGCAGGTTTTTCAGCCAAAGCCCGAAGTGGATTTAACACAAATCAGAAATATAAAGAAAGGTCTTATTTCTTCCTGCTGGATCCACTTCTGGCTTTGGCTGAAAAACCTGCAGGAAAATAAATCTGTCCCAAAGCCTCCTCCAAAAAAAACTGTGTGAACCTACCTTTAATGGTTTTTAACACTTTTTTTTTAATGACAATCCAGAATGTACATTTTTACTTTTATAATTTATAGGGATTTATTAATAGTTGAACAGCTTTTAATTTGATCTCTAAAATAAAATTACATTGAACTTTGCGAGTAATTAGAAAATACGATCTGCTAATATAATATTATGTGTGCCGTTATTGGTGGTGCCTTCTATTAGTTATGCCCTTTCACCCTTAAACTCATAAAGGGGACTGGTGGCTATTGCTCCCTTGGGTTGAACACTCTGACAGAGATGTCATTTTTGTATCCAGTGTAGACAGTATTCTTACTGCGTATCATCACTTGTGTAACAATAGCTGCTGGCTATGTGCTGAAAAATGCATAGTATCATCTCGAGCCATGTAATGAGGCTATAATATGCAGGCACACAAAGCGCCCGTGTGACATAAGCTTTATTCCTAATCCTTTAATGACAGAGTTATTTTATATGTTAATTCGAAAACTACATTTAGAAGATGTGTAAATTTTACAATCCTGCCCATATGAAAACCATATTGTATTTGGGATTGACTATTAGAATTATACTAACAAAAAAAAAAGACAAATAAAAAAGTTGCTAAATGAGACTAATCAAAACTTTCCCTTTTCCTCCTATCTCATTTTGTGTAAGTTTATGGGTTTCACGCTCTTATTTTGGTGATTTTCGGCTTTGGTGCATTTTTTCTTCTGAAGTTTTTGCTGCATTTTTCTATGCAAAAAAACCCACCAGCTCCAGATGTTTGCTGAAACATCTTCCAGCCTCCAAGATGGCGAAGCTATGGAATAGCGATGCTCCATTGGGCATCTGTCGTCACTTCAAGTTCTGACCCTGGGGACCGGAGGCAACTGGAGTCCCAGTGTTCAGGATTCGCTTCTTGCCTGAGTTACTTCCCAAGGGGATCTAGTTTTCAGGCAAAGAGAGGGAGACGACAGGAGGGGGGCAGGTAAGGTGAAATTAATATACAGTGGATATAAAAAGTCTACACACACCTGTTAAAATGTCAGGTTTCTGTGATGTAAAAAAATGAGACAAAGATAAATCATTTCATAACTTTTTCCACCTTTAATGTGACCTATAAACTGTACCACTCAATAGAAAAACAAACTGAAATATTTTAGGTGGAGGGAAGAAAAAAAAAAAATATAATAATGTGGTTGCATAAGTGTGCACACCCTCTTATAACTGGGGATGTAGCTGTGTTCAGAATTAAGCAATCGCATTCACAATCATGTTAAATAGGAGGTGTTGGGGGGCGTGGCTAACTGCCGCCATGAGCGCACGCACTTAAGAGCTGATCCGTTCCCTGTACAGAATCCTGACTAATCCTGCCAAGCTGCCAACTCCAAATTCTGAGTGGCCAGTGCAGAGGAGAAGGAGGAAGCCCAGACAGCGCGAAATGGGTCCCAGCAAGGCGCAATCCGCGGCTGATAAGCTCAAGGAGTATGCCCGCCAAGAAAACCAACATGGCGCAGCGGCTCCCGCTACTCCACGTGCAGCCGTGACAAGCGGTCAAGCCGCGCAGCTGATGGAGCCTGAGGATGCTGGAGAGCCATAAATTTCACTGAAAGCGGTGTCGGAACAGCTCCTGACAGCAATTTCTTCCTGCCAGTCTTCCCTTACGTGTAAAATCGAGGAGGTGCGGGTGGACCTGGGACTGCTAAGGCAGGACGTACAGCAGCTGAGGGAGAGAGTGAAACAGACAGAGGATCGTGTCTCAGCTCTAGAAGACTTCACCAGACCATTGGATTCGAGGTTGCAGGAGGTTGAGCGGTCTGTTGGGCTGTGGCGGCAGAAATGCGACAACCTGGAGTACAGGGCCCGGCGTAACAACGTGCGGATCCTAGGCATACCAGAAAGAGCGGAGGGGCGGGATCCTGCCAACTTTTTGGAGCTATGGTTCAAGGCCCAATTCCCTAATGCTACATTTTCCGCAGCGTATGCAGTTGAAAGAGCACATAGGGTCCCTGCCAGACCACCTCCTCCGGGAACTCCGCCGCGGCCTTTACTAGCCCGCTTACTCAACTGGAAGGACCGGGACTTAATACTCAGTCAAGCAAGGAGCAAGGGAGTGACAACGCATGATAACGCTAATGTATCACTGTTCCCTGATTTTTCTGCGGATTTGCAAAAGAAGAGGGCCACCTTCATTTCAGTTAAGAGGCGTCTCCGTGAACTGAACTTGCAGTATTCTATGGCCTACCCGGCGCGTCTCTGCGTAATTGATGGAGATCGGCCAGTCTTTTTCACTGACCCTAAGGAAGCGGAAGACAGGATATCCAGGCGGCCAAGACCGCGCTAATTCTGTTATTAGGCCCGACACCGCAAGTATATCTAGGCGCTGCGCAGTGCAATGTGCGAGCCTTGCTACTATATACATGTACATTTTCTGTTTTATATATATCTCCGTTAATAGCACAATGTGAGACATTTTGATACCAGACCTCTGTGGCCTCACGGCTAGTTAGTGTTGTTAAGAATGCAGCCTGAGGGGGGGGTCTGGGTGTTCATCTATGCACCCATTTCTATTCCTCTGTTCCCGCGGCTTTTTTACTGCATATGTACAGGGAACGTTCGGCCACCTGAATGGGTTTAACATCTACTTTCCCGTACAGGTCCCCGAATACTTTGCCACAGAACTAACACAATAATGTTTGCACTAGATGCGTATCTAGGGTTGTTAGTCTACCACATGTTATGTTACGTGTTCTTTTTGATGTTGAAGGCATGGTCATTTAATAGCTGCAAGTTAGGTGGGGATGAGAGGCGATCACTAGTTTGGCAGAAGGGTCTTCACCCTCTTTGTAGTGAGATGCTGTGGTGTCCAGGTGGGAATCTTACGCCTGCTTTATGGGGTCTTAAACAGTGATGTCCTGGAATGTGAGAGGCTTGGGGGCTCCGAACAAGAGAATAGCTGTATTTTTGCACATAAGAAGATATAGCCCTCACGTTCTGGGACTTCAGGAAACTCATTAAACCATGGGTGCAGTGGTCTCTACAGGCGTATGGAACCTCACACTCTAGAGCAGGGGTACTCAACTAGTTTTATTAAAGGTCCACATACCTGGGTCTGCAGTCAGGTGAAGGTCCGAGCTGAACGCCAACAGTAAAGATGCCATGCGATCATGTGATCCATGCGCTTGGGGCGCTCTGAAGTTATAGTGGAGCGCCCCGGGTAAGTCCCAGAATTAGTAATGGCCACATTAGTGGCCAGTAAGAATAATGTCCCCATTAGTGCCCCCAGTAAGAGTAATGCCACCATTAGTGCCCCCCTTCTCTGCTTTTGCAAAAAAATAAAAATAAATTAGCATTCACCTGGCTGCGGTGAACATTCGCTGCTGACTGCAAGCTCAGGACCGGTGCTCCAACGTGATGATGTCTTGTAGGTCCTGTCCTGAGCTTCTAGTCAGCAGGGAGTGTTCTCCACAGCGTCAGCAAATGAAGGTGGAGGTACCGTAATTTTTATTTATTTTTTTACTAGCACAAGTAGCGGTGGAGGTAAAGGCTGTACTAATGGGCGTTCCATGATGGAAGCGCTCATTAGTAAGGGTACTTTCACACTTGCAGCAGGACGGATCCGACAGGCTGCTCACCCTGTCAGATCCATCTTGCCACTACTTTGCCGTGCCGCTGCTCTGTGCCCATCGACTATAATGGGGATGAGGGCAGAGCTACGGCGCAGCACGGTGAGAGGCCGCCAGACTAAAAGTACTACATGTCCGACTTTTTCGTCTGGCGGCCTCACGCCGTGCACTGCCATGCTGCGCCGTAGCTCCACTCCCGCTATAGTCAATGGGGAGTGGCAGTCCGGCGAAATAGTGGCAGGACGGATCTGACAGGGTGAACAGCCTGTCGGATCCGTCCTGCCGCAAGTGTGAAAGTCGCCTAACAGTCCTGACAGGAAAATTCTGACACCGGCAAGGGAACTAAAATACCAGCCTTGCTGGTGAACTACTGGCCGGGTGGCAACCCAAGCCACAGAACAGACATATGATAGTTTTGTTCCGCATCCAATTCCCATTATTGGGGGATTGGATGCGGACCCCTTAATTACAATGGGGCCACAAGAGATGCTGACAGCACACTGTGTGCTGTCTGCATCTTATTCCGCTCTATTGAAACTAAGGGGTCCGCATCCAATGCCCCAATAATGGGAATTGGATGCGGAACAAAACTATCATGGTTTGATGGTGCTTAATCACTTTATTTAATCAGATTACCTTTAATTTTAAAGAAGATGGCCCAGGAGAGATGGGAACACGACACTGTCACACGTCACTTTCCTGCAGTCAGTGACGTGTTCCCGCCTCTCTGTAGCCCTCTCCACGCCCCTCTTCCTTCCCAAATGTGACTTTATTTCATTGGTGGCAGTGGTGATGTCCCTCCCCTCTCCAGCAGCTGGTAAGTGTCCTTTGGAGCTTGAAGCTCCCTTACGTGCTGCCTAGGGTGGCCACTGGCTTCACCCTAGAAAGCCAGACCAGCCCAAACCACTCCCACAATGACCCAAACCACAAAGCCACGCCCCCATGCCAGTGAAGCCATGCCCCCACCATCGGCTGGAAAAAAAAAACACGGGGGAGGAGAGAAAAGAACTTTCTGAATGGAAGGTAAGCTGGGGGCAGCCGGGGTGCTTCTTTTCCCCTCAGTCAGCCACAGGGAGGCCTAAAACCGGACGTCTGGCCACCCACTGCTGCCGCTGCTGCAGGGGAGGAGGGACCTGTGAGCGCACTGAGGGAGAAAGCTCCCTCCACGTGCAGGTGCCGGATGAAAGCGCTGGTGCCTGCATGTGGAGTGAGCCGTCTCTCACTGTGCCCCTGGGAAGGAGGAAGTGCGCCGGTAAACTCCTCCTCCTGCACGGTACAGGAGGAGGAGCGCTCTGAAGGATGGCCGGGGTCCGGGCAACTGGCGGCCGCGGTCCGTATTTGGACCGCGGTCCGCCAGTTGAGTACCCCTGCTCTAGAGGAGTGGCTATACTTGTTCACAAGAATCTTAAATGGGAGATGCAGCAATCTGCAGCAGATCCTGAGGGGCAATATACTTTTGCATATGGGTTTATCAACAATGTCCCCAATGTTATAATTAATCTATATACCGTAATCCTCCTCCAGATAGGGTTTCACTGCTCCAGACAATGTTGGGATTCGCCGCTCAATATCCAACGGCCCGTTTGCTCTGTATGGGGGACTTTAATATGGTCATGGATAGATGGATCTTCTTCAGTTACAACTCTGTTTAGACTTGCCACGGAGATGGGATGGTTGGACATATGGAGACTTAGAAATCCGCAGCTGAGAGGGTACTCCTGTTTTACACCCGCTAGAGGCACGCTTTCTAGGATCGACTATGTACTGGGCAATGCTGCAGTCTACACGGATCTGATTGATATTCAGTATGAACCGCAGGGTTCTTCTGACCACGCCCCAGTTTTGGCGCGACTGAAAGTGCCTGGGACCGCCTCTAGGGGGGGTAAGATGAGAATTCATCCCTTCTGGCTCTCTCTGTTGGCTCCTGGTGATAGAATCCCTGATCAGTTACAGGTTTTTCTAGACATGCAGGGTGAGGAGACGGAGGCTCTGCTACTTTAGGACACCCTGAAAGCTTACCTGAGAGGCTGCTTAAAGTCCTCCATTTCCTATGTTAAAAATAACACTGCCCGCCAAGAGATGGACTTACACGCAAAATGCAGGGAAGCTGAGGCCTCCTTCTGCTCTGATCCCCACGGAAGCGAATAGGATAGAATGGATGGCTAGAGGTAGTGTATTCCAGATATATAGAGATTCTAGGACCCCAACTCCTTAAACTATATTCAGCATCCCTCCAGCGACACCAACTCCCTGAAACTTTATATGACGCTACTAATGTAGTAATTCTGAAACCAGATAAAGACCCGGGTGAATGCGGCTCTTATAGGCCGATTTCACTATTAAATTTTAGATTACAAGATCTTAACTAGGCTCCTAGCTACCCGCCTAAACAAGGTTATAACTTCCATTGTATACCAGGATCAGGCCGGATTTATGCCGGGCAGAACGACCTCCGACAATATTAGAAGGGCACAGGTCATGGCACAGATAGGGTCGGCAGAGGGGAGAAAATGGGCCCTGGCGTCCCTTGACACAGCCAAGGCCTTCGACTCTGTAGAATGGCCTTTCCTCCTGCAGATCTTGGCAGGCTTCGGCTTTGGACCTAAGTTTGTGAGATGAGTGGAGATCTTGTATCAGAGACCTACAGCTAACATACTTGTTAACGGAACGCAATCTGAATCCTTTACGCTCCACAGGGGCACCAGGCAGGGCTGCTACCTTTCCCCACTGTTGTTTGCCGTGGTGATAGAACACTTGGCCCTGCGAATTAGACAGGATGAGTCTTTTTTGGGGATATCTAGGGGGAATAGAGAAGAAAAAAAATAGGACTATATGCTGATGATCTCCTATTTATGGCCGAGCCTGAGCAAACCCTCCCGAGTGCGATAGATGTGATAGAGAAGTTTGGCACTTACTCGGGCTTACACATAAACTGGACGAAATCTGCTATTATGCCTCTATGGGCACATGACTGGCCATCAAGATTTTACAATCTGCCTGTGGTGGATCACTTTAAATACCTAGGTGTTATAACCACAAGGGATCCCTCCACATCGTTGGCGAGAAATATAGACCCTTTAGAGTCTTTGTTTATTGATAAGTTTAAAACTTGGAAGTCTTTGCCGCTGTCAGTAATGGGAAGATTAAACTTAGTCAAAATGATACTACTTCCGAAGGGTCTTTATCTCCTGTCACATGCATGTGCTCCAGTTTCCAAAGCCTTTTTTGAGCGATTGCACTCATTGACAGCTGCTTTTGTTCGGGGTACGGCTAGAAGGAAGCTTTCCCTTAGTGTACTACAAAGATCTAAGCTTCAAGGGGGGGCAGCCCTTCCTGACTTTTTCCTATATTACATTGCTGGTCAGCTGAAGTATATACAGTTGCAAGAAAAAGTATGTGAACCCTTTGAAATGATATGGATTTCTGCACAAATTGGTCATAAAATGTGATCTGATCTTCATCTAAGTCACAACAATAGACAATCACAGTCTGCTTAAACTAATAACACACAAATAATTAAATGTTACCATGTTTTTATTGAACACACCATGTAAACATTCACAGTGCAGGTGGAAAAAGTATGTGAACCCCTAGACCAGGCATCCTCAAACTGCGGCCCTCCAGCTGTTGTAAAACTACAATTCCCACAGTGCCCCGCTGTAGGCCGATACCTGTAGGCTGTTCGGGCATGCTGGGAGTTGTAGTTTTGCAACAGCTGGAGGGCCGCAGTTTGAGGATGCCTGCCCTAGACTAATGACCTCTCCAAGAGCTAATTGGAGTGAGGTGTCAGCCAACTGGAGTCCAATCAATGAGATGAGATTGGAAGTGTTGGCTACAGCTGCCCTGCCCTATAAAAAACACACACCAGTTCTGGGTTTGCTTTTCACAAGAAGCATTGCCTGATGTGAATGATGCCTCGCACAAAAGAGCTCTCAGAAGACCTACGATTGAGAATTGTTGACTTGCATAAAGCTGGAAAGGGTTATAAAAGTATCTCCAAAAGCCTTGCTGTTCATCAGTCCACGGTAAGACAAATTGTCTATAAATGGAGAAAGTTCCGCACTGCTGCTACTCTCCCTAGGAGTGGCCATCCTGTAAAGATGACTGCAAGAGCACAGCGCAGACTGCTCATTGAGGTGAAGAAGAATTCTAGGGTGTCAGCTAAAGACTTACAAAAGTCTCTGGCATATGCTAACATCCCTGTTAGCGAATACGTAAAACACTAAACAAGAATGGATTTCATGGGAGGATACCACAGAGGAAGCCACTGCTGTCCAAAAAAAAATTGCTGCACGTTTACATTTTGCACAAGAGCACCTGGATGTTTCACAGCAGAACTGGCAAAATATTCTGTGGACAGATGAAACCAAAGTTGAGTTGTTTGGAAGAAACACACAACACTATATGTGGAGAAAAAGAGGCACAGCACACCAACATAAAAACCTCATCCCAACTGTGAAGTATGGTGGTGGGGGCATCATGGCTTGGGGCTGCTTTGCTGGGTCAGGGCCTCGACAGATTGCTATCATGGAAGGAAAAATGAATTCCCAAGTTTATCAAGACATTTTGCAGGAGAACTTAAGGCCATCTGTCCACCAGCTGAAGCTCAACAGAAGATGGGTGTCGCAACAGGACAACGACCCAAAGCATAGAAGTAAATCAACAGAATGGCTTAAACAGAAGAAAATATGCCTTCTGTAGTGGCCCAGTCAGAGTCCTGACCTCAACCCGATTTGAGATGCTGTGGCATGAGCTCAAGAAAGTGATTGACACCAGACATCCCAAGAATATTGCTGAACTGAAACAGTTCTGTAAAGAGGAATGGTCAAGAATTACTCCTGACCGTTGTGCACGTCTGATCTGCAACTACAGGAAACGTTTGGTTGAAGTTATTGCTGCCAAAGAAGGTTCAACCAGTTATTAAATCCAAGGGTTCACATACTTTTTCCACCTGCACTGTGAATGTTTACATGGTGTGTTCAATAAAAACATGGTAACATTTAATTCTTTGTGTGTTATTAGTTTAAGCAGACTGTGATTGTCTATTGTTGTGACTTAGATGAAGATCAGGTCACATTTTATGACCAATTTGTGCAGAAATCCATATCATTCCAAAGGGTTCACATACTTTTTCTTGCAACTGTAGCTGCATGGGTAGCACGGGGGGACTTACCGGGACCGGAGTATTGGCTAAAAGAGTACCTTCACTTGACTACCTTATGGCCGGTGTTAGAATGCCTGGGTTTAGTACCTGGGAGATTACTCCCTATCCATAAGCTGGCTAATCAGGTATGGAAGGCTGCCAAACTAAACTCCTATAAAGATGTGCCTGATGCTGCTCCACTTTGGGATAATCCCATGTTCTTGCACTTTATTGGAGGGCTCTGCTGTTTGGAGACGAAGCGGGGTCATCTCCCTGGAGGATCTTTACGAGGGAGGAGTACTGCGCTCTTTTCAGCAGATCCAGGAGAAGTTTGAGACACCTCACACTTTCTTTTACCGGTACCTCCAATTGAGACGTGCCCTAGGCGCTCAGTTCAGTGGTGTCGGCCGCAGCATTTCCAAATACCCTTTGATAGGGGTGTTGAGATCCCAAGGGCCCAGGGGAATCCTATCTGTGCTATATACATATTTACTAGGCGGTCGCATGCTACTCCAGCCCCTTGAGGTGGAGGGGAAGTGGAAAGCTTCCATTCCTTCACTCAATGCGGAGGACTGGGAGGAGGCTCTGCTGATTCCCACTAAGGTTTCCCCTTCGATAAATAATAGGCTAACTCAATTGTTTAGCTTCTGTGCAATATATCTATCTCCACTCAGACTGCACAAAATGGGAAGATTGTCTAACAGTAGATGCCACAGGTGTCACAAGGAGAGGGCAGACTTCTGGCATCTGATATGGGATTGTGACCATTTACCGACCTTTTTGGAGGAGTGTGGTAGATGTCCTGTCGACAATGGTCCCTGCCCCAATACCAGTATGCCCCAAAATTTGTATCCTTGGAGTGTTGGACGAGGACCTGTGGACACACCATCAAAGGGTGTTTCTGAGGGAGACCTTGTTCTTAGCTAGGAAAGCGGTGGCTTTGAGATGGATGGCTGATAGGACTCCATCAATTAACCAGTGGAAAGCATTGGTCAATCATGCTATGTCCATGGAGAAAGTGGTTTATATACATCGGAAGTGCCCACAGAAGTTCCTGAAAGTATGGGGGGAGTGGTGCTCTTCTCCTCAAACCCTGCACCCTCTGCATATGCACTCTGTGGCGGGGGAGCTCAGACCGTAATATCCCATTGTATTGTACATTCTCATGATTTGATCGCTCTTTGAATATCATGCTTTGTATCAGGCCTCACTGTAAATTTTGATATGATGGATTCATGTGTAGTGTACCCACCTTTCTTTTACATGTTACTGTATAGAATGCTATGAAGCTTGTGACTCCCCTGCGTGGGTTGTGACTGCTTTGTCATGTTATGTTTCATGCCTCTCGTTAAACTTCAATAAAACGAGTTTAAAAAAATAGGAGACAGCATACACCTGCCATCATTTAAAGTGCCTCTGATTAACCACAAATAAAGTTCAGCTGCTCTAGTTGGTCTTTCCTGAAATTTTCTTAGTCGCATCCCACAGCAAAAGCCATGGTCCACAGAGAGCTTCCAAAGCATCAGAGGGATCTCATTGTTAAAAGGTATCAGTCAGGAGAAGGGTACAAAAGAATTTCCAAGGCATTAGATATACCATGGAACACAGTGAAGACATCATCAAGTGGAGAAAATATGGCACAACAGTGACATTACCAAGAACTGGACGTCCCTCCAAAATTGATGAAAAGCCGAGAAGAAAACTGGTCTGGGAGGCTACCAAGAGGCCTACAGCAACATTGAAGGAGCTGCAGGAATATCTGGCAAGTACTGGCTGTGTGGTACATGTGACAACAATCTCCCATATTCTTTATATGTCTGGGCTATGGGGTAGAGTGGCAAGACAAAAGCCTTTTCTTACGAAGAAAAACATCCAAGCTAGGCTACATTTTGCAAAAACATATCTGAAGTCTCCCAAAAGCATGTGGGAAATGGTGTTATGGTCTGATGAAACCAAGGTTAAACTTTTTGGCCATAATTCCAAAAGATATGTTTGGCCCAAAAACAACACTGCACATCACCAAAAGAACACCATACCTACAGTGAAGCATGGCGATGGCAGCATCATGCCAAGGGGCTGTTTTTCTTCAGCTGGAACTGGGGCCTTAGTTAAAGGGATTCTGTCGCCAGGATTAACGATATGTAGATATTTATATGTGCCCATTAGTCTTCATGCAGTGTTTACAATGATCCCTCTGTTTATGCTCTGTGTGCCTTATATTGTTATAAAAACCGATCTTATTCATATGTAAATTACCTCTGTCAGGAGCCCAAGGGGTTGTCCCACGATCTCCTGGAGCCCAGCACCGCCTACTACTTAATTTATTCACTGCACTATCCTGACGTCATGTTATCTCTGCTCCGTAGTCTTGCTGGTCAGGGAGGCGGCGCATGCGCAGTGGACAAGTGGAAGCCGGTGCCAGTAGTCTGCACGGGCGCAGACTACAGTGTCCACTGCGCCTGCGCGAGACTACGGAGCAGAGATTATAAAATCATCCTGAAAGTGGATCCGGCCGTCTTTCCCAAGGTTTCTTCTACGTATCACTGGAGTCAGGACATTGTTTTACCCTCATTTTGTACAGCTCCAAAAAAATTATCAAGAACAATACTTCCATTCCTTGGATGTCAGATCAGTGATAAGACACCTAAACACTATGGAAAGTTAGAGAGAGGATCCAAATCTGTTTAGCCAATTTTCGAGAAGGAAGATCTCAAAGTGCACCATGGCAAGATGGCTTAAAGGGTGGCTGGCAGATTTGTACCTAGGAAACTGGCTGACCTGTTGCATGTCCGCTTGGCAGCAGAAGACATCTGTGTTGGTACCAAATAAAGGCTTCCCTTTAAAGGTGTATTCCATTCATACGGTGACGGCATATCCTATCCCCATATATCGGTGGGGGAGGGTGTCTGACTTGTGTGACCTTCCCCCACCGATCCTGAGAATGAAGGGGGTTGTAGCACTTTTTCCCTGCACAGCAAACTGGCTAGGAGAGCGGCTGTGAAAACCTACCAGGGGGATCGGTGCTAGAGCAACGGTGGAGCATTTTAATTCTCAGGATCCCAGGGGTCAGACCCTCACCAGTCATAAAGTGTTTTAGTGTATATCCTAGCAATATAGGTGCATATCCATGAAGCAAACATAAAACAAAATGGCTGCACACCATTATATATACAAACAATAGAGCTAAGAAATGGGGGTCATTCTAGATAAAAGTGGTACAATACCGACTATAAATGAGTATACATGAATAATGGAAGCTCTTAGCGCACATACGTGTCGGGCCCATCTACCAGGCGTCAAGGTGGCTTCTGCAGATGGGTCCCTATCACTAAAGAATCTGCCTCACTTTGGACTTACTTAAGCCTACAGTATTCAGGGCAGTGTAGAATATTTTTGTAGCTGGTTCCTACACTGCCCTGAATATTGTAGGCTTAAGTAAGTCCAAAGTGAGGCAGATTCTTTAGTGATAGGGACCCATCTGCGGAAGCCACCTTAACGCCTGGTAGATGGACCCGACACGTATGTGCGCTAAGAGCTTCCATTATTCATGTACAGTTGTGGCCAAAAGTTTTGAGAATGACACAAATATTAGTTTTCACAAAGTTTGCTGCTAAACTGCTTTTAGATCTTTGTTTCAGTTGTTTCTGTGATGTAGTGAAATATAATTACACGCACTTCATACGTTTCAAAGGCTTTTATCGACAATTACATGACATTTATGCAAAGAGTCAGTATTTGCAGTGTTGGCCCTTCTTTTTCAGGACCTCTGCAATTCGACTGGGCATGCTCTCAATCAACTTCTGGGCCAATTCCTGACTGATAGCAACCCATTCTTTCATAATCACTTCTTGGAGTTTGTCAGAATTAGTGGGTTTTTGTTTGTCCACCCGCCTCTTGAGGATTGACCACAAGTTCTCAATGGGATTAAGATCTGGTGAGTTTCCAGGCCATGGACCCAAAATGTCAATGTTTTGGTCCCCGAGCCACTTAGTTATCACTTTTGCCTTATGGCACGGTGCTCCATCGTGCTGGAAAATGCATTGTTCTTCACCAAACTGTTGTTGGATTGTTGGAAGAAGTTGCTGTTGGAGGGTGTTTTGGTACCATTCTTTATTCATGGCTGTGTTTTTGGGCAAAATTGTGAGTGAGCCCACTCCCTTGGATGAGAAGCAACCCCACACATGAATGGTCTCAGGATGCTTTACTGTTGGCATGACACAGGACTGATGGTAGTGCTCACCTTTTCTTCTCCGGACAAGCCTTTTTCCAGATGCCCCAAACAATCGGAAAGAGGCTTCATCTGAGAATATGACTTTGCCCCAGTCCTCAGCAGTCCATTCACCATACTTTCTGCAGAAGATCAATCTGTCCCTGATGTTTTTTTTTGGAGAGAAGTGGCTTCTTTGCTGGCCTTCTTGACACCAGGCCATCTTCCAAAAGTCTTCGCCTCACTGTGCGTGCAGATGCGCTCACACCTGCCTGCTGCCATTCCTGAGCAAGCTCTGCACTGGTGGCACTCCGATCCCGCAGCTGAATCCTCTTTAGGACACGATCCTGGCGCTTGCTGGACTTTCTTGGACGCCCTGAAGCCTTCTTAACAAGAATTGAACCTCTTTCCATGAAGTTCTTGATGATCCTATAAATTGTTGATTGAGGTGCAATCTTAGTAGCCACAATATCCTTGCCTGTGAAGCCATTGATGGGTGCACGCGTTTCTTTGCAGGTCACCATGGTTAACAATGGAAGAACAATGATTTCGAGCATCACCCTTCTTTTAACATGTCAAGTCTGCCATTTTAACCCAATCAGCCTGACATAATGATCTCCAGCCTTGTGCTCGTCAACATTCTCACCTGAGTTAACAAGACGATTACTGAAATGATCTCAGCAGGTCCTTTAATGACAGCAATGAAATGAAGTGGAAAGTTTTTTTTGGGATTAAGTTAATTTTCATGGCAAAGAAGGACTATGCAATTCATCTGATCACTCTTCATAACATTCTGGAGTATATGCAAATTGCTATTATAAAAACTTAAGCAGCAACTTTTCCAATTTTTATCTAATTCTCAAAACTTTTGGCCACGACTGTATACTCATTTATAGTCGGTATTGTACCACTTTTATCTATAATGACCCCCATTTCTTAGCTCTATTGTTTGTATATATAATGGTGTGCAGCCATTTTGTTTTTTGTATCCTAGCAATATGTCATTACTTAAAGGGGTTGTCCGGGATCACAATCTTTTTAACTAACATTAGTATTCACCGTTAAATGTATCTGTAAGGTCCCCCTGAAGGTTTGCAGATTATTTTTTTCACTCCTCCGGGTCCCCGAAGCTGCGCTCGGTAATGTTTACATTGCAGCGCTCCCTCTATGTCATTTCCTGCCGCACTGCCTTATGGGTCCCACAAGGCAGTGCGACTCTGTAGATTGACGTCTCAATCCCAACCATGGGAGGCGTGTCTACAGGACATGGGAGGCGTGCTTACCGAATTCATGCGGTGTACATGCAGATGAGAGGCGTGCACTATGCTAAACAGCAGTGTTCCCTGCCTCCAAATCAACCTCCTTCAGCCCAGAATAACGCCTCTCTGTGCCCGGTGACGTCACTGGGTTCTCTGGTAAGCAGAAGATGAGGCTTAGCACACCAGTAAAGAGCCCGGTACGTCACCAGCTGAACAAAAATAACACTTCCGGTCCGCAAATCCAGTCTGAGGAATGGGGGCATCAGAATAAAGAAATAAAGGTAGAACCCACATATATGTAGGCTGTTAGTGAAAAGCAGCCTATTTACTAATAATCACCGAACCCGGACAACCCCTTTAAAGGACATACAGTATGTCAGCAGATTTGTACCTATGAAACTGGCTGACCGGTTACATGGGCGCTTGGCAGCTGAAGGCATCGTTGGTCCCATGTTCATATGTGCCCGCATTGCTGAGAGATATTATGGTTTAATATATGTAAATGAGCAACTAGGAGCAACGGGGGTGTTGCTGTTGCACCTAGAGGCTCAGTTCTCGCTGCAAATGCTGTGCCCTCTGCACTTGACAGGGCCAGGCACTGAAAATTTCATTGCCAAGCCCTGTCAATCAAAGTTGATAGGGTGCGGCAGTTGCAGAGAGAGCACGCGACTGTATCCGTATTTCGGTTGGCAAACGACGGACCTGCAAAATACGGGGAACCTTCCTTTTGCTTACCATATATTTCTCCTGTCAATATAAATTATTATTTTCATGTACAATACAGACCAGAATAATACATCTTCTATAATTGGCAGAAGAGACATATGGATGCCGGCAGTACATGGATAACATTCAATCCATGTGCTTTACGTTTTTTTGAGGACCCATAAAATGTAATGGGTGCATGTGCGCTCTGCAAAATACAGTCACGTGCTTGAGGCCTGAAAGGGTTTTCTAGGAAAACTGCTTGAATGGTGCTGCGCTAAAGTATCAGACATGACTGGATGTGTGCATGCTCTGCTGTGCCTGGAAAAACCTTTCTATCATCTGTTTATAGGGACCCTCACGATAACACATTAAGGCTAGGGCTACACGGTGTCGCCGAAAAGTCATGCAACATTTTTTTTATGATAGTCAATGGTGTCGCACTGAGACATGCGACAAGTTGGATTTTTGTGTGACTGTCGCAGTGCGACACCATTGACTGTCAATACGACAAATGTTGCAGTGTAGTTCACTTTTTGGCTTGTGACACATGTTGCTAGCCTAATATCCTAAGGACTCCTGGACAGCCTCATTTAGGCCTCTTGCACATAAGCTATTTTTGCAGTATTTTTAATTGCATGTTAAAAAAAAAACAACGTGTCTTACCAACATTTTTCATATACCGTATTTTTTGCCCTATAAGACGCACCTAGGTTTTAGAGGGTGAATATGGGAAAAAAAAAATATTATAACAAAAGGTGTGTTAGAACTTTGAATAAAATAACAGACCAATATTTTAATATTATTGGGGGGGGGGGGGGGTCACTTTATTAGCAGTGGGGTCATTAGAGTTACCTTAGAGAATATTTCTGTCAGGGCACAGCTCTGCACTTAGCCAGGAGCATGTAGTCAGGAGCAGGCAGTGTGACGACTGAGAGGCGGAGCACGAATGTGTGACAGGGAAGTCTGCTCCACCCCTCGTCTGCCTGCTCCTGCGCTCCTCAACTTTCCTCCCCCTCCCTCCTCCATAACAGTGCTTTGGGCCGGCCGGTCTTTACCACCCAACACTTGCTGAGGCCGGTCGGTCCCTTCCACAGACAGCCTGCAGAGGCAACCAGCCCCTGCATCACAGAGGCGCCCGGTACCTGCCACTGAATACCCGCAGAGTGTCCGTTCCTTCGGCAAGCACCAGCAGCGTGGCTGGCCCTTTGATCAGCGCAGAAGGTACACTACTGTAATGCCGGACATATTTTTTCCATATATTCACCCTATAAAACGCACTAACTTTCAGTCTTATAGGGTGAAAAATACGGTATATATACAGTGGCGATCAAAATTTGAGAACAACACACAATTTCTGAAATGTCAAGGACATAGTGTAGTCCTATGTGAATATATCCTAACATGAGTAAAATAGCAGTATTTTAATAGTATTTAATTAATTTATTCTAAAGCACAGAATAAAAATGTAAATGAGATAATTGAAAAAGAAAACTGATCAAAATTAGAGAACACTTTCAGATACCTGCAAGTTATTGGTGTTAATCTGGCAACTAGTGCTAATTTCCTTAATGATCTGACAAACCCTATTTAACTGTCAGCCTAACTTTCACTGACTTTGGCAAATGGTGTGCCATTCCAAAGTGAGTGAAACCCTTCGGCAGCAGGTTGTTCAGATAAAGGCCAAAGGGGTGACCCCATCAGCCATAGCAAGAGAAGTTGGTGGTTCCAAGTCTGTGATTTCTAGAATATTGCATCTTTACAACATCACAAACTTATTCAAGTCCCCCAAGAAGGCTGGTCGCCCTCGAAAGACAAATGCAAGAGATGTCAGGATAATGCAGAGAATCTCCATGGGTAATCGTTTCAACACTGCAGCTGGAATTGCTCGCCAGTTCAGCACTGAACAAGGTAAGGATCTGTCTCGTCATACAGTGTCTCGACGTTTAAGAGTATTTGGACTGAAAGCCCACCCTGCAGTGACCAAACCTCTCATTAGCAGAAACAATCAAAAGGCTAGACTCCCCTTTGCTGAGGAGCATGTTGTGTGGACAGAGGAGAAGTGCTCCAGAGTTCATTTTAGTGATGAAAGCAAGTTTAATGTATTTGGGTCTGATGGGAAACATTATGTTCATTGACAAACTGGGGAAAGACTGAACCCAAAGTGTGTAAAGAAGTCGGTGAAAGGTGGAGGAGGAAGTGTCATGGTTTGGGGAATGTTTTCTGCAGCAGGAGTTGGACCTCTTATACAGCTACATGGCAGAGTGAATGCAAGTGTGGATCAGAACCTTCTTCAACCACACACGGTTCCTTCCTTGCGTTCATCACTCAATCAGCCAGCAATTTTCATGCAGGACAATGCCCCCTGTCACACAGCAAAACGGGTAAAGCAGTTCCTTGAAACTGAAAAAATTTAAACAATGAAATGGCGAGCCCAGAGTCCTGATCTAAACCCAATAGAAAACCTCTGGAAAATCCTTGGTGACAAAGTTATGGTCAAGAAACCCACAACAGTCCCAGAAATGTTGAAGAGACTGGAAGAAGAGTGGAGCAAAATCCCACCAGAGCAGTGTGAGAGACGAGTGATGTCCTGTGGCCGCAGATGTGCTGAAGTCATTGAAAGCTAAGGGCCTGTACACTTCTACTGATTGGGGACTTTTGTAACCTTCAGAAAATTTTGTTAGAATCTTTCTCTGTGCTACAGTCATTGCTGTTCTCTAATTAAGATCATCAGGTTTTTTTGAAAAATAAAGGTTTTATGTTGATATACCTTGGTTATTTTGGAAAACACTGTTCTAATAACATGGTGTACTCCTTACAAAAAATCCTTCAAATGATGATCAATGTAGATTACATTATTTCTGAAAAAATCAAATCAGACCAGAAAAAATTACAAATCCACTGCATGTTATATTTTTTTTTTATAATTGTATATTTATTATGGTGTAAAACAGAAATGTAAATACACTTTTACAGTAGAATAATGCACAGAAGTACAAAGTAAGGATAATACACAAAATACATCACATACATATTGGATGGGCATATGTAACACTTGATAATAGTCGGTGATGAGGAATGGAAGACCGATGCATTAACATGAACTAACTGAGACTGTGTCTATCTGTAACCAGTCTGAAGAAGGACTACTGTGCAATGTATCCTAAACAAAGAGACATCAGGTAGAAGCGGGAGAGCCTTAAGGACCCGAAGGCCCAGAGCTTCTCAGCCAATAATACCCAACCCAACAGACAAGACAAATGACATAGACAAAGACATAAAAAAGGGGGGGGAGGGAACATTCCTTTCACACTAGATCGTCAAGGTTGCCTAGTGGCCCAGTAATTATCCCATATGTCCCATATGGCATTGAAGAATGCCATTTTGTCCTGAAACATAGCAGTGGAGTACTCCATTGTTCGGACCTCCATCACCCTGGCATACAAATCAGAGACCCGTGGTGGTTCGGGGCTTTTCCAGGCTCGGGAGACTAGACAACGAGCTGCTGTTAGTATCAGTAGCAGCAGCTTGAGTGCATGTTTTTTAACTTGTATGGGGACCACATTGAGGTGGAAGGACACAGGTTCTGGTCGGATTTCAATTCCAAAGACATCACTCAGGAGGGCGCCTACTTCAGTCCAGTAGGGGCATATCTTGGGACAGTCCCAAAAAATGTGAGGCAATGTACCCCTATGTAAGCCACATCTCCAACAATCACCCGGGACTACTGGATTCATTCTATGGAGGAGGTCAGGAGTGTGGTACCAGTACATTTAAGATTTTATATTGGTTCTCCTGATGAAGTACCGACATAGATGATTTCGCAGCCCTCCTCCATATAAGGTGCCAGAGTGAGTCCGGCAAGGCCCTCCCCAGATATTTCTCCCACCGCACCATGTAGGAATGCCTTTGGACCCGATCAGGGAAGGGAGTCAGCAATATAGAGTAAATCTCAGAAATTAAACCTTTCACATGTACCCCTTCCCTGCAAAGGAGTTCAAAGGGAGTTGGGAGGGAACTGTGACCCCTGAAAAGATGGACTGGGCAAAGTGCCTAATCTGGTTATAAAAGAAGTTGGAGGGGGGGGGGGGGGGAGATCATATTTGGCCTGCAGTGTAGTAAACGGCATAAGGACCCTAGTGAAGGGGTCCACAATATCGGCGAACCGAAACACAACCCGCTGAAACCATGGTCTCGTTGTGGACGTGATAAGACTAGCAGGGAGCGTGGGGTGATATAAGAAGGAGGTCATGGCGGAGTGAATGGACTCCAGAGGGAATTTGCTACTGCACTGCTGCCAGATGCATCTGGTACAAGCCATGGGCCCTAGGAGATCCTTGGCTGGCTGAGTCCTGTCAGGTCCGGACCATAGCATGGAGTTAGGATGTACAGGAGCCAGCCAGAGTCTTTCTACCTGCATCCAGACAGAATAAGGGTGCAAGGAAGCCCAGGCTGTCACAGAGCGTAGCTGGGCCGCCCAGTAATATTTAGACAGATCCGGAACCCCTAGACCGCCCTGGTGTCTACTAGATAGGAGAACCGACCTCGGGATTCTGTGCCGCCTTCCCGCCCATATGAATCTAAGGAGGTGGGATTGAGTGGATCTCAGGTCTTTGAGGGGGACTTTAATCGGTAAGGTCTCAAAAAGGTACAGAAGCTTGGGCAAGATCGTCATTTTAGTCGCAGCAATACGCCCCATGAGAGAGAGAGTGGGAGAGGGTGCCACCTATCTAGAAGATCCCTAATCTCGGCATATATACGTGGGAAATTAGCTTTGTAAAGCTCTCCATATCGAGGAGTGAGGTCAACCCCCAAATATCGCAGTGAATCCGTCTTCCAATGGAAAGGAAAGTTGACCTTGAGAGAGCTCAGGGCCGTCTGAGAAAGATTAAGAGGGAGGGCCTCAGTTTTATGGGTGTTGACCTTATACCCCGAGAGACGACTAAACTCCCCGTAGGATGGAGTGGAGGTTTGGTAGGGAAATGTGAAGCTTGGTAAGGGTAAGGAGGATATCATCAGCATATAGCGATAGCTTAAACTCCCTATCCTTGACCATAACACCTCTGATATCCGGGCAAGCCCTGATCTTGGCCGCCAGGGGTTCGATACACATGGCATAAAGTAGGGGAGATAGGGAGCAACCCTGCCTCGTTCCATTAGCAATGTTTATGGGTCGAGATTGAGCATGAGGTAGTCTGATCGTCGCTGTGGGGGAGGAGTATAGACTATGAATGGCTCTAACAAATGGGCCAGAAAGGCCATAAGCCTGCAGGGTAGCAAAGAGGAAAGGCCAACCTAAACGGTCGAATGCCTTTTCCGCATCTAAACTAAGACGTAACGCCTCCTCACCCGAGCGAGATATGACATCTATCAAGTCAATGTTACTTCGTGTGTTGTCGGCCCCCTGACGGCCCGGGACAAATCCCACCTGGTCTTTATGAATCAGGGAGGGGAGAAAGACGTTAAGTCGGGTAGCTAGGGTTTTGGTGAAAATCTTAAGGTCTGAGTTAAGTAGGGCAATGGGCCTATAGTTAGGGCATTTGTGCGGATCCTTCCCAGGTTTCGGAATCATCGTGAGATACGAGTGAGACATTGGGGGAGGTACTGCATTGCCAGCTAGGAAATGATTGAATAGGGTTACTAAGTGAGGGGTTAGTTCAGTCTTAAAGGTCTTATAATATTTGTACGAAAAGCCATCAGGCCCTGGGGATTTACCTCAGGTACACTGCATGTTATATTTAAAAATATATATATAATTTGTCAAATAGTAAAAATTTTAAACAAATATGTATATGCCAACAAAGCGCCTTGAAAAAAACTGAAAATTCTTGTGCATAAATAGAACCGGGAGAGAAGATTAGCAATACCTTGTGTACCTCCTCTTTTGGTTGATATACTGGGAAGCGAGCTGAGCAGGAAAGCATCTATGAAGACAGAATCCATGTGGTTTCCCAGTAATAGGAAGTTTTATGACAGTCTGTGTCCTACTGTACGTAGGCCATAAATTGCAGTCTTGCCGGGGGTATCCTTGAGGAATTCAAATTCTGCAGCTTCGGGGGTAGCTAAATTGTGTGATGTCTTTATGTGCCAAGAATGAGAATGGATCCTGGCAGGAGAAGAAAGGAAAACCTTTACTTTGCAATTAAGATTGGCAGTCCATGTCTAGTCAATTGGATAAATGAAGCCCCTGGGCTGGTCAATTAGGCCCACCCAATGGCTCTTTGTGGGGAAATGTGCATGCTCATGGCTTCATTAGCCTTGAGTGCTCTTTCATCTGCGAAAGTGTCATTTATTTCCTTACCAGCCCTGTCTAAAAGGTCTGTCTCCTTGTTATATGGGAAATACCTCTACCTATTGTGACGATAAGACCCCAGACTGTTGTAGGTTGGTCTTGTTTGGACCTTGTTCACTGGATTGCTGTAACTGTCCAGCCACGCGTGGGGGATGCACAGTGCATCTTCTGAAAATTGGGATTTTTTTGCAGTGTATTTCAGTGCAAAAGAGATTTGTAAAGGTGATTTCATTGTACAGTTGAAAATCCAGGGTGGAAATGCGTAGCATAAATTGACATAGTGAAGAATTGAAGGGCATCTGTCAGCAGGTTTGTACCTATGAAACTGGCTGACCTGTTGCATTTGTACTTGCCAGCTGAAGGCATCTGTGTTGGTCCCATGTGCCCATTGCTGAGAAACATGTTTTAACATATGCAAATGAGTCTCTAAGAGCAACGGGGGTGTTACTGTTACACCTAGAGGCTCTGCTCTCTCTGCAACTGCTGAACCCTCTCCATTCTGATAGGGCAGTGAAAACATGATCGCGTCTGGGCCTGTCAAAGTGCAGAAATAACAGAGCCTCCAGCTAGAACGGCAACGCCCCCGTTGCTCCTAGAGGCTCATTTGCATATATTAAAACATCATTTTTCTCAGCAATGCGGGCACATATGAACATGGGACCAACACAGATGTCTTCAGCTGCCAAATACACATGTAACAGGTCAGCCAGTGTCATAGGTACAAACCTGCTGACAGATGCCCTTTAATATGTGTACTGTGTGTAGACTGCATGGTGGAAACTTCACGCAGCGTATGGATGAGATTTGTTCACTTTGAAGGTACTGTAAATGCTGAGGATTTTCTGAATGCAATGCCGCTGCAGCGTTTTCATCACACGTGACTGTTCCTTTAGGGCTCACACTATCGGATGTGTGGAATTACTGCAGTTCCAACAAATGTCAAGTTACTACCATTGTCGTGCACCCATGACTAAAGCAGGACATACAGTTACGGTTAGGATCGGCCATTATGTCGGCCATTATGTGGACCACAAAGAGAAACAGCAGGGGGCGCTACTAGAGAGGAAAATGTAATTTACAGGACATAAAAACCTAACAATTTTATTGCATGTACAGTCAGGTCCAAAAATATTGGGACATTGACACAATTCTAACATTTTTGGCTCTTTACACCACCACAATGGATTTGAAATGAAACAAACTAGATGTGCTTTAACTGCAGACTGTCAGCTTTAATTTGAGGGTATTTACATCCAAATCAGGTGAACGGTGTAGGAATTATAACAGTTTGCATATGTGCCTCCCACTTGTTAAGGGACCAAAAGTAATGGGACAGAATAATAATCAGAAATCAAACTTTCACTTTTTAATACTTGGTGGCAAATCCTTTGCAGTCAATTACAGCCTGAAGTCTGGAACGCATAGACATCACCAGACGCTGGGTTTCATCCCTGGTGATGCTCTGCCAGGCCTCTACTACAACTGTCTTCAGTTCCTGCTTGTTCTTGGGGCATTTTCCCTTCAGTTTTGTCTTCAGCAAGTGAAATGCATGCTCAATCGGATTCAGGTCAGGTGATTGACTTGGCCATTGCATAACATTCCACTTCTTTCCCTTAAAAAACTCTTTGGTTGCTTTTGCAGTATGCTTTGGGTCATTGTCTATCTGCACTGTGAAGCGCCGTCCAATCAGTTCTGAAGCATTTGGCTGAATATGAGCAGATAATATTGCCCGAAACACTTCAGAATTCATCCTGCTGCTTTTCTCAGCAGTCACATCATCAATAAATACAAGAGAACCAGTTCCATTGGCAGCCATACATGCCCACGCCATGACACTGCCACCACCATGCTTCACTGATGAGGTGGTATGCTTAGGATCATGAACAGTTCCTTTCCTTCTCCATACTCTTCTCTTCCCATCACTCTGGTACAAGTTGATCTTGGTCTCATCTGTCCATAGGATGTTGTTCCAGAACTGTGAAGGCTTTTTTAGATGTCGTTTGGCAAACTGTAATCTGGCCTTCCTGCTTTTGAGGCTCACCGATGGTTTACATCTTGTGGTGAACCCTCTTTTTTCACTCTGGTGAAGTCTTCTCTTGATTGTTGACTTTGACACACATACACCTACCTCCTGGAGAGTGTTATTGATCTGGCCAACTGTTGTGAAGGGTGTTTTCTTTACCAGGGAAAGAATTCTTCGGTCATCCACCACAGTTGTTTTCCGTGGTCTTCCGGGTCTTTTGGTGTTGCTGAGTTTACCGATGGGTTCCTTCTTTTTAAGAATGTTCCAAACAGTTGTTTTGGCTACGCCTAATGTTTTTGCTATCTCTCTGATGGGTTTGTAGTGTTTTTTCAGCCAAATGATGGCTTGCTTCACTGATAGTGACAGCTCTTTGGATCTCATCTTGAGAGTTGACAGCAACAGATTCCAAATGCAAATAGCAGACTTGAAATTAACTCTGGACCCTTTATCTGCTTTTTGTAATTGGGATAATGAGGGAATAACACACACCTGGCCATGGAACAGCTGAGAAACCAATTGTCCCATTACTTTTGGTCCCTTAACAAGTGGGAGGCACATATGCAAACTGTTGTAATTCCTACACCGTTCACCTGATTTGGATGTAAATACCCTCAAATTAAAGCTGACAATCTGCAGTTAAAGCACATCTTGTTTGTTTCATTTCAAATCCATTGTGGTGGTGTATAGAGCCCAAAATTTTAGGATTGTGTCAATGTCACAATATTTATGGACCTGACTGTATATTGCAAGAATGCAATCACAGAAAATAATGCGCTATAATGATAGATGCAAGCATAACATATGGACTAAGCTCTCACTCTATTGATAAAATCTGAGACACTTGGTCAATACATTTTGATGAAAACATATCTAAGCCCACCTACCAAGCGACAAGGTGGTCTCGGTTCAGGCGGGTCCTACGCTAAACCTGCCTATGCCGTTATGCATTTATGTTCAGGAGCGCAGACCCCACGCACATAGTGTGCTGCTCCTAGTTACCGCCGTGTGCAAAAGCAACCGGTGGGAGGAGGAGCACACACACCTATATGTAACACCTTAAATCACCTTCGCCTAGAAGATAGGTGGGGCAAAAGTGCACATGAATGCTACTCCCAAAATAGGGGCATATTCACAAATGAAGGTGCCACTCCTTCAAGACAATTAAACAAATCACGGAAAAAAAAAAATATAAAACATCCTGCACGATATGATAATGAATGTCAAATTCATTGGTCTCTGAAAGAGGTTCTTAATTTCTTTTGGGGAGAAAAAAAAAAATTAAAGCCTTTTTAATCTCCCACTGATCCAGGTCAGTAGCCGTGTCAGTCCCCCACCTGCAATGGTCACATGCTGGATCGGCGGGTGATTAACGAGGTGATTTTAGTTGTTTTATAACTTTTGCAACTTTTTTTTTTTTTTTTAAGTCTAAGTTTAAGTGAAAGCCAAGATTATTCATTACCTTTATAAGCATTCTGCAGAATGCCCCGGCTCTAATCTCTTCAGGATACCCACTTTAGAGGAAGAGCAGCAAAACCTCTGAGTTTGTCCACTGTCTGCCTTAAGGTTCATGTCTTTAGCCATTCCATTTCTTACCCACTTCAGTTTTATGAGCTTTAAAACCCCTTCTTTTGAGGGTTTTTTTTTTTTTTTGGAAAGTCTTTTGATCAAGGCCTATTGCATCTGCCTCCAATTACCCTCTTCCAAGAAGTCATTATTCTAGAGGTGCTTGTGCCTTTTTCTGTCTGTGACCTTCAATGTGTAAAGCATCTGTTCAGTAAAGTCATAGCTAATGTAATTAGTCACTTTTCATAGAAAGATACATTGAATCATGTTTTGTCGGTAAGGGGCTATTCACACAACCGTGTTTTTGGTCTGCGTCCGATCTGCATTTTTTTTAGGATAGCACATGGGCTTATTTCAATGGGGACAGCACACTGTATGAGTTGAATCCATATGTCCCTCCTACGGCCCTGGAAAAAAATAGAATGTGTCCTAATCATGTCCGGACAAGAATAGACATTGTTACAATGGAGCTCGTGAAAAGTGCGGGATGCACACACAACGCAACCATATTTTGTGGATCCGAAATTTGCCTCACCTTTTTTCTGCCAATTGTTGCGCTATTTTTATTAATTTTTATTTATTTGCTTTTAATTGGTAGGGCATGCTAGCAATGTCTGACACAATTACTCCCCCAATACCCCTGGTAAACTTGGTCATTGTCATATTCCAAAATTCTACCCTAAGCACTGCATATAACATTCTTTACCACTGCCCTTGTACAACCCACTCCTATGTCACGGCATTAGCTGCAGGTTAAGTGCCCATTCAGACAGCCGTATGTGTTTTGTGGTCGCAAAACACAGATACCGGCCTGCGTGCTTTACGCATTTTGCTGAACTCACACGGCCAGTCCTATGGTAGAAATACCATCTTTTTTGCGGGGCCGTAACATGGAAGTACAAATGCAGACCGCACACGGGTTGCTGTCCGCTTCTTTTGCAGCCCCATTGAAATGATTGGGTCTGTTAAAGATGTGTGAATTTTATTCTATATTTGTATATCTAGGACTGTAATGAGTTAAACTTTTTCTTCTCCAAGTGCCTCCCACCCCTCTCTTTGTTTCAAGACTGTAGAAGAGAGGGGGGGGGGCAAAGTGCTGCGGGCAGTGTCTGATTTCTCATCTTACTACAGGTGTCCCATAGAGTGTGGTAGAGATGCGTAAGCCAATCATATGGCTTGATGATATATATTATTCACTGCCTATAGAGAAGCACCTCTTTGAAGTGTCACATATGACGTATGCAGTATTATTGTTAGACTAGACGCCATTACAAAATGGCGATGGTAACGAGATGTTTACATTAGTTCACATTCCAAAGTGGTATTCACTGCGCAAATGCCAGGGTATTATCTCCTCTCTCTTATCTCTTCTTCCTTTTTGACCAATGAAACAATGTTTAAGCCTCAGTGAGGACTGCCCTCTTCTGAAGATGTATAATACGGCTTACCTGATTTAAATAAAGTTAGAGATTGCTTTGACCAACTTCTGTGTCAGTGTTCAGTCTCTCAGCCAGGCGTGGATATTAACCCCTGGGGGGGTACATTGATCTGGAACACCAGAGTGTATCTAAAATGCCCTAATTTAGGGCTGCTTTAACAAATGGCACCCAACGTGGGGTTTAACAGGTCTGATGCGGACCCATAAATACGGTTGTCTGAATTAGCCCTAATCATAAGTGAATTGCCTCTCGGAGGTGCCGCATTCTCCAGAAGTGCTTTGTTTGCCCATAAATCTAAAGTATCTTCCCTTTTTGTTCAAGAGAGAGCACAAAAACTGTGAGTGGACAGACCCTTTACATTTTTATATTAAACTTTTTACATGGTTCTTGAGTGTTAAAAACAGGCAGACAAGTCAACAGGTTGACCCTTCCCCCCAGCCATGCAGTAGTCCTTAGGTAGGTATGGTCCCCCAATCTAATCTGCTGAAACTTTTACAGACATCTCGGCAGATTCTTGAATTGTTGTCCAGTAGTCACCAGTCTATGATTGATCTTTTTGTGAAAGAATGTCCCCAGAAATACTGGTTGTCTGTCTCCTGGGAGTATTGAACATGTATGGAAAGGTTGAATGATGATAAAGGCCAATAGGGACTAAAATATGTATAGCTGTGTTGGAATAATGTTAATTCACCAGATGATTGGTTGCTCAACCATCAACTTACTTCTGTCTAATGTGTAGGGTTGCTTTAATAGTACCCAAATGTGTGTAACTCCTCTATATAGTGCTAACTAGCAGTTTGATTCTCAAATAATACTCCCATACACTACCTATCAATGCCATGTCACCATTTCAAATATAAAATTGACAAAGTCTGACTCCATATATACTATATGGAGAAAAGTATTGGAACTATCTTAATCATTGAATTTATTTCAATCCCATTGCCACAGGTGTATAAAATCCAGTCCTTAGCCATGCAGTCTGCCTATAGAAATATTTGTGAAGGAATGAGTTGTTCTAAAGAACTCACTGAAGTCCAGTGTGGTCCTCTAATAGGATGCCACCATTATAACAAATTAGTTCATGAAGTTCCTCCTAGATATTTCACCATCAACCGTGAGTGGTATTCTTGTAAAGTGGAAGCGTAAAGAAACCACAACAACAGACCATTATAAAGTTACAAAGTGGGGTCACCAAGTTCTGAGACACACAGTACATAAACATCCTCTGGCATCAACTTTAGCACAATATTGTACTATGCAAGGAGCTTCATGACATGGGTTTCCATGGCCAAGATGCTACATGCAAGCTTTACATCAGCAAGCACAATACTAAGCGTTGGATGGAAGTGGTGTAAAGCACGCCGCCACTGGATTCGGGAGTTGTGGAAACATGTTCTGTGGAGTGATAAATTTCGCTTCTCTGTCAGCCTGATAGATGAGTCTGGATTTGGCGAATTCCAGGAGAACGTTACTTGCCTGACTGCATTGTGCCATCTGTAAAGTTTGGAGGAGGGATAATTCTATTGGGTCGTTTATTAGGAGTTAGCATAACCCCCTTTGTTCCAGTGAAGGGAAATCCTAATGCTTCAGCATGCCAAGACATTTTGGACAGCTGTATGCTTCCAACTTTGTGTGAACAGTTTGGAGAAGGCCCTTTTCTGTTCCAGCATGACTGTGCCCAGTGGCGTACATAGAGAAGTAAGGGCCCATTAACAAGGATCAAACCAGGCCCCCCACACAGGACAGAAGGGCTTTCACCTAAACCCCTTTCAATGACCCTTGGGCCATTTTTTTTCCCCACTGCCTCATTTGCTAAAAGTTGTTCCTTTAGAGGGTAGAGTCCTGCCCACGTTTTCACCTCCAGTAGAAGAAGGGATGATCCCAACTGGGCCCCATAGCAGTCGTATGGTCTGCCACTATGGTAGTTATGCCCCTGACTGTGCCCAGTGCGCAAAGCAAGGTCCATAAAGGCACGGTTGGGTGAGTTTGGTGTAAAAGAACTTGACTGATTGCATAGAGCCCTGACCTCAACCTCATTGAACAGCTTTAGGATGAACTAGAAAGGAGACTGTGAGCCAGTCCATCTAGTCCAACTTCCGTGTCTGACCTCACAAATGCTCTTCTGGACGAATGGGCAAAAATTCCCATAGATACACTCCAAAATTGTGTAGAAAGCTTTTCCAAAAGAGTGGAAGCTGTTTCAGCTTCAACAGGTGAACCTACTCCTTATTTATGTCTATGGATTTAGAATGGGATGCCATACAAGCTCCTGCAGATGTAATCTGTAAGTGCCCCAATACTTTTGTCCATATAGTGTATGTCTCTGTGGGAAAAAACTATTATTTTATCCATCGTATCGGTGGTGATGGACACCAGGTGATGTTAAAAAAACATTCTTGGTACATGTAAACTGGGGATTATCTAAAAGGTGTTCGTTTGAAGCGACTGGCGATCATTTCACAATTATTTGAAATCAGGACTGTTATAGTAAAAAAATATTCAGAAATAAAGGGAATCATTTCTGAAACTGGTAATTGAGGCAAAACCTTTCAGGCATTCAGATGTTGGTTACAGTCATTATCTCCAGCCACTTACTGCATTATAGTCTTATTGTCTGCATGCATTCATCTTGATTTGCTGTATCAAGTCGAACTGGATATTTCATGATAGAATTTCCATCTCCTTGTTGCCCTTCGCCCCCTTTTCTCACACTGCACCCTTCTACAATGTGCGGGGATCGGAGAAGCTCCTCAATGTTGCCAAGCCTTAATCATGCATGAATGAAGAGACTGTTCCACTCATTAGACTCACATTATCCATGTTGGACATGGTTTGTGGATTGGAAGACGAAAGAGTGGAAGTTGTGGGGGCAAAGGGAGGGGGGAGAGGAGCCATTGCACTCCTAAGTCTTTACAGGCCCTATTGTCAATGAAATGGTTAAATAGCAAATTAGACATTTTGGTGCATTGCTCTCTGTTTTCTATGTTATCTCTCTTGTGCAGGGTTACATGCAGTGCCAGCTTTGTGCCCTTCCTGGCACAACGCCACTCATTCACATAGACCAATGCAGTTTTTAATTCATTGTCCTAATAACCTCCACCCCCTCCTACATGTGACGAGCACTAGGCGCTAATGACCCCCCCCTCCTCCTTTTTCTTTGTCGCTCTGACAAATTCATCGCTAAAGAGACCTTCACAGAACAGAGCTAAATATATCCAAGGACACCTACAGAAGAACATTGCATGTGTAGCGTGTGCTGCAGATCATTGCCTCCTTTCTTGGGAAAGAATAAACACCTCTGCTCTCATACCGTGGCTGCTAGTCCTGCAGAGCATCACCCTGGGTTGTGAAGACCTGTCACGTCCTTTTAAAAGTATGACTGCAGGGTATCACTACTTCAATGTTCACTGGTGGAAATTGGCATAAACCTACGTGTGATTCCTCTCTGTCTTGTGGAACGTATACCCATCAACCATAACATTAGTGAATAACATTCATGATCTTGTGACAATGGCTCCTGTTGAGAGGGGGGATATATTCGGCAGGGGCGAAGCTATAGGGGGTGTAGAGGTAGCAGCCGCTACCGGGCCCAGGAGCCTGAGGGGGCCCAAAGACCCTTGTGCCACATAAGAAGACACTGGCATTATAGAAAGTGCATGCTGGGAGGGCTCTGTTTATAGATTTTGCACTGGGGCCCAGAATGTTCAAATTAGTCCTCTGGCTGCAGGGAAGGGGTTAGGTCAAGAATTTGGCATGGGGAGGGGATGAAGGGGATGCGTTTCAATTTTTGGGCAAGGCCAAATTACCAGGGGTTGACGGTTGGGTCAGAACATCTCCAAAATGGCCTTCAAGGGCATGGCCAAGGCACTTGATATGCATCCGAGTGCCACGTGGCCTTACGAGCCACAGTGGGATAAGATTAGCTATTTAAAACCAAATTGTTTATTTGATGTTCATTGTTAATGGCTGTGCAGTTCTGCAGATTACCATACGGTCATCAGCAATGAACATTGTGACGGTCATACTGGTGCTCAAAATCTGCCAGATAGCCATCGATCTCGCTTTCAGTTTCGTTAAAGCTTTTAAATGCGCTGAAGGGAATCTTCCGCGAATCAACTGTGCTGTTCCCTCCGTTCGGTAGAATTGCTACCGTTCGCTGGTTTTCAGCCAGCCTCAGTTGTAGCTCTCGCTGTTCCCTTTGGTTCACATTCTCTGTCACACTATTGATCACCTGTAGGATGATTTCGGTAGTTGGGTTCGGCCCGAACAGTGCCAGTCGTTCCCTGATTTCCCTGTTGATCGGTAGTTCTGTCTCCCGACTGGTCGGTGTTGCCGCAGCCAAGTTCTCCCGGTCTAGCTCCATTAATTCAGCAATTATGACCCGCTTGGCTTTGTTGCTGGAAATCCCTCCACAAACTCCCAACAGTTCCTTTAGTGTGCTGCGCTTAAGCTGTGTGTACCAGCCTTCCATTCACTGTACACCAATGCCTTCCTTGGATTCTCAGTGCAGGGAAAAGGGATGATCCCACTGCTTGCCACCAGTTGTGACGGTCTGAATATGAGCTATCGTCTGTCATTCCCTTATTCCCATGAAATAATATCGGCAAGAATCCACCAAGTAAGATATCGCTGGTATCGCATAATAATCCACACAGGAGCCAAAGCTTCATGCTGAAAACAAGACACGTTTAATGGAAAGCAAGGGCATTCAATTTAAACAGCATCAAACTCCTCCTCTGAGCCAGCGAGACAATGGAGTTTTGGAAACTCAATTTACAACACAGGGGCTTGGTCACATGGCTTACAAGCAATAACTGTGTCTTTTCCAAGACAATGCCAAAGTGTTATCTTGTGTATTTTGATTAAGTAGATCAGTCTTGTGGTTAGAAGCAGACGGAGTGTCTGGAAGTGTGTGTACACATGTCCTTGATACACTTAGACGTCTACGTCCATTGTCAGGAGTAGGTATCCATGGGGATTAAGTAGCAGGGAGGTAAAATAACTGAACGGATACTGGGGAGTTCTTCACAAACTACATACTTTGATCCCTCCTTGGCTTGTACGGCCATGTGCAGTTCCCTTTAGGATAGGGTACTTGCAAATTGTTATTGTTATGTAATCCATTGCACAACCCAGGATAGTTTTGTATGGGTACATTAACAATCCTGACTCTGCCCCTGTAGGAGGCTAGGTGATGTACAGTGTGTCGGGGGAGCGTGTGTGAGTGTGGCTGGATGGGAGTAGTAGTATTAACAGTTCTGATGCTCCCCGAGCAGTGCAGCAAATAGGAAGGGCCCACCAGTTCTTCCCTTGAGGGGCTCTCCCAGATGTTGGGGTCCTCCTACCTGATGCGTTTAGGGGTGCCCTTGGAGTTAATGACTGCCATGAGGTGCATATATATATATATATATATATATATATATAAAATCTCCAGTATACTCTGTGAAATACAGTCTCTCTAGCTTGCTCCCACCGCATGCAGAGAAGCCCATAGCCAGGGTGTAGGCAGTTACCTTCTCTGACAAATGCTCTGCCATCCTCCTTTGTGGCCGTTCCCTCCACAGTGGCTGGCACAGATGCTGTCACTTTTGCTGCTGGTAAATATGCACAGGGTAAGATGTCAGCCCTGCTCCATAGCTGTGTACTTTCCTGCAGCTCACACTAGACTGAAGTTCACTTTCTCCTACAGAGGAAGAGGTGGTGCCCGTCCTGCCTAACCACTAGGGAACCTTCCACTGCTCTCTCTCCATACAGATCCTATGGGACATGTCGTACATGAATATAATGCATGAAATTCATTGATTAACACTTTTAATGCTTTGCAGTGGGGACACTGCAGATGGACTTGGGTCCGCCCCTAGTTCAGTAGTGAGTCTGATGTTCGCTTAGGAAGTGAGAGGAGCTACACGTTCTTGGTCCTTGGAACTTAATCACTGTAGAATTGCAGTGGCCAATATGGCGGAACTGCTCAGACCCCAAACACTGTAGCGTGTTTCTCATTGGGCGAGCAGTCCCATCGCATGTGAACCACAGAAATATCGTGGCAGATATGGAGGAGCTGCTCAAACCCCAAACACTGTAGCGTGTTTCTCATTGGGGGAGCAGTCCCACCGCATGTGGACCGCAGCAAACGACCATCCCGAGCAATTAATGCGTACAAAGGAGGACGCCAGCGCGGTCCACATGCATGTGGTGCATGTGGACCGCGCTGGCGTCCTCCTTTGTACGCATTAATTGCTCGGGATGGTCGTTTGCTGCGGTCCACATGCGGTGGGACTGCTCCCCCAATGAGAAACACGCTACAGTGTTTGGGGTTTGAGCAGCTCCTCCATATCTGCCACGATATTTCTGTGGTTCACATGCGATGGGACTGCTCGCCCAATGAGAAACACGCTACAGTGTTTGGGGTCTGAGCAGTTCCGCCATATTGGCCACTGCAATTCTACAGTGATTTTGTTTTATATGTCTTGAATGTGCCTTCATCTGGCAATTGAACATTCCTTTGCACCTGGAATCCTTCATCACATGGTCTGATATGGGTGGGGCTCACAGCCTTGCTTTGTTCACATTGCACTGGCTGTCCTGCTAGGCATTTGTGTGCAGGCTGGGCTGTGAGCTGGATCATATCACCTTCAGACCGTGTTCACACCACAGTTAGCGTAGTGGTAGGACCCTTTGCCATGCTGAGTGACCGTGACGTGGTGCAATGATGGGCTCCGATATCTTCCTGACAGGAACATATTGGCGAAAGTCTCAGCTTTTAATATCTGCTTGCATGACCAGCTAGTTTAGTCAGTGACATATCCTTTTGGTGCATTTTCTTCAGTGATTTATATGTCCTTGGAACTTAGCATCAAGGAAGCCATTTCTAGTTTACAGTACTCCAAAATTAGAGAGAGAGAGAGAAAAGGAAGAACCAAGAAGGTCCCGAATCTGCATGGTTGAGCACTAGAGACAGTCAGTAAGGGATTCACTGTTTAAGCTAATAGAGACTTTACTGCAGTGAGAAGGAACCATGTGGCAGTATTTTTAGGGTGTTCCTGTTATGCTGTGGTTAGTACCTACCAAAAGTGGTCCACGGAGGGACAACCAGTAATAGGGTCATGGCCACCAAGGCTCACTGATGCGTGTGGGGAGTGAAGGTTTGCCTGGTAGGTCGGATCCCACAGAAGAGCTACTGGCTGAAATGGCACAAATGGCTGAAACAATGATAGAATGGTGTCAGGACACACAGTGCATTGCTGCATAGCCTTGTAATACAGAATATTACATAGGCAAGTGGTTTCAATGTTACGACTGATCATTGTACATTGATTGCCTCCTGGTAACATACACCTCAGCATGGGGCTGTGCCTCCTCTTTGGAAGTAATGCACAGTGTTACCCATTAACTGTTAATAGATATGAGGAATGCGATTTTCTAATAAGAACACTGACGAGAATGTCTTGCTTTAATTATGACATACTTTGCATGCAGTGAAGTGCTCTTTGGGGGGTTGTTGCTTTTTGGGGTACTAGAGGTAACATAACATTTGTCAGTAATTTGTTGCTAGCTATATTGAGCGTTTCCTTGCAGAGCACAATCTGCTGAGCATTGTTCTCTAATTTCACAACAGATTTGGAGAGAATCACACCCTACTTTTACAGGTAACTCCAGGACGTGTCACCTAATTTTACACGCCGTCAAGCAGCTGAGCATCTACCCTGCTATAATGGGAAATTTCCACCGTGCGTTAGGCTCTTGCTTCGTTAACAGATATAGAATTTTCTAATTCCATTATTCTGCAGAAGCGTATTTTACTCCACCATATCCGGGAGGAGTGAAGAAGGACGAACAGTTTAGCGTTATACCGTGACTGGCAGGAACGGTGGGCGAACAATGTAATCTAATGAGATTTAATATCTGCCAAGGGCAGAGCTGGTGCCATGACTGTCTCTTGCAGCAGGTTTACTAAGCATGGTGCAGGGGTATAGCGAGGGGGAAGCTGCCAGGGCATGCACGCCAGATGATAAATGCAGGGGAAGGGGTTGCGCTTCTGTCCCTTTTTTTTTTTTCCCGACAAAGGTTTAGTTACCCTTTTTAATATTTCTTAGATTTAGCAGTCCCATGCAGAACAAAGCAAATCCCCACGAGGCAATTGGATACGTTTCCTTATCAATCGGTATACCCTCAATAGCCATTAGGGCCCATTTACATGGGGTGATAAAGAATGAATGGTCACTACTGTGATTGTTCCCTCCCATGCAGTTTCATTGTTTGCCAGCAGCAGATCTCTGTTTACCCAGGGGATCAGCTACCAACAAATTATATGTTGCGCCATCAAAATGATCAGCCATCGAGTGAGCGCTTCGCTTGTCTGACGGCCGATCATCGGCGCATTTACACAGGCTAATTAACTGGCAAAAGCACTCATACGAATGTCCGTTCCCGATAATTGAAGGGCCTTCAGTCTTGAGATAAATGATCATCCTTGTTATTAATCAATATGGTTTTTGTCATTGCAACCACCAGTTTCTGTAAAGAACCCTGAGGATGATGATGATGGTGAAGCATCTGTCCTCCACCTATGCTATAATAATGGCTATTTAAATAAAAGGATATATGATACGCTTACGCAGGAAAATCAATGAATCCTCTCCTTACTTCAAGCATGTCATATTTAGTTTTTGGTTGGAGAGTACTAAACCTTTGCCCTGGGTAAAGAAAAACCTAGCTTGCATCATCATGGAGTAGGGTGCAGGAGGTATGGTTACTGCAGCCAACCTGCTTAGCTTCTGTTTAGTCATCTAGAGGTCATTCAGGATCATCTCTCAAGCTGCAAACCCCTAGTTGAAAAGACAAGAGTTAGGATTAGAAAGATAGGGGGTGGGTGTTTGCTTACCCCTTGAGTAAGGATTGGACTCGGTGATAATTAGGCATGGACCATCCATGAGAGCTGCAGTAGAGGTGGTTACCTGCAACAACTGCTGATAGGATAATTGTAATGTCCTAGGAAGGGCACAGAGCTATTGAACAGGTACCGTAAGTATCAGCTGTTTGGCTGGCACTATGGGCACTGCAATGAGTATCATTGATACTGCCTCCTTCTGGTTTAGAAGATGTAACCAAGGTATTCAAATATGGGGCTTACATTTACTTCTCATGGAATCCTGTGCTTCAGAAAATTAAAGGGATATTCCGGTTGGTACAAGTTTTCCCATATCCAGAAGATAGGGTATAACTTTATGATCATGGGGTCCTATCACTGGGGCCCCCACGATCACGTGAATGGGGTCCCTGTACCCCCTGCAGGCCCCTTGCAGCTCCCCTAAATTGACCTGGTCATTTCGGGGGGAGGCTGCAGGGGCTAAGGGGTACCCGTTCTCATGATTGGTGGAGGTCCCAGCGGTAGGACCCCCACTAATCTCAAAATTATCACCTATCCACAGGACTTGTAACAACCAGTATACCCCCTTAAGCCGTCCCTCTTTCCATTTCAATATGGGGAGAAGCAGCATTTAAAATTAATGTATCACTACTAAATTTTTTCTGCCAATTAAAACCAGATAGTAAAGCAAGTTTCACACTAGCGTTAAAATCATCTAGCAGGCTGTTCCGGAGTTCATCATATCTGGCATAGCCAGAAACTGCCTTTTCCAGCTGGAGCCCAATGACCATAATGGGATCTGGCCTGTTTCTGGAATTAGTGCTGGGATTCAGCCGGTCAAAAACCAGTTCCTATGCTGGAACAGCCTGCTGGATGATTTTAACGCTAGTGTGAAACTAGTCTAACACATACTCTTTTTTTTATTTATTCTAATGTTTTTTTTCTGATGGTAGATTTTTTTTAAACTTTATTTTCTGTAAATGATTATGGGGCAGCCATCTTGCCTGAGCTGCTGTTAGCCATAGGTATTAGCCATCGGCTGTTAGCCATTGACATCTATGGGAGAGTGTTCTGGGCCTGCTCTGCAACCTATGCAGAAGTGATTGTGCAGGGAGGGGGAGGAGTGGAGCTCTGACCATCAACTATTGGGAATGATGTATCCTGTGTTGTCTATATAAAGTCTAAAAATATCTAATATAAAAACTTAATTGAAACAATAATTCATTTTTGATAAGAAGGGATGCAAATGAGCTCTTAACAAGCTTTGCCTCTAATGCTACCAGCTGTAAGGTAGCTATTAAGGCGTTCTCCATAAGGGGATTTTGTATTCCGCAAATTCATTTTTGATGACACATTCCTTTTAACTTTCCACCTCAGTGAATGAAGAAGTTAGAATTGTCCTAGAGTGCCGGCGAGACATCTGACCAAAACCTTGCTGCATTTCCCCCTTGGGCATTCAGGGTGTGATGTCCGCCTTCACCATATATATGCCGGCTGCTAAAACAATACAAATACCTATAGTTTGCCTTATATCTGTTTTAGGAGCACCTTACTTGACTAAAGTGGCAGAGAGCCATAATTCCTCTCTCCAGGAAGCGATAAGGACATGCTAATATCCTCTTCCTGACTGCATGCCACCCAGATTGCACTCGGCTCCCCCCTTCCCCGCGGTGATAAGGCGTAATAAAGAGGTTACCAGCACAATGTCTTCTTACTAAGAGGTTTATCTAGCTGCTCTCACTTGCAGGAAGATACATGTTAACCTCTATTCCTCTCTCTCCATATCTGCCTCTTCTTATTTCCGTCCTGATTTACTTTTTATTTCTCCTCCATTCCTTATCTCTAGCCCACACCTATTCTCCCCCCCCCCATAATGTCTCTCCACCGATCTTCATGTCTATCTCCTGAGATTTTTCATTATCTCCCACCAGTCTCTTGCCTTCACCCAAGGCTGCTCCTTAGTTTCTCTCCTCACCTTCCATTCTTTCTCCTCTGCTTCCAGTGAAGGATTCCCAGTGTCTAGTTTAATTTATTTGGAAATGAAATTCCTTATTGATCCTGCATTTAGAAGAACAAATCACGCGACTTGTAGGAGTCGCTGTGAAATAGCTTCTGGAAGCTGCCCAGAAAGGGTTAATTGTTAGGTTTTTTTTTTTTTTTTAACTCCATGCAATCCTGCCGAAACCTCGTTCCCCATAGATTGCAAGCTCTATTGACTTGTCATTACAAAGCCTTCCTAGAAGTCTCATTTCCTATCTACTTGGAGATGTCCACACCCTATGGTAGACGCCTCAATAATTTTCAATGTATCTGTCAGAAGATGTCCATCTCCTGCTAGATGTTTGCCAGAAATGTCTGCTAGCAATGCACCCTCACTCTGTCAGGGATGTCTATCTCTCTCCATGGCAGGAACAGTCCTTCTACATGCTAGGAAATGTCTTCATCCATCCGTCTCTTGGAGCTCATGTGATGTCTCTTTCCCTCTCTTGGTCATTATCTTCTCTATCTGCCAGTCAGGAGCTGTCCCCACCCTCAGTCTGTCTCTTTTTCTCTCAGTAGCTGTCCAAGGTGCTGAACTCCCAGTAATGAAGCACCAGTGGAGGACGCTCAGCGGGGAAAAGCTCTCACAGCTGCTAATATATCAAGGGAATGATTTCATCTGTCAAAGAAAGGGCAAATCCTGTGGTGTGAGGACGGCTGGGGGGGGACACCTCGCAGCAAATGTGTCGACACTAAAGAGTTTGTCGCATTGTGGAATCAGTTTTTAGGACAAACACACCAGATTCTGACGCTTCTCGACTTTCTGTAAATCCGTAGGGAAGAGAATGAGAGTTTTCTTTTCAAACGGTTAAGTCTGTCTCGTCGCTGGGTTCAATACTTATACAGGGGCGTAAAGTGGTAAAATCATTTGCAAATCTACATGTAAATGTTCCCAGATGTTATCAGAATGAAGCCGTTTTCTGCCCTTTCTTTAAGGAATCTCAGCCTGAAATGGCTGATTCCAGGGAACAATAGTCTGAAGTGATTCAGTCTTCCCTTTAAAGGACAACTCTAGCGAAGAAACAGACCTTTTGCAAGGAGTTACCCCACAAAAACTTTCCATAGGATTGGTGATAACTGTATGACTGCCAAGACTCTCGCCAATGACTAGAATGGGGATCCCAAGACTCTAATTCCTCCGATTGCATGACCACAGTAAGGAGCGGCTGGATTAGAGCCGTGGTCGGGCATGTGCCCCGCCGCGCCATTCAATGTCTATGGGGCTGATAGAAATGGCGAGCGCTGTACTTGAATCTTCGTCAGACCTGCAGACATTGAATAGAGGGGCAAGGTGCATGCGTGACTTCTCCAACGAGTGCAGTGAGGAGAAAAGGGGGGCTCTGGATGCCTTCTCTAGTCATCATTGGGGTCCAGCGGTAGGGCTCCAAGTGATGCCTACAGAACCTAGCCTTTGTGTTCTTCAAATTGCTGGCTATCAGGTTTATCTAGGAATAGCCTGAGAGGAGACCATCATGGTGTACCCTCCGCACTGAAGATCCCATTATAAACGGGTAAGCAATGACATTATGTAGTACAGTTTGGTCTCAACCCAACTCACAAAGAACAATTTTTTAGAGATTTTGATGCAAAATATCTTTAAAAGCCTCATCCACATCATCAATAGATGTATGAATGAAGACACTAATGACTCCATCACGGTGGTAGGGACAGGTCCTCTCTGCTAATAACTATGGTTGATATTGAGCAGGTAGCCTGGTGGGAGTTGTATGCTACGTTATTTGGATGGACCAGCCTCTGGGGACTTTAACATTTCACCGCGCCGCATTACAAAGCATTGGCTGGTCTGCTGATCTTGTATTGAGCTGTTAACATGTATTGAATTCACTAACGAGGACAAATGTCAGCACTGAGTGAAACTGAGCTATGTGGGACCGTGAAAAACAACATCATCCATTACTACCCGTGGTATAAAGGCATGGATTCTTCATGGTATGGAATAAATACTTCACCTAATTCCAGTAAGAAAAAAAGGGGATAAATCATAGCGGCAATTACGCATTTGGTGCACGTGTTCCGCTCGTCTACAACTGGTGTACAATGCATGAAAAGTCCTTCTATATCGCCATTAAACTCCTACCTCTACCAGTTCAAGGCTGACAGCTGTGCTGATTCAGTAGATACCAAGGAAACCTGACAGACTCCATCAGGTTAATGGGATCCATCAGGTTTCTGTTGGGGTAGTTGTACTTTTGTGCTGTCCACACAGAGGTCCTGTCCATAAAATGGCTGCTCATGGAGGGTCAAGTGACCAGGCAAATCACCTCCATGTGATGTCTCCTCCATTCATATCTATCCGCACTAGCACTCTTGGGAGTTTAGTGTAGGTGCAGTGTGATTGGACGAGGCTGAGTGATGTGTCTGGTCACATGACCCTTCATCAGCGGCCATCTTATGGGCAGGACTTCTAGGCGGACAGCACAGATTTGCCCAATAAGGGGCCATGGTTTATGAAATCTAGCAAACGGCACAGAATATCAACAAAGGCTATATTAATAAGTGTGACAGAATCATCCTACGTACATATTGGTCAACAGTAGCCAGAAAGTGGCCAATCCCTTTAAGTGGAGTCAATTTGTAATAAATAAAAAAATCCCCGCCTCACCCACTCTACAAGGCTTTTTTGTCTGCAAAAGTGGAGCAGGCGATTCATAAATATGCCACTCCTATTACTCAATGTATTTACACCCGACGGCTGGTATACATCTTTAAATCCTCTGAATCCCTTCTCAAAGTATAAAATACTTTAAAACTGGCTGCCTGCAGACATGATTAGGAGGAGCTCAGTAAATAGGGAATGATTACAGTTACTATTGAATTTAATGGAAGCTGTAACAATCTCATTACACTGAGCTCCCCCTAGTGGTGGCTGCCGGAAATTGCCCTCCTCTTTTCAAAAGTGACGAGAAGCTACAAAAAATTGCAAATTGTACCGAAAATATGGCGTGTACCTTCACAAATCCCTAGTGGCAATGATGAATGACCCATAACATCGGTCAGCGGTTGAACCGCCACCGGTCAGACATTGATTTACCTGAGGATATAGCCCATTTGATAGGCTAATGTTGGGACAAAGGAGCACAGGGCCCTTTGTAAAAATGGCTGTTTTATGGGATACTTACTGGCATCTTCAACCAGAGACGGATGGGAAAGGATTGAGAAGGATATGTAGCGCGGCGCCCAGGGATCTCACTGCACTTACTATTATTCCTGGGCGCCGCTCCGTTCTCCTGCTGTGGCCCCCGGTATATTCTCCCGCCCTGTATGCTAATTGCTAGCATCGGAGCAATGGGGAGGAGACTGCCCTTTTTCTTAATGGGCGTCTCCTTCTCCCTGGCTGTAGCGCTGTCCAATCGCAGCGGAGAGCGTCACAGCCAGGGAGAAGGTGAGTTTTTTTTTTCTCCCTGACTGTGACGCTCTGCGCTATACTGCTGGGGCAGTATACTGTGCTGCACTGTGGTATCTGGTTCTGCTGGAGCAGTATACTGTGCTGCACTGTGGTATCTGGTTCTGCTGGGGCAGTATACTGTGCTGCACTGTAGTATTTGGTTCGGCTGGGGTGGTATTGTGTGCTGCACTGTGGTATCTGGTTCTGCTGGGGCAGTATACTGTGCTGTACTGTGGTATCTGGTTCTGCTGGAGCAGTATATTGTGCTGCACTGTGGTATCTGGTTCTGCTGGAGCAGTATATTGTCCTGCACTGTGGTATCTGGTTCTGCTGGGGCAGTATATTGTGCTGCCCTGTGGTATTTGGTTCTGCTGGGGCAGTATATTGTGCTGCACTGTGGTATCTGGTTCTGCTGGGGCAGTATATTGTGCTGCACTGTGGTATCTGGTTCTGCTGGGGCAGTATATTGTGTTGCACTGTGGTATCTGGTTCTGCTGGAGCAGTATATTGTGCTGCACTGTGGTATCTGGTTCTGCTGGGGCAGTATATTGTGCTGCACTGTGGTATCTGGTTCTGCTGGGGCAGTATATTGTGCTGCACTGTGGTATCTGATTCTGCTGCGGCAGTATATTGTGCTGCACTGTGGTATTTGGTTCGGCTGGGGTGGTATTGTGTACTGCACTGTGGTATTTGGTTCGGCTGGGGTGGTATTGTGTGCTGCACTGTGGTATTGCTGACCCCTCCTACTTCTGTTTTTCAACCTTCTGTCAATTTGGACCCGTCTACAACATGGGGCCACTTTAGTTTTTTCGTGGCGGGACAGTCCCGGATTGCAGTGGCTGTCCCAGTACAGGGGAGCTATGTCCCGCTTTCTGGCAACTGTCCGCTTCCATAGGAAGCAGAGACAGTTGCCTGTGTATTATGATCAGGGCCGGCTCCACCTGTAAGACAACCTAGGCAGCCGCCTAGGGCGATATTTAGCGGTTTAAAAAAAAGTTGTTTTTTTTAAGTACGTGCGGCAGGCCCTCCCCCGCACCGGGCTGCTGCCGCACTGCCCGGGCTGGTGCGTCTATGATTGTGCACCGCCCAGGCGCAGCCTGAAGAGAGGGACTGACAGTCACAGGAGGGAAGCGCCTCTAATGTAGGGTGGCCGAGCTCTGTTCGGTCCTTGGTACAGGAGCTTTTGTTTCCTGTACCCGGCCGGACTGACTAGAAGTGCTCACTTAGTGTGCACTTCCTTTCAGTCCGGCCGGGTACAGGAAACAAATGCTCCTGTACCGCCGACCGAACAGAGCTCGGCCACGCTACACTAGAAGTAGGGGGGAAATGAGAGTGACAAGGGAGGGGGGGAGAAGAGAGTGACAAGGGAGGGAGGGGGGAGAAGAGAGTGACAAGGGAGGGGGGGGAAGAGAGTGACAAGGGAGGGGGGGGGGAAGAGAGTGACAAGGGGGGGAAGGGAGTGATAAGGGAGGGGGGGAAGAGAGTGATAAGGGAGGGGGGGAGAAGAGAGTGACAAGGGAGGGATGGGGGAGAAGAGAGTGACAAGGGGGGAGGGGGGAGAAGAGAGTGACAAGGGAGGGAGGGGGGGAGAAGAGAGTGACAAGGGAGGGAGGGGGGAGAAGAGAGTGACAAGGGAGGGGGGAGAAGAGAGTGACAAGGGGGGGGAGAGAGTGATAAGGGAGGGGGGGGGGAGAAGAGAGTGACAAGGGAGGGAGGGGGGAGAAGAGAGTGACAAGGGAGGGAGGGGGAGAAGAGAGTGACAAGGGAGTCCCCAGAGCCAGACCAAGAGCCAGACTGCAGCCAGAGACCAGATCATCTTATTGTCCTGGTGGTAAGTAGACAATGCAATATGTTTATTATTTAATTGTTTAGTTATTAATACTACATTGGAAACTAATTTACCTCACATTAAAAGGACACTATAGTCCCAGAACCAGTACAGTTAATGTAGTGGTACTGGTGTCTATAGCCTGTTCCTGCAGAGAAAAGACACTGTGCAGTACTGGTGGTAAAGGAGCACTATAATGCCAGAAAAACAAACTCCTTTTCCTGGCACTATATAGTTGTTAGGAGTGGGGCACCCTCGTGTCCCCCTCCCACTGGGCTGAAGGAGTTAAAACCCCTTCAGCCACTTACCTTTCTCCAGCACCGGCACTGGGAACTCTTCTCCCCGATCCTCCTCTCAGCTGCGAATGCACATGCGCACGCATTCAAAACTATGTTCCGCGTCTTCCGACTGTAATTTTCACAGTGAGAATCGCGGAAGCACCTCTAGTGGCTGTCAGGGAGACAGCGACAAGAAGCTTGATTAACCCTTAAGGGAAACATAGCAGTTCTTTTAATTTAAATGCTGAGAAAGGGGTGGAACATATGTGATGTCATGATATGGGCAGATCATCTGATAAGGGGGGGGGGCGGCAATTTTTATCTTGTCTAGGGCGGCAAAAATCCTTGCACCGGCCCTGATTATGATGAAGCAGAGGGCTCCCTGCTTCATCATTCCTCCCCACTGAGGGCTCTCCACACCTCTTGTCTGTGTGGGGGGCGGGGCCGGCTGGCAGTCAGCCTCGGCTCCGCCTCCTCCACAGACCAGAGCATCCGATGTCCTGCTGCTGCTGCTGCTAGGAACAAGGTAAGTATGTGGTGTTTATTTTTTTTACTTTCTGTGAGGGGCACTTCAGTGGCTTTACTAGGGCTGGTGTCACCCGGTTGCGGTAGAAAACACACGCCTCATTCACACAGCAGAGATTTTGGTGCATTGCAAAACCAAAATACTGACTCATGAGGAAAAAAAAATCGCACTATTTAACATGGATTTTCTTTAAAAAAAATTATGAAAGCAGTTTTATGAAAAATATGCCATACGTCAAGCCATATGCGTCTTATAGTGAAGCAGCTGACGGTGAAACACCTCAGGCCGCGTTTCTGGAGCACGACTGTGGTAAATACTGCAACATGTGAATGGGAAAGGCAGAATGAAAGCCACCATAAAAGTGAACTTGACCTCAGAGGTGAGACAAGCTGGGACTGTTCAGTCAGGTGGGTGCTCAGGCTTAGTACACGTGTACACGCAGCCATACATGTAGGATATATAGGTCTCCACTAACCTGAGCGTGTCCCGGCTGCAGCTTGAACCTGCCCTTGACTTGCACAGTGGATGAGGAGGGGGCGGCTCACTCCCTCGGAAGTGAGTGGAGCTGGGTCTGGCGGGTGACGTCACTCACCCCATCAGACTGGTGTCACCCAGTGCGGCCCGCACCCGCTGCACCCCCCTCGCAACGCCACTGGGGCACATACAGTAACTGGACATATTACTGGGGTATATAACTGGACATATTACTGGGGGCACAGCTGGGCATATTACTGGGGGCACAGCTGGGCATATTACTGGGGGCACAGCTGGGCATATTACTGGGGGCACCGCTGGGCATGTTACTGGGGGCACAGCTGGGTATATTACTGGGGGCACAGCTGGGCATATTACTGGGGACACAGCTGGGCATATTACTGGAAGCACAGCTGGACATATTACTGGGGACACAGCTGGGCATATTACTTGGGACACAGCTGGGCATATTACTGGGGACACAGCTGGGCATATTACTGGGGACACAGCTGGGCATATTACTGGGGGCACAGCTGGACATATTACTGGGGACACAGCTGGACATATTACTGGGGACACAGCTGGACATATTACTGGGGACACAGCTGGGCATATTACTGGGGGCACAGCTGGACATATTACTGGAAGCACAGCTGGACATATTACTGGGGACACAGCTGGACATATTACTGGGGACACAGCTGGGCATATTACTGGGGACACAGCTAGACATATTACTGGGGACACAGCTGGGCATATTACTGGGGACACAGCTGGGCATATTACTGGGGACACAGCTGGGCATATTACTGGGGACACAGCTGGGCATATTACTGGGGACACAGCTGGGCATATTACTGGGGGCACAGCTGGACATATTACTGGGGACACAGCTGGACATATTACTGGGGACACAGCTGGACATATTACTGGGGACACAGCTGGGCATATTACTGGGGGCACAGCTAGACATATTACTGGAAGCACAGCTGGGCATATTACTGGGGACACAGCTGGGCATATTACTGGGGACACAGCTGGGCATATTACTGGGGACACAGCTGGGCATATTACTGGGGGCACAGCTGGACATATTACTGGGGACACAGCTGGGCATATTACTGGGGGCACAGCTGGACATATTACTGGAAGCACAGCTGGACATATTACTGGGGACACAGCTGGGCATATTACTGGGGACACAGCTGGGCATATTACTGGGGGCACAGCTGGACATATTAATGGGGGCACAGCTGGACATATTACTGGGGGCACAGCTGGACATATTACTGGGGACACAGCTGGGCATATTACTGGAAGCACAGCTGGGCATATTACTGGGGACACAGCTGGGCATATTACTGGGGGCACAGCTGGACATATTACTGGGGACACAGCTGGGCATATTACTGGAAGCACAGCTGGGCATATTACTGGAAGCACAGCTGGGCATATTACTGGGGACACAGCTGGGCATATTACTGGGGGCACAGCTGGACATATTACTGGGGGCACAGCTGGACATATTACTGGGGACACAGCTGGACATATTACTGAAAGCACAGCTGGACATATTACTGGAAGCACAGCTGGACATATTACTGGGGACACAGCTGGGCATATTACTGGGGGCACAGCTGGACATATTACTGGGGGCACAGCTAGACATATTACTGGGGGCACAGCTGGACATATTACTGGAAGCACAGCTGGACATATTACTGGGGACACAGCTGGGCATATTACTGGAAGCACAGCTGGGCATATTACTGGGGACACAGCTGGGCATATTACTGGGGGCACAGCTGGACATATTACTGGGGACACAGCTGGGCATATTACTGGAAGCACAGCTGGGCATATTACTGGAAGCACAGCTGGGCATATTACTGGGGACACAGCTGGGCATATTACTGGAAGCACAGCTGGACATATTACTGGGGGCACAACTGGGCATATTACTGGGGGCACAGCTGGGCATATTACTGGGGACATAGCTGGACATATTACTGGAAGCACAGCTGGACATATTACTGGGGACACAGCTGGGCATATTACTGGGGACACAGCTGGGCATATTACTGGGGACACAGCTGGACATATTACTGGGGGCACAGCTGGACATATTACTGGGGACACAGCTGGGCATACTACTGGAAGCACAGCTGGGCATATTACTGGGGGCACAGCTAGGCATACTACTGGGGGCACAGCTGGGCATATTACTGGGGCACAGCTGGACATATTACTGGAAGCACAGCTGGACATATTACTGGGGACACAGCTGGGCATATTACTGGAAGCACAGCTGGGCATATTACTGGGGGCACAGCTAGGCATACTACTGGGGGCACAGCTGGGCATATTACTGGGGCACAGCTGGGCATATTACTGGGGCACAGCTGGACATATCACTGGGGGCACAGCTGGGCATATTACTGGGGGCGCAGCACTGGGCATATTACTGGGGGCACATAACGGGTCATATTACTGGGGGCACATCTGGGCATAATTCTGTGAGGGGGCACAACTGGGGGCACACAGGGGTGCAGCTATAGGGGGTGCAGAGGTAACAGTCGCTACCGGGCCCAGGAGCCTGAGGGGGCCCAAAGACCCTTGTGCTGCATAAGAAGACACACAAAGCACTGAGGGAAGGGGGCCCAAGCTGAACTCTTGCACCAGGGCCCATGAGCCTTTAGCTACGCCCCTGGGGGCACAATGTGGGCATAAATACTGTTCGGTGGCATGAAGGGGGAATAATTACTATGCATAGTTATGGTTTGGGCGGAGTTAGATGCGTGGCCGCACGATGTGTGCCTCTCTGTTCATTTAGAAAGTTGGGAGGTATGATTTCCCTGTACTGTCTATGGCCAGTCTGCCCAGGTCTGCAACATTTCAGGGTTAGAAATGCCAGTTAATAGATTTATGAAAGAGATGCCCAATTTTAGCGACTGGTTAGACCCAATGGTTAGACGGTTCCTAAAACGCGTCATGTCGTGACATTTTGAGGGATATGGCGCACAGAACAGCCATGTAACATAACTTACAGGTAGTCCATTGTGGTACCTTTCTGTGGGCAGCAGAAATCTCTTGGCTGAACAGTAAAACCTGTGAAATGTCCACCACAGGGCAGCAGCTGCCAGGCAATGCATGGGACTCTAGCATCACTTGTACCAAGCAAAGTTAAAGCTTTCCTGTGGGGTCTTAGCACCACTGAACTTCCCCACCAGCTCTGTACAAAGCGCATTCACACCGATCATCTCTGGAAAAAATCCTATTTTCAGGATTTGCGGTCTCTTTAAAAAAAAAAAAAAAAAGAAAAGAAAAAAAAAAAAAAGATTTTTTTTCAGCGCTGAATCTGATCCCTCCGCCGGCGTCACATCACATGCAGCAGCGTATCCTTCCGCAGCGATCGCATCCTGCAGTGGGAGAGCGGCCGGAGCCCCCCGGGTGACAGCACCATGGGAGCCTGGGGACTGAGCCTGGGGGTCCTGCACTGCCTGGGGGTCTACATCCATCTGAGCGTCGGAGACAAGCACAACACAGCTGATGGTATTATAAGGGAAGGCTTTGGCTGGGGATGCCTTGTGGGGAGGGGGCTTTGAGTTTTTTGGGGGGTGCCTGCTGTATGTCTATATGAGGGTCACTTTTCAGGGGGTGACGTCTGTACCCCACAGCACAGGGTCTGTAATGGGCTCTGCTTACAGGGGGTTCTAGGTGGATTTTGTGGGGGGCTTCATAAAAAAAATGGGCACCGCTGATTGGGTAATTTGCATATTTCTAGGTTAGAAATGGGAATTAATAATTTATAATGACATTGCAGGAGAGTTGCATGGTGGCGGGTGGTAAAGGGTTAATGCTATAATATTGCAATGATGTGGCCATATCGCAACAGATACTGATTCTTAAAGGAAATACTTTATTATTTAGCATTTTTGGGGGGTGGGAGGTCATCCTTGTAGGGTGGTGGGCATCACATTGGGACAGATCCAGAACTTGGTGTAGTAAGGGCAGTCTGTGTATGTACCTGTCTCATATACCCAGTTAGTGCTCTGCCAGCTCATACTGTACCATGGAAGTTTGGCATATAGCTGATGATATTTTCCAGTGATTGTCATTGGTGGCACGATCTGACCCCCTGGCACAGTATATGCCGTACAGTGTGCGGGGATCTGTGTGGGCACTGGGATCTGGTGGCATGGAATTTAGGGGGTATTAGTGGTTTCCTGATGCTTTCCTGTAAAGACTGGCGGTGATAGATGCCACTTATGTAATGAGGGTGATCATAGGTGTAGGGGCATTGTGGTGGGGGGCGAGGACGATTAATAATACCGGGGGGGGGGGATGTAGTGCGGAGATCCAGATGATGGGGGAGAAGACTCTGCTGATGGAGATTAGTGACAATCTCTCCCCATTGATACATAAGATCCTTCCCTCTATATCTATCATATCTGTCTATCTTTCATCTGTCTATCTATCTATCTATCTATCTATCTATCTATCTATCTATCTATCTATCTATCTATCTATCTATCTATCTATCCATTGTATCTATCTATCTATCTGTCTATCTATCTGTCTATCTATCTATCTATCTATCTATCTGTCTGTCTATCTATCTGTCTATCTATCTATCTATCTATCCATTGTATCTATCTATCTATCTATCTATCTATCTGTCTATCTATCTGTCTATCTATCTATCTATCTATCTTTCATCTGTCTATCTATCCCTGTGTATCTATCTCTCCTATCTATCTATCTATCTATCTATCTATCTATCTATCTATATATCTATCTATATATCTATCTCTCTTTCATCTATCTATTAATCTATTTATCTCAGATCTGTCTATCTCTCTGTATATATCTATCATATCTATTTTATCTATCTATCTATCTATCTATCTATCTATCTATTATCTATCTCTCTTTCATCTCTCATATCTATCTATCTATCTATCTATCTCTTATCAGTTTATCTTCTGTCTTTCTTTAATCTCTTTGTATTTAACTATTGCATGTCTATCCTTCTGCCAATCTCCTCTATCTATCTATCTAATCTCTATCCATCTCTCATAGCTATCTTGTTTCCATTTATCTTCTATTTCTTTAAAATCTTTGTTTTCAACTATTGCATGTCCATCCTTCTGCTAATCTATTTATCTTTCCTTATCTATCTATCTATCTATCTATCTATCTATCTATCTATCTATCTATCTATCTATTTTATCTATCTATCTATCTATCTATCTATCTTTCATCTGTCTATCTATCTATCTATCATATCTATCTCTCATATCTATCTATCTATCTATCTATCCATCCATCTATTCATCTCTTTTTTTTATCTGTCTATCATTCTTTCAGTCTCATGTATACATGTCTTTCTAATCCATAAGTCTTCCTGTCTGTCCGTCTGTCTGTCTCTACACATACGCTCTTGAGTTGCTATGCGCTGTGTAAGTGCAAATAGATTACTGCACAGGATTGCACTTTGCATGAAGTGACTGTGGGTGTAATTGAAGCCAGTGTGCAGAAGATGAAATGTGTAGGAGAAGGGGGTGCGTCTCTTTCTAGATTTAGGGTGAAGGCACTGTAGATATACATATATATATATACATAGGATGATTAGAATTATGGCAGCAAGAAGACACAAGAGAAACACATGTTGTTGCTAACCTATAGATATATAGATGTAAAACTAGTGAAAATGTCTCTAACTGTTGTCCACCCAGCCATATAAAATATTGGGAGAGGTTCCATCCTATACAGGGATTGTCCCTTTGCAAGTGGATGGCAGCGCTCCAATCTGTGGTCCTTCACCGCCGCCTCTATTCTGCTGAAATCCCCCTCATGGGTTCTTATCAGAATCGCTGTAATGTATAAACGGAGATATGACAATGTATCAGGGAATAGCTCGTTGTTAATGTAATATTTAAAGGGACTCCAAGCCAGAGCAGGTTTAAGATCAGAATCCGAGAAGGTGGGGGTGACTGGGACTACGGAAAGGTAGAGTGGTTTTAGATATGACGCCCATAGAGTTAGAAGTGGGGCCCCTATCAACATATGAAGGGTTAATAATGCCCACCAGCTCCTCATTACAATCCCTGGGGATGATATATGGAATGATCCAAGTTACCAGGAGATGGAGACGTAAAAGAGCGTAAGAGAGAAAGTAATGGGAACACGAACTAAGTAACGCAATGCATCATGCAGACAGTGAGGTTCCTGCACTAATAAAGGAAAATGTATAATAGTCTATAGTGAAAAAACCTGACAAATGGCCCTGGTGCATTGGGGGTTACATACAGAAGAGAAATAAATGAATGCTCGCACGGCAGAGTTTTCCATCAGCGGAATTCATGGACTGAAATGCGCAAAATCCGCCATGTGAACATACCCTGAGATGTAAAAGGGACTTGTTACCAGGACACAGCTCTTTAAATCCGGCCGTTTGATCCCTTTTCATGGCCAGTAATGGGTTATAGAACTTGTTCCATGACTCCCAAGAAGTAACCTCCGTTTTTGGGGTCCTGAACAAGGCACATAATCCCTTTCACTTAGGGGCAAGAAGAGAAATCAGTGAATTAAAGGGTTTTCTAGGGTTTTGGTACTGATGGCCTGTCCTCAGGATAGGTCATCAATATCTGATTGGTAGGGGTCAGCGTCCCGGCACCCCAGCTGGTAGGAGTGCTGTGGCCTCTGTGCCGCTTACCAAGCACAGCTCCCTTCATTGTGTAGTGGTTGTGCTTGATATTGCGGTCCAGGTCCATTCACTTGAATGGGACTGAGTTGCAAATAGACCATGTGACCAATTAATGAAGAGGCCCCCGGTGCTCTTTAGCCTCTTCAAACAACTGATCGGCATGGGTGTTGGAAGTCAGACCCCCACCAATCTGATATTGTGGATGGTCCATCAATGTCAAAATACTGGGCGCCACAACTTTTGAAGGGGTTTTACAGGGCTATCCGTAGGATAAGTAACCAGTATCAGATTGGTGGGGGTCCGACTCTCGGCTGACTGATGAGCATGCAGCTTACCGGAGCCAGGCACACTCCCCATTCACTTGTATAGGACTGAGCCGATATCCTAAAGAATGATCATCATTATAGGAGTCCTAGAAAACCCCTTTAATACACAAGCCGCCCATTTAATGCAAGGCTTTTTCGGAAAGAGAGCCGCCCCTGTTGCAGTTTTTTTTTTTTCTTTTTTTTTTAGAAAACGGAGAGATTTATCAATGCAATTATACTGGTTTTCTAGTACAAAGGAATTGGAAAAATTGACTCTCAGCAGAAACACCATTTAGAGGAAGCCTCAGCATCTATGACCATTTGTCAGAGAAAGTGGATATAATTTATTATTATAGAGAGAAAAATGGGGGTAAACAGTATAAAGTATGACCAGGTGTGGTTCAATGGTGCGCACACCCCTTGGGGGGATTACTGTGTATACTCCATTTGTATTCTGCCCTGGTGTACACTGCTGCAGCTCTTTGTTAGTGGCTGTCCACTTTGATTTAACGAGAGGGATCGTAACCGGTAGACCGCCCCTCTATGACATCCATATGCCTTAAACTAGTGGATGGGAAATGTCCTCTCCATAAGACAATCCCTTTAAGAGTCATTGCACCGTTATGCCTATAGTGTTTAAAGGGGTTTTCCAAGATTCTGATATTCATGACCTATCCTCAGGATAGCGGAGACCACAGTAGACAATAAACAGGCATCGGGGTGCTGCTTTGGCTTTAGATGAGGTTGTTTATTATTATTTGTTAACTGACCATTTCTGACCATTTCTTCAAGGTAGATCGTCAATGACAGATCAGTGTGGGAACCGACACCCAGGAACTCCGTTTGAGGAGGCCATGGCGCTTCGGTAAAAGCTGCAGCCACAGTTTACGAAGGACCACGGCCGTACATTAGATAGCAGCTGTGCTTCATATTGCTTAGGGAGCGTGATCAATGAACTTGGAGTCACTGGTCTAGGAAGAGGCTGCGGCGCTCACTGGAGTGTGTGACCTCTTCAGACAGCTGGTCAGCGAGGATGCTGATAGTCGGACCCCCGCTGATCTGATACTAATAACCTGTACTGAGAATAGGCCAGCAATATCAAAATCTCAGACAACCTTGTATAATTTCAGTAAAAGTGAGTCAGGCACCAGGTCAGGTCTCTTACAATTACACACTAGACAGTCCAAAAAAATTGCCACTTTGACAAATAGTCTGATCTATATGACCCTTATCTCAGAGGTAGAAAATACCACCATAAAATACCAGTATTGATCAAAATGCACTGTGGTCCAGAATGTTTCATATATTCATAGTATACCACCACCTCGTTGAGACATTCAGCAGAGCCAAGAAGGTTCATGAAACCCTTCCCTGCAATAGAGAAGATCCCTGTTTGTAAGTAGTCGGGGCACGAGGGGCCTTTGATTCTGGCTTTACGACTAGCAGTTTGGGCATTGTTTTAGTAAATGTAATTATGGCCACTGTGTCAATCCTCAAAATATCTGTCCATACACATTAGATATGTCTATAGGAGCTTCCGACTATCACCCCGAGGGTAGATTTGAGGGGAACTAAGGTTTGGGCTGTTGGATTTCAACTGTGTGATGCTTTTGTTAAAGATACTGGCAGAAGTGTCTGGTAGAGGCTCTCCCCATTCAGGACGCATGCCTAGCTGAGCTTACATGTGTATGGAGGCACTGCGGGTGATGACTGTTGGCTCATCAAGCGTTTAGCTGACAGCTATCTATTGCATACTTACCAACTCTCCTAAAGCATCCAGGAGTCTCCAAAAAAAAAAGAAAGTCCACCTGGACTTCTGGAAAAGTTGCCAAATTTCCAAGACACTTCTAAAACCAGCTGAAACCCCACAGAAAACAGCATTGGATGTGTGTGGCGGTGGGATGCTGCATTATCAAACTTCACATTGATGTGGCGGTGCTGCGTCACAGAGGTGGCATGGTCCACTTTATTGGGAACATGGTCTATGTTAGGGGCCATGTCAGTTCCCGGGAGACAATAACAGCGTCTTGCTTTACGCACCGCACTACTGACCTCTCAGAAGCCATTTCTATAAAGATGGCAACAAGTATTATCTCATATGTATGGCCAGCCTTAGATAGATGTCGGCCGAATGCTTCTGTGTAAGGGTTTCTCTTGTCACTTGTTGCTGGATGAGTTTTTACTTAGGTGGAAATGTTCCTGTCTCTACTAATTTGCTGCCCCGCTGTTAGAAATAGCTTGGTCCCATAAGGGCAGATGATCAGGGCCCCCTTCACTCCCTTGTATGTGTATCTTACATTTAGTGGGCATCTGATGAAGGATGCTTATGCAACCTCTCAGACACATACCATATATTTATTTGGTCCACGGGGGTAAGGGGACCACTAAGTACTTGGGGCCTGCTCAATTACACCATGTTGAAAACCAAGTTTGCACATCATTGTCTTATAAAAAGGGCTATTTCTCTTTATGAGTAAAACTTTGTAGTTCTAAAAAGCGCGAGAGGCTTATTCCTTTGAAATTGTGCTGAAGAACTAACTCAGAAGGTATGGCTTCCTTTGCAATAAAATGGAACTTCTTTACACCTTCCCTTACATGAAGTTCACACTTCTCACAGTTGAGTTACAATATTCCAAATGGAGGCTAATCCTAGCGGGTTACATTTCGGCAAATGTCTTAAACCGGAGTGGCTCAAGTGGGTGGTTCCTCTCCATGTCACTCTTAAGCTATGAGAGAGCTTATTCTTTCGGTTTCATCTTCAGATTTCTTGGGTCATGAAGAAGTCCCTTCTTCTACCGGTCCTGCCTCTCCTGGACTCCTCTCGAGTTCTGGTTGACCGAGTCCCACTCTGCTCTTTTTTACCACAGATGGTGTTGACTCATCCACACCGGGAAAACACTCCACGTTCTTATGCCTCCTATCTTGCCTCCTACCCCTTTTCGCCCCTGTACATTCTGGATGGTCTCAAAGGAACAGCCACTGTACACCATCAAAAAATATACACAATTCAATAAAACCAGACTCAAACAGGTGTCCACAACCACCTAACTCCAAGCCCACCGTCCTGGGGGGAAGGTAATCCACTCCTTATAGCCACTTATTTACTTATCTGGGCCTCTGTATTCCCTAATGGCAGCTCTGCTAATCGATACCGATGGATGTAGAACTGATCTCTTGGCATGGTGGTTATCTCTTCATCTTGGTCTATGGAGGCTAGAGTCTGGTCTGTGTAGACAATCACTCGGTATAATGAATAATGATCACACAGTACCGCAATAATGTCACTGTCGTCTAATAACTCTCTGGATGCGTACACAGCATTAACAATTACATCGGTAATGTACACTCATTTACATTACTTTCTCCGGTTTAATAATCTCTCTTTTTGCTGACTTGGTTCTATCATGGTGATGTGCCACGATGGGCATTCATTTGTTCTATATGCTGGCAGCTAAGAAAATAAAGATGTAACGGAATATTCCCTAATTGCCTATTTTCCTAAAACCATATTCAACAGATAATTAAGCTTGAAGAGTCCTTTTGCAGTGAAAATGTTTTCTAAAAGGGCAATCTTTTGAGGAATGTATTGATGTATTCATGAAGAAGAGGGTAACCAGTGAAATATAAAGATCGGCCTAGGTGGAAAGTGTGGCCTTTATCGTTCCTAGTATAATATGCTACATACCTATGACAGGTTTGCATTGCAGACATTTGTATCATAGAATATACCTGATTGGGGGTCACTATGTTTATGGCAGCCCTGCTTGACCATGCCAAGTCAACTCTTCGGAGCAGAACCTTTCATGACTGATGAGCAATGATCAACCTTTGATAAAGATGTTCTGACTTATCCAACAAGGTGGCAACATGTGTTGAACAGTCTTAGGAGTCCAGTGGGCGGTCCTGTCAGCGATTGACAGCTATCTCTATATGCACAGTGGTATAAAGAAGTCTGTCAATCACTGATAGGACCGCCCACTGGACTCCAAAGCTCTGAAAGGACAGGTATTTAAATGAATGAATTACAAGTTTTATTGAATCTTTTCCCCTAAAACAATATATCAATCTGCTCAGCTCCTTCTGCTCTATAACATGCTGCCTGCATTTTTATAGTAAAGGGGTTATCCGATTTCAGAAACATTCCCCCCATGTGCCGGGCCCCTCACAGGTTATATACTTACCCCGCTCCCTACGCCGTTCCTGGTCCACCGATGTCGGGTGTGGAAGGGGGGGGAGCAGCCAATGGCAGGCAGGGATGGGGATGCGCCTCCCTAGCATCACCCCGTCACCGTCCCTGCCTGCCATTGGCTGCTCCCTCCAGTCACCGGATGTTTTCATCTGTGTTTAGGGAGAAGCAGTGGTGTGGGGACCAGGAGCGGCGCCGGGAGTGGGGTAAGTATATTACCTGTGTGGGATAACCCCTTTAAAGTTTGAATGTAGTGGTGGGTGATGCCATTCCTGACCTAAGGTCCATTCAAATCGTAGACACTACACTTCCATTCTAGTGATCGTGAGGGTCCTAGCGGTTGAACCCGCACTGATCTAACAGCTATCCCGTATCCAGTGGGTGTGGCATAATGTCTTGTTACCAGGATACCCCTTTAAGGTCTCCTATGCTTGTTTTATAATCGATTGGTGCTCGTTTCGGCATCTGGCCGTCTAAAAAGACCTTTAGTTATAAAAACTGTTGTAATTATTAAATTGTGACTTGAAATTTTATGGAATATTAAACTAGTATTTAGCCTGGGTAGCTGACTAGTCCCTTCCTGGAGCACCTCATCTGCTATTGCAACATCAGTTCTTCCTTGTATAGATGATAATGGAAGTATATGAGGCTCCGTTCCCGAGTTATGATATTTTTTCTTAATATGCAGATGAGGTGCCTTTGGTGCAATGAGGGCGTCACCATTTCTCTTGTTGCACCCAAGTTTGACTCTTTTCTGTAGCCAGCCCCTCCCTCACTGCTTTGGCCCTGTCAATTAAAGAAGCTAGGGATGGGCTTGACGACAGAAATAAGTGGCGCTTGGGTGCAAAAAGGGCAATGGTGACACTCACGTTGCACCAAAGGCCTAATTTGCATATTAGGAAAAAGTATCAGAACTTAGGAAACGGGCCTCGGATCAACAGAAGAAGTGTCTGAGTTAAAGGTGTCTGTCATCTTTTAGAATATTTGGGAACCGTTTATGGGTGCACATGTATCCTCATATTCCCTTCATTAGGGCATTCCATAGACAGGGTCCATTGGTGACATATATCCTTAATCCAGGCTCATAGCCTCGTAGGGTTGATCCTACAGTTTAAAATGATACCTTCCTTCTCACTGTCTCCACCATGGCGGTTAATTAAATCATACTTTTATTACTTTGCTGGAAGGCAATTTCGAGCACCAGGAGGCTGGCTTTTTCAGTACGAGCACCGCTATGCGACGCCTACCGACATCTACACAACCCCCCCAGATTGACAGCGCTAGAGTACGACTTTGACTTGGTCTAGCGGTGTCAACCAAGGAGAGGGGGGTGTTTAGGCGTCTCAGAGTGGTGCTCATATTGAAAAAGCCAGCCTCCCGGTGCTCAAAATTGCCTGCCAGCATAGGATTAAAAGTAAGATTTTATCAACAACTATGGGGGCGACAGTGAGGAGAAAGGTATCACTTTAAACTGCAGGATCACCCCTACCAGACTATGTGCCTGGTTTAATAGGGGTGATCTGATAGCCGCTTTAAGTCATTTGTTGTATACCCTAGGCTTTGTGACACGTTACTTTTTATTTGATTACTGTATGTGTATACAGTACAGACCAAAAGTTTGGACACACCTTCTCATTCAAAGAGTTTTCTTTATTTTCATGACTATGAAAATTGTAGATTCACACTGAAGGCATCAAAACTATGAATTAACACATGTGGAATTATATACATAACAAACAAGTGTGAAACAACTGAAAATATTTCATATTCTAGGTTCTTCAAAGTAGCCACCTTTTGCTTTGATTACTGCTTTGCACACTCTTGGCATTCTCTTGATGAGCTTCAAGAGGTAGTCCCCTGAAATGGTCTTCCAACAGTCTTGAAGGAGTTCCCAGAAATGCTTAGCACTTGTTGGCCCTTTTGCCTTCACTCTGCGGTCCAGCTCACCCCAAACCATCTCGATTGGGTTCAGGTCCGGTGACTGTGGAGGCCAGGTCATCTGGCGCAGCACCCCATCACTCTCCTTCATGGTCAAATAGCCCTTACTTTCAAAGTTTTCCCAATTTTTCGGCTGACTGACTGACCTTCATTTCTTAAAGTAATGATGGCCACTCGTTTTTCTTTACTTGGCTGCTTTTTTCTTGCCATAATACAAATTCTAACAGTCTATTCAGTAGGACTATCAGCTGTGTATCCACCTGACTTCTCCTCAACACAACTGATGGTCCCAACCCCATTTATAAGGCAAGAAATCCCACTTATTAAACCTGACAGGGCACACCTGTGAAGTGAAAACCATTTCAGGGGACTACCTCTTGAAGCTCATCAAGAGAATGCCAAGAGTGTGCAAAGCAGTAATCAAAGCAAAAGGTGGCTACTTTGAAGAACCTAGAATATGACATATTTTCAGTTGTTTCACACTTGTTTGTTATGTATATAATTCCACATGTGTTAATTCATAGTTTTAATGCCTTCATAGTCATGAAAATAAAGAAAACTCTTTGAATGAGAAGGTGTGTCCAAACTTTTGGTCTGTACTGTATATATATATATATATATATATATATACACAAAAATATCTATATACTATATATACACTGTATATACTCAAACACAGTTGTCTATGCCTTGTAGAAACTCAGAGGTGGTCTGGAACGCAGCCATCCAGTGGCTGAAAATGCAAAAGCCTGTGTTGGCCCATTTAATTGCTCCAAAAAGGGTCAGATCACATCACCTGCCCATTGTATGGCGATCCTAATCTGTGTAATCTTTAAAAGCCCTTTTGCATGAAGGTGATGAATGAGGTTTTAATATTTATGTCACACTTGACTGTGCATAAATCATACATTTGTAGATATGGGAAGTTCAGATACTGTCTGGTTTCGTTGGATGTCCAGGAGACTGCAGATGATCACTACAGTGTTGTCCTATATTTGTCATTTCCTGACTACAGATTATCAGGACAGGATCAGACAGTGCTGGGTCTCTATATAATGTCCAGTGATCTCCTGACTACAGATTATCAGGACAGGATCAGATAGTGCTGGGTCTCTATATAATCTCCAGTTATTTTCTGACTACAGATTATCAGGACAGGATCAGACAGTGCTGGGTCTCTATATAATGTCCAGTGATCTCCTGACTACAGATTATCAGGACAGGATCAGACAGTGCTATGTTTCTATATAATGTCCAGTGATCTCCTGACTGCAGATTATCAGGACAGGATCAGACTGTATTCACGGTGTTGCACTTTTAGAGGCGAGTGGGTTAAAGAAAGGCAGTGCGGTTTTCTCCTATCTACATGAGATCTGCACTCATAATCAGATGCCTGTATGGGTTCCTGTAATGCCGCCAGCATGTTAATCAGACCCTCGGTGGGGTTTGCGTTTATTGTACGACAGATCTGGCTCTGCCGGGAGAAGTAGACACTCTGTGTACTGAAAATCCCCTATTAATATTTTATTACCATGAATCTGCAACTGTGTACAGACAATGGGCAGGCAGGTGGGGGGAAAGGAGAGGATATAGGTGGGGGAATCATTTGCACAATATACAAGCTGTGCATCCTCAATGACTTCTCTGGATAAAATATGCTCATGAAAATTTTATATACAAACAACCTAAGCAGAGCGTGTAAGTTTTAACACAAAGACTTGTTGTCTATGGAAGATGCAATGTGATCTAAAGGAGCAGGTGACAGGTCTGAGATCGCAACTACCAGTAAATAAAAATTTGTGAAATGTAAGAAAATGTGTACTTGAACACGTAGTGGATGTAATGCAATATGTTTTCATCATGTTGTCATCTTGAACGTCATATTGGAAGCTGTAATCTTGTTAGAGTTAAAGGCTATGGACACCTTGGGGGGGAGTTTTTTTTTATGATTGCATTTTACTCATTTTGGGCTAAAAAACGTGTTTTTCAATTTGTCTTTATTAAAAATTTCCGGCAGTTTTTGTGATAAATGCGGTTAAAAATTTGCAAACAATCCTTCCTGAGTTACATCAGCTGAGGGCTCATGTGAAGCCTCTTGTCTGATATCCTGTCACCACAATTTCACCGTATACACTGCTTACATAGCGCTGTAGCATAAATGTGCATGAGTCAAAAGGTACCTTTGTTCTTTTGTTCTGACATTGACCAGCTGCAAAAATGCAGTTTTATTCATATGCAAATGAGGGCCCGCAAGTGCCCAGGCCGCTCTGTCTTTTTTTTAGATAACTCCTCCCCAGCCTGTTGCTTGACCCGCCCCGTAAGCCCCTTGCGTCATCTAGTGTACTGACAGAGATCCCGCCAGCGCATGCGCACTGTATGGAGCGATGCTGCTGCCCACAATGGTCATCACATGTGCGGGCCCGGCGGTGAACTGCGCACTCACGGGATCTCGGTCAGCGCTATGTAAGCAGTGTGACAGACTCCCTAAGCCATATGGGATGAAAGGTCATACCCCACTTAACATATTCCTAATCATATCAATAAAAACACTGAAAACAGTCAATTTGATTGGAAAATATTTTTTACTAAATTAATAATTGAACATTAACAACTCAATTAAAAATTCCATTGAACTCAAAAACACGAGCTCAGCCATAAGCTCAAGCTCATTATAAATTAATAATTTAAAATTACCAACTCAATTTAAACATTCATTTGACCTCATATACAAAAAAGCACGAGCTCAGCCATAAGCTCAAGCTCAAAAATTGCAGCTTATCAAACAACTCATACCCCAGCTTAAAAATAAAATAAAAAACGACAGCCTATCGGGAAGGGTGGGCGGGACAGCGATGCTTCTTCCTTCACAGATGAAGTAACTGACGCCAGCTTCACCTGCACCCACATATTTATCCGCACCAGCTCAACCCGACCAGCCAATCACAGTCTTGACAACACAAACAAAGATATCCATTGGCTTAAAATATCAGCCAATAAAATAAGGGTTGCCACCGCAGGGCAGAATTACCCAGACGGTGGCGACCCAATCAAAACCATGTTGCCATCCCAGGCAATCTGCCCGGACACGGCAATAGTAAAAAAATGCGGGAAAAATTCCCGCCAAAACTAATAGCATAAACCACCTAGGGATGACCTTAATCCCATGTGGATCCTTCCCTAATGTCCAGGGTCCCACCATTCCTGTCAGTTTGATACAGAGTTTAGCTGTAATGAGTGTTTATGAGGGTAGGCCAGTGATGAGGCTTCATGTGAGCTGTCAGCTGATGTAACTCAGGTGGGGTTGCCTTCAAATAGACTGATTTTTTAACTGCATTTATCACAAAAACTGCAGAAATTTTTTAATAAAGACAAATTAAAAAAAAAGGGTTTTTAGCCCCAAATGAGTAAAATGCAATCATAATACAAAATTGCCCCGAAAATGTCCATAGCCCTTAAATGATGATTTCTCTGAATGTCTCTGTGCACATCAAGACCTGTCAAGCATCACCAGTACACAACCATGCCTTATACATAGACCTTTGTCAGATAGGTGACGTTGTCTCATCAGAGAGTTCCTCCCTAACAGTACCATCTGAGTAACAGTGTCATTTCAGTGTCCCCTTAACAGTGTGATCAGAGTACCCTACGTGACAGTGCCATCATGCTCCCTTGACAGTAGCATCAGACTGCCTTTGTTGGCAGTGCTATCTGAGTGCTTTCTTTGGCAGTACCACCCTGTTAACAGAACCCTTACAGTAACAGTGCCATTTCAGTGTCCCCTTAATAGTCTCATCAGTGTACCCTACATAACAGTGCCACCATGCCCCCCTTGACATTAGCATCAGACTGCCCTCATTGACAGTGCAACTCCATTAACAGTACCCTCAAAGTGCCTCCACTTTATGGGGCCCTCAGAGTGACACATGACTGGGGTATATTCATGAAAGCAGGACAAATTAGGTAAAACCCCAAATTCGTTTATTTACAATGTCTTGCTTTATCTAAGGCTATTTCATCAATGATTTGGAAGCACTAATCCTAGAACACAATGGATCTTGCATACAGAAAGTAATAACGGATGTATACATTGACAGAGGCTATGCATTGTATGGGTGGTGGTGGTGGGTGTCTGTAGTATAATGGAATGGTCACCTACTGGTTGCAGTTGAGACATTGAATAATTATAGCATTAGGCTACATGCACACAAACGTATTTTGTTTCCGCGTCCGTTCCGTTTATTTTTTTGCGGATAGGATGCGGACCCATTCATTTCAATGGGTCCGCAAAAAATGCGGACAGCACACCGTGTTGTCCGTTCCGTAGTCCCGCAAAAATGTCCTATTGTCAGTTTTGCGGACAAGGACAGGCATTGTTACAATAGATCCACAAAAAAAAAACAGATGACATACAGACGTCATCCGATTTTTTTTTTTGCGGATCCAAAATTTGCGGACCGCAAAACACATACGGTTGTGTGCATGAAGCCTTATCCTGTCCCTGATCTGGAGAACTTGGGCCTTACAAGGTGAAGGCAGTGTCGTGGTGGGGTGTATATTTGAGACTTGCGTTCTTATTCCAGTCCCTGGTGACTACTTGGTGCACCTAGCCTTCCTGCTGCCTGAGGCAAAAACTGAAACAGTGTCCCCCCTCCCCAATGCCAATTTCTTAACCTAACCCCTTCCCTTCAGCTCATGGCCCTTCGGCTGCCCCCCCTCTTGCCCCTACCTGGTGCTGCCTGAGGCGATCGCCTCACCTGGCCTCATTGGTGGTGCAGCCCTGGGTTATTGTGTAGGACCCCTTTTGCATTTTCTTATTGGTCTGGGAAATTCATGTTTGGGATGTCTCATCTATGTTATTTACCAGCATGCTAGAAGACGTTCTCAACAATTAATTGTATTTTTGTTTCATCCCTGCCCAGTAGATGCTTAAAGGGACATTAAACCTAGAAATAAATGATAAAGTAGACAGGAGACAATCTTGTCCTCGCTGTTTTGTAGTTTACAGGATTTTCTGCATGTTCCTAAAACATGTCATGTAGAAGTCCTGGTATAAACAATAAAAAATTGGCTGTCTTACAGTAATTTGCATCAACTTTTACTAGTTAATAAAGATATTTCACATTTACATAAAATATTCACATAAAAAACCTTTGTAAGGCAAAAATAGACAGAAATAAACGTCAACTTTATGTACTGTTCCTTTAAATGCGGAGCTCACGCATAAATGATAAAAATATACAAAATAGCAGCTTCCATATAATTAGTTTGTTCTGGGCGTGTGATTAGTAACGTTACCTAATATATTGGCTTTATCATACACTCCTCATGTCTACCTAACCGCAAACTAACATAACCAGCCGCCCCATAATATGGACACAATCTAACAGAGCGCATTACGGACATACTAACAGAGAAGTGTATGATAAAGCCAATATATTAGGTAACGTTACTAATCACACGCCCAGAACGACCAAATTATATGGAAGCTGCTATTTTGTATATTTTTATCATTTATGCGTGAGCTCCGCATTTAAAGGAACAGTACATAACGTTGACGTTTATTTATGACTATTTTTGCCTTACAAAGGTTTTTTAGGTGAATATTTTATGTAAATGTGAAATATCTTTATTAACTAGTAAAAGTTGATGCAAATTATTGTGAGCCAGCCAATTTTTTATTGTTTATATCTGCTATTCTACTGGGGGTGGACAGTGGGCTGGGCTCCAGTTTTTACCGGTGAGCATCACCTACACTATACAACTGCATGTAGAAGTCTCAGAGAACATAGGAATTAATCTCTTGTTGATTTGTTCTATGTTTGACAGGAGACAAGCTGAGGTCGGGAATAGCCAATAGGGTGGGGCTTTTGTGTCCTACTGCAGGGGACAGGGCAGAGAGGGTAGGCTTCGGCTGCAGTCATTTGTCATACACCTAGAAAGAGGACAGTGAAGAGGAGGACGGAGGACATGGCTGAGCTCCTGGGGCAAGTAAAGAAGAAGATTTCATACATTTTTACTTTGTCTTAAAAGGGTTTTCCAAGACTGATAACCTATCTTGAGGATAGATCATCAGTATCCGATCGGTGGGGTCTAACACTTGGGACCCCCACCGATCAGCTGTTTGAGAAGGCATGGCCTTCTCCGTGCTGTCCATTGTAGAGCGGTTGTGCTTGGTATGGCACTCAGCCCCATTCACTTCTATGGGTCCGAGCTGTACCTTGACCACGTGACCGATGAACTGGCCTAGGAAAAGCTGTGAGAAGGCTGCCGTGCTACCGCGAGCTCCAGTGCCTTTCTCAAACAGCTGATCAACGGGGGTCCCGAGTGTCGGACCCCCACCGATCAGAAACTGATGAACTATCCTGAGGAGAGTTCATCAGTTTTAACGGTTGTGCTTGGTATCACGCTCAGCCCCATTCACTTCTGTGTGGCTGAGATGCGCTTAGGCTATGTGACCGATAACTGTGTCGCCACTGGCCTAGGAAAAAGCTTGAGAAGGCCGCGGCTCTACTGCGGGTGCCACTGCTTTCTCAAACAGCCGATTGGCGGGGATCCCAAGTGTCGGACCCCCACCGATCAGATACTGATGACTTATCCAGAGGATAGGTCATCAGATAAAAAGTTAGAAAATCCCTTTAATTCTAGTATGAGATAAATAGGTTCAAAGGAAAGATGGAGATGAGAAGGAGGAATTGCTGGATTTTTTTTTTGTTTATGCAAGTTTCATGTTTTGTGGTCCTTTAACATTTCATTAAAGAAAACATGGTAGATGTATGCAAGCCAGGGCTATTTTGGCAAATATTGTGTGCAGAGGATGTACATTTCATATAAATGAGTTGGTCAAGCATTAAAGATGTATATAATGGTCTTCTGAAGCTTCCAAATGTTAGTAGACTAGTTCCAGAAATAGGATAGGATATCTTCTAAGTGTTCCCTTAGATGTTGCTGTGCTTGGTTAGCAATATTGTCTTACAGCACTGGGGTCTAGGGTTTAAATCCAACTGAGAGTAATATCTTTATGGAGTTTGTGTGTTTTCCTTGTGTTTGCATGGGTTTCCTAGTTTCCCTAAAACGTTCAGATCACCCATCTGGCTTCTTTTGAAACCCTCCCTAATGAGTGGGTGGTGGTAGTCTCTGTTCAGCTTTGAAGAACGAATACAAAGTCCTCAAGCAAACAGACATGGTACAAAACAACAGCTTCATGTAATAAGTCGCGGTCATAAACACTTTTCTAGATCTTCTCCTGCTCATTTTTAGATAGGAATGTCTACAGTTCCGTTCCTGGGGCAATCCCAAGAAATGAGGACCATCACAAGTCATGTCTTCAGGTATCTCTGGTAGTACCTCTTACAGTACTCCCGTTTTTTTAATTCTTTTTGACATCAATTTTACAAGCCTAACCAATATTCAATAGTGCTAATAATGAATAATACATTTTAATTATGTGCAGAGAAAAGCATACTGTGAACCAGCTGTTGTGACCAGGCTGGAATTCTCCTCAGCTTCAGTGTTGGTTTCTTGCCTATGCTTTGTAAAGCAGGCATCGGTGCGACCAGCACAGGGGAGAAGTCATCCACCATCGTAAATCTCCCTCTCTGTGACACTAAAACCTTCAGAGCATGTCCCACAACCTATACCTGCAACTCACATTACAGTGAAATCTATGGCGCTGTCAGCATGTAATGTGAGCTGAGGAAGGGCACATACACGCGCTGATGGGCACCAATCTGCCATGCCTCACTTGTGCCTTACATGCTTAACCTCTTCTCTCCCTAGATTCCTAGCGTACCATAGCAAAAAATGGAATCTATGTATACAGAAAAATCAGAACTACAATCAGCAATAAAAACAGATTAGGAAAAAAAATAAAAGAATAGTTTTCGTTATTGATTTTTAATAAGTTAAAAGGAACCCGTCAGCGGCAAAAAACACCCAGACCATCAGCAGTACCTTCAAGTAGCCGGCAGTGTGTTTCTAATGATGATTTTCTTCCTGCAGTCAGATGCAGTAAAAGCAGGAAAAAACGTTAATTTATCCCCCGAGCACGCTATTTTCGAGTCACGCTTGAAGTCAAGGGGGCAGCAACCTTCTTGCTTCAAGTCAAGGCAACTGTGCCCCCTTCCCTGCCCCTGCCCCTTCGCCTGTGACTGACAGACGGCTCTTCGGCAAAGCCAGCCGGCTGTCGGGCATAAGAGCTGTCAGTCACAGGCGAAGGGGCAGGGAAGGGGGCGCGGTTACCGTGACTTGAAGCAAGGAGGCTGCTGCCCCCTTGACTTCAAGCGTGACTCGAAAATAGCGCTCGGGGGATAAAAGAACATTTTTTCCTGCTTTTACCACATCTGACTGCAGGAAGAAAATCATCATTAGGCCTCTTTCACACTACCGTATGGTTATTTCAGTGTTTTGCGGTCCGTTTTTCACGGACATGTTCTATCTTTCAACGGAACGGAAATACGGAAGCAGAATGCATACGGAGTACATTCAGTTTTTTTTTTTGCAGAACCATTGAAATGAATGGTTCCGTATGCGGACCGTATACGGAACGCAAAAAACGGGCCGCAAAAAATGGGTGATGTCCATGTTGCATTCGTTTTTTTTGCAGATCCATTGTAACAATGCCTATCCGTGTCTGCAAAATGGACAATATTAGGACATGTTCTATTTTTTGCGGAACGGAAATACGGACATACGGAAACAGACCCATTGAAATGAATAGTTCCGCATACGGGCTGCAAAAAAAACGGAATGGACACGCAAAGAAAATACGGTCGAGTGCATGAGCATTTAGGATAGGACAAATTTATCGAGTATCATGGGACATTTGATAAATGTGCCATAAAGTACGCAAAACAGACTTCACGTTTTCCCCTCATTATAAATTCTCCCCTGTGAGTATACTATTTCCTTTAAGTTATTCAGGAACTATTTTAAGGGTCCATTCACACGACCATATCCATTTTTAGGGATCCGCAAAACACAGAAACTGGCCATGTGCGTTCTGCATTTTGCGGATCGGTCCGTCCTGCCCTACGATAGAAATGCCTATTCTTGTCCACATAACAGGCAGGAATAGGACATTTTCCTATCTTTTCTGCAGGACCATGGAATGGATACAAATCCCCTACGTTGCTGACCGGCCCCACATGACCCAACTGTGCTTCCGTCTGTACGCTAGTACATCACTTGCCATCCATTAAGTGCATGACATAGCCCTCCGCTAGTTCCCCCCTCCAACATATGGGTCGTCGCTAATGACCACACATACATAGGATGGGTCCCAATGCATAGACAGTGCGCTGGCATGGAAAATACGTATCTCACATTCGCAATTGGACCCCGCTAAGGACCTGTAGTGACATGGCCAGCTTACTCCTGTGTGAGTGAAGGAGGATGACAGGAAGCAAGCAAGCTTTGGGCTATAGCGGGGGGGTCGGGCGGGTTTGAGTTGTTTAAGCAGCACGGTTGCTATAGGCGTGTTTAGTGGCATAACTAGAAATGACTGGGCCCCACAGCAAATTTTGGGAATACACCCATCCCCCCCAAACAACTTCATTGTAACCCCCTCCTCCCGTGCAACCCCCACTCCCAGCAGCCGCTCCGTCTGTTTCCTACATGTATATACTCGTATATATAATGTCACTGTATATAATGTCATTGTATAACATTGTTGAGGGGGTCCTGACACTAAAATCTTTTAGTCCTCCTCTTGGGTGGGCCCCTAATGAGTTTGGGCCTCATAGTAGCCGCTTCCACTGCTATGTGGAGTACCTGGCAGGCATTAGAAGAAGAAAGGTATGGTGGTGTAGTTTACATCTCAAGTGTAAGCACACCCACAGACCGAAAGTAGCTGACAAAACAAAGTGCAGGTCCGACCACAAGGGTTAATGTACTGTATGTGCACAGTGTGTTCTATTGGCTGTATATGGGGAGAGTGGTAGGTTTCTAGCTACTGTTGCTAGGCAGGGCTGGCTCCACCTCTTCCTCTCTAGGTGAAAGTAGAGAAGTCTAGTGTGAGCTGTGGATGTATAAGCAGCAAGGACCAGGGATTACCTGGCAATACTTAACCCTGTGGATTAAAAAGCAGCAACATTTCAGCATATGTGCCAGCCCTTAAGGAAAGAATTGCTGGGTTCTACAGAATGTTGAGTGGCCACTAAGGGAAAGTACAAAGCATTTGTTAGAGAAAGGTAACACATCTACATTGTGGCTACAGACTTCTTTGCATACTGATCGGAGCCATAAGCTTCAGTTTTCCCATCACATTAAAATGATAAAAGGGCCATCTTTTCAGAAATTGTATTCAACTGTGGATACTGCAGAGACACCATATAGTGAGAGAGATCAGTGGGGCGCCTTAGGCAGAGAAAAAAGAGACTGTACAGTCTGTTTGAAAAGAGAGACCAGCCTCCGATCCTCCGATACACAACCTTGAGAACTGTATATGCCAGCTGTAAAGCTGTACAGTGCTTATGTGAACCATCTATGAGACTGCACCAACACCTGCCTTTCTGTCACATCATTTAGGAACCCTTTCACCCTAAAACTCATCTACACTAAGGGCACCTCCCCTAACATCATGCAGGAATCCCCAAAAGGGGTAAGCTCCGAAGGAAAGGAAGGGTGTTCCCTTCTTATCAATGTATAGCCCAGGGAGCTACACAGCGAGGACTGCCACCGTGCCCATCCTGTCCGCTTCCTCTGAGGCTCGCTGCAAAAGCGGCTTGGCAAGGACAGTGCAGGGGATGAATAAAATGGAAAAATGTGATAGTAAGGTGCTTATCTTTATTTATGAATATATTGACATCTAGGGGTTGGCATTCTCCTTGCCAAAGGGGGTGTGTCCTTGTGCAGTACGCTGATTGGACAGTGGACATGCCCCAACTGGTAATACTAAGGCGCAGATTTACTAATGTGGCTATGCCAACAATGTATCTAAAAAAGCGGCACAATTTGACGCATCTAGGGTTTATGCACTTTTTTCTGACATGCACGACAAGGGGAGGAGCTGAGCTTCACAGGAAAGGGGGCAGGACTTAAGAAGTGCAATTTTTCATAAAAATTGCACCACAATTCTGGTGTAAAATCCGCCTCTAAGTGAGCCAACCATAGTTGATATAGAGTCAGATTTCTCATCCAGCCTGAGCCTCTGTGATAAATCTGGTGCAGGTCTGGACAGCTTACACCATCTTATAGGACTGGACCTAAGGTTTTTTCATGAAAAGGTGCTCCAGAATTTTTAGATTATGGGAAATATTTAATAAAACCTCAGGAGAGGTGGCAGGGCTTCTTTAATATTTTTGACCTCTTATAGCCTTAAAGGGAAGCCGTCATCAACTTCATGCTGCCCATACTAACGGCAGTATAAAGTAGAGACGTGAGTAGAGAGGTGAGTTGATTTCAGCGGTCTGTCATTTATAAGTTACAAGTAAGTGGTTGCCAAAAACCTTGCAATCCTTGCAGACTAGGCCTGGAAAAGAGTCCCGGCCACCTGAGAAGAGTCCTGGCTATTCATGAAGTCCTGCTCTCCTCGCCCACCTGCTGGTGACTGACAGTCTTCTACCTAGTTGTCTCTCTTTCCCTCTAGGAGAGAACTGCCTACCATCAGCAGATGGGTGAGAGCAGGAGATTAGGAATAACCATGACTCTTCTCGGGTAGATTTGACACTTCTCAAGGCCTGGGCTGTAATGATTATGATGCTGGTTCTCGGCAACCACTTACTATTAGCTCATGAGTGACACACCGCTGACATCAGCATTTCTGTCAGTATTTTATCCTGCCCTCAGTGAGGTCAGCATAAAGATGATGTTAAGGAAAAGGGGTTCAGCAGCACTCCTTGTTGAAGATTAGCAGGTGCTCTGTGGTAAGGGTACATTCAAATTACATCAAAAGACCACGGCACTCTGTAGTTATTTTTAGGCTACTTTCACACTAGCGTTCGGGTGTCCGCTCGAGCGCTCCGTTTGAAGGGGCTCACGAGCGGCCCCGAACGCATCCGTCTGGCCCCAATGCATTCTCAGTGGAGGCGGATCCACTCAGAATGCATCCGCCTGCCATCGCTCAGCCTCCGCTCCGCTCAGCGAGCGGACACCTGAACGCTGCTTGCAGCGTTCGGGTGTCCGCCTGGCCGTGCGGAGGCGAGCGGATCCGTCCAGACTTATAATGGAAGTCAATGGGGACGGATCCGCTTGAAGATGACACCATATGGCTCAATCTTCAAGCGGATCCGTTCCCCATTGACTTACAATGTAAAGTCTGAACGGATCCGCCCAGGCTACTTTCACACTTAGAAAATTTTCTAAGTTTTAATGCAGACGGATCCGTTCTGAACGGATGCGAACGTCTGCATTATCGGAGCGGATCCGTCTGATGAAACATCAGACGGATCCGCTCCGAACGCTAGTGTGAAAGTAGCCTAAAAGTTGCTTGTTTTATTTCATATCTTTTTTATATATATATATATTTTTCTTTTATATATCCATCCACAAAAGTAGCCACTGGCCAACGTTTCGGTCTAGTCTTAGACCTTGTTCACGGCCCATTGTATAAACAGGTACATATTTACATGAATATATACAATAATAGAAAGAGTTATTTCATAAGTAGCATGTTATCTAGTAGACAATGCAATTCATAGTTGTGACATAACTTGGGGAGAGACACGTCTGTCATATCTGAGAATACATAATGGACCAGAAACATCCATGTTTTCCACATCCAGATATACAGCTTCTGACATATAAATGGATAATCAGCCTGATTTAAAATAGAGACAGCAGCATCAGATAGACCGTTCAGACAATGGAATAGTGATCTCAAGGTAGAGATGCCACGGTATAGGTGCAATATCTGTGGAATCCAAACAGTATATTATTAGAGAGAGGGTAGTTGTTATATAAGTATTCTTGATCATATATAGCCATGTTGGAATGAGCATAGTACGGGACAATAGTGACACCAGAGCAGTAAGGGCTGTAGTTCATAGGAAATATTTGGATGGTACACTTAGCGTTAATATCAGTATAGTTGTAAGGAGGCTAAACAACTCACTATGTTAAATCAATTACTATGTGCGGACATTACCTATCCTTAACTACCATAACATAACATAATCATAATCACAGCTCCATTAATCGCAATTAGTCTCAGTGACTATACATACCTTAGTTTTTGTAGTAGGGAGAATGGTGGATGGTGTGGGTGTGCTGCGCGCCTGTTGGGTTTAAAAGGACGGCGGGGATGACGAGGAGCGGTGCGACTCGCGCCAGAATGATGACGTCTCGGTCATGCGCATGCGCAAAAGCTAGTAATCAGTATCTGGAGCGGGCGCATGCGCAGAGGCAGGCTGTGGTCTAGAAAGGGCTAAAATTATGCATAGGGGAAGGGCGCTTGCATAGTGGCAATAGTGAGTCTGGTAAAGGTACTGGTTTGTAATTAGAGACATCCATGGCCCCATTCTATCACAGACATCTTGGAAAGAAAGTTATATATAATACATTATATATTTCATATTTATCAGAAACAGTTGGTATCGAACTCAAGTGTAGTAGAGTAGTAAGATATGATAATTACTAAGATGAATAATGGATCGTCCTCTTAGTCTATTTATATATATACCTCTATCAATATAATTATTCTAATAATATGGATTTCCAAATATTAATTGTCTTTCCCTCCCCTCCCCCTCTTTATTCCTTACAGGTGAAATGACCACTGTCAGACAGGTAGTAGTATGCCACTGGTAATATAATAGAATAATTATATTGATAGAGGTATATATATAAATAGACTAAGAGGACGATCCATTATTCATCTTAGTAATTATCATATCTTACTACTCTACTACACTTGAGTTCGATACCAACTGTTTCTGATAAATATGAAATATATAATGTATTATATATAACTTTCTTTCCAAGATGTCTGTGATAGAATGGGGCCATGGATGTCTCTAATTACAAACCAGTACCTTTACCAGACTCACTATTGCCACTATGCAAGCGCCCTTCCCCTATGCATAATTTCAGCCCTTTCTAGACCACAGCCTGCCTCTGCGCATGTGCCCGCTCCAGATACTGATTACTAGCTTTTGCGCATGCGCATGACCGAGACGTCATCATTCTGGCGCGAGTCGCACCGCTCCTCGTCATCCCCGCCGTCCTTTTAAACCCAACAGGCGCGCAGCACACCCACACCATCCACCATTCTCCCTACTACAAAAACTAAGGTATGTATAGTCACTGAGACTAATTGCGATTAATGGAGCTGTGATTATGATTATGTTATGTTATGGTAGTTATGGATAGGTAATGTCCGCACATAGTAATTGATTTAACAAAGTGAGTTGTTTAGCCTCCTTACAACTATACTGATATTAACGCTAAGTGTACCATCCAAATATTTCCTATGAACTACAGCCCTTACTGCTCTGGTGTCACTATTGTCCCGTACTATGCTCATTCCAACATGGCTATATATGATCAAGAATACTTATATAACAACTACCCTCTCTCTAATAATATACTGTTTGGATTCCACAGATATTGCACCTATACCGTGGCATCTCTACCTTGAGATCACTATTCCATTGTCTGAACGGTCTATCTGATGCTGCTGTCTCTATTTTAAATCAGGCTGATTATCCATTTATATGTCAGAAGCTGTATATCTGGATGTGGAAAACATGGATGTTTCTGGTCCATTATGTATTCTCAGATATGACAGACGTGTCTCTCCCCAAGTTATGTCACAACTATGAATTGCATTGTCTACTAGATAACATGCTACTTATGAAATAACTCTTTCTATTATTGTATATATTCATGTAAATATGTACCTGTTTATACAATAGGCCGTGAACAAGGTCTAAGACTAGACCGAAACGTTGGCCAGTGGCTACTTTTGTGGATGGATATATAAAAGAAAAAAATATATATAAAAAAGATATGAAATAAAACAAGCAACTAAAAATAACTACAGAGTGCCGTGGTCTTTAGCATAAAGATGATGACAGGTTCCCTTTAATTGGAGTGAATTTTAAGAGATCCTTGAAGGAACGCTAATAGATTGAAGATGACAAACAGCATGAATTATAGAAACGCCAGTGTGTAAATTGTGCCCGCGTCCAGCGTACCTTGTGTGCATAGTCAAGTCGCTAGTCAGTCTTCAATAAAAAAAAAAATCAATTCTGCCGTAAGAACAAGACAGCTTCCAGACAATCCGGCTCTTAATGAAAAACTTGAAAATGTCACTTAAAGGATAAGTTGACCTTTACAGACTTTTTAAAATAAAATAACTAAAGAAACCCAAAGGGTAATTTTTTTTAACTACAAGACCCTTTTCCACACGTTCCCCTTGGTTGGATACAGTTCCTAGTACGGTAATAGTAATTTGAAGCTTATCTTCTGTAATAATTAGGGGCCATCTCCTCGTATGATTTTAGATCCATTTTGGTCTGCCTTTTCGTGTTTGTCCACTCAGCATATAATTTATTCGCTTTTCATCTATTTGCCACATACTACATACTGTACACCCGATCTGTTGGGACTGACTCCGGTGAACGCTGGGGCCTTTTCCTTGGCCAGTAATGTCACATTCATTGGTCACATGGCCAAGACGCAACTCAGTCCAATTCAAGTGAATGAGCCTGGGCTGAAATATCAAGAACAGCCACTATGCAAAGTATGGCGCTGTGCCCGGTATGCTGTGAGTAGGCTCCTCAAAATGCTGCATCCCTTTCAAATAGCTGACCAGTGGGGGAGTTGGACCCCCACTCATCTGATATTGATGTTCTTTCCTGAAGATAGCTCAACAATATTGTACTCCTGGGAAACCCCTTTAGGGTCTATTCACACGTCCGTTTTTTCTTTCCTGATCTGTTCCGTTTTTTCAGGAACAGATCTGGACCAGATCTGGACCCATTCATTTTCAATGGGTCCTGGAAAAAAACGGACAGCTCAATGTCTGATTTTTTCCAGGACCCATTGAAAATGAATGGGTCCAGATCTGGTCCAGATCTGTTCCTGAAAAAACGGAACAGATCAGGAAAGAAAAAACGGACGTGTGAATGGACCCTTAAGGTGAGTTCTCTAACAAGTCCCCTGGTCTTCATTAGAGCCTACTGCAAAGACTTAGCTGCTGGGGACCTGTAGGGTCTGGCCCTCTAAGCTGACTGACTTATCGTAGTTAGTTGGTGATGATATGACGAGGCAGTGCCAAATCAAGATTTAGGAGAATAATCCGGACAAAACCAAGGTTAGAGTAATGGGTCAGGCTCATAGGCAAAGGTTCAGAAACGTCACTACCCAGGGTCAGGTTCACAGATAGTTAATCACAGGTACAAAGTCTGGAGTCAGGATTGAACCTAATGCTCTTTCACCTGTTGGCACCATGGGCAGGCCTGTTAGGGTAGCTTCATATTGAGTATTTTAGAGGAGGTTTTAAAGCAGCTATCTATCTATCTATCTGTCATCTATCTATCTATCTATCTATCTATCTATCTATGTATCTATCTATCTATCTATCCATTATCTCTCTCTCTCTCTCATATCTATCTATCTATCTATCTATCTATCTATCTATCTATCCATTATCTCTCTCTCTCATATCTATCTATCTAATTCTATCTATCTATCTATCTATCTATCTATCTGTCATCTATCTATCTATCTATCTAATCTATCTATCTATCTATCTATCTATCTATCTATCCATTATCTCTCTCTCTCTCTCTCTCATATCTATCTATCTATCCATTATCTCTCTCTCTCATATCTATCTATCTAATTCTATCTATCTATCTATCTATCTATCTATCTATCTATGAAGTAAAAAATAGATGAGCAGCACACAATGTATCAGCAGGTGCAATACCTTGAAGAGGGCCACGGACCTGGTCCAAATTAGATACAAAAAGAAAAAGAATCCAAGGCAGCACACAAATCTCTGTGAAAAACAAAAGGGTGTTTATTGACCCATATGTGGACAGCAACGTTTCAGCTCTCTCTATGGAGCCTTTGTCAAGCCATAGATGGCTTGACAAAGGCTCCATAGAGAGAGCTGAAACGTTGCTGTCCACATATGGGTCAATAAACACCCTTTTGTTTTTCACAGAGATTTGTGTGCTGCCTTGGATTTTTTTTCTTTTTGTATCTATCTATCTATCTATCTATCTATCTATCTATCTATCTATCTATCTATCTATTTTTATCTATCTAATATCTATCTATCTATCCATCCATTATCTATCTATCTCTCTCTCTCTCTCCTATCTATCTATCTATCTATCTATCTATCTATCTATCTATCTATCTATCTCTATCTGTCTATATCAATCAATCAATCAATCAATCAATAAAGCTTTATTGGCAGGTCTAAAATTATACATTAGTATTGCCAAAGCATGTGGGAAATAGGGGGTTGAGAAATGGGGACACACCCTGTCTATCTATCTATCTATCTATCTATCTATCTATCTATCTATCTATCTATCTATCTATCTCTCATATATCTATCTGTCTATCCATTCATTATCTATCTATCTCTCTCTCATATCTGTCTATCTATCTCATATCTATTTGTCTGCGTGTCTGTCTATCTTTATCTGTCTATCTCATATCTATCTATTTATCTGTTTATCTCATATCTATCTATCTCATATTTATTTGTCTGTCTTTGTGGCTATCTATCTACATGTGAAACTCGAAAAATTAGAATATCGTGCAAAAGTCCATTTATTTCAGTAATGCAACTTAAAAGGTAAAACTGACATATGAGATAGACTCATTACATGCAAAGTGAGATATTTCAAGCCTTTATTGGTTATAATTTGGATGATTATGGCTTACAGCTTATAAAACCCCAAAGTCACAATCTTAGGTCCCCTTTGCTCAGGGGGTATGGACTAATTAGCTGACTAGAATGTGACACTTTGAGCCTAGAATATTGGACCTTTTCACAAAATTCTAATTTAATTTACATTAATGAAATAAATGAACTTTTGCACAATATTAAATTTTTTTTCGAGTTTCACCTGTATCTATCTTTTTATCTATCTAATATCTATCTATCTATTTCATATTTATGTGTCTGTCTGTGTGTCTATCTATCTATTTATCATCTGTCTGTCTATCTCCTATCTATCTATTAGTCTGTATCTCTGTCTATCTCACATTTATTTATCTGTCTGTGTGGCTATCTATCCATCCATCCATGTATAGTAGACTTCAGCACGGTTGGGGTTAATTTTGAACGGTAAGTCCAGGCTGCCTGTGTAAAATACTCACATCTGAGCGCTGAAGGCTAATTAGACAGCTAAATATTAATTAGCAAGCTATTAAGGAGATGCTGCAACCTAATGAACTTGTGATGGCTCATTTGCAGAGCACTGATAGGAGGGTTATTAGACTCAGGTTCCTGTAGGGGGTTCTACATCACTCAGGGGGGGACTCATTAGAAGGTGGCTTGAAGATAATGCCCTAACACGAGGGTCATAACTGTTGGACACTGGGTGACGGATAAAACTGAATTTCCAAGTCAGGCTCTTATTCAGATAAGAGTCACGCTTGCAGTGAAGAGCAGGAGGACTGTCTCATTAGGTCTGTGTGAGACCTTTATTCTTCATCCTCTTCATCTTCTGTCCCTTCCTCTTTCCTGTATGCATGACCATCATCAATCATGCGCCACCCGCCTCCCTCCATGTCTGTTGCTCCTGGGTATATACACTGTGTTGATCTCTTATTAATGTGTGATGATTCCAGTATTATGTTAATTTCCTACCAGCGACTGAGACCCTGCATGTGGCGGAGAAAATCCATCTCCTGTAAGGGCAGCATTGGCTCCAAGCTACATGATGGCACGTTTAGTCAGCGTAATGAGGTGCTATCCCTCTTCCCAGCTTCTGTCTAACTTTCTGTGTATCCTCCTAGTTGTATTATACCTCCTCTATACAGCTGGCGTGGGTCTATTTTATTTGCTTCTGTCTCCAGAAAACAACCTATTGATCAAATTGGGCTCATGCACACAAACGTATTTTCTTTCCGCGTCCGTTCCGGGTTTTTTTGTGGACCGTATGCGGAACCATTCACGTTAATGGGTCCGCCAAAAAAAGGTGTGCATTCCATTTCCGTATGTCCGTATTTCCGTTCCGCAAAAAAAATAGAACATGTCCTATTATTGTCCGCATGAAGGGCCAGCTGTTCTGTTCTGCAAAATACGGAATGCACACGGATGTCATCCGTATTTTTTGCGGATCCGTTTTTTGTGGGCCGCAAAATACATACGTTTGTGTGCATGAGCCCTTAAACATATTTTTTAAAATTTAGAAATGAAAAAAGTCCAATAATAGGCTGATGCTTCCTGTTCTTCAGAGATCACTTTTCATCAGTAAGCTGATCATCATTACAAACAGGATTACAATAGCAGGTTAAGGTGTATTTAGACGCACCAATAATTGTCCAGATTATCGGGATCGACCGTTCCTGCATCCTGTTCATCTGATCGTCTAAATGTGCCACCGATCACCCGATGAACTAGAGAGACGCTTGTTCATCTGGTGATCCTGTCGTTCATGCAGGCACCTCCGATCATGGCTTCTGAGCAGCAGATTGTGTGGTCTAAATAGCGATCTGCCGCTCAGAAGGCCTGATTCTGTATGAGGAAGAGGGATCGCTGTAGCAGCACAGAGGCCAGATCATCTGAAGATCTCACTCATGATAAACGCACCTCCAGATTCGCATCAGGATTTTTAGCATGTTGCTCTGCACACATCTAGAGCATTTTTAGATGACATAACACGTCTTTCAGTCATTGTAGAGTCATCACACTGCAGTGATGCGTGCAACACCTGTGCATACACGTAACGCTCATGTCACGCGACGCATGGAACAAAGTGTCGGTGCGGTGAACTGTCAGAGTTGCTAGGATACAGCCTGTTATTATGGAGGGCACCATGCTTTTTTCTTATTGTTCTTTGTGCAATAAGTTCACGTGAGGGTGAGAAGAGAACTAACCCCACCATGTTGCACAGTGTGTGCCTCATTACGTTGTGTAATTGTGTCTTCTCCTCCTTATTGCTATAAGTAACGCACAGGAAACTACAGTCGTGGCCAAAAGTTTTGAGAATTACATAAATATTGGAAATTGGAAAAGTTGCTGCTTAAGTTTTTATAATAGCAATTTGCATATACTCCAGAATGTTATGAAGAGTGATCAGATGAATTGCATAGTCCTTCTTTGCCATGAAAATTAACTTAATCCCAAAAAAACCTTTCCACTGCATTTCATTGCTGTCATTAAAGGACCTGCTGAGATCATTTCAGTAATCGTCTTGTTAACTCAGGTGAGAATGTTGACGAGCACAAGGCTGGAGATCATTATGTCAGGCTGATTGGGTTAAAATGGCAGACTTCACATGTTAAAAGGAGGGTGATGCTTGAAATCATTGTTCTTCCATAGTTAACCATGGTGACCTGCAAAGAAACGCGTGCAGCCATCATTGTGTTGCATAAAAATGGCTTCACAGGCAAGGATATTGTGGCTACTAAGATTGCACCTCAATCAACAATTTATAGGATCATCAAGAACTTCAAGGAAAGAGGTTCAATTCTTGTTAAGAAGGCTTCAGGGCGTCCAAGAAAGTCCAGCAAGCGCCAGGATCGTCTCCTAAAGAGGATTCAGCTGCGGGATCGGAGTGCCACCAGTGCAGAGCTTGCTCAGGAATGGCAGCAGGCAGGTGTGAGCGCATCTGCACGCACAGTGAGGCGAAGATTTTTGGAAGATGGCCTGGTGTCAAGAAGGGCAGCAAAGAAGCCACTTCTCTCCAAAAAAAACATCAGGGACAGATTGATCTTCTGCAGAAAGTATGGTGAATGGACTGCTGAGGACTGGGGCAAAGTCATATTCTCCGATGAAGCCTCTTTCCGATTGTTTGGGGCATCTGGAAAAAGGCTTGTCCGGAGAAGAAAAGGTGAGCGCTACCATCAGTCCTGTGTCATGCCAACAGTAAAGCATCCTGAGACCATTCATGTGTGGGGTTGCTTCTCATCCAAAGGAGTGGGCTCACTCACAATTTTGCCCAAAAACACAGCCATGAATAAAGAATGGTACCAAAACACCCTCCAACAGCAACTTCTTCCAACAATCCAACAACAGTTTGGTGAAGAACAATGCATTTTCCAGCACGATGGAGCACCGTGCCATAAGGCAAAAGTGATAACTAAGTGGCTCGGGGACCAAAACGTTGACATTTTGGGTCCATGGCCTGGAAACTCCCCAGATCTTAATCCCATTGAGAACTTGTGGTCAATCCCTCAAGAGGCGGGTGGACAAACAAAGACCCACTAATTCTGACAAACTCCAAGAAGTGATTATGAAAGAATGGGTTGCTATCAGTCAGGAATTGGCCCAGAAGTTGATTGAGAGCATGCCCAGTCGAATTGCAGAGGTCCTGAAAAAGAAGGGCCAACACTGCAAATACTGACTCTTTGCATAAATGTCATGTTATTGTCGATAAAAGCCTTTGAAACGTATGAAGTGCGTGTAATTATATTTCACTACATCACAGAAACAACTGAAACAAAGATCTAAAAGCAGTTTAGCAGCAAACTTTGTGAAAACTAATATTTGTGTCATTCTCAAAACTTTTGGCCACGACTGTACATCTTCCCCATGATTGTTTTTTTTATATTTGTATGTAGCACTTCGTGTTGCCGTCTCCAACCAAACCCATGATGCACTTCTCCTTTCTCTGCCACAGTTCCAGCACCTCTCCTAACGACACCCAGCTAGTTACATAGACATTCCCCTATCACTGCCCCGCCCATGGACATGACATCACAGGAAATAGAAAAGCCAAGCTGCATAGACATGGCAATGTGACCACAGCCCAGAACAGGAGATAGGAGCAATAAAGGGAAAATAAATATATTAGAAAATTACAGCTACATGCATAAATGATTATTGTAAAGGATGTTGATCTAAACTAAAAAAAAAAACCCTTAAAGTTTTTTTTTTAGTTATTTAAAAATGTGCCCACTGCCAGGAATTCTGCCAAATTTAACAAGAGAGACTATCCTCACCAATTGAATTCCAGCTCCACACTGTGATCCTAGCACTGGTCTGCCCAGACTACTGACGTTCTTGTCAGCCATGTAAGCAAAAACTGATGGGTAGGACCAGAGTGCGGCCCTGGAAGTGGCGGGGAATTAACCCGGTGAATATAGCTTTTTTTTTTCAAATTATCACTTTTCCTAGCACTAGACTCATTTTTTAATTATTCAGAAACCCCTTTAAGCATCGACCATGAGAATAATATTGCCACTCAATATGGTTTATAAAGATGACATCCTCGGGATGCCAGAGAATAGACCCTCAAGCCATTATTGGCGTAGAGTATATATTAATAGAATTAGGATCCGAGCATACGGTATATATGAGGGAAGGCAGTTTATTGCGGTCTGAGCCGGCTGCGACGGTGACCTGCACTGACATAAATTACATTTTCTCCTTCCTCCCTCAGTCTAATTACATGGCCTCCCTCTTGTATTTCCCCTTCCCTTGTTCTTTCGTTCCATCGCCTTCTTCATTGCTCCTTTTTCTCATTCCATCCCTTCCTCTCCTGAGCAGTCTCTCTCGGTAATGGGTTGTGAAGTCCCTGCATGGACCCGCTTCTGTCTCTGTTCTCCTGTCACATTGTTTTTTTCCTCTAAATCTCCCTGGATATGTAATTCCGTAGCTGTCTCTTCCAATCTTCCAGCTGCTGCTCTGAAGTGCGCTCTCCCCTCTCCTTCACCTTCCTTCTCTCTCTTTTCTCCTGTCTACCTTCCTTAATCTCCCCTCTGCCTCACTAACCTTTACCGCTTCCCCCCTTACTTCATCTTCTTCACCATCTGCCTCACGGTTCCTTCACCCCCTCAACCTCTGCCATTCTCTTTCTTCATTACGTTTTTTTTTTGTGACTTGTTTGCAGTTTCTATTTCAAGCTGTTCTTTGCCTGTCTCGACACGTTATAGTAATTCTCCAAATTACCTTCATTTTTCCCATTTCTATGTTTTTTTTTCCTTTTTATCTGGAGTATTTTTTGTATATTTCCACCCTTTCTTGCACTTTTCAGGACACAATGCACTTTCATCACTTTTATCAGGGACACTGATAGTTTCGGCGATGCCTTAATGGCCATAGGCTACAGTGTCAAGTTATTAAAAGAAGGTCTAGAAGCTCACTAAGGGCGCGGAGCCCACTTTTTTGACTGGGAGGCTGGACAAGACCTTTCATACGATCAGCCACAACCCTTCTGGCTAGTTTCAGAGTTGCAATCTTACATTGTGAATGCAAGAAACATGGCGTATATAGATAGCTCCAAGGCCATAAACCCTTGGTTCTCCAACTGAACCCTAGATTTAAAGGGGTTATCCAATGATTGATGTGAAAAAAAATCAGACCTCATATAGTACATGAAAGTCTGTTTCTCTCCAGCCTGATACTCTTATTATTCTCACACACAGGGACTAAATCCTTAGGAAACCAATTACCGTATTTTTCGCTTTATAAGACGCACCTGATTATAAGACGCACCTAGGTTTTTGAGGAGGAAAATAAGAAAAAAAATATTTTGAACCAAAAGGTGTGCTTTTGGTGGATTTTGAACTAATGGTCTGGGGATGACACTGTTATGGGGCTCTGTGGATGACGCACTGTTATGGGGGGGATCTATGGATGATGCACTGTTATGGGGGGGATCTATGGATGATGCACTGTTATGGGGGGGATCTATGGATGATGCACTGTTATGGGGGGGAATCTGTGGATGATGCACTGTTATGGGGGGATCTATGGATGATGCACTGTTATGGGGGGGAATCTGTGGATGATGCACTGTTATGGGGGGGATCTATGGATGATGCACTGTTATGGGGGGGAATCTGTGGATGATGCACTGTTATGGGGGGGATCTATGGATGATGCACTGTTATGGGGGATGTGTGCTGTGAAACATAGGACCATGAGGGGGGCCAGCATAAGATGCTATATGTGTGGGTGACACACATATAGCATCTTATGCTGGTCCCCCTCATGGCCCTATGTTTCACAGCATTACAGTACTTTATTGTTTGTATGTAAAATATTTCTTTAATCCTGAATCAATCGCTCTCCTTTTGATAAACTAGCTGACACTGATGTATCGCCGGCCGCTATGCTGCACAGTGTGGCCGGCGATACAGTCACAGTGCGGGGAGGGAGAAGGGGCTGGAGGCAACTCACAGCGGGGCCCGGTGCAGTCACTGTAGTACACCGGGCCCCGCGCACAAAAGTCTCTTTGTATGTAAAATCTTTCATTAATGCTTTATACCATAAATCGCTCTCCTTTTGATAAACTTTACTAGCCTAATCGCCTGCATCAGTACTCACTATGAATGTAGCGTGCGGTCCCTCCGGCGCATGACTTCATCCTGCTCCTGCTCACACGCCGGCCGGACCGCACGCTACATTCATAGTGAGTACTGATGCAGGCGATTAGGCTAGTAAAGTTTATCAAAAGGAGAGCGATTTATGGTATAAAGCATTAATGAAAGATTTTACATACAAAGAGACTTTTGTGCGCGGGGCCCGGTGTACTACAGTGACTGCACCGGGCCCCGCTGTGAGTTGCCTCCAGCCCCTCCTCCCTCCCCGCACTGTGACTGTATCGCCGGCCACACTGTGCAGCATAGCGGCCCGCGATACATCCGTGTCAGCCCTGTAAAAAAAGTCAACCATCGTTTTATAAGACGCACTGTCATTTTCCCCCCACTTTTGGGGGGGAAAAAGTGCGTCTTATAAAGCGAAAAATACGGTAATCTATTAGCATGTTGACCTGGGGAATACATGTGCATCAAGTCCTCTTCTGGTCTGTATGGTGGTTGAGAATAGTCCTTTCTATTGATGGGAGTAAGAAAAATACAGAACGCACACGGAAGGCGTCCGTATTTTGGACATATGTTGTTTGTGGACTGATATATGGACACTGTCAGGAAGGCCTGATAAACTTACTATATTGCTCCATTATATATCTGGTTCCTAACGGTATACTAGACCCTAGCGCAGTGATGGCGAACCTTTTAGAGACCGAGTGCCTAAACTTCAACCCAAGACCCACTTATTTTTTGCAAAGTGCCAATACAGCAATTTAACCAGAATACTACAATCTAATATAGTGTATCTTCCATGTACTTGATCATTTAGCTATAATAGCCTGCCTGCATTCAGTGCACGCTGCCTGAGCCATTCATAGTGCGCCCTGCGCTGATAAATGGCAGGAAAAGTCTAAGGATATTAGTACACCATAGACTTTTTCAGGGTGCGGGTGTCCACAGAAAGGGCTCTGAGTGCCACCTTTGCCACCCGTGGCATGGGTTCGCCACCACTGGCCTAACGTATGTATTATGTCATCCTTTGGTGGCATTTGGACCCTAAAAAATGTCTATACAGTAGTCCCTCAAGTTACAATATTAATTGGTTCTGGACCATTGTATGTTCAAGCCGTTGTAACTGTATAGGAATCCAGTAATTGGTTTCAAAAAGAAAATGGAGAGTTAATTAATATAAGCAGATAACTAAGACAGATAAAGCAAATCCTTACAGATAACAGTCAGGAGTAGATGCTGGAAGCTGTAAATTCACTTTCTATGATGAGGACAGGAGCTTCTTCAGGGTCCTGTTAGCACACAGGGTATCAGAAATATAAAATGGAGCCACCCTCGCCTGACATCCAAAGGAGCAGCTCATCCTGGCAAAGACAAAGGGCAGTATAGGACATGTAATACCGCGTTAGAAAAACAATCCTATTAGCACGCCATCTTCTCACGCTTGGAGACACAGTGCTTACCGTGAGTGCAGCAGAGCAGGGTGGTCCGCCTCCGCAAATGTCAAATTAGTACAGCGGTAAAGATATACTGCATTATTAAAGACATGACCATGTTGATTGGTTGAATCTAATAGTTAGAGCCTACAATAACCCAAAAACCGAACCTCACTCCCCAACTTACTGCAACTTGTACAAAAAAAGAGCAAGGATTTAACAAGGTAAAAAAATCTCATTTTATTAATTATAAATCACATGAACATTACAGGTGAGACTCAAAAGGGACAGAACATGGAGACTGGGCCACAAAAGGGCTCTGCAATGTGGAGAATCACAATGGGGGATAATGTGACCATATACAGCAGGTAACAGACAATTAACAGAAGCTGTGAATATTGGAGTAGTTGCGGGTGCAATTGCTGTCCCCTAGTGTTGAACAACTACCTAGCTCTTATTCACAGCGTCCAAGCAATGGATGCTGTAGGGTGTAATTGGACAGTGCAATACTACTCATAAAGATGGCATATAACAATAACTGTAAATCACTAGTCCCACCCTAATCCAGGTACCATGTTACCTACCCATGTTGCTGCTGAAAAATGGTGACACAGTTCCCCCACTGCTTCGACCTCAACACGTGTTTCGCCACGTAGGCTTCGTCAGGAGGTACCTAATCACGTGTGGAGGTTGAAGCAGTGGGGGAAACGTTTTTCGGTCCGCGATGTGGTGCGGAGCAAGACGTATCCGTCCTGACACACAATGCAAGTCAATGGGGACGGATCTGTTTTCTCTGGCACAATAGAAAACTGATCCGTCCCCTATTGACTTTCAATAGTGGTCATGACGGATGCGCCATGGCTATAGAAGACATAATACAACCGGACGGATGCATGCGGTTGTATTATTGTAACGGAAGCGTTTTTGCAGATCCATGATGGGTCCGCAAAGAACGCTAATGGGAAAGAAGCCTAAACTTGATCAAAATGGACGATTTCAACCAAAGTGAACGTTTTGTCGGGTGAAACTTGGCAAGGAACAACCGTTTTAGCCGACCGATGACAGAGCATTATTGTCTAGAAAGAAGTCAGCCATGTTTAATATTTTCATCTGATGGTCCGACGAAGGATCGTTTGTATAAAGAAAGCTCGTTCTGGGACGAAAGATCTTTCTTTGAAAGAACCTTCCTGGAAAGATTTTTCATCCATCGGTCAGTTTCATTGAACGTGTTTGGCCAGTTTGAACAACTGTAATGGCCAATATGGACGTGTCTGCGGTGAAATGAACGTTCACCAGATGTTTGTTCACCTGCTGTTCAACCATCAACGAGCTTCGATCTAATGTGTGTTGCCAGCTTGAGGCATTGTATGCTAAGTCTCAGCTGTCGATGGCCTAGGAAAGAACATTGCGAGCTGAAAATATTGTATCCAGAGGCCGTCGTATCTTGAGGGACCACCGCATCCTGATCTTTTTTGAGCCAATAGTTAAACAAAAGCCTTTCGATGTATATGAAAAGATGGTTCACACAGGTGGTCCTCTTCAAGTTCCTGACTTTCTGTAAACTCTACCTCGCCATTCTTTACCTTCACCCGTCACGCCACTGCAGGCCGTTAATCTGCCGCTGTCACATTACCCTCCACTTGTGGTATTGCAGGGTGTACCGTTTGATCTGTCGCTTTACTGCTCTGCAGACAGTTATACCCTCCCCTCCATCACTCTCGCTCTCCTCGTATCGCTCCCTCCATCTATCGCTCTCCCCCTTCTCCCCATGCTGCAGGCTGTTCCCCCCTCTGCATGTATCAGCTTTTTACGGCTCTGTTGACAGATGGTGCGCTGCGGCCCTTGAAGGGAAACTAAATACTACAGCTAAGGAGCCAGAGACAGGGGGAGAGGAGAAATCGGGAGCCAGGAGGGAGAGAAGGATGTTATGGAGGGAAGGTGGGAACAGGTGTGTCGGGGAAGTAGTGTGAATAAAGCGCATCATCCATGTACTGATGAAATCAATACGTTCTGTGCAAATCTGACATTAACACATGGCTACGGCGAAGACGAATCCTATTAGCACGCCATCTATTCACGCATGGAGAAGCTGTGCTTACCGTGAGTGCAGCAGAGCAGGGTGGAACGCCGCAGCAAACGTAAAACCGGTACGGCAGGAAAGATATACTTCTCGTTATACGGTATGGACACAGTATGCCAGCCAAAAGCTACTTACTAAAGATAAAAAAGTGCCCGTTAAGGTTTATAGTCAGTGTTGTTGTGTACCCCGCCGGCTGTGGCCGTAACATTTTATGTTAGATTAATAGAAATGATCCACTGTGTTGTTGGTCAGTCTATGATCATATCAAATGAACATCTGCCCATAGCGTTTTATACCACCCGTGTGTTTAATGCTCCTCGTAGTGAATTATCTTTTACGACTCTCCAAATACAAGTTAGGATTATGTACATTCGGCCGCAGCTTCCTCAATGTACATGGACGTTCCGGGGGGTATAAGTGGCCTGCTGTCACCACTGGGGAAGCAATAGGATCAGACAGCGAAAAAATGTGTTGTTTGCTCTTTTGGCTAGTGTTTGAAGGGCAGCCCAAATTTCTTGAGACTGTTGACGGATCCTACTGAAACTCATGGGATCTGCCAAGAGAAATGTCTATGACCAGCTTTAGGGTACATGCACATGGGTGCAGATTTACAAGATATTCCACACAGATGTCCATGCGGGTTTCTATGTGTTTCTGCACCAAATACGCATGTATTACTTGTGGTTTTTGGTGTGGGTTTGATGCAGTTTTGCCACAGATCTCAACCCTTGCATTGCAAAGGGTGAAATCCGAACAAAAAAAATCACACAAACAATTGACACGCTATGGATTTTAAAATCCGCACTCTGTCAGTTTCCACACGGAAAGTAAAAGCACATGAGATTCATGTGGAGAAATTGTGCATAATCCACAACGTGTGCAGGAGCAGCGACCAGGAGGGAAGGCGGAGAGGATCAGAGCGTTGATAGTGGCACACATAGGAGTTATAGTGCTTTTCTGGTGGCTCTCCTCCCCAGTGCTCCCTAGTGCCATGCAGTGATGGGAAGGGCGCACTTCTCTTCCCTTTGGGGCAGTTGTTGGCTTTTGGGTTCTCCTTCCTGGTGTTAGTTGGGGGGCCCTTGGTGCAGGTGGGGTTTTGAGGTGCAAGGCAGGGTCCCCTGACATGCGAGACAATGATGTGGCCGGGTTTGATGCAACAAGTCCACTGTACTTTACTGAGGCAGTTCAATAGATGGTTCACATGGGCACTGATTGTGCAGTTTCTGCAGTTGGCATTTGCAATTTCCCAAAGCTGTGTATGGAAGTCAGGTAGTCTATTAGTCTCCTTTGGGTCTCTCACTCTTTTCAATCAGTCTGTATAATCTGGGTGCACTTTCTCTATCTTCAGAGCTATGTATCCACAGTGCCCTCGGCAGGATACAGTCTGTCCAAACAGATGGCCAATCTGTACTTTTACTATGGCTGGGTATATTGTCCCAACAACACTGCAGGGAAGTCTGTAGCCTGAAATGTAGGCATTACCTTCTCTTACAGATGTGCTGCACTTTCCCTTATATGACCGCTGGCTTTTCATTCAAACAGCTGATCGGCGTGGGTGCTGGGAGTCGGACCGCCACTGATTTGATATTGATCAGGTCATCAATATAAATAAAGCGGACAACCCTTTTAACCCTCAGGGCTGATGTATTTCCTGGTTAACTCTCCTCACTGCCTTTTGTTGCTTGCTCACTCACAGCTTACACTAGAGTGAACCACTTCTCAGAGGAAGGGGCGGTGCCAGCCCTACCTAGTGACTGTTGCTAGGAAACGACCACCCCCCCTCCCCAGACACAGCCTATGGAACTTACAATGCATAAAGTACATTCACATTGATCACTTGAAGTGGGACACTGTACAGGTACCCTACTTACCCAATATATTACTGTAATAATCTACTCGTATTTGATCACATGCTTATAGGACTGATGTTAAAGTGGTCCTCTAAAATCTCTCCTGACATGTCTATATTAGTAACTGCTTGCATTCCAACACAGTAACAATTCTGAAGCTGGATGTATAGCCCTTATCTCTGAACTCCGGATAGCTCATAAACACTAATTATAGCTAAACTAATATGGATTAAGTGATTTTATATATATATATATAGATTTATTATATGAATATTATGTATGCTGTATATCATTTCTATATGTGGTTGGATGCATTTCCATTATTTCTTTTATATTTCAGCTTTGTTCACAGAAATCCCACAGGATGTTAGCGCACACCCTGGAGAAGATGTGGAGATGGCATGTTCCTTCCGTGGCAGTGGTGACATCCCCTACTCACTGGAAATCCAGTGGTGGTATATCCGCACCCACAAGGACTGGGCAAACAAGGAAACGTGGGAAGACAGCCAGGTAAAGCGGTGTTAGAGTAATGTATATTTTAGAAGTGCAGATTAATTTCAGACAATGCAGATAAAATATGAGAGGTTTCATTTGGTTTCTAAACTGAACAAACCACTTTTTAGAAGAGTACTGTATAAAATTAATAATTTCGATAACTCTTTTTGCAAAGTTATGAAATTTCTGCCTGGGTTGTTTCTGTGGATGATTGCATGGATGTCTGTATAACAGCATGCACTCTGTCCTGAATCCTATAATGTCTAGTGACAGCAGTAAGCAAAATGTGAAAAGTATTTGACCATTCTTTTTTAGGAAAATGTGGAAAGTAAGAGTTTGCGGGGACACACTCCACACCCAGTTGTCAAGTACGACATACTATATTCTTCGGACTATAAGGCGCACTGGACTATAAGACGCACCTAGTATTTGTAGGAGGAAAATAAGAAAAAAATATATTGTTTATCAGACCCCAACATCAGACACCCAAGCTCCATCAGACCTCAGATCAGACCCTCAGATCCCCAAATCTATCAGCCTCAGCTCAAACCCCCCAAACTCTATTAGCCTCAGATCAGCCCCCCATTAGTCTCAAATCAGCCCCCAATAAGTCTCAGATCAGCCCCCATCAGCATCAGATCAGCCCCCCATCAGCATCAGATCAGACCCCCATCAGCCTCAGACCAGACATGAAAAAAATAAAAAAAATAAACTTACCTTGCTTGCTCTGGATGGCCCTGCCACTCACTCACCGCTGCCTGGTCTTCTTCTGGCCCACGCTGTACTGTGACCTGATGTTGCACAGCATCAGGTCATCATGTGTGTCTGCTTGCACTGCCTCCTGACGCAGTATGCCTTCAGGACACAGTGCAGAGCGGGACCCGGAAGAATATCAGGGAGCGGTGAGTAGAGCCTGCATCCCTCACTGCTCCCTGCGGTTATTAGCATTCGGACTATAAGACACACTGCCACTCCCCCCCCCCACTTTTGGGGGAAAAAAGTGCGTCTTATAATCTTGAAAAATATGATATATTTTTAGCAGGAATAGCTGAGGAACAGCACAGTGTGTACACTCATACTCACATATTCAGTTTAGCATATGCAAAGCAATGAATTAAGAAAAGTGTAGTTCGTGTGTAGCAGTTATCATGTGTGCCGTTTAAAGCTGCCGTATGCTCAGTATGTGGTTTGACACGCAGTCTTTTTGGATGCGATAATTTAAGACATTTCACGTCTTTCTCCACTTTTCAAAAATGTCAAGAAAGTGGGTAGGACTTAGAATGAGGGGGCGTTGCCTCATGTGGATCGACAGATATGCTATCATTCACACAAGAAATCTCAACAGTTTATAGGACTGCCTGGAAATGCGCCAAATTTATTAGGAGGCCTACGTCTAGGGATGTTATACTAACACTGGTGTATGTAATGTCCGTTTCAGCAAAACACACAAACAAAAATAACACATTACATTTTTTTACTTTATAATACAGATTTACTGATGTGTCTGTGCCTAGAATCTGGCTACAATGAGGCAGTTTGGCGCAACTAGGGTTTTTCTAGTTTTTCAACTCACGTGAAAAGGGGTGGGGCTTTTCTGAAAAGGGGGAGTGGCCTAATATACAATGGTGGTTTTTTTGGCCACAATTCTGGTGTAAAATTCTTTCTCAAAATAAGCCAACCAATGGCTGGTACAGAGTCATAAAAAAAGAAAAGCGTCTGTCCCTGCACCACATTTATCCTCCCGCCTGAGCCCCTGTGATAAATCTGGTGCAGGTCTAGATGGCCGGTCTAAGCTTGCACCATCTGTAGGATCTGCCCCAGTGTGCTTTGTCTGGTGTTTTATCTTAAAAATGTGGACTAATCCTATGAATTCTGTAGCAATTTTTGTTAGAACTTTGCATTGTGATATTCCTCTATTATTCCCCCCCCCCTGAAAAAAAAGGAATAAATTGTCAACTGGCTATTTCCATTCCCTATGTCGAAAGGGTGTGTCCCTACACAGACGGATACCTTCCATTCCATGCTGACGGTGCTAGACTGTGTATGGGAACATCCTGTTGACTAGGGGAACGCTGATGGCCAGGCCAGGAGGAACATAGAACATGTCCCTCAAATAACGTGTGGCTTCCTATTTATTCATATGTACAGCGCTATGGAATGAATGGCGCTTTAATAATAAATAATAATAATATTGGGTGAGGCTTACATAAACGCCATCCATTTTCAGCCAGGGACAGCCTGAAATTGCATGAAAAGGAGGAAAGGGACAAAGCAAAATCCAAATAAATTGTTATTTATGGAAAGAACATGTTTTCTTTTAAAACCAGACATGTCAAGAAAGTGGATAGGTCCTGTCTATGTTAATTTACCAGACAGTAATAATGTTGTAGTGACAAAATGCATCCTGAATTAAAGAGACAAAACCATAAAATCCAGCATTTTTTGCACTGGCCACTAAGCCTAATAATAGATGCCACTTCTTGGTCTGTACAGATCACTTTACTGCAGTTATCTGATTATCTGTCATTCTAATCCTGCCTGTAATGATATCACCTCTGGGTATAGATAAGACCGGATCCACCATTCAAAATAGGTGATTAACAAACCTTATGTGTTCTTTCCTTGTACAATGAACTCTGCACAGGTCACAGACCATGCCTCGAAAACTCTCCCACAGAAGTCAATGAAGTCTCCTCCTGACCATTGTGTCTATGGCCCATGGGGATTCCGTAAAGTAGTTTTCTTAATGCTTTCGAAATGCTGTTAAGAACAGATGGCCGCCCCCGTAATCATGTTGAGGGAATAGAATAAAGAAATCTGTTATCAGAAAATAAAAAGAAGAAAAGAATATGTGTTGCTGTCTGGTTTTACCGTATTTTTCGCCCTGTTAGACACACATTTTTCCCTCCCAAAGTGCGTGGAAAATATCAGTGCATCTTATGGGGCTCACCAGGCTCTGTACTCACCACTCCCTGGTCTTCCTCGGCTGCTCGCTGTGCTGTGACTGCGAACAGCGCGAGGACGTTGGCACTCTGTGACTTCACGCTGTGCGCATCGGGTCACAGCACAGCGTGTGACAGGAAGAACAAGAAGAAAACTGGATGACAGGAGTAGAAGCGGCCTCCGGAGCAGGAGAGGTAAGTTGGTTTATTTTTTTTGGTCTGATTAATATGGGGGTCATTAACATGAAGGTCTGATCAATATGGAGGTCTTATTAACATGGAGGTCTGATCTGAGATCTGATTAATATGGGGGTCTTATTAATATGGAGGCCTGATCTGATTAATATGGGGGTCTTATTAACATGGAGGTCTGATCTGAGGTCTGAATAATATGGAGGTCTTATTAACATGGATGTCTGATCTGAGATCTTATTAATATGGGGGTCTTATTAACATGGAGGTCTGATCTGAGATCTGATTAATATGGGGGTCTTATTAACATGGGGGTCTGATTTGAGGTCTGATTAATATGGGGGTCTTATAACCATGGAGGTTTGAGCTGTGGTCTGATTAATATGGGGGTCATTAACATGGAGGTTTGACGTGAGGTCTGATTAATATGGGAGTCATTAACATGGAGGTCTGATCTGAGGTTTGATTAAATATGGAGGCTTATTAACATGGAGGTCTGAATAGGGGCCATATTAACATTGTGGGTCTAATCTGAGGTCTGATTGGGGGTCTTATTAAGATTGGGAGCTTGTTCTGAGGTCTGATTGGGGGTCTTATTAACATTGGAGGCCTGTTCTGACGTCTGGTTAACATTAGGGTTCTGATTGGTGTCTGAGCTGAGCTCTGATGAAAAATATTTTTTTAGTATTTTCCTTCTCTAAAACCTGGGTGCATCTTATGGGCAAGTGCGTCTTATAGGGCGAAAAATACGTTAACTGGCATAAAAAAAAAATTGGTGACACATTTCCTTTAAGAGCCATCTCCAGTTGATATTGGTATCTGCTCACAAAGCTGTGGTCTCTTCTGATGGTCCCTTTAATGACTAAGTTAGCCATAAATATTCATTTTCTAATCTTCTTACAGCGCAGGTCCCCCCTCCTTCTCCTGACTCTAACAATCTTTCCTTGTAGCCATGTGCTTGGATAAGAGGCAGTAATGCACAAAATATTCTGGGGATTTTAATGAGGGCCGCTGTCTGAGCAGAGTCCAGACACAATTCATTAACACGAGCTGCAATTAATCTAAGAAGGCTAGAAGGAGCATCAAAAGATGATGACAAGCCAATATGAGCCGGTCACGGAGCGCTCTCCGATGCTCAGATTGTCCTAGCCTACCGCTAATTGTGTTCTTTTTAATGACGGGTATATGCCATTGTGCCGGGTCACAGTTCATTATGTGCTCGCGGGCTGATCCCGAGCCTGAGCAATCAGAGCGTTAAAAACCCTGTCTTTATTTGCAGAGGAGCGGGCAATTTCTCCCGGGTGGGCTTTTCATTCATTTTAGGTGAAATGTGGCTGGAAACTGCCGGGGATCAGGCATCACTTGTATCGAGAGCGCAGCGTCTGACAGGGGTCAGCTGGGAGCTGCTCACTCATTATAGTGGTTCTCCATCCTGGGCATCTTGCCCAAAAAGAAAGGGTACGAGGCACTGTGCACTGATGTAAAAAAGCCGGTGAGGGCCTGACAGAATCCCTTTCAGTTGCTTGTTAGTTAATCGATGGCCACGGAAAGTTACAGTAGATTTTGGGCGATCAATCTTTTAACCAAGCAGATACCGCTGAAAACCTAAACATTGCCAGTGACTACAGCTAGCTTCAGTGACCACTTCCTTCAGGTCATAGGGATGCAAGACGCTGAGATATGGGGAGTTGTAGTTGACCGGGTCATCACGCTGAAGATGAGTAAAAAAAAATTAATCCTATTTCGTCAGGGAAAGTTAAATCTGTGACTTGGTCTTTAGGGTTAAAGGGGGTTTACGGAATCAAAGTCAACTTTTGCAAATGTTCTACCTCTGTGCTAAATCGCCCCCACCCCGCACATTTTTCCGACAGGGCTGCATTGTATACATCTGTGGCCTCCGTCCACGGCTCGCTCTGGTGCTTCAGTCTGGTATTCCAAGGGTTCATTGCACTGCCTTTTTTTTTACCACAAGAAGGATTTCTGTAGCTGTCGTTTTTCCACGAAGAGACTGCAGCCCAAAATGCGCCAGCGCTCAGTTTGGTTCTTTCCATCAGGTCGGACCGCACCCCTGCAGTGGCGACGGGAAGAACGGGTTAAGTGGGAGAAGGAAACATCACAGGAGGTGGAAAAATTCCAGGGCCTCAGGTCACACGACCAGAATCCGATTCACAGGGACGGTGCATTATGACAATGTTAATTAAGACCCTGCCATACATCTCCTTAGATCTCAGCTTCCCGAGACTAACATTTTTTTAAAATATATTTAAGGGGTTATCCCATGATTAATGTAAAACATGAAAATCAGACATGACGGTCTGTTTTTAACAAAGCTAGAACCAGCCTTTTACCTCACATGGATCCAGAGTACCACACATGAAGGGGCGTGACTACCATAGCGGCAGACCATACGACTGCTTTGGGGCCCAGGGCAAGAGGGGGTCCAGTTGGGATCATCCCCTCTTCTACTGGAGGTGAAAACTTGGTCAGGACTCCACCCTCTAAAGGAACAACTTTTAGCAAATGAGGCAGTGGAAAGGGGTTTAGGCGGAAACCCTTCTGTCCTGTGTGGGGGCCTGGTTTGATCCTTGCTATGGGGCCCTTACTTCTCTATGTACGCCACTGCTCACATGGACTTATTCATTGCTCCAACTGCCCTGTTAGATTTATTTCAAGCTGGCAGTTTAGGGGGGTGTCCTTTCTGCTGCAGCTCAAGGGGACTGTCCTTTCTGCTGCAGTTCTCTTCCTATCACAGCTTGGGGTGGGGGTGGGGGGGTCATTTTTGCTGCAGCTCTCTCCTTATCAGAGCTCAGGGTAGTGTACTTTCTGCTGCAGCTCTTTCCTCTGTAATGGTCACAGTTAGGGCTGTTGGGAAGATGGAACCCCAGCTAGGTGGACAGAGAAATAAGGAAAAGAACAGCAGGTGGCGCTATACAGATATAGCCACTATACTCAATTTTTTATTATATGCAATCACAAAAATATTCAGGTTCAGATGCTGATGTGAAAATCAGCTTCCGGGCTCTTTTTAGATATATAGTATATTCCATTTTAGCATGGCAGAGCTTATGCTGATGTGTTTTTGGCATCGGTGTTGTTTTCCATCCCTCATGGGGATTATTAAAAAAATATATATAAAAAATTCTGGAACTGTTAATGTCAGAGAATGAATAGGGCAGGGAGGTGTTAGAAATACCAGCCTGGATGTTAATGCCTACTGAGCATAGTTTACAGCACTGAGCGAGAAGGGCAAGCTGCCAAGGTTTCTTGTAGTAAATGAGTAGTGTAGTGGTAAAATCCGACCCCAGGCTTGCTGCTTTATTACTTCTTCAGTACGAGCTGGTCAGTACATGTAAAATGCAGAAAGGAATGGGCTTAGCCTTCTGCCAGATGTATATGTTGGGAGTATTCCCTGACTTATAGTACTAAACAGAAAGCACCATGTGCACCGTATAGCTATACACTGGCATACGTCACCCATAGGCCCCGATGTCTAGCGCATGTTATATATTTTTTTCAGCGGTGGCCCTCTGTATATTCCAACATTAGACATTTATGGCGTATGCACAAGGCCACCTCTGCGACTTGCACCTATTTCTCAAACGGGGGCACCTATACACCCATCCCACCTGGTTCCTCTTCATCCAGACAGGAATTATAATTATTTTTTATGTGGATCTTATGTAGATTCAAGTCAATGGGTCCGCAAAAAAAACTGAACACATACGGAAATGCATCCGCATGTCTTCCATATCCGTTCCGTTTTTGCGGAACCATCTATTGTATACTGTATATGCCATACGGAAAAACAAAATGGGAAAACGGAGCAGAAACAGAAACACAGCGGAAACAAAAAACTGAACAACGGATCCTTTAAAAACGGACCACAAAACACAGAAAAAGCCATACGGTCGTGTGCAAGAGGCCTTAAAGGTTTAAAGGGGTTGTGTCACTTCAGGAAATGGCATTTACCATGTAGATAAAGGTAATACAAGGCACTTACTAATGTATTGTAATTGTCCATATTGCTTCCCTTGCTGGCTGGATTCATTTTTCCATCACATTACACACCACTTGTATCCAGGGGTTACGACTAGAGATGAGCAAACGTTTTAACAATTCGATTCAGACGGTTTCCAGGGGTTACAGCCACAGCTGGAGCGCAGATACAAGGTGGTTGGGACAGGAGCTGCTGCGCAAGCTTGTCTATGTGAGATCCCATGGCCCCGACCACCAGATAGGCTGGTGCATTTTCCTATAGTGTGCCAGCACGACCACTACTGCTGGATTGCAGGATGGTCGTAACCATGGAAACGAGCAGTGTATAATGTGATGGAAAAATTAATCCAGCCAGCAAGGGAAACAATATGGACAATCACAATACATTAGTAAGTGCGTTGTATTAACTTTCTCTACATGATAAATGCGTTTGCTGAAGTGAGACAACCCCTTTAACCACCTCCGGACCGCCTAACGCAGATTCGCGTTCCGGAGGTGGCAGCGCTGCGCACAGTCACGCATATACGCGTCATCTCGCGAGACGCGAGATTTCGCTCAAAGCCGGCCCGCGCATGCGCATCGCGGGCCGGCAAAAGTTAAAGAACAAGTTCGTCACCAGCCTGCCAGCAACGATCATTGGCTGGCAGGCTGGCGATTTTCAAAAAATCCAATCACAAGCCATATAACAGATCATATTAGTAAATATGATCTGTTATATGGCTTCTCTGCTCCTCTGCTGGTCCTTTTCGTCGGTTGGATCCAGCAGAGGAGCAGACTGAACTGTGAGTAGCACCAAACACTTCACTGTAGCCCCAGATCACCCCCCTGCACCCCAATTAACCCTTTGATCACCCCTTTGATCGCCCCTGTCAATCACTAGTGAAAGGAAAAAAAGTGATCAGTGTAAACTGTCACTTTTTTTTTTTCACTGGTATTGACTGTTAGGTTTTAGGGATAGTTTAGGCCCCTTGGTTAGGTAGTTTAGCATGAGTTAGCGCCCAGCCCACCGCACCGCAGTCACTTATTCGCTGTTTAGCGTATCGCTAATCAGCATTTGTACTTTTATAGTATCTGTAAGTGATCAAAACTGATCACGGTCAGATCTATAATTGTATTAGTGTCACCTTAGCTCGCCCTCCACCCAAAACGCAGTGTTTGCCCGATCAGGCCTGATCGGTCGCCCACACGTGCGTTCACCCACGCCCGCCCCACCGCAGTGACAAAAAATATATATTTTTTTGATCACTGCACATTCATTTTACACGCACTGCGGTGATAAAAAAATCAGTTTTGATATTTTTTATCAACCGCAGCGGCCTCCGGTACTTCACTAGCCTCCCCTTTGTAAGACAGGCTTGCTTTTTTTCTTGGGTAGTCTCAGGGAATACCCCTAAATTTAGTAGTCCAAAATGTCAAACAGGGGGTATTCTTCTGAAGAGGCCTACAGGATTCTGACCCAGTCGGATGAGGAATGGGAACCCTCATCTGACGAATCTAGCGAGTCAGAATATGAACCTGTAGAAAGCAGTGGCTCTCTGACCCAAAGTTCGGACGAGGAGGTGGAGGTCCCTGATAGCACCAGGCGTACCAGGCCCCGTGTCGCTAGACCACAGGTTGTGCAGGATCCGCTTCAAGAGCAGCAGAGTGGGGCTGTCGCTGCCGGATCACGTGGTGAGGCATACACCAGCAGCGCAGCCCTCCCTGGACCTAGTACCAGCACTGCCGTACAACATGGTGACGTGGCGAGCACCAGAAGGGCAGTTGAAGCTGGTACGGTGGCACGTGCAGTAGTTACCCCGTCGCAGCCACCGCACAGACAGGCCCGTAGAGCCCCTAGAATCCCTGAGGTGCTGGCAAACCCCGATTGGCAGTCACCAACTTCAGCCGCACCATTAGTTCCCCCTTTCACCGCCCAGTCTGGAGTTCGGGTTGAGACGGCTCAAATCGGTTCGGCCCTGGGATTTTTTGAGCTGTTCTTGACTGCGGAGCTCTTGGACTTAGTCGTGGCAGAGACAAACCGGTATGCCACACAATTTATATCCGCCAACCCGGGAAGCTTTTATGCCCAGCCTTTCCGGTGGAAACCAGTCCAAGTTTCCGAAATTAAATTTTTTTTGGGCCTTCTCCTCAACATGGGTCTAACTAAAAAGCATGAATTGCGGTCATATTGGTCCACGAACCCGATTCATCACATGCCCATGTTCTCTGCTGCTATGTCCAGGGCACGATTTGAGGCCATCCTCCGTTTCCTGCATTTTAGCGACAACACCACCTCCCGTCCCAGAGGCCACCCAGCTTTTGACCGGCTCCACAAAATTCGGCCCCTCATAGACCACTTCAACCAGAAATTTGCAGATTTGTATACCCCCGAGCAAAACATCTGCGTAGACAAGTCCCTAATACATTTTACCGGGCGCCTTGGCTTCAAACAATACATCCCAAGCAAGCGTGCCCGGTATGGGGTCAAATTGTATAAGCTCTGTGAAAGGGCCACAGGCTATACCCACAAATTTCGGATCTATGAGGGAAAAGATCAGACCCTGGAGCCGGTCGGTTGCCCTGACTACCTGGGGAGCAGTGGGAAGACAGTCTGGGACTTGGTGTCACCCTTATTCGGCAAGGGGTACCATCTTTATGTGGACAATTTCTACACAAGTGTGGCCCTCTTTAGGCATTTGTTTCTAGAACGGATTTGCGCCTGTGGCACCGCGCGAACTAGTCGCGTGGGCTTCCCCCAACGGCTTGTAACCACCCGTCTTGCAAGGGGGGAGAGGGCTGCCTTGTGTAACGAAGAACTGCTCGCGGTGAAATGGAGAGACAAGCGTGACGTTTACATGCTCTCCTCCATTCACGCAGACACGACAATACAAATTGAGCGAGCAACCCGAGTCATTGAAAAGCCCCTCTGTGTCCACGACTATAATGCGCTCATGGGAGGGGTGGACTTCAATGACCAGATGTTGTCTCCGTATTTAGTTTCCCGCAGAACCAGACGCTGGTATAAGAAGGTGTCTGTATATTTAATTCAATTGGCGCTGTATAATAGTTTTGTTCTCTACAGTAAGGCTGGGAGAACACGATCCTTCCTCAAATTCCAGGAAGAGATCATCGAGAACCTCCTTTATCCAGGAGGTTCCGTGGCCCCATCCACCAGTGTGGTTAGCCGTCTACACGAGCGACATTTCCCCAGTGTCGTTCCTGATACCTCAACCCAACCGTCACCCCGAAAAAGATGTTGTGTCTGTAGCAGGAGTGGAATAAGGCGTGACACCCGCTATTTCTGTCCTGACTGTCCTGACTACCCTGCCCTATGCTATGGAGAGTGTTTCCGGAAGTACCACACACAGGTACACTTAGCATAGGGATTGCATCTCACAGGACAGGCACACAGGGCTATTAGGGCCCTTTTACTCACAGCTGCTGCAAACCTCTCCTTTCACCTGGGATAAAGTGCATAACGTACTTCGCCACATCTTTGGGCGATTTGCGCTTTGCACATTGTCCCATGGGGAAGGAGAGGTTTGTTCTATAAAGGTAAAAAAAACTAAACAAAAAAAAAATACCGGTAAGTAAAAAAGTTAACGTTCAGTTAAAAAAGTTAAAAAAAGTTTATATGTTCTGTTCAAAAGTTAATAAATTTATTGCGTTGCGGCCTGGTTTTTTCTTTTTTGTTTTGTTTTTTTTACCTTCCAGGTGGACCAACCGATCGACTAGCTGCAGCACTGATGTGCATTCGGACAGAAGCATTGCGCTGCTGTCAGATTACACGCAAGTCGGTGTATGCGGCGCTGCAAGACGAGATTTCTCCTCTGCAGTAAAAGATACGTTTGCCGAGGCATATGAGCTGAGGAGGTGGCGGTGTTCATATACTTTGGCAAACACTTTGTATATATAAAAAAAAAAATCCCGGCAATGATTTATTCATCCACATCGATTGATGTGAATGGAGAAATCTGGTTTGCCAGGGCATACGAGCTAAGTGGGCATGGATGTTGGGCGGAGCTCCTATGTCCTGGCAGACGCCTTTCCCCTCCTTTTTCTTTTTTTGGCAGAGATTTTTTCATCCACATTGATCGATGCGAATGAACAAATCTGTGCCGTTCATTTTTTTCTTTCAGCCCAGAGGCTGAACGGAAAAAAAAAATTCTCATTACCTGTATGCTCAATATAAGGAGAATAGCAGAAACTCCTAATGCTGGGCATACATGTAATGATTGCGGAGACCCTCAAATGCCAGGGCTGTACAAACACCCCACAAATAACACCATTTTGGAAAGAAGACACCCCAAGGTATTCGCTGAGGGGCATATTGAGTCCATGAAAGATTGAAATTTTTGTGTCAAGTTAGCGGAAAGGGAGACTTTGTGAGAAAAAAATCAAAAAAATCAATTTCCGCTAACTTGTGCCAAAATTTTTTTTTTTCTATGAACTCGCCATGCCCCTCATTGAATACCTTGGGGTGTCTTCTTTCCAAAATGGGGTCACATGTGGGGTATTTATACTGCCCTGGCATTTTAGGGGCCCCAAAGCGTGAGAAGAAGTCTGGTATCCAAATGTCTAAAAATGCCCTCCTAAAAGGAATTTGGGCACCTTTGCCCACCTAGGCTGCAAAAAAGTGTCACACATGTGGTATCTCCGTACTCGGGAGAAGTTGGGCAATGTGTTTTGGGGTGTCATTTTACATATACCCATGCTGGGTGAGAGAAATATCTTGGCAAAAGACAACTTTTCCCATTTTTTTATACAAAGTTGGCATTTGACCAAGATATTTCTCTCACCCAGCATGGGTATATGTAAAATGACACCCCAAAACACATGTGTGACACTTTTTTGCAGCCTAGGTGGGCAAAGGGGCACATATTCCAAAGAGCACCTTTCGGATTTCACTGGTCATTTTTTACAGAATTTGATTTCAAACTCCTTACCACACATTTGGGCCCCTAGAATGCCAGGGCAGTATAACTACCCCACAAGTGACCCCATTTTGGAAAGAAGACACCCCAAGGTATTCCATGAGGGGCATGGCGAGTTCCTAGAATTTTTTATTTTTTGTCACAAGTTAGTGGAAAATGATGATTTTTTTTTTTCTTACAAAGTCTCATATTCCACTAACTTGTGACAAAAAATAAAAACTTCCATGAACTCACTATGCCCATCAGCGAATACCTTGGGGTGTCTTCTTTCCAAAATGGGGTCACTTGTGGGGTAGTTATACTGCCCTGGCATTCTAGGGGCCCAAATGTGTGGTAAGGAGTTTGAAATCAAATTCTGTAAAAAATGACCAGTGAAATCCGAAAGGTGCTCTTTGGAATATGGGCCCCTTTGCCCACCTAGGCTGCAAAAAAGTGTCACACATGTGGTATCTCCGTATTCAGGAGAAGTTGGGGAATGTGTTTTGGGGTGTCATTTTACATATACCCATGCTGGGTGAGATAAATATCTTGGTCAAATGCCAACTTTGTATAAAAAAAATGGGAAAAGTTGTCTTTTGCCAAGATATTTCTCTCACCCAGCATGGGTATATGTAAAATGACACCCCAAAACACATTCCCCAACTTCTCCTGAATACGGAGATACCACATGTGTGGCACTTTTTTGCAGCCTAGGTGGGCAAAGGGGCCCATATTCCAAAGAGCACCTTTCGGATTTCACTGGTCATTTTTTACAGAATTTGATTTCAAACTCCTTACCACACATTTGGGCCCCTAGAATGCCAGGGCAGTATAACTACCCCACAAGTGACCCCATTTTGGAAAGAAGACACCCCAAGGTATTCGCTGATGGGCATAGTGAGTTCATGGAAGTTTTTATTTTTTGTCACAAGTTAGTGGAATATGAGACTTTGTAAGAAAAAAATAAATAAAAAAATCATCATTTTCCGCTAACTTGTGACAAAAAATAAAAAGTTCTATGAACTCACTATGCCCATCAGCGAATACCTTAGGGTGTCTACTTTCAGAAATGGGGTCATTTGTGGGGTGTTTGTACTGTCTGGGCATTGTAGAACCTCAGGAAACATGACAGGTGCTCAGAAAGTCAGAGCTGCTTCAAAAAGCGGAAATTCACTTTTTTGTACCATAGTTTGTAAACGCTATAACTTTTACCCAAACCTTTTTTTTTTACCCAAACATTTTTTTTTATCAAAGACATGTAGAACAATAAATTTAGAGCAAAATTTATATATGGATGTCGTTTTTTTTTGCAAAATTTTACAACTGAAAGTGAAAAATGTCATTTGTTTGCAAAAAAATCGTTAAATTTCGATTAATAACAAAAAAAGTAAAAATGTCAGCAGCAATGAAATACCACCAAATGAAAGCTCTATTAGTGAGAAGAAAAGGAGGTAAAATTCATTTGGGTGGTAAGTTGCATGACCGAGCAATAAACGGTGTAATAGTGTAGGTCAGAAGTGTAAAAAGTGGCCTGGTCTTTCAGGGTGTTTAAGCACTGGGGGCTGAGGTGGTTAATAATGGCGATTTAGGTGCAAAATTGATCCAGTACAGCGCTAATATGGACATTTTTACAGAACTCATTTCTTTATTATTCCTATCCTGTAGGCTCAGATAATGAAATGTTAGGAAATTGTATGAAAGAGGTTGTGCCACTGTTAACACTTATCCCCAGGATAGCGGATAAGTGTTTGATCACTCATGGTCTCAGCGCTGGGACCCCCGGCGATCACGAGAGCAGGAGTCTACAAGTGCTGGCGAACTGCCCCACGAGAATGTGCGTCCTCCGCTCCATTCACTTCTATGGGAAGGCTGAGTACAGCGCATGGAAGTGAAAGGAGCTGAGGACACATAGGCACACCACCACTCCGTATTCATGGCGCGGTTCGCCAGCAATTCTCGTGATCGCTGGGGGTCTCAGAGGGCAGACCCAGATCCTGTGGATAGGGGATACATGTTTTTAGTGTCAGAAATATCTTTAACAATGATGTTAAAGGGATTATATCATTAGAATTCTTCCCTTTAAGAGGCGGAGGAGTTTTAAAGAAAAAAAAAAGCAGGGAAATCGACCTCCCTGCTATTGTCTGGTGAATCTGTCCTAATTCTGTATGATGGAGCAGATACAGGCTGCCATAAAACAGTGTCATGTGCAGGTGGCAGTGGTCAAGGCCACATACGGCATGTATATTGAGATGGCTGCGTCTGACTTTATATATCATTTTTATCTTGCAGTTGAAATCTCTACCGGGGACACCTGAGAAGGGCGCCACTAAGATAAGCGTGAGTATCATAAACTGGAAGATTTTACACAAAATGACAGTTGTATTGTGTATATAATAAATCATATAGTCATTAAAAGGGATGTCCTGTTTTAGAAAAAAACACCCATTTTTTTTCCCCCAGAAACAGCGCCACTCTTGTACATGGGCTGTGCCTGGTATTGCAGTTCCTAGCCATAAAAGTGCGCGAAGCTCGGGTTGAAAACTGGGCACAACCCATGGACAAGAGTGATGGCTCCACTAGGTGTTGACTGGACACATCCGGCATCAGTCCTTATGGTTAGGTGATTTTCCAGTGCACTATAAAATAGCTCCATTGGTCGTTCTCCTCTGTACTGCCCACATTTGGCCCTTTGCCCTCGGCATCTTGAAGAACACTAATAGGGATCTATCTCGTACGGCAGGAGCGGAACATTAATCTGATTTACACTTCTCTTCTTCCGGACGGGGTAAGCTTTACGTTTCACAGAATGGCAAATTCCGGGAGCAGATCAATTTGGAAGGAAAGCTAATTAGTCGCAGAGATTTTTCCTATTGATCTTGCTCTGTAAAGGAGAGAGAGAGAGAGAGCTGTACTTGGCAGGGATGGGAGAGTTCGACTGAAGTGTTGTCCCATTGGGTGAATGCATAAATTCATTTAGAAGGTAGCATTAAGGAGGCTTAAGTAATCAAAATAACCAGAAGTGTGGGGATTTCGGATGGTTTCTTATGTATTCTTCTACTTGTAGGATCTGTTATGCGTTCTACTATATTTGAGTCTGGTTTAATAGGATCAAACTATAATCCGGGCATAATTAGTGGATATTATCGCCCATCATGGCATCGGGGGAGTTAAAGCTAACCTGTCGTTTCAGATGACTTTTAAAGGGGTTGTCCTATCTCATACATTGGGAGAATATTGGTAGGATATGTCCCCAGTGTCTGATAGGTGTGGGTCCCAGACCCACACCTATCACCGGGACCCCGGCCCCACACCTATCTTTAGAATGCAGCCTGCAAAGTGAAGGAGGGCGCATTGCGCATACATGGCTGCCCTCTATTTATTTCTGTGGGAATGCCGAAAATTTTAAAAATGATTGGAGCAGTGGCTGTGCTTGCGCAGTGTGCCTCCCCTTAATTTTAGTGTGACTTTCAAAAATAGCCGACTGTGCTTCTTAGCTATTTTTGGCACTCCCATAGAAACTAATGGAGGGCGGTCACGCGTTTGCGGTGAGCCCTCCTTTACTTTGCGGACTCCATTCTAAAGATAGATGCAGGTCCCAGAGGTGGGACCCACACTTATCAGACATTGGGGGCATATCCTATTTCAATGTATGAGATGGGCCAACCCTTAAGAATAAGCTACTGTGCGTGTACATGAGGAATAACAGTGGGGGTAGTTGTATTCTGCATTTCTCACCAGTTTGCCCTCTGCAGGCTCTCTCTCTCTAATTTTTAGTTCTCCCTGAGCTAGTGAGTGGAGACTAGCTGCTATGATGTCTCCCATACACTGCACACACAGAAGAGAGGAGATCTTGCTCCTCTGTCTCTCTGTGGCACACCATAAGAAGCAGCAGCAACATGGAGTACATTATACAGAATTGTAGCTGTGAATCCGGCATTGGGGTGAAAATAGAGCCATTATCAGTGTCTCTGTATGACTTTGCCTCTGTGTTCCCTCTTCCTCCTCCCTCCCTTCATAGACTTTTTTGAGCAGCAACCACAACCCCATTCCTCAGTGAATCTGAAAATCCATCTTGTATCTCCCCTCTCAAGATGGATTTTATTGTAAATTTAAAGTGAATGATCACTGCAAAAGTCTGAGTGAGGAGAGGGGCAAAGTGGCGAAAGTGGAGAAAGAGGCATAAATCTGTAATAAGCTATTGTACAGATTTTTCCTTGCCTTGTTTTTAGTTTTTTGGAAGGGAAGTGCTCATTTAGGCTTTGTTGCTCAGGATGGTTGGGTTATCCTCCCATTAACAGACATGCATCCTAAATAAAGAACCTTTCCAGCTTTACTCTTAAAGTCCTCATAGACATAAGAAAAAATTCAGCCGGACCCCCTGATTACATGGTGCTGGCAGACTATACAATGAGTATGAGGGCCTTCTGACCCTCCCCCAACAGGGGGTAAAGAATTGGGCATGTTGAATTTCAGCACCCAATCATTTTGTTCTAGCAGGAGATATACTGTTGCCCGAGGTGTCCTGCAGTGGCTTACTCTCCTCTGCCTACACATGCATTTTCAGCCTTCATATACATGAGAGAAAAGTAAGCCAAACCCCCTGATTACATGGTACTGGCTGACTATACAATGAGTATGGGGCCCATCCGACTTTCCCCCAACAGGAGTAAAGAAGAATTCGACATGCTAAATTACCATGACCAATCCTTTTGTTTTAGCAGGAGATATGCTGCCACCAGAGATGTCCTGAAGTGACTTACTCCCCTCTCCCTAATGACAACACATGCGTTATCGGCTTTCATATACATGAGAGAAAAGTCAGCCAAACCCCATACAATGAGTATGGGGGCCTCCCGACTCTTCCCCCAACAGGGGTAAAAAAAAAGAATTGGGCACGCTGAATTTCCGTAACAAATCCTTTTGTTCTAGCAGCAGATATGCTGCCACCAGAGGTGTCCTAAAGTGGCTTATTACCCTCTCCCTACTGACAACACATGCATCATCAGCCAAATTGAGCATGCATGTTAATGCAAGAGTTGGGAGCAACAGCTGTCTGCCAAGCAAGCATTTAGTCATTAGTTGTTTATGGGCACCTTAAAGCTGTCATGAGACAAATTACCCCAACTGTGTCTTAGTCGTGTTGTTTCGAAGGTAGGATGAAGATGTTATGGGGCAGTCAGACTATGCCCATAGACTTGAGATTGTCAGTAGTTCCTGAACATTGAGAAAAAAATCTGCTTATTGAAAGGGATCTGGTATCAAGTCCTCCTATATTGCGGGGTCATCTTGTAACATTAGTGGTTTCAAAAGTTGAAAACCCCCAATCTATCCACACCAAATCTAGGTTTTGGAGAAGAGATGAAATGAAAGGACTGCTTACGATGTACTGTAGGAACTCCCCTCCTCATATTTAGCAACCCACCATTCAACGTATTTTAGTACTCTAGTTTCATCTGTCAAATGAAAGCTAATAAAGTAATCCACAAAATACTAATGTCATAAATGTCGTGCAGATGGAACGGTAACTCTGGATATCCACACCTAGAGTGTATTAGAGTGTGCGTCAGACTGTATTTAATGCATTATTCTTCGAGTGAGATAATTGTTCGCAGTCTCCAGTGGTCCATCTCAGATGAAATGTACAAGGCGTACTGCCTTATTTCAGGTTAGGATGGTATCTTTTCACCTCTGAGTTATTTAAGAAGCATTTCCCCTTATAAATAACACGTTACCAGGAAATATAGGTCTTTGACTTGTCTTTTAATACTTTATCTTAGCCAAGTTACAGATGTTAGATGGCAACTACTAATGGAAGCAATCACAATGCCCATAGGGGTGGTCGTAGCATATAGATCTTCGGTAAGAGCGAGCTGCCCTTCTATTATTCTGGTATTCTAGTCATAAGCCAAAAAAATCAGGAGGATCAGTAAAACTTGGCCTGAGTGTGTGGAGTTAGAGGAGGATGGTTATGGTGAATATGAAAGGCTGTATCTATGGCTGTAAATCTACAGGGTCATCCTGACCATACCTGCTGATTTCTGTGGGTAAATGTATGTGTAGGACTCTCAACTCTTCCCCGACTACCGATGTCATGTGAGAGAAGGATCAGGCTGTTGGCTTCCTACCTGCTTAGTCCTTTTGTTTTCAGGGGAGATGAACCACTGCCAGGGTTATCTGGCGGCAACTTTCTCCTCTCTTCCCATTTAGAACACATACATGCTTAGGTGAGCCGTGTATGTGGTAATTGGGAGAGATAGCCTTCAGCCAAACAGGCATTTAGCTAATAGCTATCTGAAGTACATGGCCAGCTTTAGTCAGGCCTCTGTACGTTATGTTGACATGCACATTACATTTTGAGGCCCTACAACATACTTCTTTTGGTGAGTAGCTTCATGTATAACTTTGTCCTTTCTCCACAGGTGGTAAAGGTCTTTGGCAGCAACATTTCGCACAAACTGCGCTTGTCTCATGTGAAAATCTCTGATGAAGGAACCTATGAATGTCGTGTTCTGGATTACAGCGATGGAAAAGGAAGGCAACATCGCGTCAAGGCTTTCCTTCGCGTGGAGACAGAGTCAGGCCGCCGAAATACGGTTCCTCACCGCCAACAGGACACCAGCACTCACCGCCACTTCCAAGTCAAAGAGCTGAAAAAGCGAGCGGCAGAGCCCTGTGACCAGTGCCAGGTGTAGATGGACTGTGGGTACTTTTCCCAAACACTGATGTACAGAGGAGTGCATGAGAGGCTTCCCACCCTTCTCCATCTGAAAATTGTTGTCTACTTGCAAGCAGGAATGGCCAGTGGAGAACAGGGACTTTATTACTTTACCCCATCACGTGACTTATTTATTTTCTTGGTGAAGGGCATTGAAGTTGCTCAGACTGTTATCTACGTGGACAAAAAAAGGGAGCTTCCTCCACCATTGTCCACCAATCGTAACGCTGCACCCTGCTATTTCATTACCCGGACTGCACCAGTTATTGAGTTCATATAGATCATTGGCATTACAGGGAGTATAAATTCCCAGGATGCCTTTGAGTAGATGATCTCAAGATATATGGGACTGGGGTAAAAGTGGAAAAGCCTTATTCGAAAGGCCTCTCATTGACTGGTCCACTTTTCAATGTAATGTCTTACAGGACTCTCCAACATTATGTGATGGTCAAATTGCTAAAAATATCTAACCAAGGGTTTCCTTTCCTGTTTTATCCAAGAATATATATGCCAAAAGTGGCATCAGTCCTCCTATTCGCTTTGTGTGTCATAATCATTGACTATCTCAAATGTATTGCCTTCTCATCAAAGGAAACAACTCTCTTCAACATGGAAGCAACATATGGAAGTATGTGTCTCTATCTATAAAGTGACTTTTTTGAGGTTAATTCATCTCTATTTTAGATCACTTTGATGCTGTGACCTCTGTGGGGAGAAATTACTTGCTGTAACTGAAGAGATCTAGTGGTAGAACTTATCTACAGGAAAAGCAGAGACGTCTCCAAAAGGAAGGCACTGCTGTAGACTGCTGATTAGGGTTTCTTGCTAATAATCAGTACAGATGGGGGTCTCTGCTTTGGTTGGTAAGAGTAGTTTTTTCTTCCTTTTGTAGGAGAGCTCATTTACATGTGCAGTAACTTCGGAAACATTTGATGTTGAGGAAGATTGTTGGGTCTAAACATCTGGTTTCTTGCTGCCTTTTGCAGAAGGCAAGACAGGTCATGAGTAAAAGACCATGTAGTTGAGTAAGTCTAATGCTCCTCTGACAGGATTGCACAACGTTGTTATGATGTGACCATTAGAGTCCTGAAATCTACTGAATTAGACTGACAGCATTATGTCAGTGTAATTCAATAGATTCCCACTTTCGCAGGGACACAAATCATTATAATGCTGTGCAGTCCTGTCAGAGGAGCAGAGTTCAGGCTAGGACTTCTCACTGACACACACTGCAAGTTTCTCACATTAAACTTGCTCATGTATGTCTGGCCTAATAGGTTAGACTATAAACCATGGAGGTCTATGACAGGCAACCTTTTCTTTATGGAGGAACCCATAAGGAACTGGGGAATATTCTGGATCATCTATGGATTGCTGAACTACAGCTCTACAACATAAGCAAATGTGGACCATTTCATTTGTAATTCACTATTTAGGTGTCTCTAAAATATCATTTTGATTGTTTTAATTGTTAACGATGCAAATAAAAAAAATGTGCCTCTGTGTTATAACCTAAAACCCATGAATGGTGTTCAAGCAGCAAGTTGCCACTCTAAGGTATACAGAGGTCCCACATTTGTTCTGAGATCTCAGATCTTGAAGTCTCATCTAAATACCGGAGTAACGATTATAAATGATATAAGCAAATTACCAACCATCATAAGTAACATTTAGGTTCTATACCACTGTAGAGCCATATTTTAGCCTTCTAATCTTCTTCAATTGAGCTTCATGTATGGATTCCCATTTGTCCGCTTCATAGGCTTTGCATCTCCTGCCACCAGATATGTAGTCTTGTAGGATGCTGGTTCCCCTAGTCGTGCCAGCAGCATATGGTCTGCAGCTCTTTTTTAGGTAGACATGGGAATATAGGAGATTACTAGGGTGGTTATTTTCTTTTGACCTTTCATCCCAAAAGATGACTTCCTAAAGGTCATTTGGAAAGATTTACGTGAACACCCACTCCATACAGTATTAGTAAGATAGATTGCCTGGACCTACCTAAAACCTGGATAATCAATGTCTTATCAACGAAGAAGAGCTGCAAATTATATTCTGGAGGCCACTGAGCAATGTGCTTGATCATGGGCTTAGAAGAAAAAGCTTTTTGGCATTAATACAGGCTGTATAGATACGCTACACAGATACCATTTGCCATTTATATGCTGCTGTAACTGGCACCGCGGAGTCTATTTACTGTGCGGGTGCTTTGACGCTGCTTCCATATCTGTGGTTCAGGTGACACACATGGTAAGCCTCTCTGTCAATGGCTTTTTGTTTAGGTGTGACTGTGAGATTCAGTACTGAAGAGGGCTCTCATGCTCTCCGCTCATAAGATGGAAGCGGTTCCGGTTTAGCACAATGGCGCCGTCCATGACATGTGACTCCTCTCTGGATGTGAATAAAAGTTGATTGTTATCCCAAGAGCCAATAGTCGAATCTCTTTGTTTCTGCATAAAGACGCCAATCTGTGGGTTTGAAGATGACATTCACAACGACAGCAGAGTTACACAATTTCATTTTTATTACAAAAGTGCTGTTAAATATATAAAAAATAGACATATTTCCTGATTACAATAGTGAAAACTCGCAGTTAAGGTCTGGGGTTTCTGGAGACAATGAAATCCATCTGCTCTAGCAAGCTGCTACGTTACACTGTAGAATGCATGGCGCATGAGAATGTAACCCATAAATTCACGAGGAACCAGACAAGGCCAGACTGCAGCACGCCCGTCAACTTCAAGGATTTCAGATACTGCTGGAGCTACAAGCAACTGTCTGATGAAAGGGCCTGTTCACATCACGTTGGCATATACACCAAAAAGAAAAGCTCTTAGCATATACAACAAGTGTGTCCACGGGGCTCCATCAAACCCACAGAAGCCAAGAGTGTCCTCCACGCCTCTCTCAAGCCAGTACATTTTTTTTCATTTGTAGATTCCACACAATGGGTTACAGTCAATGGGACCTTGTGGGCAAAGAACCCCATTGTATGCCCATACAGAGGGATATGTTGGACAAACTTCTGATATACAATGTCAAAGTGTCAAAAGGAAGCTGAAAACGTCATGTTAACAGGGCCCAACAGTGCTCCATTCACAAACTAATGTTTGTCCATGGATTGTTAAAAGGGTTGTGCCACTTTAGCAAATAGCGTTTATTAGGAAGAGAAAGTTACTAATGTATTGTGATTGTCCATGTTGCCTCCTTTGCTGGCTGGATTCATTTTTCCATCACATTATACACTGCTCGTTTCCATGGTTATGACCACCCCGCAAAACCATCAGCGGTGGTCGTGCTTGCACACTATAGAAAAAAGCATCAGCCTGCGTAAGCTCTCACGGCCCCGGCCACCAGAGAGGTCGGCACTTTTTCCTATAGTGTGCAAGCACGACCACCGCTGATGGATTGCAGGGTGGTTGTAACCACCGAAACGTACAGTGTGTAATGCGATGGAAAAATGAATCCAGCCAGCAAAGGAGACAATATGGATAACAACAATACAGGGTGGGCCATTTATATGGATACACCTTAATAAAATGGGAATGGTTGGTGATATTAACTTCCTGTTTGTGGCACATTAGTATATGTGAGGGGGAAACTTTTCAAGATGGGTGGTGACCATGGCAGACATTTTGAAGTCGGCCATTTTGAATCCAACTTTTGTTTTTTTCAATAGGAAGAGGGTCATGTGACATCAAACTTATTGGGAATTTCACAAGAAAAACAATGGTGTGCTTGGTTTTAACGTAACTTTATTCTTTCATGAGTTATTTACAAGTTTCTGACCACTTATAAAATGTGTTCAATGTGCTGCCCATTGTGTTGGATTGTCAATGCAACCCACTTCTCCCACTCTTCACACACTGATAGCAACACCGCAGGAGAAATACTAGCACAGGCTTCCAGTATCCGTAGTTTCAGGTGCTGCACATCTCGTATCTTCACAGCATAGACAATTGCCTTCAGATGACCCCAAAGATAAAAGTCTAAGGGGGTCAGATCGGGAGACCTTGGGGGCCATTCAACTGGCCCACGACGACCAATCCACCTTCCAGGAAACTGTTCATCTAGGAATGCTCGAACCTGACACCCATAATGTGGTGGTGCACCATCTTGCTGGAAAAACTCAGGGAACGTGCCAGCTTCAGTGCACAAAGAGGGAAACACATCATCATGTAGCAATTTCACATATCCAGCGACCCCCTTAGACTTTTATCTTTGGGGTCATCTGAAGGCAATTGTCTATGCTGTGAAGATACGAGATGTGCAGCACCTGAAACTACGGATACTGGAAGCCTGTGCTAGCATTTCTCCTGCGGTGTTGCTATCAGTGTGTGAAGAATGGGAGAAGAGGGTTGCATTGACAATCCAACACAATGGGCAGCACATTGAACACATTTTATAAGTGGTCAGAAACTTGTAAATAACTCATGAAAGAATAAAGTTACGTTAAAACCAAGCACACCATTGTTTTTTGTGTGAAATTCCCAATAAGTTTGATGTGTCATATGACCCTCTTCCTATTGAAAAAACAAAAAGTTGGATTCAAAATGGCCGACTTCAAAATGGCCGCCATGGTCACCATCCATCTTGAAAAGTTTTTCCCCTCACATATACTAATGTGCCACAAACAGGAAGTTAATATCACCAACCATTACCATTTTATTAAGGTGTATCCATATAAATGGCCCACCCTGTACATTAGTAAGTGGCTTGTAGTAACTTTCTCTACATGATAAATGCCACTTGCTGGAGTGAGACGACTACTTTAAGCTGGATTTACACAGGCCGACAAATCGGCCGATTGACGGGGAGGAAGCGTTCCTTCCCAACAGTCGGCTGCTTATTCAGTGAAGCAGTTACATGCAGCGATCTCCTCCTCTTTATAAGGAACGAGGGATGACCGTTCGCCGGAATGGTCGTTCCTGATAATCTGCCCAATTCTCGGGCCGTGTAAGTGCACCTTTAGTCAAAGCCAGGTGCAGGTCAAAACCACCGAAGAGGTCCAAATCTTTCCATTATACCTTATCTCTGTGTAGTCTCTACTCCTGGTTTTGGCTCGCAATTACTGAGGTATGATTAGGGGCTCATGCACACGGCTGTAGCCCATTTTGCGGTCCGCAAAACACAGAAACCGGCTGTGTGCCTTCCGCATTTTGCGGATCGGTACGTCCAGCCCTCTGTGAGAACTGCCTATTCTTGTCCGCAAAACGGACAAAAAGGAGGACATGTTCTATCATTTATGGGGGGGCTGTGGAACGAACATGGTGTGCTGTCCGCATCTTTTGCAGCCTCATTAAAATAAACAGGTCCGCATCCGAGCCGTAAAAAAATGCGGATTGGATGTGGACTAAAACGACGGTGGTGTGCATGAGCTCTACGGCCGTAAACTGTAAGTGACTGGTGAAGCAGTGTTGGCACCAGCCTCACAAACGACAGAGAAGAGAACCCGACAACAAACCAGACTTTCCTTCGCTAAATTCTTGTTTCTCCTTAATATCTGCAAATGCTTTTGTCTATATCCACACGACTGTTAGTTTTTTTTTTTTTTTTTTACGGGGGCATTCTAAAAGCCTTAAAAAAAATAAAAAAAATGATCCAAGTGAATAGAAAGACAAAAGACCTCAATGGTTCTGAAAATGGCAGTTTTTCACTGTGAATGAGTGAATTAGCCTTAAAAAAAAAAAAAAAAAAATCATTGGCTGCCTTTGATGATCTCTTACCATTAGGACCCATTCATTTTCAATGGGTCCTGAAAAAAAACGGACAGCTCAATGTCTGATTTTTTTTCAGGACCCATTGAAAATGAATGGGTCCAGATCTGTTCCGCAAAAAACGGAACAGATCAGGAAAGAAACAACGGACGTGTGAATAAGGCCTTAGGATGGTTTTTTTTGGTGGGGGCAAAATACACTGGAGCCATGCTAGCCAACAGCACATTCTAAAAAGTCCTGCAGACACTGAATTTTGGCTTTTAGAACAGTTTTATTGCTCTTTTGCGGTTTTTTAAGTTGCAGCATACTTTGGGTGTGGCGTTTTTTTATTAAGACTTTTACCTATAGACTTCTCTATAGGAGAAAAAAAAAAAAGGGCATTTTCATGACTGTTAGGGCTCATGCACATGAACGTATTTTCTTCCCGTGTCCGTCCGGAACCATTCATTTCAACGAGTTCGCATTCCATTTCTGTATTTCCGTTCTGCAAAATAATAGAACATGTCCTATTATTGTGCGCATTACAGACGAGGATAGGACTGTTCTATGGAATGCAACCGACGTCATCCATATTTTTTGCGGATCTGTTTTTTGCAGACCGCAAAATACATACAGTCGTGTGCATGAGCCCTTAGTTCTCCACTGGTCAACATGCCCAAGAACAGCTCACTGAGGCTATAACAGTTCAACCTGTCCATGTACCAGCAGATACCAGTTGGGTGCTGAAGATGACAACTCTCATTTTAATTTAGAGTCCAGGCATGCTCAACCTGCGGCCCTCCAGCTGTCGTAAAACTACAACTCCCACAATGGCCTGCTGTAGGCTGTTCGGGCATGCTGGGAGTTGTAGTTTTGCAACAGCTGGAGGGCGGCAGGTTGAGAATGCCTGGTTTAGACGTGATCATTCCATGCAGGCCCCAATTAGGAGACATTTTTAATTCGATTATCCAGCTCACAACACCACATATTATATTACAACTCGTTTATTGAATGCAGCTAGTCACAACTGGAGAGAATTATCCCATGGGGAGAAGACTACTTATGCATTAGGAGAAACTTATGCATCTTAACAATTAGGCACAGAAGGGGTTAAAGCTTGAAGAATCCAGGCCTGCCGTTGAAAAGAGAGGTGGCTGGTGAATGCATTCAAGTAAGTGCCCATTGGGACATGGAGGGGATGCTAATGCCAACAGCGTCATCTTTGCGGCTGCCGACTAAAGTCCATGCAGCTGTTGTAGTAGTTTGCAGACGTTCTGTGTATATTCATCATGGGGTTTGGAGGTCCAAGAAAGTGGGACAACAGAAGGGTGCGGGACTTCCGGTGGGCTTTGCCATTCACACAGATGCAACCAAACAATGTCTGGATCCAGCTGGGAAAGACTAAGTAACGTTCTGCATGGAAAGACCAGAAGACAAAGAAGTGAGTCAGTGCCGGAAGTAACAGCATCAGATGCATTCGCTCTCACCACTGCAAGGTACGAGATAACATCCCTGGAGTGTGAAGGCACCGTCACAAGGAAGAATTACATTGGGAAGGCCCTTTCAAGCAGAAATAAGGATATACAGTGGTGCTTGAATGGTCTACATTTCTAATTTCATCACATCTTCACACAAGTCCTAAAAGTAATACATAACCCAATCATACAAACGAGTCCAAGAAACTAGGAAAATGATCCAATATCACGTCTTCAGTGGCAAATTACCTTATCTAAGGCTACTTTCACACTCGCGTTTTGGGCGGATCCGTCATGGATCTGCAAAAACGGATCCGTTACAATAATACAACCGCACGCATCCGTCAAGAACGGATCCGTTTGTATTATCTGTAACATAGCCAAGACGGATCAGTCATGAACACCATTGAAAGTCAAGGGGAGACGGATCCGTTTTCTATTGTGCCAGAGAAAAACGGATCCGTCCCCATCGACTTATATTGTGTATATTTGGATCACTTTCGTCAAGAGGACAGGCAGCGTTTTGGTGTCCGCCTCCAGAGCAGAATGGAGACTGATCGGAGGCAAACTGATGCATTCTGAGCGGATCCTTTTCCACTCAGAATGCATTAGGGCAAAACTGATCCGTTTTGGACCGCTTCTGCGAGCCCATGACGGATCTCACAAATGGAAAGCCAAAACGCTAGTGTGAAAGTAGCCTTCAGGGATGAGCGAAACGACGTTGAAACATCCAAAGTCGATTTGCATAAAACTTTGTTCTAATACTGTACAGAGCAGGAGCTCCGTACAGTATTAGAATGTATTGGCTCCGATGAGCCGAAGTTATCTCAGGAGACTTCGCCCAGTAACTTCATAAATGGGATCTGTTGGTGGGAACCTGGTAATCTGTATACGGATGAACAATGGTAATAGTGATCGCTCACCCCCAACAGAGGACATGTTTGCTGCATGGATGCAGACATCACGCCCTTTCAACAATCTGTTCATTCCCAATAATTAACTCTTCATTGGCCTATGTAAAAGGGCCTTAAAGGGGTTTTCCCCACAAAAAATATTCTACATTTTTCAAACCAGCACCTAAATCTGAATACTTTTGTAATTGCATGCAATTAAAAATTTTGTATAGCCACTGAGTTAGGCTACATTCACAGGAACGTATTTTGTTTCCGTGCCCATTTTGTTTTTTTGCAGATTGGATGAGGACCCATTCATTTCAATGGGTCTGCAAAAAATGTGGACCGCATCCGTATATCTATTCCGTAACCCCGCAAAAAAAATAGAACACGTCCTATTCTTGTCCGTTTTGCAGACAAGGATTGGTAGTGTTACAATGGAGCCTCAAAAAAATAAAAATAAAATGGATGCCATACGGACGTCACCCTTTTTTTTTTTGGGCGGATCCGCAATTTGCAGACCGCAAAACACATACGGTCGTGTGAATGTAGTCTTATTCAATAAAATGTATCTGTATAGCACCATATCCTGTTTGTTCTGGTGGACGCACATGCTCAGGACACACCCTCTGGGAAAAGACACGCCCCTAAGCTACCAGCTTGAAATAAATCTGGCAGAGCAATCAATGGGGAGATCTCTGGATCCATGTGAGGTACAGGGCTGGTTCTGGCTTTGTTAGGAAGAGATTGTACATGACGTCAGATTTTCATTTTTTACATTAATTGTAGGACAAGCCCTTTAAGCGATACAGATGATAATTGTTGCAAGTATGTAGTTTGCCGAAGTCCGGCCTGACATTCAGTGTGCAGTTCTTATGGTATATTTCTATAGGCATGTCCAGAATGCGCCATAGGTAGGTTTCCCTCTGAAAATGATGCGTTATAGATGACCTCCTCTTGTAAGAGGAAGCTACTTATGAACAACTGGCTGTCCAGCTGTAACCAACAGAGAACGTCAGAGGAAAAGGAGCTTGGAGGACTACGGCTGGGGGCACCGCGGAGGGCACTACGTTATAGGAGGGTGCTGTGGTTGGCCATTATGCATCAGCTTTGGTGGCCCTTTGGTCTCTTACCTGCTTGCAGCCTCCTGGAGCTGCTTGGGCTGTCTTGCACTAAGGTAGAGCGTACAGGAATCAATCACCTCCAACAAATCACTGTCACCTACAAGAAAAATACAACCTAAGTCCACAGGAACCAATCAGAGCCCAGCTTTCACTTCTTCAGTGCAGTTGAAGAAATGAAAGCTGATCTTCCGCATTTCCGGAGCACACCGCCGATCTTCTGGTCTGCGGCTCCAGAAAAATAAAAATAGAACATGTACTATTCTTGTCCGCAATTGCATACAAGAATAGGCATTCCTATGGGGGTGCCGGCCGAGTGTATTGCGGATGCGCAATGCACTACGGACGTGTGAATGCACCCTTAGGCCCCCTGCACACGAACGTGTGCACCCCGTGGTCCGGCTGCAGCAAAATGTGGGCCGCAATGCACGAACACAGTCCGTGGGGCAGCCGCGGCGGATCGCGGACCCATTAACTTTAATGGGGTCCGCGATCCGGCCGCTCCACAAAAAGATAGGACATGTTCTATCTTTTTGCGGAACGGAAGTACGGGACGAAACCCCACGGAAGCACTCCGTAGTGCTTCCATAGGGTTCCGTTCTGTGCTTCCGTTCCGCATCTCCGGATTTGCGGACCCATTCAAGTGAATGGGTCCGCATCTGTGATGCGGAATGCCCACGGAACGGCACCCGTGTATTGCGGATTCACAAATGCGGTCAGCAATACGGCAATGGGAAGAAGGGGGCCTTAAAGGGATTATCCAGGAAGTTATACTAATGACCCATAATGAGGATAGGTCATCAATATCAGATTTGCGGGGGCCCAACACCTGGGACCCCTGCCGATCAGCTGTTAGAAGAGGCCAGTGCTCCATGCGCGTCGCAGCCTCGATCTAGGCCATGTGATGTCACCGTACATCAGTCACATGGCCTAGTTGCAGCTCAGCCCTATTCAAGTCAATGGGGCTGAGCTGCGATAACAAGAAAAACCACTATACAATGTACAGCGCAGAGCGGCCTCCTGAAACAGCCGAATCCTGGCACCCCCTCCGATGTGATAATGATGCCCTATCCTGAGGATAGGTCATCATTATCTTTACCCGGATAACCACTTTAACTGGGAAACGGTCAACAAGACAAACCCTAAAAGCCCTCTTAAACAGGCAGATAGAGCAGACGATTGTCGGGTGGGAAGCGTTTCCTCCCGTCAATAGCCTGCCCGCTAGAGGAGGAGACCGCTGTGATTAAATGCAGCGATCTCCTCCTCAGTATAGGGACGAGCGATCGCTAATGCATCACTCATCCCTATACTATCTCACTGTTTGCCGGCAGCAGAGTGCCAATTACATGGCATGATCTGCCGCCGGCACGATGAACCAGCGTTTGCTCGTTCATCGGGTAATCGGTGGCAGTATTACACTGCCAGATGATCGCTAACAAGATACGAACGCTTTTCCTATATTGTGCAAGCACGACCACCACTGAAGGATTGCAGGATGGTCTGTAACCATGGAAACGAGCCGTGTATAATGTGATAGAAAAATGAATCCAGCCAGCAAAGGAAGAAATATGGATAATAACAATACATTAGTAAGTGCCTTGTATTAACTTTCTCGACATGATAAATGCCACTTACTGAAGTGTGGCTCACCCCTTTAAGTTCCCCATACAAACTGGATGTCAGCTGACAGCTATTCCTCCCGATTTCCCCCATACACATGCACACATTGCATGTGTTCTGAATGGGAAGACGGCAGAAAGCAGCTACCAGACATCTCTAGAGGCAGCTTATTTCCCCAGAGAACAAAAGGATCGGGCTTGTTGAAATTCAAGTGCCCGATCCTTTTTTCAACTAACATCTACTGTAAAGGGAATGTCGGGACACCCCCATGGTCAGCAGGTTTGGCCGACATTATGACGAGCTTTTTTCTATGAACTAGCCACAAGTTTTGGGTGTGTCTTATGACAAAATGGTTGACCATTTCCAATAGAAAATAACAGAATTATGAATACAGCTCTGGACTATAATACAGCATGTAATTCAGGATCGGTACAAGATACCTAACGCAGTGTCTTTACAAAGTCAACTTTTTATGAAGGTTATGTGTCTGTACATAAACTGGACCTATTGTTCAAAGGTGGCCAAACCCTTCGAGGTTTGTCCTCAGGAACTCACCCAAAGCCAAATCTACACAGAGCGTCCCCAAACCCTCCAATAAAGCTTTCTGCAACTTGAAGCCGAGAGTGTGGCTGTAGACATGCCCAGCATGGCAGCTAACAAGAGCCTGAGAGCGGAGAGACGTCAGGAAGGCTGGGAGGGCGTCTTTACACACACGCTGCCGGATGAAATCTCTGCACGATGCCGCAAGGGACACCAGCATCTGAAAAATGGAGACCGTTTCTAAAGCATGTAAGAAAGTGAGATGACAAATCCTGGTGACAAGGTTGTGACCAGAGATGGATGGAGCTACCCAAGACATAGGTGGGCAGTAAGAGACCTGTGGTAGACATACCTGGAAGGCTCGCAGTAGAACCAGTGGCTCATCCTGTAACAGTCTTTTCACTAGACATGGCCAGATTTTATGAGCAAGTGGCAAAAGAACATCTTCTTGAGAATGGAGTGGTATTAAAGACAGATGCAAAGTGTCCAGTGCCTGCAGAAAAAGGCAGAGATCATCCAATAGTAGATTGGAGGCGATGGTCTACAAGAGTAAATAGATATACTTCTTCTTGGATACACTGGCATATTCCAGGTAAGGACCTGCAGGTACTACATCCTGGTCTACAAGAGTATATAGATATACTTCTTCTTGGATACACTGGCATATTCCAGGTAAGGACCTGCAGGTACTACATCCTGGTCTACAAGAGTATATAGATATACTTCTTCTTGGATACACTGGCATATTCCAGATAAGGACCTGCAGGTACTACATCCTGGTCTACAAGAGTAAATAGATATACTTCTTCTTGGATACACTGGCATATTCCAGGTAAGGACCTGCAGGTACTACATCCTGGTCTACAAGAGTATATAGATATACTTCTTCTTGGATACACTGGCATATTCCAGATAAGGACCTGCAGGTACTACATCCTGGTCTACAAGAGTAAATAGATATACTTCTTCTTGGATACACTGGCATATTCCAGGTAAGGACCTGCAGGTACTACATCTTGGTCTACAAGAGTATATAGATATACTTCTTCTTGGATACACTGGCATATTCCAGGTAAGGACCTGCAGGTACTACATCCTGGTCTACAAGAGTATATAGATATACTTCTTCTTGGATACACTGGCATATTCCAGGTAAGGACCTGCAGGTACTACATCCTGGTCTACAAGAGTATATAGATATACTTCTTCTTGGATACACTGGCATATTCCAGGTAAGGACCTGCAGGTACTACATCCTGGTCTACAAGAGTAAATAGATATACTTCTTCTTGGATACACTGGCATATTCCAGGTAAGGACCTGCAGGTACTACATCCTGGTCTACAAGAGTATATAGATATACTTCTTCTTGGATACACTGGCATATTCCAGGTAAGGACCTGCAGGTACTACATCCTGGTCTACAAGAGTATATAGATATACTTCTTCTTGGATACACTGGCATATTCCAGGTAAGGACCTGCAGGTACTACATCCTGGTCTACAAGAGTATATAGATATACTTCTTCTTGGATACACTGGCATATTCCAGGTAAGGACCTGCAGGTACTACATCCTGGTCTACAAGAGTATATAGATATACTTCTTCTTGGATACACTGGCATATTCCAGGTAAGGACCTGCAGGTACTACATCCTGGTCTACAAGAGTATATAGATATACTTCTTCTTGGATACACTGGCATATTCCAGGTAAGGACCTGCAGGTACTACATCCTGGTACCCCAAGGCAGTGATGTGTTCACCTAGTACAGTGTTTCCCAAACAGTGTGCCTCCAGCTGTTGCAAAACTACAACTCCCAGCATGCCCGCACAGCCAAAGGCTGTCTGGGCATGCTTGGAGTTGTAGTTTTGCAACAGCTGGAGGCACACTGGTTGGGAAACACTAACCTAGTAGACATAGGAGGTTTGAGAAGGAAGACGATGTATTCTATCAGAGCATCATGGGATCCTATATTCTATACCCGTTACAGCTCGTACAGGGTTAGAAACAAGCTGTTAAACAGGCTGACCCTCCCAAAGGCTGAGGAAAGGAGCTGTGGTGGTAGTATCCAACCAGGAGACCACCACAGCTATCACTCAGAGGACTGTGACGCATCTCCATACAGAGAGTACTTCACAGTAAAGCGCCACCCCATAGGCACTTGCAGGAGCAGAAACTGGCAGAACAAAACTCCATAATCACACTACCCCTGATAACGAAAGCTCCACAAAAGGTACATTTGTACTGCTCTCCCCAGCCCCTACCTAGTTCTGTCCGCAGTTTTGCATGGTCAAAACTGCTGACAGACTCCCTTTCAGCAACATGGTTTCTCCTCATCTTACTGATAGTCCTGTATCAGTCGCAGTGTCCTAATGGATGCCAATGTACCTGAAGACGAAGCTGTGTGTCACTGTGTGACAGGAAGTGCGTACATTTTTCAGCCACTTCTTTGCAGATCTGGACAAGCGTGGACAATGGCGGCTTCTGGTCATCATTAATGACGTCTGAAGGGGTCAACACATCTAAACCAGTAAAAGTAAAAATTAATCGTTGGACAGAAAAAAAATAATCTTTTAAACGACATACAACCGCTGGGTGACAACGGGGCACATTCACGTTGGTTACCTGTGCTGTGTTTTTTTTGTTTTTTTGCAACAAATGCATATAATACAGTCCTGATCAAAAGTTTAAGACCACTTGAAAAATTGCAAAAAAAATCATATTTAGCATGGCTGGATCTTAACAAGGTTCCAAGTAGAGCTTCAACATGCAACAAGAAGAAATGGGAGTGAGACACAACATTTTTTGAGCATTCAATTTAATGAAAACAACAAATAAACTGAAACAGGCTGTTTTTCAGCTGATCAAAAGTTTAGGACCACACCTCCAAAAAAAAACTAAACCCCCCCAAAACAGAAATCCAACTTCCAAACATGAACTCAGTAATGAGTAGCTCCGCCGTTATTGTTTATCACTTCAAAAATTTGTTTCGGCATGCTTGATGCAAGCGTTTCCATGAGGTGAGTGGGAACATTTCTCCAAGTGGTGAAGACGGCCGCACGAAGGCCATCTACTGTCTGGAACTGTTGTCCATTTTTGTAAACTTCCCTTGCCATCCATCTCCAAAGGTTCTCAATTGGATTTAGATCAGGGGAACACGCAGGATGGGCCAAAAGAGTGATGTTATTCTCCTGGAAGAAGTCCCTTGTCCTGCGGGCATTGTGTACTGTAGCTTTGTCCTGTTGAAAAACCCAGTCGTTACCACACAGACGAGGGCCCTCAGTCATGAGGAATGCTATCTCCAACACCTGGACATAGCCACGGCTGTTTGACGCCCCTGCACTTCCTGAAGCTCCATTGTTCCACTGAAGAAAAAAGCACCCCAGACCATTATGGCGCCCCCTCCACTGTGGCGCGTAGAAAACATCTCAGGTGGGATCTGCTTGTCATGCCAGTAACGTTGGAAACCATCAGGACCATCAAGGTTAAATTTTTTCTCATCAGAGAATAAAACTTTCTTCCACCTTTGAATGTCCCATGTTTGGTGCTCTCTTGCAAAGTCCAAACGAGCAGTTCTGTGGCGTTCAAGAAGACGAGGTCTTTGAAGACGTTTTTTGTTTTTGAAGCCCTTCAGTCTTAGATACCGTCTGATGGTTATGGGGCTGCAGTCAGCACCAGTAAGGGCCTTAATTTGGGTCGAGGATCGTCCAGTGTCTTGACGGACAGCCAATTGGATCCTCCGGCTCAGTGCTGAGGACATTTTTTTGGGTCTTCCACTTGACTTTTTTGTTCCATAACCCTCAGGATCATTTAAGAAATTCCAAACGACTGTCTTACTGCGTCCCACCTCAGTTCGATGGCGCGCTGTGAGAGACCCTGCTTATGCAGTTCAACAACCCGACCACATTCAAAAAGGGAGAGTTTTTTTGCCTTTGCCATCACAACGTGTGACTACCTGACAGAAAATTACAATGCATCCACATCTTTGCACAGATTTGGCCTTTTAAAGGCATGTGGTCCTAAAATTTGAATCAGCTGAAAAACAGCCTGTTTCAGTTTAATCGTTTTTTTCAATTAATTGAATGCTCAAAAAATGTTTTGTCTCACTCCCATTTCTTCTTGTTGCATGTTGAAGCTCTACTTGGAACCTTGTTAAGATCCAACAATGTAAAATAAGATTTTCTGCCATTTTTAAAGTGGTCTTATTACCCAGTGCCTAATAAACTAAATAACTGACAAAAGACAACACAAGTAGACATGCAAGTAAATAGTGTAATTTGTTTTCTATATTATTATTATTTTTGGGCCAACGCAGAATGTGACTTATTCATTCCATAAAGACCATTAACATTTAAGGACCGCGGTATGAACCCTCTCCGTCTGTAATGGCTAACCTCCGGCTGTGGTAAAACTACAACTCCTAAGATGCACACTTGCTTAGCCATTCTCAGAACTCCACAGAAATGAATAGAGCATGCTGGGAGTTGTAGTCTCACCACAACTGGCGTGCCGGAGGTTAGCCATCACTGCGCCTATGTTATGCATCATTCATGTCATTTGTAGTCACCTGCAGCCTCTTCTTCTTCCACATCTCCATGTGCTACACGATATTGTTCTATATGGTCCTGGAGGAACTGTGCAATCTCCTGTGCCATGCTCCCATCATGCATCTGGTGTGGAATGGATGCACCGGGTGCTGGCTGGGCAGTAATGCCCGCTAAAGGAAACCATTTACCTGTAAGGAAAACGACAAGTAAGACGACTACAGGCAATCCTACGTATGTCTACGGCGACTGCCTTCACTGGTGTAGAGTATCACAAATGATCTCAAACCCGTGGCTCACTAGCTGCTGAAAAACTACAACTCTCATCATGCCCTGAGAGCCTGTGGTAGTTTTGCAACAGATGGAGAGCAACGGGTTGGCAAACATTGCTCCAAACTGATATATATTTATTATTTGCCTTGTGAACATCATAGGGGTTGTTCAACCTTGAGGTCTTTTTGAACTAGTGCCGGCAGTGTGTTGTACCTGTGGAAAAAACTATACTCACCTGCTCCCCGCTGCTCCATTTTGGCTCCTTTCATTGGTCTTCTGATCCCCAGCTCCAAACTTCCAGATGGACAGAGTCACATGCACTGCTGCAACCAATGACTGCCTCGGCCGTGACATGTCCCCAAGCGACACGTGACCCAGCAGTGTGGTGCTACTTGGGGATGTCACCGCTAAGACAGTCATTGGTGGCAGCAGCACAGGTGACCCCACCCAGAAGTTCACAGCACTGAGCCAAGCCCTGGGATGGAGAAGATGAGTATGGCGATTTCACCAAGTACAACACGCTACTGCGGGATAGTTAAAAAGGGCCAAAAGTCTGGACAGCCCCTTAAAGGCCCCTTTCACACGGGCGAGTATTCCGCACGGATGTGATGTGTGAGGTGAACGCATTGCACCCGCACTGAATACCGACCCATTCATTTCTATGGGGCTGTTCACATGAGCAGTGATTTTCACGCATCACTTGTGCGTTGCGTGAAAATCGCAGCATGCTCTATATTCTGCGTTTTTCACGCAACGCAGGCCCCATAGAAGTGAATGGGGTTGCGTGAAAATCGCAGGCATCCGCAAACAAGTGCGGATGCAGTGCGATTTTCACGCATGGTTGCTAGGTGACAGTCTATTCACTGTATTATTTTCCCTTATAACATGGTTATAAGGGAAAATAATAGCATTCTGAATACAGAATGCTTAGTAGGTGATCAATTGAGGGTTAAAAAAATATTAAAAAATCAACTCACCTTCTCCTCTTGTTCGCGTAGTTCCCGGTCTCTTCTTTACTTCTTTAATGATGAACTACCGGCTAGGACCTGTGGTGACGTCAGATCACATGCTCCAATCACATGGTCCATCACCGTGGTGATGGACCATGTGATTGGAGCATGTGATCTGACGTCACCAAAGGTCCTTTAGCCCACAGCTCATCATTAAAGAAGTAAAGAAGAGACCGGGAACTACGCGAACAAGAGGAGAAGGTGAGTTAATTTTTATTTATTTTTTTTAACCCTCAATTGATCACCTACTAAGCATTCTGTATTCAGAATGCTATTATTTTCCCTTATAACCATGTTATAAGGGAAAATAATAACATCTACACAACACCTAACCCAAGCCCAAATTTCTGTGAAGAAGTTCAGGTTTGGGTACCACACATGCATGATTTTTCTCACGCGAGTGCAAAACGCATTACAATGTTTTGCACTCGCGCGGAAAAATCGCGGGTGTTCCCGCAACGCACCCGTGTGAAAGAGGCCTAAGGCTTCCTCCGTATATTTATAAAAATACTAACGGAAAATGTCACAAAACAACCAAAAATGTTCAAAAATGCTACTTGTGAAACCACTCTAAGAGAGCTTGACCGGTAAAAATCTAAATCGTAATTACCCAATCTTGTGACGAGAGAATTTAGCACAGGAAAGAGGATCTTGGCTCCGTCATTCTGTGACTGGTCCAATGCTGGAAGTAGATCCTGGACCAATTCATTCAACAATGGCAGGAGGCTAGGCCCACAATTATCCAACATAGCGTGTAATACCCGCGCAGCACCCCCATGGCGAAGGCGTCGAAGACCAACAGAGACTTCACTTGCTAAATAATCTGCATTGAGTTCGATCAACTGATTGACATCTTTGTAGCCACATGCTCGGCTGACATTGTTCAAGGCCACCATAGCTGCCTCACTGACCATCAAGGAAGGATCTCCAGCTTTTTCAAGCACTGGATATAGAGTAGATATAAGAAGTGGGCGGAATTTAGAGCCCAGGGCCTGGGCAAAGCAAGATATGCCTTCCAATTGCAAACAAAGCTTCCAAGCATTAGCAGTCATGTCAGTAATCGCTGGTTTGGATGGTCCACCAACACGAAGCAATGCCAACCGATCTACTACTTCATCACTGTCCCGACAAGTAAGAAGATGCCAGTTGGCAGGGTCTATGTACTCTTCCAAAAGTGGGCGTATGGCATCCAAGAGTTCACTGCATTCCATTGCTTGGCTACCTCCATTGAGTGCTTCAATATCAATCCCCGCAGCCCCTAGTACTAACTGATTCAGGACAATCACCGCAGGCAACTTCTGCGCTCGATACAGAGTCAAGAAGTGGTCTGTTAATAAATAGAAATCTCCATAATAACCCAAAAGCCTACAGACACTCTGAACATAGGAAAGAATTTGTGGGTCCCTAAAAAAACTGAAGGTCTTCTGCTGGACTCCAGTATGGGCTAGGTCTTGCTGGTTGAGAGTTCCAACCAAGAAGGAAAGCCTTTCTTCCATGACCTTAACTGAGCCTAAGTCTAACTGTAGCGTCTGCAGGAGAGCAGATGAAAGGCGTTGGAGGTGAGCTGGAGAGTGCAGGGTGAAGTAAAGTCTGGGACCAAGAAGCTGCAGATATCCTAGAAGAAGTGCTAATGTGTGTAGCTTGCCTTGGTCATCCTGAGAACTCAGCAGTCTTGGAAGAGTTACAGCTAGTGAATGGAGGCTTTCTGACAGCACCTCTCCCAGAGTTCTAGAAGCTGGCCCATCTTTAGAAACCTCCAGCAGAACCTCACGAGCCCTAGCCTTGACCTCAGGTCTATTATCACTCATATGACCCACTAGTATTCGTAGAAGGTTCCCTGCTGCCTCAGCTAATGAATTCCAGCATTGGGTGTGCAAAAGATGGGCCAAGTCCACAAGTGCCAGTCGCACCTTCCAGTGAGGGTCAGCCATGCAACGCTTTGTGATTTTTTCTAGATGTATTACTAAACGGCTAGCAGAGTGTTTTACCCAAGCCCTATCTCTATGCACCATAAGTTCTGCCACACGTCCAGACAATCCAGGGTATATGAGCTTCTTTTCCGGCACTTGTGCAAGACTTTCATCAGACATTACTGTACTGACTGCCCCAGCCCACAGCTTGACTGCACCGGTTGTTATCCTGTATCCTTGTTTGGGGTCCCCACAGATAATCCTTGTTAATACTGTACACACTCCGGGAAGGAACGAAGCAAACAGATCGCCCAGGCTGGTGTCCTGCTTGAGGTCAGGACTTAGCAATCTCTCCAAACAGTTCAAGGCTTCCAGTCGGATCTCACGTGACTTCTCTGATTCTGCAAGTCTTAGCAGCAGGGTAATGATGAATCCCATCTCAGGAAGCATGGGTGGTTTGTACAGCACACAGAGGACATCCGCGCCAGAAGATCTGAGAAGAGACTGTACTGCTAACACGACCGCTAATTTCAGCTCCTCGGGCACCGGCTGAAGTGGGTCTGGAGGGAGACAGCTACACAACTCACTAAACATCTCCTGTAAGGAGACGGGGCTTCTTAAATGAGTGAGGGAGAGAATGTGGGTAATACAGTCAAGAACAGCCTGCACCAGTCCAGGCTTTTTTGGGCCGGAGGTCTTAAGGGTGAAACGTAGAGGGAAAAGAACATAGTCTAGAAGATCTTGTAGAGCGGAGACATCTGTAGAAGAAATCTGTGTTCGCAAGTTTTTTACGTTCTGCACAGTCTGCTCCACTGTCAGCTGAATGCAAAATGGACGCAGGCCTTCAAAAGCACTGTGTGGATAAGTCTTGGAGGCCATGGCTTCCTTTCTGTCTTGTGCATTCGGATGGTCTCAAGCAACTATGGAAATGCCTAGAGGGGTTGAGCATATAGTTATGTCAAAGCAATCAAAAACAAAATTATCATACGGATATGTTCACCTTAAAGGGATGTCTGATACATTAAAGGGGGCAAAGGTTATAAAAAAAATAAAAAAAAGCTAAATTACTCACCATACTGATCACCCGCCACTATGCATACCACTCATCTCAATGGACATGCAGAAAGGCTTGGCCGAGATGGACCATGACTGTGGCCTGTGATTGGCTGAGCGGAACTCTCCTGCCATCCTGTTTGTCTCTCCAGGATCGGGAAGCAGAGACCAGCGGATAAACGGTAAGTGATTGAACAGCGGCAGGTAGATCGGTGAGGTGAGTAATGCTTAGTTTTCTTTAACCCATTCTGCCCCTTATATTTTTCCCACTGGAAAATTCCATTAAAGGGATGGTCCAGCCTAGAAGTCAACAACCCCAATGGTCCTAACCTCTGGCCCCGTTTCCAGTCGATTATGGTCCCTGCAGGACCAGGAAGTGGATTGGACTTGTGACTGCTACAGCTACAGCGTGACGTGCCATTCAAGACAGTGACTGGCCGCAGCGGTCGCAGGACCATGCCACTTCCTAGTCCAACTGGGGCTGGAAGCAGCTGGGAAAGAGGAAACGGTGCGGGCAAAGTGGGACAATAGACAGATGACTGTTTGTGTTTTTTTTAATAGGACACAGGTTAGGACCACTGGCGTTGTTGGCTCCTAGGGCGGACAACCCTTTTAATTATGGTATAATAAAAAGTTCGACAACTTTCTGTTACATTATTTTGCTGTCAGTGAATGGAAACACTATTAATGACATCCAGAATCTGAAAACTTCTCACAGCTGAGATTCTGCTACAATTATGTCCAGTTTGGGCAGTCCTCTGGGATATACACCCCTCAGCAGCGGCGATAATCTCTGTCCTGTCCTGAGGGTTTGTCACCCGTGCAGGTCCAGGCTGTGCAGCTCACAGAGATTTGCTTCCCAGGATATAATTGTAGCAATCCCTCAGCTGTGAGAAGTATTCGGTCAGGACACAGTCTGGATGTGAGTAAAGGGTTGTTCACCTGACGGATTATGAAAATGTGCGGAAAAAATCAGAGCAGAATCCACACGTTTTTTTTAAACTGATTTTGATGCCGTTTTTTGACACGCTTTTTTTTTTTTTAAAGTGTGTTCACTTCAATACAAAGCTTCATTTTCAGCTTGAGGTTTTTGGCGTGGATCTGTGCCAAAAAACGTGTGGATTAACCTTACATCGAGGCGTTTTTTAAGCCTCTCATTAATTTCAATGGGAGATTCAGCAGCTTCCATGCGGAAAAAAAAAAAAACAGTGTTACTTCCCCCTGAAACGAATAGGAGGCTGTTTTGAGGCGTTTTTTGAGGCAGAAACGCTCCAAAATGAGTGCCAAAAACTCTGTGTGAACTGGCCCTAAGAATATAGATAAGAAACTTTAAAGGGGTTTTCTGGGAGTCTAAAATTGATTGCCTATGCTCAGGATAGATCATTGATATCGGATAGATGGGGGGTCTGCCTGCTGGTCCCCCATCAATCAGCTGTTTAAAGAGGCCGCGGCACTCCGGTAAGGCCTCCTCACAGCATAACATGCATAGCGCCGCACATTGTATAGTGGTGGTACCTGGTATTGCAGCCCAGGCCTAGTCACTTGAATGGGAGTGAGCTGCACCTAGGCCACGTGACGAATAAACGTGGCCTAGGTGCAGCTCACTCCCATTCAAGTGACTAGGCCTGGGCTGCAATACCAGGGAGAGGCCGCAGCACTCACCAAAGCTCTTCAAATAGCTGATCGGCGGGGTGACGGGAGTCAGACCCCCACAATCCTGAGGATAGCCCATCAGTATTTAACGCCCGAAAAATGCATCATTTTTCCCTCACTATTTTTGGAATGATTTTGTTCTAGAACACTCCAGTAAAATATTAGGAGGCCCCCTTACTAACACTGGCCTAATACCGGAAAACAGCAACCTTTCTGGTGGGTAACACATTCAGATCTCCGAAAGACCATGGCGATCAGGCAACAATCCAAACCTATTTAACCGGTGATTATCAAACATCAGGACCATGTAAAAGGTAAATGAATGACTCCCAATGAGATACAATTGGAGTCAATAGGGCAAGATTCAATAAAACTGGTGTAAAGTAAAACTGGCCTTGTTGCCCATACCAACCAACCAGATTCCACCTTTCACTTTCCAAAGGAGCTCTTAAAAATGAAAGGTGGAATCTGATTGGTTGCTACCGGCATCAAGGCCAGTTTTACTTTACACAGGGACACGCACATTTTGAGGGAAGTGTATGAAACAGTCTAAAAGAACACATGTCGCTGTTACTCATAGCAACCAATCACGAGACAGCTTTCATTTTTCATGACACTCTTGAAAAATGAAAGCTGCGCTGTCATTGGTTGCATGGGGATTATCCTTAATATGTTAAGCCTAGCACTGCCAAAGCCCAGCTTTAGATGAATTCAGACGACTCATCTCTCTGCTGTCCTGCTGCCGGGACAAACCTTATCCAGAAATCCATGTTTACAACCCTACAACGTGCCAAACGCTCACCTTAACCCATGGTGCAGTAGATAGGGCGGTTTCATGTGTCGGAAGTGACGTCATAAGTCCTGCGCCGCGCTCCCGGCCGAAATCGCAGTAGTCAAGGAAACGCGTCCTATCGTCTTGAGACACGTGACTCGCTGCGGAGGTGAGAGGTCAGGCGGCCATCTTGAGTTGGGCCACGGGGGGCCCCCGTTGGGTCGTCATGGCGTCATTTACCGAGCCGGCCCTGGAGAAGAAACTTTCTGAGCTGAGCAACTCGCAGCAGAGCGTGCAGACGTTGTCTTTGTGGCTGATCCATCATCGGAAGCACGCCGCCTCCATAGTCGGTGTGTGGCAGCGGGAGCTCAAGAAAGGTACCTTTCTGTCCGGGTCCGGTGGGCATTAGTGCTGGCATAGGAGGGGGGCAGCCATACCTGTGGGCGCTCACTGCCACTCGCAGGGCCTGCTGGGACTTGTGGTCCCGCCAGAGGTTGCAGATCAAGGCTGGCACGTTTCAGCCACATGTCACACTCTGTGGCCATTGAGAAGTAACCCAAGGTGGGGGGAGATTAGTTGAAGGCCTGTTGCAGAGGGTGATCTTAGCTGACACCACGAAGTGATGGTAAGGGAACCTATTCCGCCATGGTAGGTCTGTATGCAGGTAAGTGATGGTTGCTAGTTGTTCGCCAATGTGTATGCCACCCGTGGAAATCGCTGTAGGTGATAGAAGCTCCTGATCGGGGGCTGATTTGTATTAGGCGTCTTTCACACCTGCCATACGGATTGTGTCAGATCTGTTCAGGGTAAAACGGAAGGTTTCACGCGCAAGTTGAATCAGTTTTGTCTGCGATTGCGTTCAGTTTTTCTCCACGTAGATGCAATCAGCTTTTGATGCATTTTTCACAGAAGGAAAAACCCGAAGAACGAGTCCTTTTTCACACGTCCGCGGAGAAATCCTTGACGAGGTGGTCAGTGATTCATCGGGGAAGAATCCGTGTTTGGTCTGTGTGTCCTCTGTGTTTCAATGACGCTGCACTGCTGAAAATGAATTTTTTGCGGACCCACAGACTATAATCACGGACAAAATAGAGCACGGATGTGTAAATGCACACGTTAAAAATGATAGATGAGCGAATCGACTTCGGATGCTACATGCCAAGTCGATTCGCTAAAAACTTCTTCCTAACACTGTACTGAGATCCCGCTGCGTACAGTGTTAGAATGTATTGGCTCAGATGAGCCGAAGTTATTACTTCGCAAAGTCGCGTTAGACTTCATGTAATAACTTCGGGAATTACAATTGAAAAACCGCAGTACCGAACTTGGGTTTGCTTCCAAGGTACTACTCTGAACCGACCCAAGTTCGGGACCAAGGTATTTTCACTGTAGTTCCCGAAGTTATTACAGGAAGTCTAATGCGACTTCGCAAAGTAATAACTTGGGCTCATCGGAGCCAATACATTGTAAGACCCCTTGCACGCGACCGTATGCCCTCCGAGATATACGGTCTTTGAGCGGACCATATGTCCCGGAGCGGCATTGATCGGGAGCGCACAGCATCATAGATTACAATGATGCTGCGGACGTCGGGCCGCCCGCGAGGCTGTTGCACTGCACTGATATGATCTTATGAGTGCGGGACAATAGCCTCGCGCGCGGTCCGACATCCGCAGCATCATTGTAACCTATGATGCTGTGCGCTTCCGTGCGCCCGATCAATGCTGATCCGGGACGTATGGCCCGCTCACGGACCGTATATCTCGGAGGGCATACGGTCGTGTGCGAGAGGCCTAATACTATACGAAGCAGGATCTGATGCGTGAATAGCGCCTAGCTACATCGAGCCACCATCAGTGAGAAATGCTTTGTATCTGGATGCCTTCCGTTTTTCACACAAGCCTCGCATCACTACACAGATAACGTCCGGCTCGTGGGAAAGAGGCCTTAGCCTTCCACACCCTATTGAATCAGTATGGTGAAGCCCTGGGTAAGGCTTATTTTACACTGGCCGATATTCGGCCAGATCATCCTACGAACGCTTGTTAGCCATGATCTGGCCGTGTAATACTGCCACCGATTACCTGACTAACGAGCTTTTTCATCGGGCAATTGCAATTTTTAAACTCGCTTAGGGTACTTTCACACTTGCGGCAGAGGATTCCGGCAGGCAGTTCCGTCGCTGATCCGGCAATCCGGACGCAAACTGATGGCATTTGTCAGGCGGATCCGTCTCTCCGGTGTCATCCGGGCATTAATTATTTTTTTTTTGCATCTTTAAAGGTTTGCGCATCCGAAAAGCCAAATCCGTTTTGCCGGAATACTTACTAATACACTTCAATGTAAATTAATGCCAGGTCCGGCAAGTGTTCAGGATTTTTGGCCGGAGATAAAACGACAGCATGCTGCATTATTTTCTCCTGCCAAAAAACGTAAGAGGGACTGAACTGATGCATCCTGAACGGATCGCTCTCCATTCAGAATGCATTAGGATAAAACTGATCAGTTCTTTTCCGGTATTGAGCTCCTGTGATGGAACTCTATGCCGGAAAAGAAAAACGCTAGTGTGAAAGTACCCTTAAAAATCTTAGTTTCCCAGCGGCAGATCGTGCTGTCTAATCAAATATGTTCATGTGCATGAGCCCTAACGCTTTGTTGGGTGGCTCCTCGGGTAATCTAGATCCCTGACCTGGAGTGCGTCCGTCTTCTGGGACGAGGCACAGGAAGCGGGGGAGTGCGAGCGACAAGTTGACTTGTGGAGCCAAGTATGGGCTGTCTTAGAGCTGGATACCTTGATGTTAGTGTGAACAGAGTCTTAGGGTCCATTCACACGTCCGTAAGTGTTTTGCGGATCCGCAAAACACGGACACTGGCAATGTGCATTCCGCAATTTGCGGACCACACCTCGCCGGCACTGTAATAGAAAATGCCCAATCTTGTCCGCAACTTGTGAGGTGTCCTCTCCTTCAGTTTGAGGGCCCCGTTCTGGAGCCTGCGGCATCTAACAGTCCTAGCTATACGCCATCAGTATCTGAGATGAAGTGAGCAGTCAGGTGCGGTTCTCACGTTTCAATGTTTTGTCGTGTATACAGTCGGCGAGGGGTTTTGTCAGCTGTACAGAAGCGTGCTCGATATATAGCAAAGTGTCTTCAGTCTGACGCCAATCGTTATGATACGACCAGGCTGGAGGCGTTCCTCCGAGAGGACTCCAGAACATGGTGCTGCTCCTGCACATGGGCCAGGTAATATGGAGGCAGTCACAAAAGTTACCCATGTGACCGCTTTCCCTGGCTGTATCCCCATCTGCGCTGAACACGTTTCGCTGCTGTTCAGGGCCTGTACAGAAGGAGTTGCATCATGGGAAAGCTGGGGAAGGGATCACCAGACCACCTCCATTGTACACGGAGACCCCCGCTCTCCATTGTTTATATGCAGCATGAAGCCGTCCAGTGAAGAGCCGCAGTAAGGAGTAGGCACACCGTGCCAAGTAGCAAACAGCCGCACTGTTCCTTCCCGATAATTGCCTGCTCGTCAGTGGAGGGAAGAGCTGCATTTACCTGCCGCAATCATCTCGAGCCATGGCTGCTGCGGTCGCTCTTCCTCATACAGATCCATTGTTACTGGGCAGCATTCACACAGCACGATCTGCTGCCCAGAAGTGACGATTGAGGGCTCATGCACACGACCGTTGGATGTTTTGCAGTCCGTAAATTGCAGATCCGCAAAACATGGATACCGGGTGTGTGAATTCCGTATTTTGCGTAAAGGAACAGCCGGCCCCTAATAGAACAGTCCTACTCTTGTCCGTACTGCAGACAATGATGTGACACATTCTATTTCTTTTGTGGAATGGACATGCAGAAACGCACACACGGAGTCATATCCTTCCACATGTGGGCCGCCCTAAAAAATGGAACGGACACGGGAAAAAAAATACATTCATGTGCATGAGCCCTTGGGTGTCCACATCAGAGATCATTTTACCAGATAAACGGGCGTATCGCTTGCTCATCGGGTGATCTGCATGCCCTTTCCACGCTTGTTCCTGATAATTGGTCTGACTTTTGGGTGTAAATGGGCCTTTAAAAGTGATCTTCTGGTTCAAGTAAAAAAAAAAAAAAAAACACATTACCCGGGTTGTGAACGGAACACTTACATGGTATCCTCCTTTTTCGGCTGGAGATCTATCAGTTCTTAGGCTCCTCTTTTACCATCCAAGATGGCGGCACCACTTCTCAGACCACCTGGTAAACGCTGTGCATCCGTAGCCCAGTACACTCCCTGCTTGTTCAGTCCTGCTCATGGATTGGCCAGCACGCAAGCAGCGCTGACCAGTCCAAGGCCAGCAAGGAGTGTTTGCTTCAGGTAGTCTGAGAAGTGGTGAGGCCATCTTGGATGGCAGAGGAGCTCGGGAATTAGCGGATCTGTAATTAAAAAGATGAAAAGGAGTGGGCAGCAGGTAAGTGTTCTGTTCCTTCCCCAGTTAAAGGGGTTCTCTCATTGCGGCAATCGCCCACTTGCTAGCGGAGGAGACCTCTGCTAATAGATGCTGTGATCTCCTCCACAGTATGGGGAGGAGTGATCGTTATGCCATCACTCAACACCATGCTGTCCAGTTGTTTGCCGGCAGCAGATCGCGATTACGCAGCACCATCTGCTGCCGGCAGACAATGATTTATTTATTTTTTAAGCAGCTTAAAGATCTGGATTGCCCGATGAACGAACGTTTGCTTGTTTTATTGGGTAATCTGCGGCATTTTTATTTTTTTTCTGCATCCAGACGGCTTTCGTGTCTCGCTGAGGAGAGGCTTCTCTCTGGTCACTCTGCTATGAAGCCCAGATGGGTGGAGTGCTGCCGTGATGATTAACCTGGAGATTGCCGGCAGTTCTCTCCTCCTCTCTGATATCCATTATATCTTCTGTGTCCAAATCGGGACCAGTTCACCACAGGTGGACTCCAATCAAGGTGAAGAAACATCTCAAAGATGATCGAGAGAAATGTGAGGCCTCCAGAACCAAGGGGTTCATTTACTTTGCTCAAATACCCCTAAATTGGGCGTATTTCAGGCGCAGATGTTGCTGTCTACAACTCCTCCTCGCTCACGACAGGTGTAAAATTGTGGGGAGGGGACGGGTCGGTAAGACGGTCTCGTTTACCATTTTCTACCCTTGGTTTAGGCGTAGAAAATGGTCTAAATGCAAGACGGCAAGGAAGCTGGCTTATACCAGCAGTGGATGCGCCGAGGTTATGGAGAGGCTGGCGCTATGGGCCTTTTCTAAAGGGGGTTTTGCATTTTTTTTAAACTGATGATCTATCCTCTGGATAGATCATCATCAGCATCTGATCGGCAGGGGTCCGACACCCGGGACCCCTGCCGATCAGCTGTTTGAGAAGGCAGCGGCGCTGGCAGTAGCGCCCCAGCCTTCTCGCTGTTTCCCGCAGGCCCAGTGATGTCACGGTCTGTCTGTTCACTTGAATGGAGCTTAGCCGCACCCAGGCCATTAATACTAGTCGTGACGTCACTGGGCCAGCGGTAAACAGCGAGAAAGCCGGTGCGCTACTGCCAGCGCCGCTGCCTTCTCAAACAGCTGATCGGTGGGGGTCCCGGGTGTCGGACCCCCGCTGATCAGATGCTGATGATCTATCCAGAGGATAGATTATCAGTTTAGAAAAACTGCAGAACCCCATAAGGGCTCTTTCACACGAGCGGATGCCGTGCATAACATCTGCAGTGTGAATGACAGCCAAGCCCCGCACTGGACAGCAGAGACACGGAGCAGTGACATGACTGATAATGCTCCGTGCATCTCTGTGATCTTTTTACTACAAAAGGACAGTGAGATAAAGTTGTCACCGGGATTTTGTAGTAAAAAGATCCCAGAGAGGCACGGAGCATTATCAGTCATGTCAGTGCTCCGTGTCTCTGCTGTCCGGAACGGGGCTTGGCTCTCTTTCACGCAGCGGATTACCCGCACGGCATCTGCTCGTGTGAAACAGCCCTAAGACCATTGTCTAGTGTCAAAGCAAAGGGTCTGAATACTTATGTCCATGGGAAATTTGTTTTTTCCTTTAGAATGAATTTGGAAATATGTCTAAAATTCTGTTGTCACCATGGGGTACTGAGAGCAGATTGATGGTGAGGCCGTAACGTCACAAAATGAGAAAAAAGTGCCAGGTTCTGAAGATTTTCTGAATGCATTATATGTGGAGGGCTTGGCATGATCAAACCAATCCAATGGCCATGTGCGTTCTGCAATTTGCAGACCGCACATGGCCGCAACCATAATAGAAAATGCCTATTCTTGTCCGCGATTGCGGATAAGAATCGGACATGTTCTATCTTTTCTGCGGAGCCGCGGTACGGAATAGCAGATGTGTGCTGTCCGCATCTTTTGAGGGCCCATAGAAATGAATGGATCCGCAGACCTTCCACAAAATTGCGGAACGGATCCGTTCATATGGCCATGTGAATGAGCCCTAAGGGCGACTGACAGCACCCCTGCTGATCAGCGGTTTGAGGAGATGACAGCGCTCATATGAGTGCTGCATTCTCTTTAAACAGCTGAATGGCAGGGGTGCCGGCAGTCGGCCCCCCACCAATCTGATCTTGATGAACTATCCTGAGGAAAAGTCATCAATATTAGCGGACAACCCCTTTAAGGCCCTGTTGGAAATCCCAGGAAGCACCAAAAACTCGACACTAACGGCTGTGCTGCTGTAATTTGGTCATGTTGACTCGCGTAACGTGAGAGAAGGTTGAGGAAAAGCCCGTGGGACACTGGTGTCTACACAGCGCTGTCATTGTGGCAGAGTCTTGTCAGATCACAATCCCTAATTACACCGAGCGGCTTGTGTTTACATGCAGGGGACTTAATTAATTTCTCCCACTGAGGAGATAGGCACTCGTTAGATTCCCCTTAATAAACAGGCATAGACCTCAGCAGGCTATTCGGCCAGGTGTAGGCCCTAGGCTCTGCTCTCATCTTGGTTGGAGCTTTGGTTGTTGTATTTGACAGAATAGTACAGCATGTGGACATATTTATCCCCTCAAAATGATGGACACTTTGCAGGAACTTGATCGCTTTCATTATAAGTCGATATGGTATTTTTGGTATCTGTCATGCTTTGGATCAGGCGGAGAGCCAGTAGCTTCCATCACAAACAAAAGCCGCAACGTAGCTGTGGACATGACCTCAGAGGGGTAAATGGAGAATATGGTGCCTCCCAAGGCCTTCTACAGTGTACAACCAGTGTTGCCATACTGGGTCCATGTTGCCAGCAGAGAAAAAAAAAGACCACCTTAAAGTGAACCTGTCAGGAGGGTTTAGACCCCACAAACCACCACCACCTTATTGTTAACAGGATGACATTGATGCCTACGCAGAGAGAATTTTGAGAATGGCATGCTATATTCAAATGACCTGTAATGTAAAGAGTCATCATGGGGGTGGAGCCACTCTTGAAGAGTCCTGCTGGCTGGTCCTCCTCCTGGCCTCCACAGTCCTGGTTACATCTGCAATGGGCGCCTCCCCCCAGGGCCCTCTATATAACGCACGGGTCCCAGGTGTAGGAAATGCACTATGTGTGTCACGGTGCACCTACCTGAATACGGCTGGACCCCAGGCTTTGGCTCCGAAGCAATAAATAGGAGGAATAATTGAGGGATAAAAGAATAACTTGAGTCCAGACCTTGAGATGAAGTTCAATGGCAGCTTTACTTTGCATAAACGTTCTTCAAAACGGTTTACAGGCTTTGTCTTGGTTCCAGCAGGCTTTAGCATGAAAGAGAAGTCCTGGTTATTCCTAATCTCCTGCTCTCTCACCCATCTGCTGATGATTGGCAGTTCTCTCCTAGAGAGAAAGGGAGACAACTAGGTAGAAGACTGTCAGTCATCAGCAGGTGGGCAGGACTTTATGAATAACCAGGACTCTTCTCAGGTGGCCGGGACTCTTTTCCAGGCCCGGTCTGCAATGATTGTGATGTTGGTTCTCGGCAACCACTTGCTTTTAAATGACAGACCTCTGAAATCATCTCACCTGTCTCTACTTTATTCTGCGGTTAGTATGGGCAGCACAAAGTTGATGACAGGTTCCCTTTAAGATTTGGTCTCCATGGCCAGCAGAGCTTAAGGTGCTCTTGCTGGTGTGGGCATGTCCAGCAGAGACGTGGCCCTGCACACCTTTCCCCTAGCAGGGGGTAATCCAGACTGACTCGAATTGGTCCCCACCCTTCCTGCAGGAAGTAGCGCTGGCCCACTCCCCTACAGAGGGGGGTTAGGTAGAATGGAGCTTTCCATTCTAAGTACAGCTCTGCTGTGTTTTCTGCCACCTTCTGGTAAACCAGGCATATTACATGAACATAACAGTCGCAAACAGATTAGGAATGCACGGTGTATCGGACTTGGACAGAAATACATAAGATGACGTGAGGTTAGACCAATAAAGATAGTAGCAGGGTGTAGAAGTGGTAACACCACTCTGGGGTGTTACACATCATTATAAGCTGTCTCAATTTGGTGAAAGCTCAGATAATATGGGGGCCCATACACCCCGCTTTACCACCTTGTGATGATGTACCCAACCTGTGGGATGTGAATCAAGCCAGGAGGGGGATAGCCCGTGACTCTTGAAGGGAGTCTGTCTGCTCTGAAACCCCCCCCCTCCCCCCCCCGCAAAAAAAAAAAGTTAAATGCCTTAAAGGGGTTCTCCGGGAATTAAGAAGATTAAAATACTTAAGTATTACTTTATTATAAATATATTCCCAAATACCTTTCATTAGTTATAATGGTTAATTTTGTCTGGGGAGCAATCATTAGGAGAGAAAAAATGGCCGTCGTCCTATTATTACACACAAAGCCTGTCCTAATCACACAGAAGGATTAGCTGCCTCATCCTCCTCTCTGCTCTACTTTTCCAGGGATTATGATCCTAAATACAGCTGATAAGATCTTCAGCTGAATCTCTATAGGAATGGAGTTCATACAGTGCTCCAGACAAAAAAAAAATGACCAGGAGCCACCTAAAATAAAAAATTTAGGAGCCAAATTACATTTTTTAGTCGCCAAATTTAAAATGCATATAATTAAAAAAAAGGACTTTGAGAAGATGAGACGCAGGTCACAGTAGTGAGCCAGCACTACATATAGGAGAAAACAGCATCACATGCCTCTCGCATCCAGGGACATCTTCTGGGGGACATGGTGACAAAAAATTGCGAATTGCGTGGTTTAGAGGGTTTTTTTCTGTTACGGCCTTCACCGAGCGGAAATATTTTTTAATATTTTAATAGCTCACACTTTTGGGGATGTGGCGATATGTAATAGGTTTATTCTTTATTGTTTGTAAATTTTTTATGTAAAACTGGGAAGGGGGCCATTTTCAACTTTTAGTATTTTGGTGTTTTTTTAAACTTTTTATTTAATAACCATTTCTTCCCTTAGGGACTAGAACCTGGATCTTTTTACACCCTTGTGCTATTCACCCTGATAGAGCTCTATCAGGGTGAATAGGATCTCACATCTCCCTGCTGCCCTGGGCTCTGTGCACACAGCAGCATGGAGCTGAACATGGCAGCCAGGGCTTCAGTAGCGTCCTGGCTGACATGGTAACGATCTGAGCCCCAGCAGTGTAATCTGCCACTGCCACCACTGGAGGGGATGGGACCCTGTGGCCACCATATAACAATGGGGGGGGGGGACTTGTGGCAAGTGATAATGGGGGGGGGGGGGGGGGGTGAGGCTTTGGGAGGGCGCACTGCACCACCAATGAATGTAATTAAAGAGGACCTTTCATAGGTCCAAAGAATATGAACTTAGTAGCAGGCTGCATAGAGCGGCGCCCAGGGATCTAAGTGCACTTACTATTATTCCTGGGCGCCGCTCCGTTCGTCCGCTGTGGCCCCCAGTATTTTCAACATTTAGAGTAAGGAGGAGGAGACTCCGGTGTCTCTCCTTCTCCATGACAGCAGCTCTGTCCAATCACAGCACAGAGCTCAGAGCCAGGGAGAAAAAAAAACTCCCTCGCTCTGAGCTCTGATTGGACAGCGCTGCTGTCATGGAGAAGGAGAGACACCGGAGTCTCCTCCTCCTTGCTCTAAATGTTGAAAATACTGGGGGCCACAGCGGACGAACGGAGCGGCGCCCAGGAATAATAGTAAGTGCACTTAGATCCCTGGGCGCCGCTCTATGCAGCATGCTACTAAGTTCATATTCTTTGGACCCATTAAAGGTCCTCTTTAACTCCTTTTATACAATTGTCTGCAGCGGTATCACAGACCCGGCCTCAATAACAGGGCATGCGATCTGTGGCAATTAACCCCTCAGATGTGGCACCTGAGGGGTTAATTGCTGCGTATCGCATGCCCTGTTGTGGCCGGTGCCGGGTCTGTGATACCGCTGCCTATACTTATGTTTTACATTCATTGGTGGCGCAGTGGCGACAGCTCCTCCCCTCCCTGCTATCTCCCCATTGGTGGTAGTGGTGGCCGCGTTACAGTGGAGAGGGAGGGACTCCTTCCTTCTCCACTGTTCTACTGAAGAGAACGTAGGCTGCGCAGGAGCGCGGCGGTACAGTCGCAAATGGCGACAAGACTAAAAAGTCTTGTCGCCATCTGCAAATTTTAAGTCGCATTGGCGACCATTTTGGTCGCCATCTGGAGCCCTGCCATGAGGAGACATGAAGTACAGAGAGGACGGACAGGACAGACTGTGGCAATGGAGACTGCATACCAGTGCTGCTGCTCATTATCTACATCCCCACCTCCTCTCTGTACTTCATGTCTCCTCATGAGCTCCATTCCTACCGAGATTTATCTTAAGATCACATTAAACTGTATTCATAACCCTCCTGTGTAATTAGGACAGGTTTTGTGTGTACTAGTAGGATAGCAGCCGTTTTATTTTTCCTAATGATTGCTCCCCGGACAAAACGAGCCATTATAACTAATGAAAGGTACCGTATTTTGGTAATATATGTTTATAATGAAGTAATATTTCATTTTCTTAATTCCCGGAGAACCCCTTTAAGAGGACGCCCTTGCTTCCTCACATGGAGAGGACTCAAGAAGTCCTCCCAATGCATTTTATTAATGGTTTGTTAGAGCCACAGCATCAGAATACAAGCAAGTAGGAAGATAAAAATGACCTCTTCTGGCTTACTACCCCTTACAGTATACACCTCTTACCCAGTTTGGGGGGTGTTTTGTTGTTGACAGATTCCCTTTAAGAGGAGCTGCTCCACCCCAGTGACTCTTTACAGGTAATTTGAATATGGCACATGCTATTAAAATCCTGGATAACGGATTGGTGGCCGGATTGGTGACTTCAAAGCCCGGAATGAGGAGGCATTGAAAGGCCACCTGACAGCAGATTTGTCCCTATGACAATGGCTGACCTGTTACATGTGCACTTGGCAGCTGAAGGCAACTGTGTTGGTCCCATGTTTATATGTGTCCGCATTGCTGAGAAAAATGATGTTATCATTTATGCAAATGAGCCTCTAGGAGCAACGGGGGCGTTACCGTTATACCTAGAGGCTCAGCTCTCTCTGCAACTGCACGCCCTCTACGCCCTGTTATTGTCATCATTGGTTGGGTAGGAGGTGGTAAGTGATTTTGGTTTTGGAGTTCTCTTCAAAGAAGAACATCAGTTTATCTAATCGGTGGAAATCCTTCCACGCGGCTACCATCAGCAGCCGTTCTCAGTACCTAGACTTCGTCATCTATCTCGCTCTGTTCTAACCACCTCCGGACCGCCTAACGCAGGATCGCGTTTCCGGAGGTGGCAGCCCTGCGCAGAGTCACGCATATATGCGTCATCTCGTGAGACGCGAGATTTCCTGTGAACGCGCGCACACAGGCGCGCACGTTCACAGGATCGGAAGGTAAGCGAGTGGATCTCCAGCCTGCCAGCGGCGATTGTTCGCTGGCAGGCTGGAGATGTGATTTTTTTTTTAACCCCTAACAGGTATATTAGACGCTGTTTTGATAACAGCGTCTAATATACCTGCTACCTGGTCCTCTGGTGGTCCCTTTTGTTTGGATCGACCACCAGAGGACACGGGTAGCTCAGCAATATGTAGCACCAAGCACCACACTACACTACACCCCCCCCTGTCACTTATTAACCCCTTATTAGCCCCTGATCACCCCATATAGACTCCCTGATCACCCCTCTGTCATTGATCACCCCCCTGTCATTGATCACCCCCCTGTAAAGCTCCATTCAGACGTCCGTATGATTTTTACGGATCCACTGATACATGGATCGGATCCGCAAAACACATACGGACGTCTGAATGGAGCCTTACAGGGGGGTGATAAATGACGGGGGTGATCACCCCATATAGACTCCCTGATCACCCCCCTGTCATTGATCACCCCCCTGTAAGGCTCCATTCAGACATTTTTTTTGGCCCAAGTTAGCGGAAATTATTTTTTTTTTCTTACAAAGTCTCATATTCCACTAACTTGTGTCAAAAAATAAAATCTTACATGAACTCCAGACTTCTTCTCACGCTTTAGGGCCCCTAGAATGCCAGGGCAGTATAAATACCCCACATGTGACCCCATTTCGGAAAGAAGACACCCCAAGGTATTCGCTGAGGGGCATATTGAGTCCATGAAAGATTGAAATTTTTGTCCCAAGTTAGCGGAAAGGGAGACTTTGTGAGAAAAAAAAATTAAAAAATCAATTTCCGCTAACTTGTGCCCAAAAAAAAAAATTTCTATGAACTCACCATGCCCCTCATTGAATACCTTCAGGTGTCTTCTTTCCAAAATGGGGTCACATGTGGGGTATTTATACTGCCCTGGCATTTTAGGGGCCCTAAAGCGTGAGAAGAAGTCTGGGATCCAAATGTCAAAAAATGCCCTCATAAAAGGAATGTGGGCCCCTTTGCGCATCTAGGCTGCAAAAAAGTGTCACACATCTGGTATCTCCGTACTCAGTAGAAGTTGGGCAATGTGTTTTGGGGTGTCATTTTACATATACCCATGCTGGGTGAGATAAATATCTTGGTCAAATGCCAACTTTGTATAAAAAATGGGAAAAGTTGTCTTTTGCCGAGATATTTATCTCACCCAGCATGGGTATATGTAAAAAGACACCCCAAAACACATTGCCCAACTTCTCCTGAATACGGCGATACCACATGTGTGACACTTTTTTTGCAGCCTAGGTGGGCAAAGGGGCCCACATTCCAAAGAGCACCTTTCGGATTTCACAGGTCATTTACCTACTTACCACACATTAGGGCCCCTAGAATGCCAGGGCAGTATAACTACCCCACAAGTGACCCCATTTTGGAAAGAAGACACCCCAAGGTATTCTGTGAGGGGCATGGCGAGTTCCTAGAATTTTTTATTTTTTGTCACAAGTTAGCGGAAAATGATGATATATATTTTTTTTCTTACAAAGTCTCATATTCCACTAACTTGTGACAAAAAATAAAAACTTCCATGAACTCACTATGCCCATCACAAAATACCTGGGGGTGTCTTCTTTCAGATTTCACCGGCCATTTTTTACAGATTTTGATTTCAAACTACTTACCACACATTAGGGCCCCTAGAATGCCAGGGCAGTATAACTACCACTATAGTATAACTATAAGTGACCCCATTTTGGAAAGAAGACACCCCAAGGTATTCGCTGATGGGCATAGTGAGTTCATAGAAGTTTTTATTTTTTGTCACAAGTTAGTGGAATATGAGACTGTAAGAAAAAAAATCATCATTTTCCGCTAACTTGTGACAAAAAATAAAAAGTTCTATGAACTCACTATGCCCATCAGCGGATACCTTAGGGTGTCTACTTTCCGAAATGGGGTCATTTGTGGGCTGTTTGTACTGTCTGGCCATTGTAGAACCTCAGGAAACATGACAGGTGCTCAGAAAGTCAGAGCTGCTTCAAAAAGCGGAAATTCACATTTTTGTACCATAGTTTGTAAACGCTATAACTTTTACCCAAACCATTTTTTTTTTTTATCAAAGACATGTAGAACAATAAATTTAGAGAAAAATTTATATATGGATGTCATTTTTTGCAAAATTTTACAACTGAAAGTGAAAAATGTCATTTTTTTGCAAAAAAAATCGTTAAATTTCGATTAATAACAAAAAAAGTAAAAATGTCAGCAGCAATGAAATACCACCAAATGAAAGCTCTATTAGTGAGAAGAAAAGGAGGTAAAATTCATTTGGGTGGTAAGTTGCATGACCGAGCAATAAACGGTCAAAGTAGGGTAGGTCAGAAGTGTAAAAAGTGGCCTGGTCATTAAGGGTGTTTAAGCTAGGGGGGCTGAAGTGGTTAATATAACAATAAAAAAGTCTGTTTTAGAAAGTCATAGCCAGGTCCAAGGAAACACCTGGTTATGTGAGCTCCATTACCATTTCTATAAGAGCTTCCTGTAGACGAGACAGCCGTTCTCCAGGCCTCAGCACAACAGATGTTGGAGCCAGAGTCAAGTTGTGGTTCTGGCCAAAGTCTCATCAATGTGAATCCCCGTGGATGAGATACGTGCTCACTATAAACCCACTGAAGAATAACTTGCAGGTGTGTGTGGTTTTTGTGCCAGAATCATTGGCCTGTTAAGCTGTGCCGTTATATAACTGCGGATCTGAAGAAGGCATTTCTTAGCCTTACATAATGTCTAACATTCACTTCTTTTATATATATATCTCATAGCATGATCCTTATGGGTAAATAAAGTTATTTTCTATTTTTATCCGCTGGAGTGCTGCCCGTTTTTACATTTTTGTATTCATCTGGATTGGCTTATATCCACATTGGGCTGGTGCACCCTTCATCCGTTTGCATTCAGGACGGTGCTGCCATTTTTTATATATATATACACACATACAGTCAGGTCCATAAATATTGGGACATCAACGCATTTTTGGCTCTATACACCACCACAATGGATTTGAAATGAAACTAACAAGATGTGCTTTACCTGCAGACTGTCAGCTTTAATTTGAGGGTATTTACATCCAAATCAGGTGAACGGTGTAGGAATTACAACAGTTTGCATATGTGCCTCCCACTTGTTAAGGGACCAAAAGTAATAGGACATAATAATAATAATCATAAATCAAACTTTCACTTTTTAATACTTGGTTGCAAATCGTTTGCAGTCAATTACAGCCTGAAGTCTGGAACGCATAGACATCACCAGACGCTGGGTCTCATCCCTGGTGATGCTCTGCCAGGCCTCTACTGCAACTGTCTTCAGTTCCTGCTTGTTCTTGGGGCATTTTCCCTTCAGTTTTGTCTTCAGCAAGTGAAATGCATGCTCATCCGGATTCAGGTCAGGTGATTGACTTGGCCATTGCATAACATTCCACTTCTTTCCCTTAAAAAACTCTTTAGTTGCTTTTGCAGTATGCTTTGGGTCATTGTCCATCTGCACTGTGAAGCGCCGTCCAATGAGTTCTGAAGCATTTGGCTGAATATGAGCAGATAATATTGCCCGAAACACTTCAGAATTCATCCTGCTGCTTTTGTCAGCAGTCACATCATCAATAAATACAAGAGAACCAGTTCCATTGGCAGCCATACATGCCCACTCCATGACACTACCACCACCATGCTTCACTGATGAAGTGGTATGCTTAGGATCATGAGCAGTTCCTTTCCTTCTCCATACTCTTCTCTTCCCATCACTCTGGTACAAGTTGATCTTGGTCTCATCTGTCCATAGGATGTTGTTCCAGAACTGTGAAGGCTTTTTTAGATGTCGTTCGGCAAACTCTAATCTGGCCTTCCTGTTTTTGAGGCTCATCAATGGTTTACATCTTGTGGTGAACCCTCTGGATTCACTAGGGATCGACCGATATAGATTTTTTAGGGCCGATACCGATAATTTGTGAACTTTCAGGCCGATAGGCGATAATTTTTCCCCTCACCCATGACGGCACCCAGTGCGACTCAGGACCTCCCATCAGGACAGGAAACCTGAGAAGATAAAAAGGACACACCTCCACCCAACACCAGTTCAGGTTTCCTGTCCTCCGGATGGGAGTTCCTGAGAAGCAGCAGTATTCTGCATGACATACCTCAAAGAAGAAGCCAGCGCTGGGGGGGGGTCTGTGGCATTGCCGTGGGAAGACCTATCCCTGGGGAGCGGTAGTTCTGTGGCCGTGCCGGAAGCCGCTCCCCACAAGTCTGCCTGCGCCCGCACTCGCTGCCGGTCCTGCGGGGAGCCGCTGTGGCCGTGTTCAGGCGGCTCCCCACGCCGGCGTGCCCAGTTTGAAGATGGCGCCCGCGCGTCCAAGCGCTTATGCGCATGCGCCGGGGGGGGCGGGGCTTCTCTCCCGACGCGCAGGACCCGGAAGTGAGGGCCGAGGCGCGTCTTTTCAAATCTATAAATGCGGCAGCAGGGGCAGGCAGCCAGCGGAGGCACAGAGTGTTTGTGCTGAAGTAGGATCCAGCTTGCAGCATGTCGGAGCCTACAGATGGACGCGCTGAACCCCTGGACCCCTTGAGGCCTGCAAGTCCGGTACTGGTCCTAAGGACGGGGAAGGAAAAATTCACTTGGTGAGACCGTTCCTTTTTTTTTTACTAATAAGGTGTTTCTATCTTATATCCCAAAGCCTCCTAAAAAGGCATCCTTCAAGGCATTCAGTAAAGGCCGTGCCAGATCCCCGGATAAAGCCACAGAATGTGATAGCATAGAAATGGACTCGTCCGATAGTGAAGCCAGAGAATCCGGGCAGTTAGATTCCAGTAATTCGGATTCCTCGGACGAGGAATATTCAGGGAAGTCCTTCTTTTCCCCTGAGGATACGCAGCCGTTACTAAAAGCGGTCCGAGCAACTATGCAGTTGGAAGACATTAAGCAGACCAGATCGGTTGCGGATCAGGCCTTCCAGGCATTAGGCCCTAAAAAGCATAGGGTTTTTTCTATGCATGAAAGCATGCAGGCGATTATTAAAAAAGAGTGGAAGAATCCTGACAGAAAGTTCTTCATACCTTCCTCTGTAAAAAGAAAATACCCTTATGAAGAAAAAGTGTCCTCAAGCTGGGATAGGGCCCCTACGGTGGATGCACCAGTCGCCAAGATTGCAAAAAAGTCTGCCCTCCCATTTGATGATTTAGGTTGTCTTTCCGACCCGTTAGATAAAAAAGCGGATATATATCTTAAACGGGCTTGGGAGACGTCGGCCGCCTGTCTCAGACCGGCAGTCGCAGCCACTTGGGTTTCCCGGTCTCTGAGACTATGGATTGACCAGCTAGAGTCACATCTTAAAGAAAAAAGTCCTAGAGAAGAGCTCCTAGCTTCCCTCCCCACCTTCTCAAAAGCAGCTGATTTTTTAACGGATGCCTCCACTGATGTGATGCGCTTTTCCGCCAGAGCCTCTGCTATGACAAATGCGGCTAGAAGAGCTATTTGGCTTAGATCCTGGAAGGGTGACCAGGGATCTAAAGCCAGACTCTGTGCCCTTCCGTGTGAGGGAGACAGATTATTTGGGTCATCTTTAGATGACATCCTGGAGAAGGCCTCTGACAAAAAAAGGGGGTTTCCTGTCCCTCAGAAGCCCCCCTTTTTTTGTAGGCCCCAGCAGAGCTTTAGAAGGCAGAGGGGCAAGCCCTACGATAGGAAAGAGAGGGATCGGTTCCAGAGGAAGTCTAGCGGCTTCCTTTTCAAATCCCAAGATAATAAAAAAGATAAGCAACAATGACGCCAGTCTCCAGGTTGGGGGGAGACTCTCTTCCTTTCTCCCAGCTTGGTCAAAGGTCACCCAAAACAAATGGGTTTTGGGAGGGATAGCAGAGGGAGTCAGATTGGAGTTTCTCTCCTACCCCCAAAATTTCTTCACCCGCACTCCAACTCCGAAAGATCCCTTAAAATCCACAGTTTTAGAGGCAGAGGTTCAGTTGTTATTGGACAAAGGAGTCGTTTGTCAAGTTCCCAAAGAAGAGGAGGGCAGGGGGTATTACTCCCCACTCTTTCTAGTAAAGAAACCCAATGGGTCCTTTCGAATGATTCTAAATCTAAAACGACTAAACAAGTTCCTGAAATACAAAAGATTCCGGATGGAGACGATAAAGACAACTATAGACCTGCTATACAAAGATTGCTGGATGGCAAGTATAGACTTAGAGGATGCTTATTACCACATCCCTATTCATCCCTCCTCCCAAAAGTATTTGAGAACAGCAGTCCAAGTGAAGGGCCAGCTTCTGCACCTGCAATACAGGGCCCTCCCGTTTGGGGTCTCACAAGCCCCGAGAATTTTTACAAAAGTTGTGGCGGAGATGGTGGCATTCCTCCGATTGTCCAGGATAGTGTTAGTACCCTATCTGGACGATTTTTTGTTCATAGCCCAGACGAAAGTACAGTTACAGACGGATCTTGTCCTGGTGTGTTCTCTATTGAAAGATCTGGGATGGAAGGTCAATCGAGAAAAGTCTTGCCTAACCCCCTCTCAAAATTGCATATTTTTAGGGATGCAGCTAAATTCCACGGCTCAGAAAACATTCCTTCCTCAGAAGAAGATAGTTTCAACAAAGGAACATGTTTGGATCCTTTTCCGCTCCTTCCGATGTTCCATCAGGAAGGCGATGGCAGTATTGGGGCACCTGACGGCTACGATTCCCGCAGTGCCGTTTGCTCAGATTCACACAAGATCGTTACAGTGGGATATCTTAAAAAAATGGAATGGTCTTCCATAAACGCTAGAGGAAAAATTTCATCTCTCCTCCAGAGCAAGGTATTCCCTCCTATGGTGGACATCCGAAAAGAATCTTTCGACAGGGATGCCCTGGTCCTTCATAGAACCCATACGGATAACAACAGACGCCAGTCCGTGGGGTTGGGGGGCTCATTCAGATGGAAAATATTGGCAGGGAAGATGGGATTTAAGAACCCGAGCCTGCACATCAAATTACAAGGAACTCAAGGCAGTAGAAAGAGTTCTAAGGGTGGCAGTTCCAGATGTCTTAAACAAAAAACTGGTCTTTTACTCGGACAATTCAACGACAGTGGCCTATATAAATCACCAGGGCGGAACAAAGATACCATCCCTAATCTTCCTCTGCCAGGAAATTTTCAAAATAGCAGAAGACAGGAACCTGCTCCTATCTGCAATACATCTAAAGGGAAAAGAGAACACGGTGGCCGACTTTTTAAGCCGAGTGGAACTCAGCCAGGCAGAGTGGAGTCTGAACGGAGAAGTCTTTTCCCAGATTGTCTTAAGGTTTGGGACCCCAACTATAGACCTCTTTGCTACCCGGAAGAACAGGAAGACAGAGAGGTTTTTCTCCTTAAATCACACAGAGAACCCCACGGCCGGGGACAGTCTGGCCCAGGACTGGAGCCGAGAACGCGGCTATGCCTTCCCACCTATTTCCCTAATTCCACAGGTACTGAAGAAAGTACGGAGGGAGGGAGCCTCTATAATCCTGGTAGCCCCGAAATGGCCCAAAAGGATCTGGTACTCCACCCTGTTAAATCTAGCCAGAAGCCTTCCCTGGATGATCCCTCCAAGGGAGGACCTCCTTTTCCAGGGGCCTGTATGCCATCCCAATCTGGAGATTCTTCAATTGGCAGTGTGGAGTTTGACAGGGGCATCTGGTTGAGGAGAGGGCTTTCTAACAAAGTTGTTTCCACCCTTTTAGGCAGTAGGAAAGCTACAACAGCCAGGAAATATAATAGAGTTTGGAATATCTTTGCTTCCTTTCTAGGGTCTAGCCCTGATCCATTTAAACCTCCAGAAATACCTAAAGTTTTAGACTTCTTGCAGGCATGTTTAGACAAGGGACTCAAAGCCTCCACCCTAAAAGTACAGGTATCGGCCTTGAGCTATTTTTTCGACTATCAGTTAGCAATGCATCCTTGGGTCAAACGTTTTCTTTCTGCCGCGGCCAGAATCCATCCTTCTGTAAGGCCTCTTTCCCCCCCATGGGATCTAAAAAGGGTCTTGACAGCCCTAACCGATAAGCCATTTGAGCCCTTGTTAGAGATCCCAATTGACATCCTGTCCATTAAAATGGCTTTTCTACTGGCAATCACCTCTGCTAGGAGGGTCTCGGAGATCCAGGCCTTCTCTGCACATCCACCGTATACTGTCATCCAGGACAATCAAGTAGTAATTAGGCCCCTGCCTTCCTTCCTTCCCAAAGTTGTCTCGGATTTTCACAGGAGCCAGGACATTGTGTTGCCTTCCTTTTTTCCTAACCCCTCCAATAGCAGGGAAAAAAGTTTTCATTGCTTGGACGTTAAAAGATGCTTGTTAGTTTACCTTAATGTTACGTCTTCATGGAGGAAAGACGAGAACCTTCTTGTCCAGTTTTTAGGTGGGAATAGGGGTAAAAAAGCATCCTGCGGGGTTATTGCCAGATGGGTGAAGAAGGCCATAACAAAGGCTTACATCTCCTTGGGTCTTTCCCCTCCTTCTGGGTTCGGGGCCCATTCTACTCGGGCAGTGTCTACTTCATGGGCTGAAAGAGCTGACGTGTCCTTAGCTCAGATTTGTAGGACAGCTACATGGAGTTCCCCACATACCTTTCTCAAACATTATAGGTTACAGCTCCATTCTGACGCCTCATTTGGGGAGAAGGTCCTTCAGGCTGTGGCTACTGCCACCAATGATTAATACTGGGGGGGGGGGGGGGGGCGCACTGCGCCACCAATGATTATTACTAGGGGGCTGGGGGGGGGGGGGCGCACTGCGCCACCAATGAAAATAAATCTCTCATTAATTCATTTACATGAGGCGGGAGCTGGCTGCAGAATCACATAGCCGGCTCCTGACCTCTATGAGCGATAGCTGCGATCCGCGGCACCTAAGGGGTTAACTACCGCACATCGCAGCTATTGCTCATAGAGGTCGGGAGCCGGCTATGTGATTCTGCAGCTCCCGCCTCCTGTATATGAATTAATGAGAGATTTATCTTCATTGGTGGAGCGGTGGCCACAGCCCCTCCCCTTCTTTTGCCCTCTCTCCTCTAATTGGTGGCAGCAGCACAGGGGGAGGGAGACGCTGCTTCCTTCTCCCCTGTGCTGCTGAGGGAACACAGAGCGCTGAGAGCAGCGCGTTCTGTGTTCCCAATACGTTATCGGTATCGGCAAAATAGATGCCGATACCGATAACATTCTAAATCCTGAATATCGGCCGATAATATTGGTAAAACCGATAATCGGTCGATCCCTAGTATTCACTCTGGTGAAGTCTTCTCTTGATTGTTGACTTTGACACACATACACCTACCTCCTGGAGAGTGTTCTTGATCTGGCCAACTGTTGTGAAGGGTGTTTTCTTCACCAGGGAAAGAATTCTTCGGTCATCCACCACAGTTGTTTTCCGTGGTCTTCCGGGTCTTTTGGTGTTGCTTTGCTCACCGGTGCGTTCCTTCTTTATAAGAATGTTCCAAACAGTTGTTTTGGCCACGCCTAATGTTTTTGCTATCTCTCTGATGGGTTTGTTGTGTTTTTTTCAGCCTAATGATGGCTTGCTTCACTGATAGTGACAGCTCTTTGGATCTCATCTTGAGAGTTGAAAGCAACAGATTCCAAATACAAATAGCAGACTTGAAATGAACTCTGGACCTTTTATCTGCTCATTGTAATTGGGATAATGAGGGAATAACACACACCTGGCCATGGAACAGCTGAGAAGCCAATTGTCCCATTACTTTTGGTCCCTTAACAAGTGGCAGGCACATATGCAAACTGTTGTAATTCCTACACTGTTCACCTGATTTGGATGTAAATACCCTCAAATTAAGGCTACATGCACACGACAGTTGTTTTTCTCTTCATCCGTTCCGTTTTTTTAATTTTTTTATGCTGATCAGATGGTTACCCATGCATTTCTATGGAGCCGTTAAAATTGCAATGTAGTCAACCATTTCTTTTCCGCGTCCGCTGTCCGTGTTTCCCGTCCACAAAAAAAGTATTTCTTGTCCGCAATAAACGTTTTTCAATGGGTCCGCAAAAAATGCGGATGACCAACGGAAGCCATCCGTATGTGATCCGCATTCGTTTTTGTTTTTTTTGCGGATGGTTGCTATGAAATCTGTATATACCAGTATCCTGGGTGGGGATATTTAAAATTTCATGAATTACAGCCTTCCGTTTTTTTTTTTTTTGCGGACCACAACAAAAAGTGAAGACGCACAAAAACACAACCTACAAAATTTGCGGACAAACGGAACGAATGTGGATGTAAAAAAAAAAAAACAGGAACACGGATCCGCTATTTACAGACCGTGTAGCCTAAAGCTGACAGTCTGCAGTTAAAGCATTTCAAATCCATTGTGGTGGTGTATAGAGCCAAAAATGTTAGAATTGTGTCGATGTCCCAATATTTATGGACCTGACTGTATGTTTCGCGATCACTCATAAACGCAACCATCGATTTCAACAAAACTTGGTATACACATCCCTTGCTACCTGGAAAGAAATCTTGTGGGGGTCACAGCTCTCTAGGACGTACCATTCCTGAGATATTCCCAAAAATGACCTGCATTAGCCAATACAAGCCTGCAAGTCTTTCTCTTCATATCCCAACTGCCATACACACGGTCACATGTCCCTTATCAGCCAATAGAAGCTCGCAGGCCCTTAGTCTCCACATACACACAGTTTTACTCCAGGTTTCCATAACAACCCAGCCATTTTTCTTCACTGCTGTAGGTCAGCTTTAGGCTAGGGCTACACGACGAAATGTGTCGCCCTATTTTTATAATGATAGTCTATGGTGTCGCACTGCGACATGTGCCATGCTGCGACAGTTGCAGAAAAATCCATGTTGGATGGATTTTTTGCGACTGTCGTATTGCAGTCGCAGCATATCACAGTGCAACATGTTGAGACAAAATGGCGTGCGACACATGTCGTCGTGTAGCCCTAGCATTAAAGGGGCAGGGCGCTATGGAGGTCACTGTTAAAGGGGCGGACACTGTGGATGTCACTATTAAGGGGGCAGGGGCCACTATTAAAGGGGCAACTGCTGTGGTGGTCACTGCTAAGGCACCAGTGTACTGTGAGGTCACTGCTAAGGCGGCAGTGTACTGTGAGGTCACTGCTAAGGGGGCAGTGTACTGTGAGGTCACTGCTAAGGGGGCAGGGTACTGTGAGGTCACTGCTAAGGGGGCAGTGTACTGTGAGGTCACTGCTAAGGCGGCAGTGTACTGTGAGGTCACTGCTAAGGCGGCAGTGTACTGTGAGGTCACTGCTAAGGCGGCAGTGTACTGTGAGGTCACTGCTAAGGCGGCAGGGTACTGTGAGGTCACTGCTAAGGCGGCAGGCTACTGTGAGGTCACTGCTAAGGCGGCAGGCTACTGTGAGGTCACTGCTAAGGCGGCAGGCTACTGTGAGGTCACTGCTAAGGCGGCAGGCTACTGTGAGGTCACTGCTAAGGCGGCAGGCTACTGTGAGGTCACTGCTAAGGCGGCAGGCTACTGTGAGGTCACTGCTAAGGCGGCAGGCTACTGTGAGGTCACTGCTAAGGCGGCAGGCTACTGTGAGGTCACTGCTAAGGCGGCAGGCTACTGTGAGGTCACTGCTAAGGCGGCAGGCTACTGTGAGGTCACTGCTAAGGCGGCAGGCTACTGTGAGGTCACTGCTAAGGCGGCAGGCTACTGTGAGGTCACTGCTAAGGCGGCAGGCTACTGTGAGGTCACTGCTAAGGCGGCAGGCTACTGTGAGGTCACTGCTAAGGCGGCAGGCTACTGTGAGGTCACTGCTAAGGCGGCAGGCTACTGTGAGGTCACTGCTAAGGCGGCAGGCTACTGTGAGGTCACTGCTAAGGCGGCAGGCTACTGTGAGGTCACTGCTAAGGCGGCAGGCTACTGTGAGGTCACTGCTAAGGCGGCAGGCTACTGTGAGGTCACTGCTAAGGCGGCAGGCTACTGTGAGGTCACTGCTAAGGCGGCAGGCTACTGTGAGGTCACTGTTAAAGGGCAGGCTGCTGTGGAGGTCCCATTTTAAAATGGCTGGACACTGTGTGGGGGTGGGGGACTGGAATTCACTGTTAAAGGAGCGGGGTATTATAGAGGTCACTGTTATGGAGGATACTGTCGATATATTTTAACGACACACACAAACATTAAATGAAATGGATGAAATATACCCGAGCGAAGCCGGGTCCTTCTGGTAGTTGTAGATAACTGGTCAGTGCTTCCTCAACAAATGAGGGTTCGGCTGGGTTCTCATCTGCGTTGCTGTTCCGGCAGAGGAGCGGACTACCTGAATTACCGCTGAATCCCCGTTCACTGTAGTGGGATCACTCAGGTTTCCATCATGAATGCCAGCGTTCTGAGAGAAAAATGCTGCTGTAGACGGCAGTATTTTTCTCTCAGAAAGATGCCTTTCCTGCCGAACAACCGACGGATCACATTATAGTGAATGGGCATCGGGTGTCTGGCCATACTGGATACGGCTATTCCGGTAGTCTGCTCCTCTGCTTGGACAGACTGCTGGAATATCGTAACGTGAAGGAAGTCTTAGTTGATCTACACTAGAGATTAGTGTGTAAGGTTTAAAGGCTATGGACACCTTTTGGGGCCATTTTTTGGTCATTGCATTTCTACTTATTTTGGACTAGAAATCATTATATATTGGTCTTTATTAAACCTTTTCAACAGATTTTCCTCTGCAGCTTCCAGTTTCACTGCATCTGTGGACTGTTCCTTCTCATCACTGAATCCCTCAGAGTTGCTCTGACGGCTCAATCTGTGGCCCTCAGCTTTACTTTCTTAGCATCTTATAAACACTCATTTAAAATTCGTATGAAACTGCTGAATCTAGGGCTTTAAATGAGTGACAACAAGGTGAGCTCTGTGACGGTTTCACTGAGAAGGAACAGTCTGCAGAAGCAGTGAAACTGAAAGCTACAGAGGAAAAACGGTTGGAATTTTTTAATACAGACAAAAAAAGATTTTTAGCCCAAGATAAGTAGAAAGAGGTTATTAAAGGGTTTCTATCACTTCGTTTCACCTATTTAGCTTTCAGACACTAGCGATCCGCTAGTGTCTGCTTTATCTAACCATCCTAATATAAGAGCTTATTGTCCTGCCGTTTAGCTAAAAAAATAACTTATATAGATATGCAAATGAGCCTCTAGGTGCTATGGGGGCGTGATTGGCACCTAGAGGCTCCGTCTACCTTAACAAACTGCCGCCGCCCAGCGCGTCCCTCCAGCCCGCCCATCTCCTCCGGAATGCGATGCTCCTCGTATTCGGCGCATGCGCAGTGAATGTCTGACCGCTTCCCTGCTCAGACATCTCCACTGCGCCTGTTCCTCGGAGCACTATGACGTCATCGGCGCAGGCGCAGTGGAGATGTCTGAGCAGGGAAGCGATCAGACATTCACTGCGCATGCGCCGAATACGAGGAGCATCGCATTCCGGAGGAGATGGGCGGGCTGGAGGGACGCGCTGGGCGGCGGCAGTTTGTTAAGGTAGACGGAGCCTCTAGGTGCTAATCACGCCCCCATAGCACCTAGAGGCTAATTTGCATATCTATATAAGTTATTTTTTTAGCTAAACGGCAGGACAATAAGCTCTTATATTAGGATGGTTAGATAAAGCAGACACTAGCGGATCGCTAGTGTCTGAAAGCTAAATAGGTGAAACGAAGTGGTAGAAACCCTTTAAAAACAAATGCCCCCAAAGGTGTTCATTGCCCTTAATAGTGGGGCTAATTGATAGCGCCACTAAAAATATCTTTCCCTCACCGGTGGCAATGAGGAACAGTAGCATCTTATTAATTCGCTGCTACACCATACCATACGACTCTGGTGCTCGTTCATTATAGATTTTTCTTGGTTGGTTCTTGACATTATGGAAAAGTTACGGCGCAAGTCTTGGAATGTATAAATGACTTGGCCGGGGACACTGGACTCTTATTGTTCTGCCAAGACGTTGTAAATGTAAGAAGTGCAGTAAAATGAACGGTGGATGATGTTCTGAACGTTCTGTCCTCACTGAAATGTTATTGAACTTAAAAACTATATTTTTGCATCTGATGGGGGCTCAGTGTGAGGGGTGCCCTTAAGGTACAGTCCTGATTGACACTTGATGTTCCTGCCAGCGGAAGCACAGATCATTTTTTTATTTTTGTATTTTTTAATATGTAACAAAAATATCCAATAAGGCCGCTTGCACACGAGCGATACGGATTAGGTCCGGATGCGTCCAGGGTGCGTTCAGTTAAAAATGCGCGATTTCGCAGGCAAGGTCATTCAGTTTTGCCTGCGATTGCGTTAAGTTTTTATTGCGCTGGTGCAATGCGCATTGATGCGTTTTTCACGTGCATGATAAAAAAACCAAAGGTTTACAAACAACATCTCTTAGCAACCATCGGTGAAAAATACATCGCATCCGCACTTGCTTGCGGATGCGATTTTTCACGCAGCCCCATTCACCTTTATGGGGCCAGCGTTGCGTGAAAAACACTGAATATAGAACATGCTGCGATTTTTACACAAAGCACAAGTGATGCGTGAAAAACAACGCTCATGTACACACCCCTATTGAAATAAATGGATCTGGATTTAGTGCGGGTGCAATGCGTTCGCATCGTACCCGCGCGGAATACTCACTCATGTGAAAGTGGGCTAAGTCTGTGATGTATTCACTGCCCATAGGATGGATTAGGTCTTGCTAATGGCAGGAATTGGCAGTTAGGTGGGCATAAATCGCGATAATACTATGTTATGGCTCCGTTTAGACACCTATTCAAGTGCCTCTGCAGTTCCTTTGTACGCACACAGGATACATTTGTTATTATTTGGAGTGGAAAATTGGTATCATATGTTGTGTGTGTGTGTGTGTATATAGAAAAGATCCCAATTGTGGTCCACCTCATATCTCAAGATCGGAGACGCACCATAATGAAAGAGCACTCTGCTCATGTGCGGGCACCCCTCCGTTCACCTCTATGGGACTTCTAACAATAGCCGCGCCAGCTAATGACGAGCCAGCAATGAATGGAGAAAGATGAACATGTGTAACTTGCTCTCCATTCATGGCATAGCCTTTTACTTGAGATAGAAGCCGTTTCCAGAGGCACCCAACGTTTTCACAGTAGCTTCCATGCCAAAACTACAAAGTGTCATCCATTGTGTAGTGGACGGAGCTGGTTACTGCAGCATTGCCCCCACTGAAGTCAAAGGAGGTAGTGCTGCAGTAACCAGCTTCGTCTACTACACAATGAATGGAGCAATGTAATTCTGCCTCCTGTTTCCTATTCAAGAGCTACTCCTGAACTGTTCATTGGAGGGAGGGGTGTCTACTCATATAAAAAATCCTGGAAAACCTCTTCAATGTGTCCATAAAATCCCTGTATTCTTTTGTATGGAATTGAAGAGTAGAGGTCCTTCGGCTGCCCAGACACGCTTAGTGTGTCGGTGCCACCTGTAGAAATTGGCTGCAGGTGTGTGGTCTAGTCAGATGTCTGTGTTGACCAAATGTTACGCCGAGCATGGACCGTAGTCATGGGCAAGTGTATGACCTAGTCTACGCATTGCCCCTTGAGGGGATAGTGCGTGCATTATAGGGAGTCTGTCAACCCCAAAATAGATTTCAAAGTAAGTATCCCTTGGGGGTAGAGGATTATTTTAACTAACCGGAATACCCCTTTAATGGTGCCTCTGCAAGCTGCCGAAATATTCTCCCTTTGAAGCAGTGAGCCCCACTGTGATCCTGTATGAAGTCAGAGGGGTACGGAGCCACAGGATTTCTTACACCTTCACAACCCCTCCCCCATACAAACCCAGCAATCGTAGGGGGGAAGCACTATATAAGACCTCATGCACACAGCTGTATGTATTTTACAGTCCTTAAATTACGGATATCGCCCGTGTTAAATCCGCATTATTGGCTGACCCATTGACTTCGATGGGTCTGTGGGCTGCATTTTGCAACATATTCTCTTTTTCGGTGAAACGGGCATACGGTTGTGGAAAGCGCATAGATGATCCATGCACTTTCCGCAAACTTGTGTCCATTCTGCAGAAAGGACATGTCCTGTACTTTCCCGCAAAACGCGCACCACCGTCCTATTGAAGTCAATGAGTCTGCAATAATTGCGGATAGAACATGGGCGGTATCCGTATTTTGCCGATCTGCAATTTTGAAGTCCATGGGTCTTCTAAAAAAATAAAATTGCAGACGGACCGCATCCGTATTTTGTGGACCGCATAACTGTTGTGTGCCTGAGGCCTAATAAGGAGTTAAACCCTGTACAGTATGACATGTCTCGGGCGGCCTTTGAATAAAGTCCAGAACACAATGCCCTCCTGGCACCACACAGGGTCAGTCTTCTGGAACAAAGCATTACTTACTCATTGCCGTCCTCCTGCCTTTTATATATATTTTTTTTTATGCGACGTCCTGACCCTTGTCGATGAATGCACAATAATCCTGAACTTACTTATTCAGGGGAGAAATGCGCCAAACAGTGCATATTCTGAGGATGATCTCCGCTATTCCTAATTTTTCATTCTAATGGCCCTTAATATCACTCGGTTGGGTAATTTGCTGGAGGTTGCCTTGGTAATACAATGGCTGCAATCATTCTGTAATGTTTGATGATCAAGCCGCATCCGTGACACTTGGACTCTATCTCGGTAAATGGCTGTATCCGGAATAATCACTGTACAAATGCAGAGCTAATCGCAGTCAAAGAGCTTCCCGCGCCTTTCACAACCCAATTGCAGGATTTTTTTATTTTTTTTGTCCTGTTTTTAAAGCCTGTGCAGCATTCATCTGATGCGCATTAAGGGGACGCTCGATCTCCTTTATCGATGACGATGGTTAATCATAAAACGAGGTAATCTAAAAATCCTCTGATTCCGTTAATGTAACCGGCAATGGAAGCCATGGATGCTCACATTATGGCTGCCGAGGCTACTGTAATTTATATAATGTATAAAAAAAATATATATATAATATAGTTTGCATACACACATAAAAATACACCACGGTGAGGCACTTGCATCCCTTTTGCCTGCAAAATCCCGCCATCACGTGCAAACGGTTTCTCAACCATCTGTGGGGACCCAGTGTGCTTCGCTACCTATCTGTTCTCTGTCTAAAGGGTTGGTGTTTGTCCTCTTTGGTGACCTCCATTACTGTGGTCGTACGGGGTTTTAGAGCCAGGGGTGCTGTTAGGGTGCGTGCGCTGTGTTGTGACCTTGGTAGTCGCCATGCGTTGCTGCACCTAATTGTGTAGGGACCCACTAAAAAGAGGTTGCGGTGAAGTGACGTGTGGGCTTATAGGTTCTGATCAAACAGTATAGTAAGAACTTTGTTCCTTTTTATATTTTTTGCTCAGTAGTGATAGAACACTATCAGGTCGGTGGAGGTCCCACACCCTGTGCCCCCGCTGATCAGCTGTTTCGGGCAGCTGCGGTACTGTTAACTATACGTACACTGTGTGATTTCTGGGGCCGGCACACTGCAGCTCAGCTCCTGTTCACTTCAATGGGAGCTGAGCTGCAGTATCCCAGCATGTCCACTACACGATGTGTGGCGCTGTCTGCCTCCCACGCCGTATACTGTATCATTTCCAGTAGCACAGCTGCCTGAAACAGCTGGATCGGTGGGGCGCTGGGTGTCGGACCACCACCGACTTGATATTGATGCGGGTGACTGGAGGATAGGTCAGCAATATCTGTAGCGCATCTTTTAGAGGTTGCCTTGAAGTGGCGAGTGGGCTTATATAGTTTGATTAACATGGATATTAAGAACCTAATGTTAATTTTTTTTATTTTATTTTTTAAACAAATTTAGCAAAATACGCCCGCCACGAATGAGTTACATGCAGACTTCACCCTATTGCATTGAAGGGGGTAAAATCAACAACATAAATTAACAAGACAATTTTACGCGGCCGCTAGCGTAAAGTGCTGCGGAAACTTTGAGGCGGTAGATCTGCTGGGTGTATGCCCCATGAGGAGGTGCCCTCAGTGAACTAGGTCAAAACAAATCATTTTGGGTTCCCGCTAGATACGTTTTCCATCTTTTCTATAGACTTTAATAAGGTCTGATAAGAAGTTCCTCCAAAAAGTGGGTCACCTGCCGCAGGAGTGGTTATAAGGGGTGCAGAGCCGTGGTGCAGAGCCATGGGGAGTCGCTCGTCGCTTCCTAGATGGTGCTTCTTGGAGGGTACCCTTTCCCAGTAAATAATAGCGGCAGTGGAATAGCTTGTATATGTATATACGTATGTATAGAGTCTGTATTGTCCGGTTTATTGTATCTTGTATATCCCTGCACGTTGCGTGGCGTCCATATGCACATAGACTGCAGTAATATGTAAGCCAGAGGGTAATTCTCATCACTGTGGGGGACCATGTGGCTGGCTCTTTAACCAGGTGTGTTTCCAAAAGTGTCCTGTAGGGGGAGCTGTCACTGTAGCCTAAAATCTCACATGGTCATTAGAGTATACTTTTGGCAGAAGTTCGGTTTACATGATTGATTGCATTGGTTCATTCACTAACCTGATTAACTCTTCACTTTCCAGCAAAGCCAAGTCGAAAGCTGACATTCCTCTATTTGGCCAATGATGTCATTCAGAACAGTAAACGCAAGGGACCGGAGTTTACCCGTGAATTTGAGAGCGTTCTTCTGGATGCCTTCTCCCACGTGTCCAGGTAGGACAAATGACAATTCTTACCCGGCTGGTGGTCTCTGTCTTCTCTGTAGACGCTCTGTGACGTTCCTTAACCCCTGGCCTTCTGTCTGCACATTATACTCTGGTTTGGGGATTTTAAAGGGGTTTTCCAAAAGTTTTTTTTTACTGATGAACTATCCTCTGATCCGTTTTATCCCCATGCATTCTGAATGGAGAGCAATCCGTTCAGGATGTCTTCAGTTCAGTCTTTTTGACTTTTCAGGACGGAGATAATACCACAGCATGCTGCAGTTTTATCTCCGGCCAAAAAAACTGAACACTTGCCTGAATGCCGGATCCAGCATTTTTTTCCATAGGAATGTATTAGTGCCGGATCTGGCATTAAAATTGCCACGTTGACTGATCCGGTAGTTTAAAAATGTGAAAAAAATAAATACCGGATCCGTTTTACCTGACACCGGAAAAACGGATCCGGTATTGCAATGCGATTTTCTGACTGATCAGGATCCTGATCAGTCTAAAAAAATGCCTGATCAGTAAGAAAAAATGACATGCGTTTGCGTACAGTTTGCCTATTCCTCACATTGTGCACGCACGGATTGTAAAATCTCCTTACCCTCAAGCGCACTGTGAAGTGAGGGTAAGGAGATTTTACAATCCTGCGCGTGCGCAGTGTGAGGGTAAGGAGATTTAACAAAACAAAAGACGGTCAGATCTCCTTACCCCTGAGAGCACACGTGCGGTGTCCGTGCACGCGTCCATGAGTCAATGCTCACTGTAATTTTAACTCGCCCATGCCCTGATACTGCGCTTGCGCGGAGGCACCGTGCCGTGCTACTGCTCTTGTGCGGAAGTCATATAATAGATAAATGAACTTGCCTTTGCTGCTCCTCTGCCACTCTGCAGAGCCGGCAGCCTCTCCTGTACTCGCCGCTCCCTGGTCTTTTCCGGTGCAGAGCAGCACTGTTATCTTGCTGTGTACAGCATCAGGTCATACTGCACAGACTACATCCTGACGCTCACCAGTACTAGCACTTCACTTACCGGTCCTTAGGAGTCATGGCAAGGCCTCCGTTGCTCCTAGAGGCTCATCTTCATATATCAAAACATCATTTTTCTCAGCAATGTGGGCACCCCCCAAAATTCCGCTGTGAACGTCCCCTACATTTTCTCTCAAATGTATTTGTGAGTGACTGATGCATCTTATGACTTGGCCAGAAAAGTTTGCACGGCCATAGATTATGGTGGGAGACTCTTCTGCTGGATCACGCGGGCAGCGATCACGCTCTTGGAACTGAGAAGGAAGTGCGCGATAATATATTACCAGCAGCGTTTGGCCGCTAACAACTTTCACATAAATCACAAGATCTAGGTTTTGGGAAGCAAAGCTTGTATTCAAGGCCATATATCAGCTCAGCGGGAGCCTTCTTCTAGAAGGGGGAATTAACTTAACCCTTAAATTCCTCTTGGATATTGACTGAATACATGTTTTGTGCGCTTGGCGTTGATGCATCTTCTCTTTCACAAGTATGTCCATTCTGTTCTTTCTACATACCCCAATGTCTGCTAATACTGTGATCTACGTGGCTCCTAACACCTTCACACCTCATCGTAAAGGGAATGTGTCACCCACGTATTTTTTCTAATTAAAACTGCAAACGTTTTTTAAAAAAAATTTATTATTTTTTTGTACATGATTATGGGGCAGCCATCTTCCCTGAGCTGCTGCTCAGATCTGCGGATAACAGTTTAGAGATTAGCTTTACAGCTGCAACTCAGTCAGAGAGTTTTGTGGGCATGACCTGTGGCGAGGTTATTGTGCAGGGAGGGAGAGGAGGTAAGCTGTGACCATAATATGGAGGATTGGTAGCATATAAAGCCAGGTCTTTCCTTTACTCCAGTCCAAACCTAAAATTTCACCGTTATATATAGTTTACATGCCTGATGCCTTTCATTCCTCAGCTGCCGTCTCTGTTCCTCCATTCGGTTCTGCTGTCTGATTTTCTTCAAGGTGGCCTCCACTGTCTCAGATTTCCCCCTGCTGAGCTCTAAAAGAATGTCAGACGTGCCCCCCTCCCCACTGTCCTCGGACAGATGTGCTCCAAGAGTGGGGGCGATGTGTGCACCCAAGAGCAATGGAGGGGGCGGGTCTTAGACTTTCCAACAGCGCTCTGTATGGGGGAAGTCTGAGATTGTGGCGGCCATCTTGAATTAAATCAGATGGGGGATCAGAAAGGAAAAACAAAGGAACCATGGGAGGAATGTCGGGCACCAGGTACATAATCTATGTATAGTCAAGCTTTAGGTGTGGACTGGAGTAGGGCTGCAGTAAACGATTATTTTAGTAATCGAGTATTCTATCGATTTATTTTTTACGATTTAATCGAGTAATCTAATAAGAAAAAAATATTACTGTTTTCCTTTATAAAAACTCAGACCCCCTGCCATTAGTCCCCACCAACACCCTTTGTTCCCCACTGTGCGATCAGCCCAAGTGCATCAGCTCCACTATCCCCAAGTGCCATCAGCTCTCCCTCACCCCAGTGCCATCAGCTCTCCCTCACCCCAGTGCCATCAGCTCTCCCTCACCCCAGTGCCATCAGCTCTGCCCCCATGCTCCTCCTGACACCCGGATTGCACAGCGTCACTGGTTTCTATGACGCTGTGCACTCCAGGCGCCTGGCCTTAGTTGCGCCCCCACCCCCTCGGTTTAACCAACTTACCTTTCCAGCAGGGGCGCTGCCGACACTCCATCGTTCTGCGCTGCTCTGCTCCTGACGTCACACAGTGCGTCAGGTTACGGCGTGCGTACGTCAGGAGGTCAGAGCAGCGCGGGACCATGGACGTACTGTGGAGTGTCCGGAGGCCGCCTGCTGGAAAGATAAGTATTCCCAGTGCCGCGGGAGACCACGGAGCGAGAGTAATAGCATGCGCTTCACTCCCGCTCCGTGGTCACATGACACAAACGAATCTTCGATGCAAGAAATTTGCATCGAGGATTTTTTTGTGTCGAATTACTCGATTTAATCGAGTAATCGTTTCAGCCCTAGACTGGAGGGTCACTAGAAGTATATGTTGCAGACCTACACAGCTCAGTGGAGTACCCCTTTAAATCTAAATAACAATTTGGAGAATTGGAACAGATTTCTGTCCATAAAAAAATAAACTAAAAATTGCAGCATAAGGTACAGAGAATGTCCGCTAGCCCCTGGATGCCATTCTGTAATACATAAATCGGTCCGATCTGCCAGTCTTTTATTACAGCGTGGCAGTGGAAAAGTTTGGTTTGCTTACCGCCCCTGAACCATGACTGCTGCGGAGACGCAGTTTACTCTCTGCGCTGAGCAGAGGGTCTGTTACAATATGTTCCGATATCTGATCATACTCTGCGACCACCTTCACCGTTTTCCATCTGCTCCTTCTGATGATGTGACTTGCCTTCTTTCTCCTTCCTTTATGTTGCAGTGAAGCAGACGATGGCTGCCGGAAGCCCTTGGAGAGGCTGCTACACATCTGGCAGGAGCGCGGCGTCTACTCCGCCGACTTCATCCAGCCGCTCAGGCTGGCGATCAGTGAAGAGGACAGCCCCAGGGAACCTCCAGGTACATCGCCTTGCTTTACTTGACGCATGGATGTATAGCGCCTCCTATTAGCCCCTCCTCCTCCACAGGTGTCCGCCTCACATTCATGATATCACATGATGTAGCTAAAACCAGTGTAGTTGACCATGGCAGCCAATCAGATTTTGGCTAATATTCAGAGTCTTTTTGAAAATGAAAGCTCCTCACTGGTTGCCTTGTGTGATTGCATCATTTATTTTTGGCACCAGCTTTAAAGGGATAGTCCAGCTTTTCAACCCTTTTGAGCAAACCCCCCTCCCCCATCTACTGGACTTGTGGAGGAAAACATACTGGGTCAGGTGCTGCTTGAGGGGCACCGCTGCTGCCAGTCATTGGCTGCAGTGTCACATGTGACTTCCACCCCTAACTCGCCCCCCGGCAACTTCGGAGCCAGAACCAAGTGAGGGAAGCCAGGTAAGTATGCCCCCCTCCACAGATCCAGCGGTGAGGCCTCTGCCCAAAAGGGTTTGAAAGCTGGAGACTAGAGATGAGCGAACTTCTGTTTTAAGTTCGGCGTCTAAAGTTTCGGCTTCCGGTTAGCGGAGGATCCCGATATGGATTCCGAATTCCGTTGTGGTCCGTGGTAGCGGAATCAATAATGGCCATTATTGATTCCGCTACCACGGACCACAACGGAATTCGGAATCCATATCGTGATCCTCCGCTAACCGGAAGCCGAACTTTAGACGCCGAACTTAAAACAGAAGTTCGCTCATCTCTGCTGGAGACCCTTTGAATGCATCCTCCTCACTGTACTTTCATTTGTATTAGGGTCCATTCACACATCCATAAGTGTTTTGCGGACCGCCCATGGCCGGCCCTATGATAGAAATGCCTATTCTTGTCTGCGACTGTGGAGAAGAATAGGACATGCTCTATATTTTTTTTTTTTTGCTGGGCCGCGGAACGATACTACGGATGAGGACAGCACACGGTGCGCTGTCCGCATCTTTTGCAGCCCCATTGAAATGAATGAGTCCGCACCTGTTCTGCAATTTTGCGGACCCAGAACTACGGACGGGTGAATGGACCCTAGGGCCCCATTCACATAAGCGAGTTTTCCGCACAGGTGCAAAGCGTGACGTGAACGCATAGCACCCGCACTGAATCCTGACCCATTCATTTCAATGGGTCTGTGTACATGAGCGTTTTTTTTCACGCATCAGTTCTGCGTTGCGTGAAAAACGCAGCATGTTCTATATTCTGCGTTTTTCACGCAGCCCTGGCCCCATAGAAGTGAATGGGACTTCAGTAAAGGCCCATTTTATCCGGAAGTAAGTGCGTATACGATGTGTTTTTCACCGATGGTTGCTAAGAGATGTTGTTTGTAAACCTTCGGTTTTTTATCACACTTGTGAAAAACGCATCAAAGCGCATTGCACCCGCGCGGAAAAAACTGAACAACTGAACGCAATCGCAGACAAAACTGACTGAACTTGCTTGCAAAATGGTGCGAGTTTCACTGAACGCATCCGGAGCCAATCCGTGACGCTCGTGTGAAAGGGGCCTTAGTCTCATATTATTGTCCACTTTGTAAATTACTAAGGCCACATTGTTCTGCTCGGATCCATCACATGACCGACCCAAACCGCACTCGACGAACCCCATCGACTATAATGGAGTGTATGTCAGGTTTCCTTCGTGTTAGGGCTTGTTCACACAAATGTTTTTTGAGTTCCGTATACGGAACCATTCATTTCAATGGTTCCGCAAAAAAAAAAAACGGAATGTACTCCGTATGCATTCCGTTTCCTTTCCATTCAAAGATAGAACATGTCCTATTATTGCCCACAAATCGCGTTCCGTGGCTTCATTCAAGTCAAGGGTCCGCAAAAAAAAGAAAAAAACGTTACTATTTTTTGGCTCCCAGGAGCCCTATGTAATGGGGGATAACGCATCGGTCTCTCTGTTATGGGGCCGTGTTGCACCCTTGGTGTTATGGGGGCACTGGGGCTAGTTCTGTTATGGGTAAACTATTGTGAGGACTAGGTGACTTGTCCATGGCTGGTTCTGTTATGGAGGCACTGTGGCCCCTGAAACACTAAAGAACATTTAATTTTGTTTCTCCTTTTCCCCTCATGTCCCTTCACCTTGGAAAAAAATAGTCGTTGAGTCCTTTTTTTTATTTTTTTTGTAACAGGTTTTGGGGTATTTGGCTGAGGAAGGGGGGGGGTCTTGGCTGGGGCACTCCACAGATTGTCAGAATTGGGGCGCCTTGCCCATGTAACAGTGTTTTCCAGCTGAAGCGTTCGATAAAGACGCCGTGACGTGCCAGGTTACTGGGGGCATGGTAGAAAACTGAAGATCAGACGGCTTTGGCACTGGTGAAATAAGCCTCACAAGGACACGTCCTCCTTATCTCTTGTGTTTTGTAGGAACGTTCTTGGCAGGCATCCATTGTGTTTGTTAGAGATATCCCCAAGCCTTCCATGGAGTGAGAAGATCATTCTTCCATTGGCTTTTCTGATACAGTATCTTCCCCGTGATGCTGAGTTACTGTAGAATATTTAGGAATTTATAGGGATGGAAATCTCATTACCAGCACAAGCCGAGGTGCCTGACTTGAGATAACCGGGCTGTAGAGCGGTTTCTCATATTGGCAGTGTTCCCTCTAAGCTGTGGGATGTAAATTTCCCCAGGGTGCTAAGTGCGGTCTTTGCCCTGGAAAAAAAAAAAATCACAAATTTATATTTTTGATCAAGGAAGATTACGCCTTTTTAAATATGTAGTATTGCTCTGCTGCGCTATACTCCAAATCAAGCTGTACCCATCACTAAAATGTCTCAAAATGGTGGCAATCCATTCATAAACTTCTAGCAGGGATAATAGAGGAGTGGCACATCATAGTCTTACGAATAGATAGATAAAAAATTTAAATAAAATGACGTTAAAAGGTTAAAAGACTGCTACGTCTCCCCGTCAGTCTCTGCGCTCGAGCCGGCGCTTTTGTTTCAGCGCATGCGGATTGGGGAGGGATATTAGGACGCCAACTCTGCTGTATAACGTGTGCTTTTCTCAATGGAGGATCTTTTTAGTTTTCTAGTTACCGCTGTCTCAACTTTCTTTGCCAAACGCGTTTCGAAACCTTCAAGGTTTCTTCTTCAGTGGTCAGAAGTTAAAACTCCCCAGCATAACGGAAATGGGATCCGTTTTGCAGCCCACGGGCTTCTATTATGACGGAGTGAATAGTAGAATGCTGCTAAAAGCATTGACTTATGGTCCGTGGTAACGCAATCTATAACACAATTTTGCTTTTACCACCAAACGAAGCGTGAACAAATTTCAAAATATGAAATTCGCTCATCTCTATTTGTAACCAACACAGACCGTTAGCTTTTGTGTCTAGGTATAACGGTGGCCGTACGCATTAGAGAATAGTTGACTGTATCTTGGTGGGACCGCTGGACTATCTTGTTTGACACCCTCCGGCGACTTTAGATGTCAGGAAAGAAGGATTTCAACATGTCTGATCCTTTGTTTCCACTAGATCCTCATTGTGTATGGTGGAGTTGGGATGAATGCTATGTGTTAAAGATGTATGGGCACCTTAAAGAGAACCTAAAGGAGGTTCTCTGGTTTCACTCTGCCTAGAGTACCCCAAACGCTGGCGGGATGTCTACGTGCAGAACTTCCTGATGGGTGTTCTAACGCAGTGTTTCCCAACCAGTGTGCCTCCAGCTGTTGCAAAACTACAACTCCCAGCATGCCCGGACAGCCTTTGGCTGTCCGGGCATGCTGGGAGTTGTAGTTTTGCAACAGCTGGAGGCACTCTGGTTGGGAAACACTGTTCTAACCAAACTGTTACATGTCATGTGCCCCACTACTTCTATTAAGAGCATTATTCTTGGAACTACTACTACTCCCATTTTATCCATCACCACCGCTCCTCTGCTTGCTTTGCGTGCAGTTGCATGGCTGCTTTTAATTAATCAGCTTCTGCTATAAAAGCTGCTCTGCCCTCACTCCTTGCCTGAGCTTAGGTTTCTAGTTTACTAGTTTAACCAGTGAAGGTGTGCTATTCTGATTGTGCCCATGTACTCAACTCCTGCCTGTTAACCAGCTCTGTTTTCTCTGCTGCCTGCCCTGACCTTAGCCTGTCTAATGTACTGAACCTTTGCTTGCATGGCTTTACCTCGGTTTAGTTTCACGGACTTGCACAAACTCACCCTGCCCTGACCTTGGCCTGTCTACCATACTGAACCTTTGCTGCATGGTTTGCACAAACTCAGCCTGCCCTGACCATTGCCTGTTTACGGACTATGAGTATTGCTTGACCCATTGGTGCTTTGCACCAGAGTTGCTGACTCCCATAGGTCAGCTGCCACCTACGTCTGGGCTATTCCAAGAGGTAGTGGCTTGGTGGCTCCCCTGCAGTGAAGGCCAGATCTCTGATTTAAAGGGTGAATACCAGGGGATTGCAAGAATAACACCCTTGGGACTAGGCCAGAGGTAAACCGATTAATTGGTACAGAGGTTCCACACCCAGCATGATTTGCTCTTTAATGTTTCACAGAGCTTGCTCTCTCCCTACCTGATGTGGAGAGGGAAGGTGTAGGGGGCATGAACATTGGGGTGGGTGGAGCAAGCTCTGAGAAACACAACAGAGCAAAGCATGCTGGGATCGTTCAGAAAACCCTGCAGGAAGTTCTGCATGTAAACCTCCTGCCAGGATCCAATGATGCTGAGAACAGGGGAAGGAAAGTGAGGACATAAAAACAGGTATTGGGGACGAAAATATGCCGTGTTTGAGGTACTCTGGGCAGATAGAAAAACTTTTCCTTATAAAACCAGAGAACCCCCTTGTAATCTGAACCGGTTACCTGGTTTTGGTTTGGACTGGATTTGATCATCAGCTGTTTAACATCATTGGTCCTGTTATTTTCCTTTTGATTTCCCTTTGTTAGGAAAAATAGGTGTAATCCCGGCTTGGAGTGTATGCAGCTACATTACCTGCAGTCATGAGGGCGGTGCAGAAGCCTAGCGGTCATGGAATCATCTCTGTAGCACGCCTATTGATAGAAGTGCTAATGGCTCTGTAATCCTGCCAGGGTGTTTTTAGAGATATGGGTGCAATGCTGCTGCACCGCCCGCGCGACTCCCGCTACTTCTGCTGCACCGCCCGCGCGACTCCCGCTACTTCTGCTGCACCGCCCGCGCGACTCCCGCTACTTCTGCTGCACCGCCGACTTGACGCACTCGCACAACCTGATGCCATGGTTACACTTATTTTTCTGAACAAAGGGAAGTCCAAGAAAAGTAAGAGGGTCCTGGTTGCCTTGTGCACATCGCGGTTTAGTTGGTGCCATGCAGCACGTTCTTACAAACCCCGGACTTGCTGTCCTGAGGATTTTCATTTTGTAGCAGCCGAAAACCTGTCTAATAGCCCTTGTCAGAGATTAGTGAAGCAGGTTGCTCACCTCAATTAATTCCAATCCATTGTGTGGCTTGCTGACTTCCGGATCATCTCTCTGCCACCTCCTTGCGCAGGCCACCCATTAATCGGCTCTGCTTCCATTCTGCGTCTCGGCTGACATTATAAACCTTTCCATAAATTCCTCCGCATGCATAAACTATTTGTAATCCTAGCATTGTGCTCCCCTCCGTCCATGACATGCCGATTCCCAGCGCATGAATAAAACCGCTGCAGGAATAGGAGGTCACACAGCCGCGGCGCCTCCAGGGAGCTCGGAAGAAGTATTACAAATGTGATCCTGACACAAACTGAAGCATATTGCAGCCAGCACCTCCTAAGATGTGTGGGTCGTTAGCTGTGGCCATGCTTCAGCAAATCGAAAAGGAAGCTGTTGTGGTTGTAGGGTTTGCACGTTTTTGCTAATCGGGCAAATAACAAAGCACCGTGTGTGTGTGTGTGTGTGTGTGTATGTATGTATATATATATAATATGAAATACTATATGTAAGGATCCACGAAACCAAGCTGCACCTCATCTTAGATTTGTATGTTGTGCCGTTCCTTTGTTATTCCTCCTGGAAATCGAAGACTGCACAGTCTGGCACAGATTGGGCGACTAATTATGGGCATGCCCCCATTGACAAGGAGAATGGTGACACCCACTTGTTTTAGGATTTCCAGGATGAATAATAGAGGAACATCACAATGCCACAACAGTTCTCGGAACTTTGATCTAAACTGTTATTTTATGGGACAGATATGTCAGGAGAGCGGACAGGTAAACCAGGTGCGTACACAGGACGTCTCTGGACTGTGGTTGGTGGAACCGTGACAATACAAAAACTTTTGGGGGAGATCATTTGCATATTATACAAAACATTATTTTTTGGGGGCTAGAGGATTGGTGGTACATATAGAGATGCCAGGGACATGATGAGGCGGATGGTATGTGGTGACAGAGTCCTTTTAAGGCTGTGTTCACATCAGGTTTTTGTTCCCCGTACAGTGACATCCCTCTCCATATGGGTTTATACTTTGTTGCTGCGGTCTGCAGGATGGATACCGTAAGTGTAGCATACTTTGCTTTTGCTTCCTTTTTGCTCCCAGCCTATATGTTAAACGTGATGTGAACACTGCCCAAGACCTTCTCGGCCCTTTTTTCTTCTGGGAAGCAGAAGGGGTTCTGTAGAGCTTAGATATCTCCGTGCCGCGGCGCTGCCTGTGGGGTCCGCCTGTGCGGCTGGAGCGCTGCGATAACCCTACTTATTGCTTTGGTTGTCCCAAGATACGCTGTGACATTGAAGCCGAGCGGCCTATGTGGCCGTGGGCAGTGGATATTTGATGCGTCGTTTAACCTCTTCAGAACTGGACATATTCCGCTGCTGTCCCCAAGGGGGCGCACAATCTAAGTATACAGGCTGCTGGGGTAAATTCACACGTAGCAATGTGTCGCTGACATTTTTGCGACTGTCCTGTTGATCGGACCAGGGATTGGCGATTGTGCTTGCTGCAAATCTCTGCAAGAAATCCGCCAGGCGTGACCTGTATACGTGTGTCATTTATACGTTTACTGTGCTCATTTAAAGGGGTTGGTCCATTCCTATTGCTAAATTAAAGGTGGTGTGTCATGAAACGTATTCTACTTTTTTTTTTTCTTCAAACCAGCTCCTGGATCTGAATACTTTTCTAATTGCATGTAATTAAAAATGTAGTACAGCCACGGAGTTATCCAATAAAATGGATCTGTACAGCGCCACCTGCTGTTTGCTCTTTTCCTTATTTATTTATTTTGTCCGTCTCGATGAGCCGGTTGACCATGCTCAGTTTAAGTCTTCAGCTGCCACCCACCATATGTCCTGCCATATGAAGCTGTGGCAGTTACACGGATGGAGCGGCAGCAGAAAGGACGCGCCCGTTGAGCTGCCGGGCTGAAGATAATCTAGCAGAGCAATTAGATCAGTGAATGTGGAAATGTCCGGATCCGTGTGAGGCACAGGGCTGGTTCCAGCTATGTTAGAAAGAGGTTGTCATGTACTATAGGACGTCTGATTTTCATTTTTTTACATCAATCATGGGATAACCTCTTTAAAGGGGTTGTCCGATACCCAATAAGCCCTGCCTATAGAAGAATGGCAGTGACTGGGATGTCGGTGTCTAATGGGTGTAGTAGTAAGAAGGGAAAGAAAAATTGAAAACGGCGGAGTGCTCCTTTAAGACCTGAAGTTGCCCTGCAATATGTCATACTGGATTCTTCTTCTGCCACAACTATTCCGCCTCCTCCAATATGTTTCCTTCATAGGCGCAGTGATGGACGGTGTGTGGGAGCTGTCTGACCGATGTATTTATTACTCAGTGTACTTGTGAGGAATGTTCTATCGGGGCTATATATAGCCGTTTATCAGTCAGTCACACCCCTGCATGGCCGGCTAGGAGGAACAGCTGTTAGGACAAGTGGTCTGTCCTGAACAAACCTCCCGAAATCGCCATGTGCTAAGTTCACATGCAGAGAGCCTAACGGGCATGGCGCTTAGGACAGATCAGAGTGTGGCGGGTTTCTGAAACTGCGTAGGGCTGTGTTCACATCACGTTTTGTATCTGTGTTTGGCGTGTGCAATGTGAAAACCCTGACGTGTGCTAAACGTGTCCATACATTTACATTAGTCAGATGGAGGTCAAAAGAATGTCCATATAGATCAGTATACTGCATATGGAATGGCACCGTAGAGGGCGCTACTCCGTCCAGTGAAAACTGTGTCCCCTCTCCTGACATGTAAGTTTTAGTAACTACTTGCATTCCCCATGTAACGCCAGTTCTCGAACATCTAATCCTACGACTCGATTTGGTGCTTTTCCTCTATTATTCCTCCTCGGCCCTGTGCCTCACCTGGATCCAGAGATCTCCACATTCACTGCTCCAATCCTTCTGATGGACCTATTTCAAGCTGGCAGCTTAGGGGTTGTGTCCTTTCTGAGAGGCGTCTCACTTCAGCAAGTACAAGGCACTCACTAATGTATTGTGATGGTCCATATTGCCTCCTTTTGCTGGCGTTTTCCTGTAGCGTGCAAGCACGACCACTGCTGCTGGATTACAAGGTGGTCGTAGCCCCTGGAAAACGAGCGGTGTATATAGCGTGATGGAAAAGTTCGGCGAACCGTCTGAATCGAATTGTTAAAACGTTTGCTCCTCTCTAGTCGTAACCCCTGGATACAAGCGGTGTGTAATGGGATGGAAAAATGAATCCAGCCAGCAGAGGAAGCAATATGGACAATCACAATACATTAGTAAGTGCCTTGTATTAACTTCCTCTACATAATAAATGACATTTGCTGAAGTGAGACGACCCCTTTTAATGGTGTACAGCCCCTTTAAGTAGTCATGTCAGAATTTAAGTTGGGCGTTCAGTTGTGATTACAAAGGTTTTCTTTTAGCGAAATATGAGATTCGCACTCCCTGAGGATGCCCGCGTTATGCTTCCTTTAAACTTCTTGGCTCTCCCGCCTACCTCCCCCTTTATTTCCTTGCCACCAGCGTACGGTATGGGTTTCCAGCTGACATGAAAAGAAAACTAATATTAAAAGGCTTTTTTTTTATATTTTTTGATTTACGGTGCCTGAATGCTGTGCTTGTTATTAGCTATATACAAACCCATCCAGAAAATAATTCACGATGAGACGTCCACTAGACTCGCTCACTAACGGTTTTTTAGATGAGGGGCGTGCCCCCTGTTGTCTCCCATTCGGATCGGACGTGGAACGACGTAAATGTCCTCAGAGGTGCGCCGCCACCTGCCTAATCTCTTCCAGCAGGCTTCTGTCAGGTCGTAGCGCGCGCAGTGTGTGTATAAAGGCAGATACTCGGGGGTCAGTCACACGTTGCGCTCCCCGCCGTTATTCTGTTAGCTTGTGTAATTAGCAGGCTCAGCGTTCAGGTAGGCCTCGGTGATGGAGAGCGCGGCGTCCTCCCGCTGTTCTGTCGGAGGCCGCGCGGCCCTGGGATGCTTTCAGCTGCTGAGCGGGCACTGTCCTGTAATGACCGCTTGGGAGATTAATGGTGGCGCTCCCTCTCTTTATTCCCGCAAATGAGCTTAAAGGTGCACAGGGAAATTAGCGTCTGAGAATCCATTTCTTCTAGGAATCTCTTCATATTAGGAAGCATTTCACAGGCTTCTCCAGGGACTCGTTAATGTGAATTTAATCTCCTCTACGGCTCGGGCCTCTGTCCGTGGCATCATCCTGCTGACGGATTTTTTTTAATTATCCTTTTGTATGGGGAAATTTATAATTATTTTTTTTTATATATTTTTTTTTTTAATAAAAAGCAATATAACGACGCATGGGTAATTCAATAGATGAAATACAAGTGGAAATAATAAAATTGTATTATATCCATACATCACTGGGAAATGTCAGCATTAGCGCGTACAAAAAGCACACAAAAATCGTACTAGTGCGTCTATATGTGTATACTGTATGGTTAAATAGATCAAGTAGGATCTGATAGGTGCCGGATTATCAGGTCCCATTAATGCGAGATTAAAGGGGTTTCTGGGATTCCTTTACTGGTGGCTTAGGCTACTTTCACACTTGCGGCAGAGTAATCCGGCAAGCAGTTCCGTCCGGCAAAACGTATGCCAACTGATGGCATTTGTAAGCCTTATCAGTATCCTGATCAGTCAGAAAAATGCATTGAAATGCCGGATCCGTCTTTCCGGTGTCATCTGGAAAAACGGGTCCGACATTTTTTTTATTTTTTTTATTCCACCCTGCGCAAACCAGGACGGATCCAGCATTCCGGTATTTTGAATGCCGGATCCGGCACTAATACATTCCTATCGAAAAAAAATGCCGGATCCGGCATTCAGGCAAGTGTTCCGTTTTTTGGGCTGGAGATAAAACCGTAGCATGCTGCGGTTTTATCTTTTTCCTGATCAGTCAAAATCACTGAACTGAAGACATCCTGATGCATCCTGAACGGATTGCTCTCCATTCAGAATGCATTAGGATAAAACTGATCAGTTCTTCTCCGGTATTGAGCCCCTTGGACGGAACTCTATGCCGGAAAAGAAAAACGCAAGTGTGAAAGTACCCTTAGGATAGGTCCTCAATATCTGATCAGTGGGGGTGTCCCTGCTGATGAGCTGTTAGAGGCTGCACATCTCCGTTGCCTCGCTGGGGCCTCTTCCCTGGTCATTAGTCACATGGACGATGTGCAGCTCAGCCCTGTTCAATGGGCCTGGGCTGCAATACCAAGCACAGCCACTGTGCAGTGCATGGCGCTGTGTTGCTATGCTGTGAGCTCTGCAGGCACTTTAAACAGCTGATCGACAGGGGTGCTGGGTGTCAGACCCTCCAAAATCTGATATCGATGACCTGTCCTGAGGATAGGTCATCAGTATAGGAGTCATGGAAAACCCCTTTAAGGGATGTATTGTAAGGACTAGTTCACACGGCAGAAGCCTGCGTAATTCCTACCTTCAATTTCTGTGCCGCGGACTTAGAGCATTAAAATTCTGTTTGCAAAAAGACCTGTGTGAATGTGGCCTAAAATTTAGTGGATGAGGGGGGAGGGAAGACACGGGTCTGTTATGGTCAACTTACCCTAGTGTGTAGATCAAGGGGTAAAAAAAAAAAAAATATATATAATTAGGGGTAAAAAGTTCCTTCCCGTCTCCATATAGATCAGAGTACATCCCTGGATCAACGACCCATCTCCATGAATCTAGTAGACATTACCTACAAGATCTTTACTTTCAGGTCATCTAGGCCCTTCTAGTGGAGAGCTCCAGTCACTGCTCTTACGGGACTTTCACACGGTGGCTTGTTAAGCAGAATTACGGCGCAGGCAGTTTCGCCAAAAACCCACAGACGGCCGCGTCCTCTCTGCCTCCTCTACATCTCAATGGGAGACCGCCTGTGGAGTAAAGATTATTGGTGACATACTTACCTTCCACAGTGCAGCCGTTCCTGAGATCTGCCTCCTGGTCACGTGGTCCCTCCAGATGGAATTTATGTTCTTCCGGGTGAAGTCCGTGTCCTTGTTGTCCGGTCTTCTCTTCCTGCCTTGAGCAGGAGACGGAACATCATGAATTACGTCACCGCCTCCTGCAAAAGAAAACTCCGCCCGACCGTCCTCACTCACCCCGCAAGCGCACTATGCTGAATGCTAATGCGCATGCGCGGGATTGCCGTCTGTATCGTACAGGCTTCTATGTGAAGCCTGTACTGACTCCTGCACAGCGCGATGTAAGCGCTGTGCAGGAGTGACAGCATAGCGATCAGCCACAGAGCCTGATCAATATGCTGTGCATGTCACAGGGGGCAAAAAAATAAAATAATAAATGTCAGGCTGAGCCCCGTTCGGGCAGGTGGCGGTGGCGGCGTCCTCTGGTTGCTAGGAGACGGCTCTGTCAATGGAGGGAACACGTGTGGCGCGGACACTCCGGAGACAGCAGGGCCAGACTTCCGGCTGCCGCCTCCCTGCCTGCCCGGTGCATGCCCAGCTGCAGCCCTGCCTGGAGCCGCCGGAAGCTTTCTATCACCGGAGCTGCTGTCTGCACCCCTCCTGCCAAGGGTTAACCCTGTGCATCCTCAGCCCTGCAAGGGTTAATAGTCATCCCTGACCTCATCTCTGTCGCATCCTCCCTGGAGTTGGCGCAGGATCCTGCTTGATTCTCGGGAGGGCTCCTCACCCTTGTGCTGTGGATTGCTCTGCTGGATTTAGGAGTGTTGGAGTTTTTCGGGGACCTCCCTCCAGGCACAGGTGCCCCCTGCAGGATGAGGAGGGGGTCTGGATCCTGGGGGATCTGCCTGGTCCGGGGCGCAGTCACCGCTGCCCATTGTCTGTCTGCTATAGGCGGCGTCTGCGGTGCTCTGCTCCAGGGCTGCCTGAGAGTGGGGGCCACACAGGACAGGGGCCCCAACACTGCGGGGGGAATCTGAGATTTATTAAGGCTTTGTGTTATGTACATGTGGAGGTGGCTGGACAGATAGATGATAGATATATGTCACTGTTATTGACTGTGGATGTCACTGTTATGTGGGCGCTGTGGGGGTCACTGTTAAGGGGGCACTGTGGAGGTCACTGTTAAGGGGGCACTGTGGAGGTCACTGTTATGTGGGCGCTGTGGAGGTCACTGTTAAGGGGGCACTGTGGAGGTCACTGTTAAGGGGGCACTGTGGAGGTCACTGTTAAGGGGGCACTGTGGAGGTCACTGTTAAGGGGGCACTGTGGAGGTCACTGTTAAGGGGGCACTGTGGAGGTCACTGTTAAGGGGGCACTGTGGAGGTCACTGTTAAGGGGGCACTGTGGAGGTCACTGTTAAGGGGGCACTGTGGAGGTCACTGTTAAGGGGGCACTGTGGAGGTCACTGTTAAGGGTGCACTGTTAAGGGGGCACTGTGGGGGCCACTGTGGAGGTCACTGTTAAGAGGTCACTGTTAAGGGGCCACTGTGGAGGTCACTGTTAAGAGGTCACTGTTAAGGGGCCACTGTGGAGGTCACTGTTAAGAGGTCACTGTTAAGGGGCCACTGTGGAGGTCACTGTTAAGGGGCCACTGTGGAGGTCACTGTTAAGGGGCCACTGTGGAGGTCACTGTTAAGAGGTCACTGTTAAGGGGCCACTGTGGAGGTCACTGTTAAGGGGCCACTGTGGAGGTCACTGTTAAGGGGCCACTGTGGAGGTCACTGTTAAGGGGCCACTGTGGAGGTCACTGTTAAGGGGCCACTGTGGAGGTCACTGTTAAGGGGCCACTGTGGAGGTCACTGTTGGTGGTGCTCAGTATAAGTGATAGGGTTCGTGCACAGAACCGTATCCGTTTTGCAGTCTGCAAGTTGATGATCCACTAAATAAGGTTACTGTCTGTGTGTGATTTTGACATTTTGTAGTCCCATTCTATGGGTTTTAGATCTGCATTATGAGGACCAGAATAAGACTTGTTCTTCTTTCGCAGAACTGACGTACGGAAGTGGAAAGCACGTGGACGTCATCAGTAAAGACAGAACCTATAATGGGGGCGGAGGCGGAGATCCGGCGGCAGCACAGCAGCGCACGGCGAGAGGCAGCCGGACTAAAAGTATGACCTGCAGTACGACGTGAACTAGCAGCAGGATGGATCCGACGGGCTTTTCACCTGACGGACTCCCCTGCCGCTAATGTGAAAGTACCCTTAGATACACACAACAGGCTCGGTATAGGGCACACTTACATGTTAGGAGTAGATACAGATGTGTTTGGATACGCTTGCCAATGCCAGCTGTTTATCACACTGGAGATAGTGATGGCAGAGCCTGTGGACGAGCAGTGATGGGATTAGATACACAGCTCAGCAGGTTGTATCACACAGGATAAGATTAGATACACATGTGAGGGAAGAGCCTGTGGACGGTCAGTGATGGGATTAGATACACAGCTCAGCAGGCTGTATCACACAGGATAAGATTAGATACACATGTGAGGGAAGAGCCTGTGGACGGGCAGTGATGGGATTAGATACAGAGCTCAGCAGGCTGTATCACACAGGATAAGATTAGATACACATGTGAGGGCAGAGCCTGCGGACGGTCAGTGATGGGATTAGATACACAGCTCAGCAGGCTGTATCACACAGGATAAGATTAGATACACATGTGAGGGAAGAGCCTGTGGACGGGCAGTGATGGGATTAGATACACAGCTCAGCAGGCTGTATCACACAGGATAAGATTAGATACACATGTGAGGGAAGAGCCTGTGGACGGTCAGTGATGGGATTAGATACACAGCTCAGCAGGCTGTATCACACAGGATAAGATTAGATACACATGTGAGGGCAGAGCCTGTGGGCGGTCAGTGATGGGATTAGATACAGAGCTCAGCAGGCTGTATCACACAGGATAAGATTAGATACACATGTGAGGGAAGAGCCTGTGGACGGTCAGTGATGGGATTAGATACACAGCTCAGCAGGCTGTATCACACAGGATAAGATTAGATACACATGTGAGGGCAGAGCCTGTGGGTGGTCAGTGATGGGATTAGATACAGAGCTCAGCAGGCTGTATCACACAGGATAAGATTAGATACACATGTGAGGGCAGAGCCTGTGGACGCGCAGTGATGGGATTAGATACACAGCTCAGCAGGTTGTATCACACAGGATAAGATTAGATACACATGTGAGGGCAGAGCCTGCGGACGGTCAGTGATTGGATTAGATACACAGCTCAGCAGGCTGTATCACACAGGATAAGATTAGATACACATGTGAGGGCAGAGCCTGAGGACGGTCAGTGATGGGGATTAGATACAGAGCTCAGCAGGTTGTATCACACAGGATAAGATTAGATACACATGTGAGGGCAGAGCCTGAGGACGGTCAGTGATGGGGATTAGATACAGAGCTCAGCAGGTTGTATCACACAGGATAAGATTAGATACACATGTGAGGGCAGAGCCTGCGGACGGTCAGTGATTGGATTAGATACAGAGCTCAGCAGGTTGTATCACACAGGATAAGATTAGATACACATGTGAGGGCAGAGCCTGCGGACGGTCAGTGATTGGATTAGATACACAGCTCAGCAGGCTGTATCACACAGGATAAGATTAGATACACATGTGAGGGCAGAGCCTGAGGACGGTCAGTGATGGGGATTAGATACAGAGCTCAGCAGGTTGTATCACACAGGATAAGATTAGATACACATGTGAGGGCAGAGCCTGTGTACAGTCAGTGATGGGATTTAGTGAGAAGTAGACTCATGTCTGTGTGCAGAATGATGGACACAGGAGTTATAGGTGGAGCTGCTGCAGACAGAGCAGAGTGGGGGCGTGGCCAGCCTGTGACTCATCACTGTGCAGTGCAGCCAGGCTTGTGTACAAATAAAGTTATGTATTCAACAAAACAAGAAGGGGTGTTAGGAGCACAAAAACTGAATTTTGATTTTGGGACCGGACAACCTCTTTAAAGGGAACCTGTCACCTCAAAAATGCATCTACACCCGCCAGCAGTACCTCGTAGTATCCCGCAGCCTGTTAATACTCATATGTTTCATCCTGTTGTCTGATGTTGCGCAGGTTAAAAAAAAAACGCAGTTTTATTCTCCATCAGCGCTATAGTGCCAGCCAGCTTGAAGTCAAGGGGACAGCAGCCTCCTTGCTTCAAGTCAAGGTACCCACGCCCCCTAACCGTCCCCTCTTGCCTGAGAGTGACAGCATGCAGTGCGGCCGCGATTCCCCAAGGCTTGCGCATGCGAATTGCGCTGCTGAAACCCGGCTAACAGCGGCAGCAGATGGGATAGCGCATTACTACAGAGCGCACCACGCATGCGCAAGCATTGGGGAATCGCGGCTGCACTGCAGGCTGTCACTCTCAGGCAAGAGGGGACGGTTAGGGGGCGTGGGTACCTTGACTCGAAGCAAGGAGGCCGCTGTCCCCTTGACTTCAAGCTGGCCGGCACTATAGTGCTGATGGAGAATAAAACTGCGTTTTTTTTAACTCTTTACCTGATGGACAGCGTACTGTCCGAAACGCGTTGTTAGGCATTCTGGTACCAGCTACGATCCGTAGCTGGGATAGTGACGTCCCTATCCGCTAGTGAGTGCGCGCAGTACTAGTTGTAGAAACGGCATCGTGCCACCGGCCGGGGCACGCACCGTGAAACAGATAACCCCTACCAAGTACCCGGTATCACCTTCAACTACAGTCTACAGGAGCAAGCAGCCACGGAACGAGCATTGGGAGACGGGTACGGCAGTTCCTTCTTAGGAGGTTTGGCAGCATTCACTAGTCTGTGACCGCTCCAGTGTGTAGTAAGTGTACCGTAGTGGATTGGGGTAAGCGTGGTGCCCTTGATATTGAATTTTCACTTTGACATTTGATAGCGGTTTGTGCAATTCCGCTGTGGCACTGCAGCTATCGATATAGAGGGGAGAGCAAGCACCAGGGCTATTACTTTTAATTATACATTTTTATTTTCATGGTGAAATCGTAACCTTGTGTCAGTGGGAATGTAATGAGCTGTTAGTATTTAGCTGCTCGTCTGGGTGAAAGCAGCCAGAATGACTTGGCAGGGGCGAGCAGCATCCAGTAAATAACTGCTGTCCGCTTCCTCCAGTCAGCCATTATCGGGACTTGAGGTCCTAGTAAAGGATGTAAGGGCAGCATAGCTAGGACCAGCCCTGCACCTCACATGGATCCAGAGATCTCCCCAGTCATTGCTCTGCTAGATTTATATCAAGCTGACAGCTCAGGGGAGTGTCTTTTCTGCTGCAGCTGAAGGGGGTGTGTCCATGCTAGTCCTATCACAGCTCAGGAGGCAGTTGAAGGATGAAACTGAGCATGTGCGGCCATCACAGTGAGCAGGTCAAAGAAATAAGAAAAAGAACAAAGTACATTTTATTGAATAGCTCAGTGGCTATATAAAATTTTTTATTACATACAATTACAAAATAATTCAGATCCAGGTGCTGGTTTGAAAACTGTAGAATATTTTTCGTGGGACAACCCCTTTAATCCCTGTGTTGCTCACAGTGCCCTATAACAGAGCCACTCATGGTTCACTCGCTTTTCCCTGTATCTTTGAAGAGGACCCTGCACAGTCTGACACTGTAAGTACTGATTGGCTAATGTCCGACTGTGCAGGTACACACTCCTGTCTGGTAAGACCCAGTTGGACCTTCATTGTGAATTGCTAGCAATTGATTCAGGAATAAAAGGAATAAGAGAGGAAGGGCGCATCGTAGAGTCATAAGAATAGAGGCTCCAGAATTGGTATTACATGGGGAATCCAAGTAGTTACTAAAACAGACATGTCAGGAAGGGGACAGGTCCTCTTTAGGGGTTATTTGGTAATTAATATTGATGACCAATCCTCAGGTCAGCAGGGGTCCGACACCCATGACCCCCCTCCAATCAGCTATTAGAAGAGGCTGCGACCTGTTCCTAGGCCATTGGTCACATGGCTTAGTTACATCTGTGCCCCATTGAAGTCAATGGGGCTGAGCTGCAATACCAAGCACAGCCACTATACAATGTACAGCGCTGTGCTTGGAAAGCTGCTGAGTGCAGGTTGTGCTTACCAGATCTGCGAACGCAAGGGGTGCCTGAAACAGTTTATTGGATGGGTTGCCCGGACTCGGACCCCCGCCAATGTGAGTCCAGTGGGCGATCCTACTAAGGCTCCATTTAGACGTCCGTAGAATGGGTCCGCATCCGTCCCGCAATTATCCGGAACGGGTGCAGGACCCATTCATTCTCTATGGGGCCGGAAGAGTGTGCTCTCTGCATCCGCATTTCCGGAGCGCTGCTCCGATCTTCCGGTCCGCAGCTCCGCAAGAAAATAGAGCATGTCCTATTGCGGACAAGAATAGGCATTTCTATGGGGCTGCCGGCCGGGTGTATTCCGGATCCGCAATGCACTACGAAGGTCTGAATGGAGCCTAAGTGATTGACAGCCTTGCCTATATGACCGTGCATAGAAAGGTAGCTCAGTGATTGCTCAGTAGATTGGGTAGTATTTTCATGGACAGGTTCTCATTAGAGGATGCAGCTGAGCCGGCCGGTGCTGTGAAGAACCTGTTTTACGTCCTACAGCCTTGCGCAGCACTGCCCTGCCACCCTCCAGAAGGGAAGAGAATCCTAGACGTACAGCTGTATCCGAGGCACTACCATTTCTTGGCATACTGACTGAGCCGGCAGAGACGTAACTGGACACCATCACACACCGCCAGCTGCCTATTCCCTATAATGCCATCTGGTGGGTTTTGGGCACAAATGCCTGCTTTCTGCTGCACAAGTACTGCTGCGGTGTTTGTGCTGCCAAAAGCAGCCATTTTTGTTGGATCCCATTATAGTGAATGATGAACTGGCGGTGTTTGATGATGCCGGATCCATATCTCCTCCTCTGATGGAACAGACTGTCGAATTTACCTGCCGCAGATGTGAACCCACCATAACAGGACAAACCTGATCCAGTTGGCTAATGTGAATACTGCATTTTGGAGGCCCTCCTTGTATAAAGCTCTTATAATGGGGCCCCCCAGACTTAGGGTCCATTCACACGTCCGTTTTTTCTTTCCTGATCTGTTCCGTTTTTTCAGGAACAGATCTGGACCAGATCTGGACCCATTCATTTTCAATGGGTCCTGGAAAAAATCAGACATTGAGCTGTCCGTTTTTTTCCAGGACCCATTGAAAATGAATGGGTCCAGATCTGGTCCAGATCTGTTCCTGAAAAAACGGAACAGATCAGGAAAGAAAAAACGGATGTGTGAATAGACCCTTAGGTTGTGTATGTTCTGAGGTATTATTATGCTTGTGATGTAGCTTTTTGTACATGAGTGTATATGGCTTGTGAAAGTGTCCCTGTTGTGTCGCTTTACGTCACTTCTGGCTGACACCTTTATATACCCCCTATTGCCGGCACCTTTATATACCCCCTATTGCCGGCACCTTTATATACCCCCTATTGCCGGCACCTTTATATACCCCCTATTGCCGGCACCTTTATATACCCCCTATTGCCGGCACCTTTATATACCCCCTATTGCCGGCACCTTTATATACCCCCTATTGCCGGCACCTTTATATACCCCCTATTGCCGGCACCTTTATATACCCCCTATTGCCGGCACCTTTATATACCCCCTATTGCCGGCACCTTTATATACCCCCTATTGCCGGCACCTTTATATACCCCCTATTGCCGGCACCTTTATATACCCCCTATTGCCGGCACCTTTATATACCCCCTATTGCCGGCACCTTTATATACCCCCTATTGCCGGCACCTTTATATACCCCCTATTGCCGGCACCTTTATATACCCCCTATTGCCGGCACCTTTATATACCCCCTATTGCCGGCACCTTTATATACCCCCTATTGCCGGCACCTTTATATACCCCCTATTGCCGGCACCTTTATATACCCCCTATTGCCGGCACCTTTATATACCCCCTATTGCCGGCACCTTTATATACCCCCTATTGCCGGCACCTTTATATACCCCCTATTGCCGGCACCTTTATATACCCCCTATTGCCGGCACCTTTATATACCCCCTATTGCCGGCACCTTTATATACCCCCTATTGCCGGCACCTTTATATACCCCCTATTGCCGGCACCTTTATATACCCCCTATTGCCGGCACCTTTATATACCCCCTATTGCCGGCACCTTTATATACCCCCTATTGCCGGCACCTTTATATACCCCCTATTGCCGGCACCTTTATATACCCCCTATTGCCGGCACCTTTATATACCCCCTATTGCCGGCACCTTTATATACCCCCTATTGCCGGCACCTTTATATACCCCCTATTGCCGGCACCTTTATATACCCCCTATTGCCGGCACCTTTATATACCCCCTATTGCCGGCACCTTTATATACCCCCTATTGCCGGCACCTTTATATACCCCCTATTGCCGGCACCTTTATATACCCCCTATTGCCGGCACCTTTATATTCCCCTATTGCCGACCCGACCACTTTATATTCCTCTATTGCCGACCCGACCCCTTTATATTCCTCTATTGCCGACCTGACCCCTTTATATTCCTCTATTGCCGACCCGACCACTTTATATTCCTCTATTGCCGACCCGACCACTTTATATTCCTCTATTGCCGACCCGACCACTTTATATTCCTCTATTGCCGACCCGACCACTTTATATTCCTCTATTGCCGACCTGACCCCTTTATATTCCTCTATTGCTGACCTTCCTCCTTTTATTTTTCTCAGTGACTGAAGAGAAGGTGTCGTTGAAACGCAGTTTCCAGCAGATCCAAGAGGAGGAAGATGATGATTATCCCGGAAGCTATTCCCCAAGGGATCCATCGACTGGTCCTCTTCTGGTATGTCCTCCTATCTCTGCCAGCACCCTGTAGAAAGAAACCAGGGCGAGCTCATTAACCCCAGTTGCTCCCATATGTTGCTGTCTGCTCTGTCAGCAGAGACATTAGTATACCTGCCAAGTGTTTCCTCTGCGGATGCCGCCGCCGTACAAGGACATTTTCACCTCTGCCCTAATTAGGAGAATAAAGTCTCGCAATCTAGTTTCTACATTCTAGGTAAATGATGAAAACGAGGAGATGACTCCGGGTCAGTGGGATAGATGTTATCCTGACGTGCGGCAAGGCTCTGCTCATTTTGATGCAGTTTTACTGCTAAACCCCTGCACTGGGGGAGAAGTATTATTTCAGAAATTATACCTTTTAATTCATCACTAGTTTTGGCTATTGAAGAAAATATGTGGCTGTAGGAAACCACCGGATGAATGAGGGACAATTGAAGTCTATGACGATGAGCAGCAAATCCTCATCCTGGGACCCGCACCTACCCTGGGAACGGAGCGGGGATGGTGATGGCCTGAGGACCCTGAGTTTTCCGCCAAGCGCTCTCCCCATCGAAGCTAATGGGAGCTCACCGAGCTTGTGCGGCCACCGCTTCCATCCATTTCTATGGAGCCAGCGCTCTGCTATTTTCAGCGGCCCCATAGAAATGAATGGAGGGCGGCTGTGCATGCGCAGTGTGCCCTCCACAACCATCAGGGATCCGTCCTCTATGTAGGTGCCGGTCCCAGGGGTGGAACCTGCACCTATCAGACAATGGGGGCATATCCTAGTGACATGCCCCCATTGTCTGAGATGGGAATACCCCTTTAAATATTCTGCCGCCCCCCTCACTAGATGATGAATTGTCATGTGGTCTCTGGACAGAGCTGTTCCCCATTCAAGTTACAGGGGAAGGACAGTATACACAGAAAGCTCATGCACATGGCCATATCCAATTTTTCGGCAGGCAAAAAAAAAAAGGATTTTTGAAAAACGTATCTCTTCCGTACGCATTCTGTGTTTTTCTCACTCCCGGCAGTAGAAGGGCTGTTGTGATCTGCAAAAAATGGACCAAAATACGACCTGCAGTGAGATTCTCAGATCCAGCACACATCACTGAAACATTGACTTGTGTGGGTCAGTGTGCTAGTCATGTTAGAAACGGATAGCATGCTGAAGGACATTCTTCTCATGTGCATGAGGCCTAAAAACTGTGAGACTTGGCTGGTCAAGTAGGGTTGTAGTCAAGTATGTTGCATTCATTTTCCTCCAATAACTTGTCTGGCCGGTGTATTTCCTCCCATTAGTCAGTGTCTCTCGTGTATACACAAGATCTTGTCACCCACGGATGTGTGTATCACACGGTTAAGGTTTTAACTTACTGGAAACAAGATCCCGATAATTAGCCGATCAGACAAACCCCTTTCAGACATTAGACCAGCTGAAAATAATCTAAATATGTATTTTGGCTCCTTTCGTCTGTAAACAGTGTGAAGAGGCTTCTTGGTGTTGGCCGGTCATGTGGACCAGCTGTCATGTTAGATGCTAGTTCATGTTGAGATAAAACATGTCCGTGTAGGAGGACCACCATACGTCTTGACTTCTGCTTTGTCTTTATCTGCAGCTCCCAGATAAACCTTGGGATTAAAGGGAACCTGTCATCATCTTTATGCTGATCTCACTAAGTGCAGCATAAAATAGTGACAGAAATGCTGATGTCAGCGTTGTCACTCATGAGCTAAAAGTAAGTGGTTGCCGAGAATCAGCATCATAATCATTACAGCCCAGGCCTTGAGAAGAGTCACATCTACCTGAGAAGAGTCCTGGTTATTCCTAATCTCCTGCTCTCTCACCATCTGCTGATGATTGGCAGTTCTCTCCTAGAGAGAGAGGGGGACAACTATGTAGAAGACTGTCAGTCATCAGCAGGTGGCGGGAGAGCAGGACTTCATGAATAACCAGGACTCTTCTCAGGTGGCCGGGACTCTTTTCCAGGCCCAGTCTGCAATGATTGTGATGTTGGTTCTCGGCAACCACTTACTTGTAACTTATAAATGACAGACCGCTGAAATCATCTCACCTGTCTCTACTTTTTACTGCCGTTAGTATGGACAGCGTAAAGTTGATGACAGGTTCCCTTTAAGCTCATGACTTGTTATATGGAGATCGTATACAGTGTGCAGAAAATAGATGGGATGGAACAGAGGAGCCCTGGAGTGTGGAGACGGTATCGGGGTCAGGAGAGAGGAGTGCGGGAAGAGTTCTGGAGCGTGCAGAGGATGAGCTATGTCTCCGGGGAGGTCCACTTGTCTACTAGGAGTTTCATGGTGGTTTATGATGGTAGCTGTCGGCCGAGAGCTTGCTTGGACGACAAATATTCCTTCCAACACCCCCCATGCCACCTTGGATTGAGGGTGCATGTGTTTTATTAAGAAGAAAGGAACAGGCCACTGGCAAACACCTCTGGTGGTGGCTTGTCTCCATTAACAAAATCTCATCCAGATGACTCTCCTTTTATGTCTCTGAAGGGTTGAGTGTGTTGAAATTCTACATGCTTGATCCTTGTATTCCTCAACATTTGCTATTGGGTGAGAGTCGGGATACCCCAATGCACATTTGATTCCAGCCCCACCAAAATCAGCAGGTCTGCCCAACATTGTATGGCCACCTTTTAAAGTTGTTTTCTGGTCTCCTGATATTGACGACCTATCTTCAGGATGACTGGGTTGCCCCCCTTTCCTCAGGATAGGTCATCACTGTCTTCAGTCATGCCAGCATCCCCACCTCCGCTGATCTGCTGGCACCAAAACAAGAACTTAGAATGGAGCCAGAAGCACAGCTCAGTTAAAGGGGTTGACCCATGTGGAGCGTTGGTAGCATATCTCTAGGATATGCCATCAATGTCTGATAGGTGCAGGTCCTCGATCTAGAGAATGGGGCCCCCAAAGTGAAGCACATTTGCTGAGTGCTCTCCATGTATCGCAATGGGAATACTGAAAATAACCAAGCGAGCGTACTCGGCAATATTTGGAAGTCCCATAGTGATGAATGGAGAGCATGCCACTCAACCCCCACCATCTCCCTATTCAGTAAATAGCCGAGCCAGGAGCTATTTTCAGAAGTCCCGTAGTGGTGAACGGAGGGTGGCTGCGCACGCGCAGTGCACTCTGCATTCACCACTATAGGACTTCTAGAACTAGCCGAGCACTGCTCACTGTAGACTTTGGGGGGCGGAGGCGTTCTGAGATGGGACCCGCACCTATCTGACATTGAAGGCAATATGAAATCAAATTCCCAGATGGGAATATTCCTTTAAAAGTGTAGTGGCTGTGCCGGGATGCTGCAGCACAGACCGCATTCAAGTGCACCCGGAAAACCCCTTTAAGTGTGACAGATTGCAAATGTCATTAAAAGTAACGGCCTTTCATTTCACTGGGCGGCCTGCCACGTTTTATTTTCTGTAAAGAAGCAGGAAAATGCTTAGTGTGTTCCTTCTATATCAGCTGATGATAGATGCTCCCGCCTGTCCTCGGGGGGATACATAAACTGAGCTTGTCCAGATACAAGAACCTTTTATTGAAGTTGTGCTGCTGCTCTTGACAACCAGATTCCAGCCTTGAAGATGAAGGCAGACGCTGCGGTTTTCACTCTGGGCCACGTGTCCATTATTAGTAGCGTACAGTTAAGAAAACGAAGCACAAAATGCGTCGTGAGAGGAAGCGGAGAAGGCTGGGCTCTTCATGGAGCAGACTAATTGAAGGATAACTGAAGACCTAGCGTTCAGGGATAGAAAAAGTCATAAGGTGTGGAAAACAGAAGGCAAACGGCCCACCGAAGAGAGCCGGAGCGTCCCTCCACGGAGCGGGAACGTAGCACTTTAGTGGGAGCTAACAGATGGAGTTTATGGAGCGGGAATGGAGTGAACAGAACTCTGCAAAAGCGAAGGCTTCTAATGGCGACCGTCATAAACCAGGACAATGCGGTAACGACATCCGAGACATCAAATTGATGCAGGGGAATAATACCGGGAATAAATAACTGCCTGCCGGGCTTTTATTGGAGGAAGCAGAAACTTACACCGTCCCCGAGCGATGGGCCGAATGCGGCTTCCATCTACATAATGATTGCACTAGGGTTTTGGAGAGAGCCATGAGTAGAATATAGTGGAGAAGCTAAAAATTGGCATAAAATGGAAATGGAAGCTTTCTAGATATCTAGAGACATGGCCGCTACAGATTAGGTCTCTAGGATGAGTGTATTCAGTATGTGTCAGGCAGAGACATCCGAATGCCTGAGCTGATGATGATTTGTGGGGTACACTGGGACTAATAAAGTGAGATTAATTACCTGTCAAACGGAGAAATAAAAATGACTACATGCTGCACTGAGCACAAAGCTGCCGGGTCCTGAGCTCCTTTCTGTGCCGGCCCTGTAGACACCGCCGTCGCGTTTTACAAGCCTCCATTCTTTTATTAACTCCACTTTTTTCTTTTTACCGTCGTGTTTTGTCATTTATTCCCCATCTTCAAAGTTTGATGCTAAATGTGGCCTAGGATGACATGACCTTATTGTGGAGCTACATCTTCTGCGGCTAGACATTTTGGTTTAAAGGGATCCTTTCGTTCTGCACATGCAGTCCTCTCTGTGGGTCACTTGCTATACAGCTGGAGGAGGCGGGCAGATTGATGTATAGTTTAGTGGGAAAAGATCTTGTATTTTTTTTTTAGCATTTCTATGCCTAGGAGTCCAGTGGGCGGTCCTATCGGTGATTGACAGCCTTCCCTGTATATGTGCATGTAGAGAGAGCTGTCGATCACTCACTTTCCCACATGTGGTAAAGCTATCTGCCAGGATGAGGAACAGCCTTCCGGAGTTCACTGTCTTCGCCCTGGCCGTATATCTCCTTGACTATCCAGCGAGAGTCTGGCCGCTTTCCAGCATGAGCACTGGGTTTCGGCCGGATAAAAACTGGTGCACGCACTGGTTCATGTACAATAGATTACAGTGGAGTCTGATGTGGTCCACCTGCTGAGCCCAAGTGGCTGGTTCTCATTTGTTGCTCTTGGGTGGTGTAATTCTTATAATCTTACCAGCTTTGCAGTAACCAGCTGTGTCCACTACACAGTGGACGTTGCTGTTCCGGTGCCAGAGCTAGTCCACTACAGCTGGTTGACTGGGGTAGTTTGTCGGAACATCTGATCTGACATTGATACCATATGCTATGGCTATAAAGTCCAGGAGAACCCATTTAAACATAATTTTTAAAGAATTTTTGCTAATGTTTATTTTTTTCCGTGTTTCTAAAAGCATGCAGTTTTCACTACCACAGCTGATCCCCATCATAGGCTGATGCTACCCATTTTGTAGAGATCCCTTATCAGCAATCAACTCATTAGCCGTTGTCACAGGCAAGATTTCAATGACGAGTAACACCTCTGTATAGATGACAAAGGATCCACCCTTCGCAATAGGGGAGCTTATCTACTCCTCCCTGTACAGTGGCCTCTGCAGAGGTCACAGAGCCTGCCCACAACACTGTACAATAGAAGGCAAAGAAGATCTCCAGACAACGGGTTCCTATAATTCATGCAGTTGCTATAAAGCGTGTCTCTGAATGCTGTCAATGGCAGACTTGAGCAGGATGGTTTTTCCCACACTTAGGGCTCATGTACACGAGCGTGTGTGCCCCGTGCTCAAGTAGCAGTCCACAATGCATGGGCACTGTCCGTGTGCACGCCATTTGCAGATGCCGACCCATTGACTTGAAGAGATGGTCTACACCGCAAAAAAATAGGACATGTTCTATTTTTTTTTTGCTGTGCGGAGGCACGGACCAAAATCCTTCAGAGGCGATTCGTAGTGCTTCCGATCAGTGCCTCCGCTCCATATATTGAGGATTACAGACCCGTTCAAGTCAATGGGTCCGCGGTCCGCAAGAGACGTTCTGCACCGCAAAAAAAATAGGATATGTTCAATTTTTTTGTAGTGTAGAGGCACGAACCAAAATCCCACAAATCTGTGCCTCCAGCCCCCGCACCTCTCCGTATCTTGAGGATTGCGGACCCATTCAAGTAATTCCGTGAATACGGAGTGCACAGTGCTGGTGCCCGTATATTGCGGACCCACAGCTCCTCCTGCTCTGTCACATGCTGCATTTTGATGGTGACCGGGGTCCCTTTAACACACATTTACACAGCCTGGTTCACCAGCACACGCTTTCGGCCACCATTTCGCACCGTGTGTACATGTTTCATAGCTCACACATTTGCTCTGCAGCTCCAGTAAATTTTCCAGCCGCCAATTAAAACTCCCAGAGGAATCTGTCAAACCGATGATGCATTTTTACTGTAAGGTTTCTCGCTTCATCTTAAATGTGTTGAAAGAAGTGCTGGAAAAATTGCTCGTAGATGTAAAATTCTAAAAATGTAAATGATTCATAGCGGTGACAAAATGCAGGCTTTGCCGCAGATAAAATGGTTTTACTGCTTAAATAATACCGTACATCACGGCTTTGAGCAGAGCGTGCACAGACCTCATTAGAGGCTTCATTTCAGGCAGTGAATTTTAGCCAGCGTTAACATGCAATTTATTATAGTCTATTTTTGGTGAATAATTAAGCAGTTTTAAAGCTTGGATACCTTTACTTCCTCATCCAGAGTCATATCCGTTTTTTTTCTGTCTTATTTTTTAGACTGAAGATCTAATTAAAGCACTGCAGGATCTGGAGAATGCCGCTTCTGGAGATGCTGCTGTTAGGCAGAAAATTGCATCCCTTCCACAAGAAGTTCAGGACGTCTCCTTACTGGAGAAGATCACGGGTAAGACCGTCTGTCTCGTATGCCACCTTGAATCTTTCTCAGCAGCTTTCACATTCATGCATAGACTTTCTTTTTGCAGATGTCTGGCCTCCGCAGTGCAGGATCGCCAGACCATGCTGCCAGCACTAATACGGAGATCGTAATATTCTTTCCAGATTTTCTGGGCTGTGTAACCCCCCCAAAAAAAATAAAAAATCTGAACGGCCTGGTAAATTTGTGTATACATTTTTCAGATAAAGAGGCAGCAGACCGTCTGTCCAAGACTGTAGATGAGGCTTGTCTCCTACTGGCAGAGTACAACGGGCGGCTGGCGGCAGAACTGGACGATCGGCGGCAGCTGGCACGGATGCTGATGGATTACACACAGAGCCAAAAAGAGGCTCTAAGTAACAAGGAGAAGAAGCTGGAGGTACGGACACGTGTGCGTGAGGCCTAAAGGGGTTGTCCAATCTGGGCATATCGCTGGGACCCGCTCCTCATTCAAGAACAGGGCCCCACCAGTGTGAAATATTTTTGTCTGATAGTTCCAAGAAAGATCTTTCGTTCATCACCCACTTTCATTGACCGTGTATGGCAGTTTGGACAACTGTAGTGGCCAATATGGACCAAAATGTGTACGGCCGTGTCTGCGAAATGTTAGTTTGTTCAATTGCTCTTCAGTCAAAACCAACTCCCATCTAATGTGTATGGCCACCTTTAAAGGTCCTCTGTCAGCAGATTTGTACCTATGAAACAGTTTGTGTGCTTGGCAGCTAGAGGCATCTGTGTTGCCTTCCTCTGGATCAGCTTGCAGGATGACAGGCCGAACTGGATGGACAAATGTCTTTTTTCAGCCTTATGTACTATGTAACTATATGTGCCCGCATTGCTGAGACAATTGGGTAGGAGCAACGGGGGTGTTGCCTTTATACTTGGAGGCTCTGCTCTCTCTGCAACTGCCTACTGCACTGTGATTGACAGGACCAGGCGTGATGAGGTTAATCCAAGTGCAGAGGGCACGGAAGGGACACATATGAACATGGGGCCAACGCAGATGTCTTCAGCTGCCAAGTGCACATGTAACAGGTCAGACAGTGTCATAGGTACAAACCTGCTGATAGCTTCCCTCTAAATGAGCCATGCTGATCACCATTCACGGGGCTGCATATTGGGCACAAGACCAAGCCAAACAGCAGAGATTAAAGGAGGTGTCCCACGAAAAAAAATTCTACATTTTTAAAATCAGCACCTGGATCTGAAGACTTTTATAATTGCATGTAATTAAAAATTTTGTATCGCTACCAAGATATTCACTAAAAATCTATCTGTATAGTGCCACCTGCAGTTTTCCCTTTTTCTAAAATCTCTGTCCAGCTCACTGAGGTGGACATACATGTTCAGTTACATCCTTCACCAGCTGCAGTGGGAAGGACATGCTCCCCGGAGAAAGTTCAGGCCCCCACTTCCATCAAACAGTTGCTCTAGCAGAGCAATTGTAGCAATGAATGAGGAGATCTCTGGATCCATCTGAGGTACAGGGCTGGTCCATTTGAAAGAGATTCTCATGTACTACATAGTCTGGTGATCATTTTTTGCATTACTCATTGGATAACCCCTTTAAAAGATCCACCCATGTAAATAGAAAAATTATGGCAAAAAGGATCTTCTAGCCATCAGAAATGCCGACTTTGGTAAGTGTTAGTTGCAGCAGATGTCAGAGGTTCAACGGAACATTTGGACATTTTGTAAAGTGAGCGTCTAGACTTGACAGAAACCTATAAACGCGCCTGATGGCTGTGCGATTCAGCATGCTGAGCGCTTCATAGAGCCGAATGGCTGTGAAGAACTCGCGTAAGCGCTCAGGCATATCGCTCTGCCCATGGGACATACTGCTTAGCGGAGTCTGCATCCTCAGTTCCCAGCAGACCCATACCATGTTTGATGAGATGACAAGCAGTGGGAAAGTGGTGGGAGGCTGGAGTCTGACTAATAAACCAAGCATCACAGAGGACACAGTGTTTTCGAAGGAGTTGTTTGAGGGTCTGTGTCACAGGCTACCAAAAATTGTGGGTTAATAATGATGCCTTTCCATGCAAGAACTTTTCATGGCCATTACCGATAATGCAAGGTTTGGAAGGAAACCCTAGTGTTAGATCAGATGCAATATACAGTACAGACCAAAAGTTTGGACACACCTTCTCATTCAAAGAGTTTTCTTTATTTTTATGACTATGAAAATTGTAGATTCACACTGAAGGCATCAAAACTATGAATTAACACATGTGGAATTATATACATAACAAACAAGTGTGAAACAACTGAAAATATGTCATATTCTAGGTTCTTCCAAGTAGCCACCTTTTGCTTTGATTACTGCTTTGCACACTCTTGGCATTCTCTTGATGAGCTTCAAGTGGTAGTCCCCTGAAATGGTTTTCACTTCACAGGTGTGCCCTGTCAGGTTTAATAAGTGGGATTTCTTGCCTTATAAATGGGGTTGGGACCATCAGTTGCGTTGAGGAGAAATCAGGTGGATACACAGCTGATAGTCCTACTGAATAGACTGTTAGAATTTGTATTATGGCAAGAAAAAAAGCAGCTAAGTAAAGAAAAACGAGTGGCGATCATTACTTTAAGAAATGAAGGTCAGTCAGTCAGCCAGCCGAAAAATTGGGAAAACTTTGAAAGTAAGGGCTATTTGACCATGAAGGAGAGTGATGGGGTGCTGCGCCAGATGACCTGGCCTCCACAGTCACCGGACCTGAACCGAATCGAGATGGTTTGGGGTGAGCTGGACCGCAGAGTGAAGGCAAAAGGGCCAACAAGTGCTAAGCATCTCTGGGAACTCCTTCAAGACTGTTGGAAAACCATTTCAGGGGACTACCTCTTGAAGCTCATCAAGAGAATGCCAAGAGTGTGCAAAGCAGTAATCAAAGCAAAAGGTGGCTACTTTCAAGAACCTAGAATATGACATATTTTCAGTTGTTTCACACTTATTTGTTATGTATATAATTCCACATGTGTTAATTCATAGTTTTGATGCCTTCAGTGTGAATCTACAATTTTCATAGTCATGAAAATAAAGAAAACTCTTTGAATGAGAAGGTGTGTCCAAACTTTTGGTCTGTACTGTACGTAGCCTTTAAAGGGGTTGTCCAGGATTAGAAAACCCGCATTGACACCTATCCATGAGTTGTTGTGTCTGGAACTGCGAGTCAGTTCCATTAAGGTGAGTGGGTTTAAGTTGCAGTACCACACACAATCTGTGGCCAGGAGTGGCGCTGTACATGGAAGAAAGTAGTTATGCTTTATTAATTGACCCCTTTAGTCCTATAGTAAGTAGGTGCAGGTTTGAAGCATTGACAGAAACATATCTGAGAATGAAGACCATTCATGTAATGAGTCACTTGAATATTTGGTGAGCAACCTAGAGGCCTTGAGTGGTCTTATTTTACAGACCTAAATAGGGAGCAAGGTGCTGCTAAACACCTTTTGGCGTTGGCCTGTCTTCTGTAAAAACGAAAGGATAGAAACCCAACTACCTGGTCCTTCTTTCCATCAATATCTGCCCCAGGACAGTTAGGAGACCCCCATAAACAGATGGTATGTGTTTGCCCACTTTAGCCTTCACGTCAAGTTCATAAACCTTCAGTCCCCTTATTTCTATAAATTTCATCCCTTGTATCCCATATCTGATCCAGAACTATGGAGTGTGTGTGGGAGGCATGTGGCATCAAGGGACTTCCATAACTGTAAGGTACAATAAGAAACGTCTTCCGTACCTGTACCCAGCCTGAAGTCATTTCGAGAATCGAGAGTCTTCACTGCCTGTACCCATATTGCCAATCCATACCCAACCGGGTGCAACACTCTACATTGAGTCCTACTGGGAGCCGTAGTCACCGATTGCTTGGGCATATAAAATGCTTGACATTATCTAAGCTTTTCTTGGAGTATATTTGCCTACTTCCTGAGGTTAAACTTTAGCCATTTACAACAGTTAACCTTTCATTTGGGGAGTTTTGTAAATGTTCTCCAGACTTCATTTGGCCTTTTTGCAGCTCCTGTGTATCACATTGCACTTCAGGCTGCAGAATACCATTCTGTGCTAAATCTTTCAGACGAGCTCTCTGAAAGATCGGTCCTGTCTTCTCTTGAAGAGAAGCTGAATCATATATCTGATCATAATCAACTTTAATTTGATAATCGCTTATCTTAAAGGGGTCTGGAGACCGATGTTTCAGAGAGCTCGTCCGATGGAGTGAGCAGGGAATGGGAGTGAACAGCTTGCTATTAATTGTGATACATAGAAGGTGGTTCAAAAATGATTTTTTTTTTACTCCTAATGCACACAATTCAATAAAAAAAAATGTCAGTGGTGTAAGGCTGATAAGCTGCTGCCATATCTCTCTGGGGCAACGGATCTCGGCTGTGAACAAAGTATCGGCCTTGTGGAAATCCAACATGCCCAGCCCAAATTAGGCCCCTTTCACACGAGCGAGTATTCTGCGCGGATGCAATGCGTGATGCAAACGCATTTTGCCCCTGCACGGAATCCGGACCCATTCATTTCAACGGGGCTGTGTACGTGAGCGTTGGTTTTCACGCATCACTTGTGCATTGCGTGACAATCGCAGCATGTTCTATATTCTGCAATTTTCACGCAACTCTGGCCCCATAGAAGAAAATGGAGCTGCATGGTTGCTAAGAGATGTTGTTTGTATGCATTCAGTTTTTTATCACGCGCGTACAAAACGCATCAAAATGTGTTGTACCCGCGCGATAACAACTGAACGCGATCACAGGCAAAGTCATTCCGTTTTGCCTGCGATCGCGTTCAGTTATCGCGCATCACGCATTTTTCACTGAACGCATTCGCAACGCATCTCCCTAATCTGGACACGCTCGTCTGCAAGGGGCCTTAGGAGAAATCTAAATCTGCATGTTCAGCCAGTAATTATTTAATACAGGGCTCAGCCATCTCCAGCGCTCCAGTTGTGCAACTAAAACTCCTAGCATGCTCCATTACACTTCAAGTGTGCATGCTGGGAGTTGTAGTTTCCCGACTGCTTGAGTGTTGGACGTTGCTGACTCCTGATGTAATGTGTGTGGTCCACCTTCACTATATCTCACCATGCTTTCCATCCGTATCAGTTACATTACATGTCTTCGTTTTCGCTTTATATCAAGATCATTATCTAATTGGATGTGTTTGACCTCTCATTCACCTCGCCCTCCCATCTGTAGCCCTGCCAGGCGCACATCGTGCTCCCGTAGAACATGCCTGTACCGTGGCTCATTGGCAGCCGCCCAGACTGGGGGTAATCTGGGTTTCATCCATCAGCGTGTCACCTGTAATTGAGTACAGTCATTATAATTCTTCCTCTGCTAGCATGGAAGTATCCAAACCTCAAAAATTCTCCCCATCCCATCGAATCCGGAATGGAATTTATTTTTCAAGCAATTCTACAGCTTCTTTCAGTCAGACGTTTCACTTTGGGATGTTCTTGACTGTTCTTTAAAGTTCAGATGATTGGCTTAATTATCTGCTGTAGGTGTGGAAGATTACATGAGCATACATATCTTCACGTGTGAAAAGCATCACGTTTTTCGTAGTACGTTAATCTAGTGAGACCTTAGAGGTCCCACCTTTGGATCTTTTTGCCCATCAGTGATCATTTGTTAGAAGGTGTTTTGGAAACTTGAAGCTCGTGGGTAGTGTCCTATGTAGCTCAGCCGTAGCCACAGTGCAGCCATAGCTCCCAAATCCGCACGGTTTGCAGATAACTGGCCGTTGATTGTTAGTGGGCACATGATTTGCCTAAAACTGTGTGGTCATTAACGATCAGTAACCAGTTGACAATTCATTTGTAGACCCAGTGGATTTGGGTCTCTTGGTTGTGTCACGAACATGCCACTTATGTAGTGCATTTTGTATGCAAACACCAGAAACATAAATATAGCAGTAATGCAGTTTATTCACAATATGAAAATTAGAAGCTTTTTTCACACAATTTTCATCAAAATTGTGTTGAGCCCATCTACCAGTGACAAAGTGGCTTCCAACAGATGAGACTTGCCTCACTTGGACTTTTGGCCTACTAAACTCTGGGCAATGTAGATTCCAGCTATATTATACTCTGACAGGTAGTGCACCGTCCAAATCAGGGCTTCTAATCAGAGTATAATATAGCTGGATTCTACATTGCCTGGAGTTTTATATGCAAAAAGCCCAGAAGAGACACATCTGATAATGTAGGTGCCATCCGTTGGAAGCCACCTGGGCGCTGGTAGATGGGCCCAACTCAATTGTAATAAAAAAGCTGCTTCTAATTTTCAAACAGTAAGTATAGCAGTGATGTAGTTTACATTTATCCATCTTTCCAGTAGCTGCATGTGTCTTTGTGCATGGCAGCGTGCTGCTGCTACTTGTAGTCCTTGTTTTTCAGCCATGGTAGTGTGCACCTGAACCCTCTTTTTCACATTGTTTGGATGTGCTGTTCTAACTTAGTTTTTTGCTTTATATGTCAACCTACATTTTAATAGGCTTGTCCCACAAAAAATATTTTCCAGTTTTGAAACGAGCACCTGAATCTGAATACTTTCGTTATTGATTGTAATTAAAGGAACTCTGTCACCTGCTTTAACCATTTTTAAGCTGGCACCATCGCTATGTGGACTAAAGTACCTTTTTTCCAGCAGTCTTCTTTTTACTTGATTTCGTTTTGTAGTTTTGATATAAAAGCGCTTTTTCTGATATGCTAATGAGTGTCCAAGGTGCCCAGAGGGGCGTTTTTTTCCCTCTCCGGAGCCCAGTGACGCCCCCCTGCAGTGCACAGCCCGCCCTAATTTGAATTCCAAGAATGCCTCCTGATCATCAAATAACCTCCCACAGCCCGGCAAACGGTTCCGCCCCCTCCCCACGTCATAGTCTACCTTATAGAAATGCCGCGTCCTTCTTCCTGTCTGCGGCCAGAAAACTTGCGCAGGCGCAGTACCGCCTGCGGCCTGCGCCTGTGCGATCATCAACCTCCTGAGGGCAACAGCCTCAAAAGTCTCACTGGGCATGCGCCGAGCCCAGTGATGTGACCTGAGCGCTGTTGCCCTCAGGACGTTGATGATCGCGCAGGCCGCAGGCGGTACTGCGCCTGCGCGAGTTTTCGGGCCGCAGACAGGAAGAAGGACGGGGCATTTCTATAAGGTAGACTATGACGTGTGGAGGGGGCGGAACCATTTGCCGGGCTGTGGGAGGTTATTTGATGATCAGGAGGCATTCTTGGAATTCAAATTAAGGCGGGCTGTGCACTGCAGGGGGGCGTCACTGGGCTCCGGAGAGGGGAAAAAAACGCCCCTCTGGGCTCCTTGGACCCTAATTAGCATAACATAAAAAGCGCTTTTATATCAAAACTACAAAACGAAATCAAGTAAAAAGAAGACTGCTGGAAAAAAGGTACTTTAGTCCACATAGTGATGGTGCCAGCTTAAAAATGGTTAAAGCAGGTGACAGATTCCCTTTAACATTTTTGCATAGCCACTGAGTTATTCAATACACTATATCTGTATTGTATCACCTGCAGTTTGGTGTTTTTCCAAATGTTTCTGTGCACCTTGTTGAGGTGGTCATACATGCACTATTCCGTCCATCAACTGCAACCATCCATATCTGCTGTTAGAAGCTGGGACAGTTTCAATGAGAGACCTGCAGCAGAAAGGACACTCTCTCCTTGAGCTGTGACAGTGTGCTACTTCAGAAAGGACACGCCCTGTAAGCCGTCACTATGAAATTAAATTTAGCGGAGCAATGACTGGGGAGATCTCTGGATCCATGTGAGGTACAGGGCTGGTTCTAGCTTTGTTAGAAAGAGATTGTCATGTACTATATGATGTTTTTACATTATGATTTTTTACATTAACCATGGGAAAACCCCTTTAATGTTACATCTTCTCCCCGAAAAAAAAAATGCCATTTTCGCGAAACAACGCTGTGTGTGAAAGCAGCCGTGCAGCACAGTGACGCTCCTGATCCCCCTTGAAAGGAGTTTGTTGTAGCTCCCTGCAGGGGCCAGGGGTGTCTCTGTGCAGGATAAATAACAAAGGTCTTATCCTTTTCAGGATTCAGGACCCCACAACGGATCAGCGTATTATGGTAGAATTTTTTATTTATTTTATTAATTTTTTACTCCACAACTTTGATGATTTTTCTCTCTGGTTTTATGTCTCTCTAGGAATACAAGCAAAAGTTAGCCCGTGTCACGCAGGTACGAAAAGAACTGAAGTCCCACATACAGAGTCTACCTGACCTCTCGCTGCTCCCCAACGTCACAGGAGGGCTCGCGCCTCTTCCTTCCGCCGGTGATCTCTTCTCCACCGATTAGGACCAGACTCCTATTTGGGGACACTCCTTTGTCCACCCTAAGTCTTCAGTAGTCACCAGCATAGGAGAAGGAGTGCGGAGCAGAGACTGGAAGGTTCTCCGTCGTGTGCAAGATGCAACGTGTTCACTGCGGCCACCATCGTAGCAGTGCGTTAGTAAAGGCAGCCTAGTCCCCTCATCTCCCAGATTCCCATGTAGTGTCTGCTGCTTGTGGACAGAGCCACGAAGACATCTCCACCTGTGTTTTTTTTTATAGACTTGTTTACGGAGCGTGTGCACAGATTATGCTTCTTTATCAGCTTTCTCTGGCAGCTTTATCTTTGGGGAATGGATTTGTGTTGTGCAGCGTGGCTAGTCCTTCTGTCATTTGCTGCTGGACCAGAAGAATACACAATATATAGTGTCATTTCCGAAATCCTTGTGTCCTAATTGTGTGGAAAGCATTTACTGCTAACTTTACGGGGGCACAAACTGCGGACACGGGATCCACCGCATTCACTTCTCCTGTGGATGAGGGGATGAGTGTTGATTATGAGACCTTCAGGCTGTTCGCACACATTAGATTACTGGTGACTGATCTTGATTTGAGATCCGCCAATGTCCTCATGTATATGAGGGGCCTCCTGACTCTCTCTTTGATGGCAGACCATTCTGGATTTAACATACCTGATCCTTTGGTCACGGTCTTGCCTATCACCCAGCTGGGCGTGCACGTGTTCTCAGTGAAGAGAGGCGAATAAGCTGCCGCTGGAAACCCCTAGAAGTGGCTTATCTCCTATGAAATCAAAGGATCGGGCATGTTGAAATCCAGCATGCACAATCCATCTTTTCCCCAACATGCCTCCATATCTCTGACCTCGGATATTGGGGGAGAGTCAGGACACCGTCATACCTATAAGATGGGTGGCTCGTTTCACGGAATTTGGTGGGTTTGGCCTACATTCATCTAATGGGTATGGCCACCTGTTGCAGTTCGTTACAGTGTATCAGCGTAGGTATTAGCAATTACACTGGAATCTAAGGAAGGAGAGTACTGCTGGGTTTAGTTTAGGATTACCCAGGCCAGTAGGCTCCAAGCTGTGGCTATCCCAGCAGGGAGTTGTCTTACTTTTTAGTTTCTGAAAGTAAACTGTGTTTCTGTTCACTGACAGCAAGCAGGGATCTAGGTTAGAAATTGCAGAACTTTTCAATAGAACATAAGGAATAGCTGTTTGTAGAAGACTGGGCAACTCCTGGATAGTCGGATTTGACTGAACTAAACCATGCTCTTCGGGTCATACTCCTGGCACAACACATGAACAAGATAGTCTTCAGTGGGTCATCGTATGAAAGCGGGGGTCCCCATTCACTGCTATGGGAAAGCAGAGCCAGGTGTCATCCAAAACTTAAGGAATTGTATTTTTGGTTGTTGAGTGCAAACCTACCTTTTATAATGTCTGCTGTGTTAGATTTTGACAAATATGTGGACCTTTTACCTGAGCAAGATCATCATTTCATAAAGAAGTCTTCTGCGGAAGCGTCACCGCGATGGGCCACCCGGGAAGTGACATTTTTCAGCCATTTCAACTCTTGGAGTTAGTGTGAAATAACGGGGAAAGCTTCCTGTAACGTATAACACATTGCACCGGAATACGAGAACTGCACTGACTTGTGGGGGGAGAGCGCACGTAGATGCAGAATATACTGGGTCTTCATCTGACGATGAAGCAACATTTACAGCTGTCATCGGAACTGGATCCATACCAAGCCGATCTTTGTACCAGGTTGATGTTCGTGAATGAGGGAATTAAAGGGGTTGTCTTACTTCAGCTAATAGCATTTATTATGGAGAGAAAGTTAATACAAGGTACTTACTGATGTATTGTGATTCTCCATATTGCCTCCTTTGCTGGCTGGATTCATTTTTGCATCACATGATACGCTGCTTGTTTCCATGCTTACGACCACCCTGCAATCCATCAGTGGTGGTCGTGCTTGCACACTGTAAAAAAAAAAAAAAAAAAAAAGGACCAGAGTCCCGGTCACCACAGAGGCCGCCATTTTTTCCTATAGTATACAAGCACGACCACCACTGATAGATTGCAAGGTGGTCGTAACCCCTGGAAACGAGCAGTGTATAATGTGATGGAAGAATGAATCCAGCCGGCAAAGGAGGCAATATGGACAATCACAATACATTAGTAAGTGCCTTGTATTAACTTTCTTTACATGATAAATGCCACTTGTTAAAGTGACAAAACCCCTTTAAGTTGCCCTTGCTTGAAAAGGGAGGCGGGATATTTCCTGAACCTGTATAGTCCGTTAGAAATGTTTCTGTTCCCAGAGCTGCCGCTGTGTCATAATGGAGTTGGGAGACGAGTGGTTTGCTTAGGGCTCATTCACACAAATGTATTTTTGGTCCGCATCCGATCTGCTTTTTTTGCGGGTCAGATGCGGACCCATTCACTACAGTGGGGCCGCAAAAAAATGAGGACGGCACACCATGTGCTGTCCGCATCCATATGTCCGTTCTGTGGCACCTGCAAAAATATAGAACATGTCCTATTCTTGTCTGCATTACGGTCAAGGATAGGACAGTTCTAATATGAGCCGAACATTCCACTACATAAAATACAGAACACCCATGGCTGGTATTCGTGTTATGCGAATCCGCAATTTGCATACCGCAAAAATGGCTACGGCCGTGTGCATGGGCCCTTAGGAAAATAATCCTATAAGCACCTCTGGCGGCTGCTTATCTTCTATGAGATCAAAGGATCGGGCATGTTGAAATCCAACATGCTCAACCCTCCTTTCCCCAAACATCTGCTGTCGGAAGAGAGTGATGACACCCCTATACACATGTTAAATTCTTTTGATGTCCCTAGTCATAGTGCTATTCTCAACTGGACTTTATGATTTTGGTCACCAGTATGACTGTCTTGCTTAAAGGGAACCTGTCACCTGGATTTTGGGTATAGAGCTGAGGACATGGGTTGCTAAATGGCCGCTAGCACATCCGCAATACCCAGTCCCCATAGCTCTCTGTGCTTTTATTGTGTATAAAAACCGATTTGTTACATATGCAAATTAACCTGAGCTGAGTCAGAGCTTGAAAATATGACTCTTCTCTGGTCACACAAGTAAGATATGACTCTTTTATGTTAATTTCCATATGTATCAAATCGGTTTTTTAACACAATAAAAGCACACAGAGCTATGGGGACTGGATATTGCGGATGTGCTAGCGGCCATCTAGCAACCCATGTCATCAGCTCTATACACAAAATCCAGGTGACAGGTTCCCTTTAAAGGGGTTGTCCCCCAGCATATAATATATTTTCCTAATATGCCCATGTTTAAGCTGCCACTGTTCTGGTCCCTGCCAGTCTCCGGGCAGCGGTCACGTGCCGTCTAAACATATGATCACTGGTCTCAGTGGGTATGCGTCTGAGACCAGTCATTGACAACTGCAGTTTCTTGAGTAGATGGCACGTGACCAGGGCGGTGGTATTGGATCAGCAGCATCTTAAATGGGTGTAGGAATAAAATTATATATATGGACAACCCTTTAATGAACAATGAATCTGTCACTCTCTCCAAAGGGTTATAGTAAATAATTGTATTCCCAGTTTAATACTAATTCCGGAGCTCTGAGTTGTGTCCTTCCTCTGTTACTCCTCCAGTCGGGTTGAGCCAATCAAAGTAGCCAAAGTGGACTTTGATCCGAATTTCAGGGAAAATTTGATTTGCCGTGAAGCCAAATTTCCTTGTTCTTCGTGGTAACGAATCAATTTTCCCTGAAATGGGGTAAAAAAAAAAATCATACTCTCCTCATCCATTTGCAAGCAAAGCGGTCACCGCGGCCATCCTGATTGAAGAACCCGCACGAAATCTTGTGCGCGGTAATATATGACGTCACCACGCCACCGCACAGGATCTTCATTCAAGATGCCCGCGGCGGCCTCTACACGATCAAATGGATAAGGCGAGTAATAATGTAATGTTCATCTCTGATGCCCCAATCAGCAATGAACGAGGCATCTGAGGGGTTCAGTGACGAGGGGAGGTGCGATCGCTGTTTCTCACAAAGCAAATTTCTTTGTGAAATTTGTCGAAGCAGGCAAATCGAATTTTTGATTACTTCACTCATCGCTATCCTCCAGTTAAGGCCTCATGCACACGACCGTGCTGATTTTTGCAGTCTGCAAACCGCGGATCCGCAAAAAACGGAAGCCGCCCGTGTGCCTTCCGCAATTAACGGAAGCCGCCCATTGTAGAGGTGCCTATTCTTGTCCGCAAAACGGACAAGAATAGGACATGTTATATTTTTTTTGCGGGGCTAAGGAACGGTGCAACGGATGCGGACAGCACACTGAGTGCTGTCCGCATCTTTTGCGGCCCCATTGAAGTGAATGGGTCAGCACCCGAGCCGCAAAAACTGCGGCTCAGATGCGCACCCGAAAAACGGTTGTGTGCATGAGGCCTAAGGGTGAGTCCAATCAGTGCTGATAGATTCAGATTGTAGGGCTATATGGTACCACCCATTTACAGGAGGGATAACGGAGGAATGGACAATGCAGCACCCTAAGAAACAATTATTTCACAGGGAATATAAGTATCTACTAAAGGAAACACGTCAGGTGACAGCCCCTCTTCAAAGTCAATGTCTGTAATGTGTTTTTTTTAAATAAGTTCACAATTCCATGTTGACTAAATTCTTAATATTAATATATTAACATAACACATAAACTGTGTATGGCAGCCAGTGTGCTGTTTTATGATACAGAACTCCAAATGTCTTGTTTAAAGCACTGGCTACCTGCAGCTGCCACTAGAGGGAGCTTAGGAGCTTACAGCATACATTGAACTGGATAATCACATATACGATAGGCTCCCTCTAGTGGTGGCTGCTGGAGCCAGCTTTTTATATTTTTAACCTGTGTCTATGCAGGTGATTTAGTGCTGGTATATTGGGAAATTAATCAATCAGGAATTTTGGACCTCCACAGCACAGTGGTAAGAAATGTTGAAGTTACCACTCTGATGAGTAATAATTCTGTCCAGTGCAAATAAAATATGTTGGTGCTTACCATTATAATAAAAAAAATGGTAATTTTTTTTCCCCATTTGTTAGAAAATGATTTCTGTTGCCATTTAAACCACCAGAGTAACCGCACAGATCTTCTCCTTTTGCCCTATTGTTAATAAATGCTGCCCATTGACCAATGTACAGTCCCCTCCTTCACGTGCCCCCGAGCAGGTGGATTGGTATAATAGGATTTCTCCCTGCTGTAAGATAGAAGTAAAGGCTCATGCACACATCTATAGATGTTTTTTGCGGTTTGCAAATTGCGGATACGCAAAACAGGGATACGGGCTGTGTGCATTCCGCATTTTGTGGAACGTGGCATCCTGCAATCTATAGAACAGTCCTATCCTTGTCCGTAATACGGACACGAATAGGAAATTTTTTATTTTTTATTTTGCAGGTTCCGCAGCATGGACATACGGATGTGGACAACACATGGTGTCCTGTCCGCATCCTTTGAAGTGAATGGGTCCGCATCCACTCTACGGTCGTGTGCATGAGCCCTAAGTCTCTGTCATACGTTGACGTGCTTGTATAATATGTCGGTCTTCTCGGGTAAGGAGGGTTGTAGTAAGCAGGTAATGGGAACCTTTCTCATTTACATCATAGTTTCTCAGATACCATGTGCAGTGACTGCATGCAGGTTAACCTTCTACATATGGAGTAGTACTAGCCCATTTCAGGAGAGGATTGACCGTGACTATCTCCATGGATCCTTGGTTCTCCTACAGCAACTTTCAGTGGCTTTTCTGTCGCCACACCCTGTTGAGTTCTAATATCTATGGCCAATTTAAAGGGGTTTTTCCCATGAAGAGTACACAGGATAGGTAATAGATTTCATAGCCTGGGGGGTGTCCAGCTGTTAAGACCTGTTCCTCTCCAGAAAACGGAGGTCCCTGATGGCCCTTTCTGAATGGTAGTGCACAGGTGGGTCTGCCACACCATGTATGTCTGATGGTGCTCTGGTTAGATCGGCCCCATAGTGGTGGAAAAACATCTTCACTACTGTTCCATTAGAGAGGGGGCTCTGGAACACCCCAGCCCATCCTTGCTCTGATACAAGCCCCCTGCGCTTTGGATCACTAAGGTTCCCAGCTGTTGGAACCCTGCAATCCGATATTTATCCTGTCGATAAAAGCCAAAAGTCTGCAGAGTTTTCAAATTGATGTAAAGCAGTGGTCAGCAACCTCTTGCACTCCAGCTGTTGTTAAAGTACAACTCCCACCATGCACACTTGCTCAGCTGTTCACACAGATGTGAATGGAGCATGCTGGGAATTGTAGTTTCACAACAGCTGAAGTGTTGGAGGTTGCTGGCCCCTGATGTAAAGTGTTAACTGGATGCTGATTGTTTAAAGTAGTCTTCCGGGTGTTTAATATTGATGACCTATTCTCAGGATAGGTGGCCAATATCAGATCAGTGGGGGGTCCAACACCTGGGAATTGGCGTTAACCTCTTCCTAGGCCAGTGACGTCACCTTCAATTGAAAGGGACTGAGCGATCCATTGAACGGAGCTATGCGCATGGTAATCTGCGGGCGTGCCGGGTGTCAGCCCCCACCGATCTGATATTGATTGCCTATCCTGAGGAAAACCCCTTTAATGGCCAGGTGGTTTTAGACTTTCAAAGGGGTTGTGCGGGGGATTTATATTGATCTATACTCAGGACCACCCACTGATCAACTATTTGTAGAGGAGGCGGAGTTCGAAGCGAGCGCCGCTTCCTCTTCATTACACTACGCGCGCTCTTCCTTGTAGCGGCGGCTTAGTGTGATTACAAGTGAATGGAGCGAATACCTGGAAGTACACTGGACTCCTCGGCGGGGGTCCTGAGTATAGGTGATCAATATAAAACCCCTGCACAACAATCTGTAACCACACTGATTTCATTTGCAAACCATGTGGACTTTAGGTGCTTGGTCACACTGTGCTCAGCAATATAGCCGCTGCTAGGGGGTACACCATCTAATACTTCCCTTACTATGTACATTCCATATGTTACAGTTTTGCTTGCTATAGAACTCTTAAGGTTGTGAAATGTGAGAATTGGCAGCTTTTCCCTCAGTGCACCCCCCACCCATCTTGCTCTTTCGAAAGCTCTATTTTCTCTGAATTCAAGATAATCCAGTAACTTGATCCCCCCCGCCCCCCCACGCCAGCAGGTGCAGCAGTTTGAAGTACTAGCAGATCTGTCCATATGAGATCAAAACTGTACAAAAAAACCCCAAAAAAACAGCATAACCTTTTTGTGACATGAGGAACTTCCCTGCGGACACTAACCAGTGGTGCAATATATAGACCATCTTTCCACCACTTTGTTCTCAGGCAATCGCTTTCCCAGCTCTTGCCTATCAGATGTGATTTGGGTCCTTGCCCGGAAAGTCCTTTGTGTTTTCGGCACCCTTAATGCAGAGAGCAGCTGAGAAACCGGATAAGGCTGAGGGCAGATAATAAAAACCGAAAGGAACTGGATCTTCATCAGTTTCTGTTTACGTGAACAGAGGCAAACGCGGCTGGGTCAATCTGATAAGATGACGTACAACAAGAACTATGGGAATATGAGGAGCATTAGGGCATGTCTAGTGCATAACCAGAGGAGCAAAGCAAAATTCAAGATATAATGGGATGTTCTTCCCCAAAATGTACATTTTCTTTAGTGGAACATCATGGACCCCATACTCTGAACTTCCTTTATGCAGTACTTTACAGGAATTGGTGTAAAGACTAGTGTTGGGTGCGAATATTCTAGATTTTCTTTCATCTGAACCCATGATCCCTCCCTGCTTCTTGCTTGTGGGCCAATGAGAAGGCTGCAATGTCTGTGTCTGAGCTTAGTAGTGATGAGGGGCCGGGGTAATATTCGAATTCGCAATATTTTGTTGAATATTTGTCATATATTCGAGAATTTGCTATTATTTTCTTGATTGCGAAAATTGGCAATGTAATCGCATAAAGCGCGCTCAGTACAGGCGTGGGTCACTTTTGCTACATTTTCCAAGCTGCTCGAAGTTTCCTGAGACTGGAGAAAATGGTTGGCACCGCAGAACATTACAATAGCTTTATATGCAGATAGAGTGCACCAATATATTCGTGATTGCGCTAATTGGCAATAATGATGCGCATATTTTGGCGCAATATGTGAAACTTCACATTTTAGCAGGTCTGACTACATATTACTGATTGGTGTACTAAGTATTGTTGTGACATCACAGCACTATGTCTGTAGCATGTATGTATGGACAGCAGAACCTATCACACTGCCTAACACCCTGGAACCTACCAGCTACACTATATCAGGATATAACCTACACCGAGTATCTCCCACTAACTGTATTATATATATAAGATAACTATCTAATGTAATGACACAGTAGAGCACAGCAATGACACTGCTCTCTCTCAGGACTCCATAAAACTACAGAAAATGGCTGCTGGGGAGGTTCTTATATAGTAAGGAGTAGGCAGCTTTCCTATTGGTTGCTAGGGATGTTGCTAAGCTCAGACAGACATTGCAGCCTTCTCATTGGCCCACAAGCAAGAAGCAGGGAGGGATCATGGGTTCAGATGAAAAAAAAATCTAGAATATTAGAAAATACGAATATATAGCACTATATTCTAAATATTAGCAAATTCTCAAAGTGACGATATTCACGATTAATATTTGCACCCAACACTAGAGCTTATAACATCCCTAGCAACCAATAGGGAAGCTGCCTACCCCTTACTACACTGCTCAAAAAAGGGAACACAAAAATAACACATCCTAGATCTGAGTTAATTAAATATTCTTCTGAAATACTTTGTTCTTTACATAGTTGAATGTGCTGACAACAAAATCACACAAAAATAAAAAAAATGGAAATCAAATTTTTCAACCCATGGAGGTCTGGATTTGGAGTCACCCTCAAAATTAAAGTGGAAAAACACACTACAGGCTGATCCAACTTTGATGTAATGTCCTTAAAACAAGTCAAAATGAGGCTCAGTAGTGTGTGTGGCCTCCACGTGCCTGTATGAGCTCCCTACAACGCCTGTGCATGCTCCTGATAAGGTGGCGGACGGTCTCCTGAGGGATCTCCTCCCAGACCTGGACTAAAGCATCTGCCAACTCCTGGACAGTCTGTGGTGCAACGTGACGTTGGTGGATAGAGCGAGACATGATGTCCCAGATGTGCTCAATTGGATTCAGGTCTGGGGAACGGGCGGGCCAGTCCATAGCATCAATTCCTTCGTCTTGCAGGAACTGCTGACACACTCCAGCCACATGAGGTCTAGCATTGTCTTGCATTAGGAGGAACCCATGGCCAACCGCACCAGCATATGGTCTCACAAGGGGTCTGAGGATCTCATCTCGGTACCTAATGGCAGTCAGGCTACCTCTGGCGAGCACATGGAGGGCTGTGCGGCCCTCCAAAGAAATGCCACACCACACCATTACTGACCAATGCCAAACCGGTCATGCTGGAGGATGTTGCAGGCAGCAGAACGTTCTCCACGGCGTCTCAAGACTGTCACGTCTGTCACATGTGCTCAGTGTGAACCTGCTTTCATCTGTGAAGAGCACAGGGCGCCAGTGGCGAATTTGCCAATATTGGTGTTCTCTGGAAAATGCCAAGCGTCCTGCACGGTGTTGGGCTGTAAGCACAACCCCCACCTGTGGACGTCGGGCCCTCACATCACCCTCATGGAGTCTGTTTCTGACCTTTTGAGCAGACACATGCACATTTGTGGCCTGCTGGAGGTCATTTTGCAGGGCTCTGGCAGTGCTCCTCCTGTTCCTCCTTGCACAAAGGCGGAGGTAGCGGTCCTGCTGCTGGGTTGTTGCCCTCCTACGGCCTCCTCCACGTCTCCTGATGTACTGGCCTGTCTCCTGGTAGCGCCTCCATGCTCTGGACACTACGCTGACAGACACAGCAAACCTTCTTGCCACAGCTCGCATTGATGTGCCATCCTGGATAAGCTGCACTACCTGAGCCACTTGTGTGGGTTGTAGACTCCGTCTCATGCTACCACTAGAGTGAAAGCACCGCCAGCATTCAAAAGTGACCAAAACATCAGCCAGGAAGCATAGGAACTGAGAAGCGGTCTGTGGTCACCACCTGCAGAGCCACTCCTTTATTGAGGGTGTCTTGCTAATTGCCTATAATTTCCACCTGTTGTCTATCCCATTTGCACAACAGCATGTGAAATTGATTGTCACTCAGTGTTGCTTCCTAAGTGGACAGTTTGATTTCACAGAAGTGTGATTGACTTGGAGTTACATTGTGTTGTTTAAGTGTTCCCTTTATTTTTTTGAGCAGTGTATATAAGAACCTCCCAGCCAACAGCCATTTTCTGTAGTTTTATGGAGTTCTGAGAGAGACAGCAGTGTCATTGCTGTGTCTGTGCTTTACTGTGTCATTACATTAGGTCAGTGGTGACAAACCATTTTTCGTCTGAGGGCCGCACTAGACTTGGTATAAATTTCGCGGGCCGGAACCAGGTAACTTTGCCAGAAAGAAATGCAAATGCTGTGAGGGGGCACATGTGAGCATTACTACTGTGAAGAGGGCACATATCTGGCATAACTACTGTGAGGGGGCACATATCTGGGCATAACTACTGTGAAGGGGCACAGATCTGGGCATAACTACTGTGAGGGGCATGTGTGAGCATTACATTTGTGAAGAGGGCACATATCTTGGCATTATTACTGTGAGGGGGCATGTGATGTATACATGTGTGTAATGTATGTAGTGCAGTATGTGATGATCACACACTGCACTAAATACATTACACACATGTATACATCACATACTGCGCTGTCACCTTCTTCTGCAGGTCTACCTTGATGTCTGGTCTTTAGGCTTCAGTCAGATCCTCCACCGCCATGCTTGCGCCCCTCCTCCTCTCATCTCCCGCCGGCTTCTCCTACAGCAGGGCGCTCTATCGCTCCAGTGCCCGCCCAATCTTACCAATCGGGGGCGTAGCTAGAAATGACTGGACCATATAACAAAAAAATGTATGCCTCCCGGACCTCCCACCCCTTCCAGAGCTCCCACCCAAACATCCCTCCAGGACCTCCCACCCCAACATCCCCACACCCCTCCCTAGATCCCCCTTCAGTGTCGTCCACAGATTCCCCCTTTAGTGTCGTCCACAGATCCCCCCTTTAGTGTCGTCCACAGATCCCCCCTTCAGTGTCGTCTACAGATCCCCCCTCAGTGTCGTCCATAGATCCCCCCTTCAGTGTCGTCCACAGATCCCCCCCTTCAGTGTCGTCCACAGATCCCCCCCTTCAGTGTCGTCCACAGATCCCCCCCCTTCAGTGTCGTCCACAGATCCCCCCCTTCAGTGTCGTCCACAGATCCCCCCCTTCAGTGTCGTCCACAGATCCCCCCCTTCAGTGTCGTCCACAGATCCCCCCCTTCAGTGTCGTCCACAGATCCCCCCTTCAGTGTCGTCCACAGATCCCCCCCTTCAGTGTCGTCCACAGATCCCCCCCTTCAGTGTCGTCCACAGATACCCCCCTTCAGTGTCGTCCACAGATACCCCCCTTCAGTGTCGTCCACAGATGCCCCCCCTTCCGTGTCGTCCACAGATGCCCCCCCTTCAGTGTCGTCCACAGATACCCCCCTTCAGTGTCGTCCACAGATACCCCCCTTCAGTGTCGTCCACAGATACCCCCCCTTCAGTGTCGTCCACAGATACCCCCCTTCAGTGTCGTCCACAGATACCCCCCCTTCAGTGTCGTCCACAGATACCCCCCCTTCAGTGTCGTCCACAGATTACCCCCCCTTCAGTGTCGTCCACAGATTACCCCCCCTTCAGTGTCGTCCACAGATTACCCCCCCTTCAGTGTCGTCCACAGATTACCCCCCCTTCAGTGTCGTCCACAGATTACCCCCCCTTCAGTGTCGTCCACAGATTACCCCCCCTTCAGTGTCGTCCACAGATTTCCCCCCCTTCAGTGTCGTCCACAGATTTCCCCCCCTTCAGTGTCGTCCACAGATTCCTCCCCCCACCCAGAGCCGGTTCCTAGCTAATTTATTCACTGCACTTGCCTCTGTGAAATTGAAGAGAAGCGCCGTAATCTCGCACTGGCAGAGGCCAGGAAGACGGTGCATGTACACTTCGATGCCTCTGCCAGTGCGCCTGTGTGAGATTACAGCGCTTCTCTTCAATTTCACAGAGGCAAGTGCAGTGAATAAATTAGCTAGGAGGCAGCGTTGGGCGGGGAGATTGCAGGCACAGGCAGCATCGCTTTGCTGCCTGTGCCGTTCGCAGCGCTCCCTGCGCTGATAAAGTCCGGTCACTGCGCAAGCCGCATGACACGGCTTTGCGGGCCGCATTTGGGCATCACTGCATTAGATAGTTAGATAGCTTATATATATATATACAGTACAGACCAAAAGTTTGGACACACCTTCTCATTCAAAGAGTTTTCTTTATTTTCATGACTATGAAAATTGTAGATTCACACTGAAGGCATCAAAACTATGAATTAACACATGTGGAATTATATACATAGTGTGAAACAACTGAAAATATGTCATATTCTAGGTTCTTCAAAGTAGCCACCTTTTGCTTTGATTACTGGTTTGCACACTCTTGGCATTCTCTTGATGAGCTTCAAGAGGTAGTCACCTGAAATGGTTTTCACTTCACAGGTGTGCCCTGTCAGGTTTAATAAGTGGGATTTCTTGCCTTATAAATGGGGTTGGGACCATCAGTTGCGTTGAGGAGAAGTCAGGTGGATACACAGCTGATAGTCCTACTGAATAGACTGTTAGAATTTGTATTATGGCAAGAAAAAAGCAGCTAAGTAAAGAAAAAAACGAGTGGCCATCATTACTTTAAGAAATGAAGGTCAGTCAGTCAGCCAGCCGAAAAATTGGGAAAACTTTGAAAGTAAGGGCTATTTGACCATGAAGGAGAGTGATGGGGTGCTGCGCCAGATGACCTGGCCTCCACAGTCACCGGACCTGAACCCAATCGAGATGGTTTGGGGTGAGCTGGACCGCAGAGTGAAGGCAAAAGGGCCAACAAGTGCTAAGCATCTCTGGGAACTCCTTCAAGACTGTTGGAAGACCATTTCAGGTGACTACCTCTTGAAGCACATCAAGAGAATCCCAAGAGTGTGCAAAGCAGTAATCAAAGCAAAAGGTGGCTACTTTGAAGAACCTAGAATGACATATTTTCAGTTGTTTCACACTTGTTTGTTATGTATATAATTCCACATGTGTTATTTCATAGTTTTGATGCCTTCATAGTCATGAAAATAAAGAAAACTCTTTGAATGAGAAGGTGTGTCCAAACTTTTGGTCTGTACTGTATGTAATACAGATAGTTAGTGGGAGATACTCAGTGTAGGTTATATTCTGATATAGTGTAGCTGGTAGGTTCCAGTGCAGGGTGTTAGGCAGTGTGATAGGTTCTGCTGTCCATACATACATGCTACAGACATAGTGCTGTGATGTCACAACAATACTTAGTTCACCAATCAGTAATATGTAGTCAGACCTCCTAAAATGTGAAGTTGCATGTATAGCTCCAAAATATGCGCATCATTAATTGCCAATTTGCGCAATCATGAATATATTGGAGCACTCTATCTGCATATAAAGCTATTGTAATGTTCTGCCGTGCCAACCATTTTCTCAAATTTTTGAGAAGATGGAGAACCGCACTCTATTCAGTAGGTTCTGGTGCCAACCAAGGGCTGCAAGCAGCCAGTATACATGTAGTAAAGTTGAGGCACACAGTTTTCAGTGTTACAATTTCAAAAGGATTTATTCATTCAAATTAAACAGTAGTTTCATCCATTTGCCCAATATTTGTATTAGTGAGTATGAACAGTATTCTTAGACCGGACGTTTCGGTCACATTAGACCTTCATCTGCGGTCACATTCTTTATCTGTTCTGGCGGGTATGGAGGCTTGTGGGGCGCTGGATGCATTTTCTCCAGTCTCAGGAAACTTCTAGCAGCTTGGAAAAAGTAGAAAAAGTGACCCACGCCTGTATTGCGCGCAAAATATGCGCATATTACATTGCCGATTTTTGCAATCAAGAAAATAATTGCGAATTCGCAAATTTATGAAGAATAGTTGCCCAAATATACACAAATTCGAATATTGCCCCTGCCGATCATCACTAGTAAAGACTTTAACCTCTTCAATATAAGGATTTAGATTTTCTCCCTGCGTGATCTTTTCAATAAAAAAAAAAATAGTAAGACTAGAATCAAATTTTCTGGGGCAAGAATAGTACAATTGCATCAAAATGGCAAACTAATTTGCAAACCTCACCCTAACTTCATTCATACTTCACAGTACTTGATCAGTATGTTTCATCAGGAATGGATCATAAAGGCTATGGACACCTGGAACATTTTAGCATTTTACTAAATTTGGGCTAAACTATTAAAAATGTTCAGCCATTTCTGAGCTACGGGTGTTACAAAATCAGTCTATTTGCAAGCTGTCACATTCTGTTTTCTTTGAATCCAGTCATCTGCCAGCTCATGTGTATCTTATCTCTAATCTCCTGGCCTCATAAAGAATTAGGCTGCGTTCACATCTGCGGCAAGCTGTTCTGGCACAAATGCTGTTGGCTGGACCAAAAAACATTGCATGCAACGGTTTCTGTCTGGCTGGAACTCACCATTTATGTCATAAAGAGGAAGATTCATTACAGTCAATGGGTTTCTGGCAGTAAACTATAGAATCTGGCAAACTGCCCTCTGCCCGAACAGCCTGCCATAGATGTGAACGCGGCCTTATTTAAGCCACATTCTCATCAGTTTGATAATAATTGGAACTCGGCCAATGTACCGACCGACACTCCATTCACTTCTGCCGGACGTGACAGGATGATGTATGACTGAGAGATTCTCTGTTTGGTGTTCATTGACTCCCTGTCTCATGCAACCCCCCCTCCCCTTCCCCTAATCATGCCTTCACTATGCATAATACTGTTTTGGCTAGAAGGGTCCATCCACTAAGGACAAGTTCACACTGCAGATTTTGCAGAGGCAAAATCCGCTGTGTGTTCTGTGGCCGAAATCGCTGCAGTTTTTCACGTTCAATGTCGTGGACCTCTTTGCAGTTTAGGCCCGTTGTATGGAGCTAAACCGTTTCATTTGCATCCATCTGGACACTGCGCCAAGAAAGGAATCTGCTGCAAAATCCGCCATATGAATGTACCCTAATGGGGTTATCCAAGAATAGAGAGAGGTCTGCTTTTGGTAGTCTTCAGCACATCATAATTTAAAGGCTCATGCACACCAAAGTACTGTTTTTCTGTATCCATTCACTTCAAGGGGCGGCAAAAAAAAAAGAAAGGAAATGACACTGTGTGTATTCGGTGTCTTTATGTCCTATTATTGTCGCATTATGGACAAGAATAGGACTGTTCTATTAGGGAATGTCCGTGTGCATGAGCCCTAAGTCAATAGGGTTGAGCTATCGTTTCTAATCCGGGAAAGGTGGAATCTGATTGGTTGCTATGGGCAATTTAGCCAATTTTCCTTTACGCGGTTTTTGGTAAATCTTCCCCAATATGTCTGCTATATGCTAATGTCTCTGGGAAGCTAAACAAACCCCTTCAGCTTAATGACTGTCCTAATAAACAGTCTTCCTGTTACACCACAGTGCAGACATACAGATGTGTAAGCACTAAAGCCCACGTTAATGGCGGGTTACCTCATGTTTCATAAAGGGCAGAGGAACAAGGTTTTTTTTTTAAGCATGCTTGTTGTAATCATCGGCGTTCTTCAGGGAGAAATGACTGATTAGTGTTCTCAGTATAATATGGAATCGGGAAATGAAAGTGCACAGGTCACCTACATGAGGATTTCTCATGCTTGATTTTAGAGAAGCCGCTGATTGCTGAGGGTTTGGGTTTCATCTGTGGTACATTTCCCTACTATCTGTCAGCAAAGTTCAAGAGATTTCTGTGGCTTATATACTGAGGAACTATTTTCTGGGTAGGTCATCGGTATCCTATCCAACACCCGGGACCCCACCGATCAGCTGTTTGAGAAGGCTTTGGGGCTCGCAGTAGTGCTACGGCATTCTCCAGCTTACCCTAGGCCATGTGACGCCACCTTCATCGGTCATGTGGCCTAGGCGCAGCTCAGTCCCATTGAAGTGAATGGGGGCTGAGCGCGATACCAAGCACTGCCACTATACAATCTACGAGCTGTGCTTGGTAAGCAGGGAGAAGACCATGGCATTCACAGGAGCGCCGCTGCCTTCTCAAACAGCTGATCGGCGGGGGTCCCAGGTGTTGAACCCACAACGATCAGATACTGATGACCTATCCAGAGGGTAAGTCATCAGTAGTGATGAGCGAAGCGAACTTCAGATCCTAGACCCGAAGTTGCTTTGCTCAAAACTTCGGATTAATCCTGCACAGAGATCTGTCTCCGTACAGCATTAAAATGTACGGCCTCCGATGAGCAAAATCTTTAAAACTTGGATCCGAACTTGGCTTCGGTTCTGCCTGGTACCTCGGAACTGGTACCAGTCAACTGACTTCACCTCATCAGAAGTCGTACATTTTAATGCTGTACCGAGACAGATCTCCAACAGCATTAATCCAAAGTTTGGAGCAAAGCGACTTCGAATCTAGGATGGGAAACTCACTTCGCTCATCCCTAGTCATCAGTATATACTGTAAGTCTCAGAAAACCCTTTTCAGGGTTGTGTGTAGATTCCATTAGATGAGACGGGCACCAGTTACTACATAATCTTCACTATTCATTTACCTTCCACATTCCTGGATCAGGACTAGGGATGAGCGAATCGACCTCGGATGAAACATCCAAAGTCGATTCGCATAAAACTTTGTTTCAGTACTGTACGGAGCGAGCGTTTTATCTTCACTTTTCACTTACCTTCCACATTCCTGGATTGGGACTAGGGATATGCGAATCGACTTCAGATGTTTCATCCGAAGTCAATTCGCTCATCCCTAATCGGGACCTCCGCCTCTGTCCTGGGTCATACCACATCAGAATTAGAGCTTGGTTTCTACTGCACAAACTACATCTTCATGTTGAATGGTGTCAAAACCCAGGACATTGGTGTCCAGGGTTAAAGGGGACGCAAATAAATATAGGAGTGTGATCTGGAATCTCTATTCATTTTGGGGTCTGGAGTCTGAAATAAATTTTACTTGTGAATAAAGTAAAAAAAAATGCACATTAGAATATCAGAACTGTTATATCTGCCTTCTAATATTTGGCATGTATGGCATTGTATTACAATATATTTTCCCCTAGAATACTTCTTCAGCTTGCAATGGAAATAGTTCATATAGAGTCAGTCAGAACTTCATAACTCCATATGAAATCAGAGGCCTACGGAGGGTACAGTAGACACATGGAGTACCATGGGAGCCATACTACAGCTTCATACATTTGTATGTGTCTGTGTGCATGAACCCTTAGGCTGGGTTCACACGGGCGTGTCCGGATGCGTCCCGGTGTATTGCGGCAAACCCGCGCGATTAGGTACGCAATTGCAGTCAGTTTTGACTGCGATTGCGTTCCGATGTTCAGTTTTTATCGGGCGGGTGCAATGTGTTTTGCACTCACGTGATCAAAAACCGACTGTGGTACCCAGACCCGAACTTCTTCACAGAAGTTCAGGTTTGGGTTAGTTGTAGTGTAGATTTTATTATTTTCCCTTATAACATGGTTATAAGGGAAAATAATAGCATTCTGAAAACAGAATGCTTAGTAGGTGATCAATTGAGGGTTAAAAAAAATAAAATAATTAACTCACCTTCTCTTGTTCGCGTAGTTCTCCCGGTCTCTTCTTTACTTCTTTAATGATGAACTACCGGCTAGGACCTGTGGTGACGTCAGATCACATGCTCCAATCACATGGTCCATCACCACGGTGATGGACCATGTGATTGGAGCATGTGATCTGACGTCACCACAGGTCCTTTAGCCCACAGCTCATCATTAAAGATGTAAAGAAGAGACCGGTAACTACGCGATCAAGAGGAGAAGGTGAGTTAATTTTTTTTTTTTTAACCCTCAATTGATCACCTACTAAGCATTCTGTTTTCAGAATGCTATTATTTTCCCTTATAACCATGTTATAAGGGAAAATAATACAGTTTATAGACTGTCACCTAGCAACCATGCATGAAAATCGCACCGCATCCGCACTTGCTTGCGGATGCTTGCGATTTTCACGCAACCCCATTCACTTCTATGGGGCCTGCGTTGCGTGAAAAACGCAGAATATAGAGCATGCTGCGATTTTCACGCAACGCACAAGTGATGCGTGAAAATCACCGCTCATCTGAACAGCCCCATTGAAATGAATGGGTCGGGATTCAGTGCGGGTGCAATACGTTCACCTACCGCATTGCACCCGCGCGGAAAACTCGCCCGTGTGAGCGCAGCCTTACTCATATGGTGTATAAAGGGGTGAAATTTTGGTTTTGTCGTAGGTGGCGAGGACAGAGGGGAAGCTTTGCACCAAGGTCCATGAGCCTTTATGTCTCAGAGCTTGTCCAATGGCGCCCAAAAAAGGCTGTGCTAAACCAGAAAGACCTCTCGAAATATAACTAAAGAATTTAAAGGCAATGTGATGTCAGAAAATGATCTTTTATTTAAATCATGTTTTTATGTAACAGATATTTTTAAAGAATTTCTGGTGAGGATAATTAATTTTAAATTTCAGTATCTATATTAAAAAAATATTAAAATCCTGCAGTTTTGCCAGTAGCCACTAAGCCTAAAAATAAGCGCCACTGCCTGGTCTGTACAGATCCCTTTTCATTAGTCATCTCATTATCATCACAGGTAGGATATGAATGACATATCACGGGCTCCACTATTCACAATACATGATATCACAGCTTATCTTCTCCCCCTGACCTCTGCACAGGTCATGCCTAGAAAACTCCACCATAGAGGTCAATGAGTCATCATCTGTCCGTTGTGTCTATGGCCCGTGGTGGCTGCTGTAAAGCATTTCTCTAAATGCTGTTAAGAACAGCTAAGGCAAGATGGCCGCCCCCATAGTCATGTTCAGGAAATAAAATAAAAAAATCTACAATCAGAAAATAACAGATTAGAAAATAAGGGTGTGTGACAGTATACTGTATGGTTTAAAATGGCAAAAAAAAATAAAAAATTTCGATGACACAGTCCCAAAAACTTTCAGAAAATATTTTTCCAACTTGCGTAGGATCCAAAGTCCCTTGCCAAAAGAATTATCATAACAGGGGATTAAGGAAGGTGACTAGACAAATATGTTATGACAGGTTCACCCAGGGCCATCTTTTTTTGATGGAGCTTATCTTTAGCTGACAGGAACCATTGTCCGAGTGATTCATCTGTATCCTGTTTTCAAAGGAAAGATCTCATCCCTTGTTTAAAGGGAACCTGTCATCAACTTTATGCTGCCCGTACTAAGTAGAGACAGGTGAGTTGATTTCAGCGTTCTGTCATTTAAAAGTTAAAAGTAAGTGGTTGCCAAAAAGCAACCTCACAATCATTGCAGACTGGGCCTGGAAAAGAGTCCGGCCACCTGAGAAGAGTCCTGGTTATTAATTCTTGCTCTCCTCGCCCACCTGCTGATGACTGTCAGTCTTCTACCTAGTTGTCTCCCTTTCTCTCTAGGAGAGAACTGCCAGTCATCAGCAGATGGGTGAGAGAGCAGGAGATTAGGAATAACCAGGACTCTTCTCAGGTAGATTTGACTCTTCTCAAGGCCTGGGCTGTAATGATTATGATTCTGGTTCTCAGCAACCACTGACTTTTAGCTCATGAGTGACACAACGCTGACATCAGCATTTCTGTCAGTATTTTATGCTGCCCTCAGCATTTGCAGTGTATATTCTAGAATAGTAAGGTATTATCTACCCAAACAGCATTATGAGTTGGAATTCACAATTTAAAGGGAATGTGTCATCAGAAAATCACCTATTGTTTTTATCTTAAACATATTTTGGAAGAATTTTTGATGACATTTTTAATTCTCCATGTCAATATCTACCGTATTTAAACAAAAAACATAAAATCCGGCAGTTTTCACATTGGCCTAATATTAGGAGCCACTGTTTGGTCAATACAGACCACTTTACTGCAGTTACCTGCTTATCTGTCATTCTAATCCTGCCTGTAATGATATCACCTCTGTGTATAGATAAGTCGGGATCCAAACGACGATTGGAAAAGCTTATCTATCCTTTCCTTGTACAATGACCTCTGTACAGGTCACAGACCATGCCTAGAAAACTCTCCCATAGAAGTCAATAAGGTCCCCTCCTGACCATTGAGTCTATGGCCCATGGGGCTGCCATAAAGCAATTTTCCTAATGCTTTCTAAATTCTGTACAGCTCAGGCAAGATGGCCGCCCCCTTAATCATGTTCAGAAAATAATATAAAAAAATCTGTAATCAGAAAATAAAGAGATTAGAAAAAAAGATGTGCGTTGTTATCTAGTTTTAACTGGCAGATAACATTTTTGGCGGCAAATTTCCTTTAAAGAGACTCCCTAAACTACAGTAATCAGGAAATAGCTTAAAAGACGACAATTCTGAAACTTTCATTATTATCTTTCCACTCACTTGTAGTCTCCCGGTGTGTGCCAGCAGTCCATGCACTGCATGCTGATGCACAGAGTGGATAGCAAAGCTTGCATGATATCATGGAGAGGACTCCTAGGACTTTTCCATCAGCATGCAGTGTATGGCCTGATTGTGGGCACATGAGGTACAAAAATACAATTTACAGATGTGGAATTAAGGTCTTTTAAGCTATTTACTGATTTTTTTGTTTTGTTTTGGGGGATTGTTGGTGACTTAAGGGTGATATCACACACAGTGTTTTTGAAGACAATATCACTGCAGTTTCCGTGCTAATTTTTGATCCGTAACCTGAAATGGATCCAGCATTAAGAAGTAGAAGATCTTCCTTTATATTTCCCACTTTGGTTTAAAAAACTGCATGAAAACCTGCCTCAAAACTTATGTCTTCCAAAAAAAAACTCCCGTAGATGGCATAAACTCGGCTGTTTAGACTAGGGATGAGCGAATCGACTTCGGATGAAACATCCAAAGTCGATTTGCATAAAACTTTGTTCCAATACTGTACAGAGAAGGAGCTCTGTACAGTATAAGAATGTATTGGCTCCGATGAGCGGAAGTTATTGCTTTGCGAAGTCTCGCGAGACTTCGGGTAATAACTTCATAAATTAATTTGTACTGTAAAAAACCATTTCCCAAACTCGGGTTCGGTTTCAAGTCCGAAGTCGATTCGCTCATCCCTAGTTTAGACCTGTACCAGATTTATGACAGGGGCTCAGGCTATTGGTTGGCTACTTTGCTGAGTTTGTGCAATTTTATGCAAGAACTAAATGTTGCATATTAGGTCACACCCTTTTCTATCAAAGCTACACTAATTTATGGTAAGCCATGCCCCCTTGTTGGGCTAGGGGCAGATAATTAAACTTAGATGTGCCAAATTGTGCCACATGTTAGTGTGATTTATGCTAGAAGCCAGGTGCACTCACATTAGTGTACCAAACCACCCTTAAGTGGTGACTAACTTTTCATATAGCTTTGCATAAATCAATAATACAAGCAACCACAAGAAACTTTGTAATATGACTTATCAGTGAGAAATGTCAAGTTTTCATATTATCAGCTGTTTACCCCTCCCCCTTGCTAATTGCTTTTCACTTTGAAAAATGTCTTATTCCCATCCCAGATGGGAGCAACTCCACAGGAGGATCATATTACACATGCCAATGCAAGTCTGTGGAGAGGGGAGGAGGTAGGAATGAGCAGGAGCTGGTTGAGACACACACAGACAACCAGACTGCTGCAGCTACATGGGCTGAAATATAAACTTCATAAGTGCTTTATTCACAAGCATACAGGTCAGTACCTATCATTATTGCCCTCCACAATCCTAGGGCTACTTTGAAGTAACAGAAGATTAGGAAGCAGATTCTTCTCTACTTTCTGTGTGCAGTGGATGGCAACTAGCCTCCAACCACTATGTCTGAGAAAACTGCAAACTAGACAGTCACTATGCACAGAGGAAAACTGCTAGAAAATACTAGATATAATGATAGTGATATAATGGCCAGCAATAGTATTATTCCTCATGTACACACACTGTACTATTGAATAATGAAAAGTTTGTTGGAAGGTTAGTGACGCTTTAAAGGCCATGTACACATTTGGGGCAATTATTTTATTATTGCCTTGTACTAATTTGTAGCTAAAAACAATTTTATAAATTGGTCTTTATTAAAAATATGGAATCCTTTTTTCTGTAAAGAGCTGACATGCTCTAGTAGCACTCTTTGGATTGTCTGTCTTTTTCATCAGACCAGGAGCTGATGGACTCCTTATCTCTGCTCTCTGACCTTATAAACACTCATTATATAAGTGTTTATAACCTCTCTGTAGTTTAGAGATAAGGGTTATTAGATGACCAGCACAAAGTGAAAGTGAAAGTACCAGTCACACAGCTAGAAAAACAGTTAACCCTTTATGACAGAACAGCTCAATATTGTTAATAAAGGCCAATTGAAAAAAATGATTTTTAGGCAAAAAATAAGTAACATGCCATCATAATTTTTTTTTTTCCCCCCGAAGGTGTACATAGCCTTTAAGGGTAGTTTTTAATATCTATAATATTTTGTCACAGTTCATAAAAGTACCAGCTATTGATAGAAGCAAAGAAATATTTATGTAAGGCGTAATGGCATTATGAAAGGGAGAACAGGTCGGATGCACTATATGATAGACTATTACTAAATTAAAGAGGTAGATAATTTAGATAATTTATTTTTCTTAGAAGGGACCCCTAAAATAAGCTGGTCACATTCATGTCTCTGCCCAGTAATCAGCTGCAATCTGTGAGGGAAGTTGACTGGAGGTGTTCAATTTCACTGCAGTGCCCCCGCAGGGGAAACTAAGCATTTCATGGAAATCTTTGTGTGGTCAGGGTAAAGCATGGATGTACCAGGTCTACACAGACACTCCCAGAGAAACAATTCCCCACTAATTACGCAGAATACCCTAAAAGCATATTTGCAAATGGGTTCTTTAAACCAAACTACCCCTTTATTGCTGGTGAATCCATCTCTCTGTGATTATATCACGCTTGACATTGTGCATTAGTAATGAATGGAAATGTTATTGAAGATCTGGAGTTGGAGATGATTTATTCTGGCGAAGGATCGAAGGTAATGCTAGTTTCTAAGAGACAAGGCCTTCCAAAAAGCATGCTGGTGTTTCAGAGGAGCCAAGTCTTCTGGTGGCAAGCGAGTCCAAATGGGCTGCATCCCAGAGATGTCTCCTGTTACTACACTTCTTCCAGGAACAGTGAAGGAAATACCATCAGGACTAAGGAAAACAAGACGACGTGACCATTTCCTTGTCATTTCTGTATAAATGATCTTTTAATGTCTGCATACAATGTGTTATTTACAGTATCAAATCTGTACCCCCAACAATATAAATCTGAATATTCATAGAGCTGGCAAGCAGGCAGGCAGCAGGTTACAAAGAGGTGCAGGAGCTCTGGACGCTGCATTGCCTTAAAGTCCTGGCTCCTCGGGCAAACAGCTTATAAAGCACAGTGCATGTCTCAGGCTTCAGAGCCGAGAAGGTAAATATGGCTGCTCACATTACAGGACTGGTATGTAAGATTTGCTGTCGGTGAGGACTCTGTTTCTCAGTTGCAGAGCGGCTCACTACATCTTTCACTTTGGAAGAGGAGCTATGATTACGTTCTTATAACCTTTCACCCCTTGCAAGCGATCACTCTCAAAGTTCACCACTAGCTTGCGAAGTCCAGATAACTGAGGCATCAGGTCCACCCGTACTTTGGCTTCTTGTCCTGGTTCCACAGGGCCGTCTCTGTAACCATATAAACAAGGGTTTATTACAATATATTTTAAAAGTAAGGTAAGATTAACATCTAAAAGCAGTTGGCCGGGATTATTGAACATGAACAAGTCCTGTAAACGGTTGGGATGGTGCTTCTGATTCTACTTACAGGTCCTTAACCACAAGCCCCTCAGTCAGGCCGGCTCCCTCCAGAGTGAAGCTGCATCCAACCAGGGGCTCCGACAGAGGATTTGTTAAGGAAATCTCAGCGACCAGCTTCTTTTGTTGTTTGGGCTCGCCCAGTACCTGAATAAAATAAAAATAATTTGATAACCCATTAGGAAGGGTGTTGTCACACATGCCTTTTTTCCAACAAAAACAGTCCAATAGGGAATTATGAAATGCACTACAAACATTGTGGTTTCTTGTGCCGATTGTTTCTCACTTTTTGGGTCCATGTTTTTTCTTCAAAATAGAGTATAGAGGTATGGCATTTTTAAGGGATTTTCTCATATTTTACTCTAAAGGGGAAAAAAAAGCTTTTCCTGTGTGACCAGGAACAAAAAACTGCCAAAAGACACACATTGCTTCCTCAGAGGTGCTTGGAGGGGCATGTTCCTTGGTTGGAAGGTGACATTGGGTGCTCCAGCAGGCCTTTCTGCCTTGGCTAGGGTATTTAGTTTGAGGGCTAGGGGTAGCCAGCACTAGCTACAACTGTAAATGTAAAGTTTGACCCTAATAAGTAACCCCTTTTATGAGGACCATGTGTGTGACAATTATGAAAGTAAAGCTGTGTCCTTCATAAAACACAACTCTTCATCAGAGACGCAGACAATAATTGTGGCTTTGGTTGACATGTGTTCCAAGGCTTTTGTTTATACTGTAGAACCAGGGTGTTGATGGCGGTTTAATAAATTTTCCTCCACTTAATGGCAGACATGGGTCAAATCTAAGAAATTCAGCCTAAGGAATGATGTAACTCTTCTGTAATTACATGGATCTGTCAAGTTCACTCAATAGAACATCTGAATCTGCTCGGTTCAGTCCCTGCAGAGCAAATACGCAGCTGGATTTGGGTCATTACACTGGTAAGTGATGTAATGAAGGAGCAGGAAATCTTAGTCTACACGTTAAGACACATGTACAAATATGTTCTGTAAGAACAGACTGATCGTGTCCTCCTGGAGATCTGCTTCCCTCCCCACAAAAAATTGTTATTCAAAATTACAGCAGAGTTTTAAAAAGTTGTAATAACCTTTAACAGAAATGTTCATGGAGGTGATTACTCGGGCAGAGAAGTAGGGTGGCTGCAGCCGTCCTTACGCACTACCATTTAACCCCCTAAAGCACCATGGCTCCCTGTCAACCCAACATTGTTATTTTATGCTCATAGCCTAGAGCTGTTATGGCTAACCTTTCGGCACTCCAGCTGTGGTAAACCTACGACTTCCAAGATATACACTTGCGTGGCTGTTCTCAGAACTCCATAGAAATGAATGGGAGTCGTACGCGCACCACAGTTGGAGTGCCAGAAGTTAGCCATCATTGGCCTAGAGTCTAACAAAGGCCCACCAGTCTGTTCAGTAAGTGACACTGCCTGTTATTACACACTCTAGGTTCTGGGTACAGAAGATAAAGCTGTAGTCACCTGTTACTATCTCACCTATCTGCACTTCTGGCAGAACCCCTTGATAAATTTGTTATTACTCTACAGCAGGAATACATTTCTCAACAACACTACTCAAATTATAGCTCTGGCTTTATCCCCATGAGGGCGGAATCATCAGTGGTGCTATTGAGGAACCAGAATGTATGAATGGTCCAAAAACTAGGGGCTCATGCACACGAACGTATTTTCTTTCTGTGTCTGTTCCGTTTTTTTTTGCAGACCGTATGCGGAACCATTCATTTCAATAGGTTCGCAAAAAAAAAAATATGGAAGTTACTCCGTGTGCATTCCATTTCCGTATGTCCGTATTTCCGTTCCGCAAAAAAATAGAACATGTCCTATTATTGTCCGCATTACAGACAAGGATAGGACTGTTCTATTAGGGGCCGGCTGTTCCGTTCCGCAAAATACGGAATGCACACGGACGTCATCTGTATTTTTTGCGATTGGCAAAATACATACAGTCGTGTGCATGAGCCCAAAGTTTGAGTTATATGCTAATGACTTGCAAGTGCTTAGGTGCGTTCCCCACTGATGTGACAGATTTATCATAGTGTCTAATGCTGGATGATAAATTTGGTGCATCTTTAGGCTGTCTAGTCAAAGTTTATACCATCTATTAGTTGACTCCCTTTGTGCCAAAAATTTGGTGCACATTGTTGCGTCCTGAGCCACATCTACTTTCCATCAAAGCACCTCCTGTCCCACTAATCCATGCCTCCTTGTTAAACGAGGCAAAAAAGAAAACAATAAATGTGGTGCTCGGCGTATATGCTGATTAGTAAATCTCCCCCCCGTGAGCTCTATTTTTTATGTCAAACTAATGATACACAGCGATGATGCATCCACTGTTATCGTATTTCAGACAGACTCACCCGCACTTTGATGTCAGGGTTCTTCACTTGGATGTCTCTCATAGCAAGGAGAATATCATTTGAAGAAGAGTCACGGAGCATAGCCACCACTTTGATCATGTTATCCTGGGTCAGACTGCTGCCATACTTCTCATAGAGAACCTTCAGCGGCACAGTCTTCTCTGCAGGAACAGTAAACACCAGCATTATATCAATAGTCAGTGGACAAGAAAAAAAGGAATTATGCATGAACATCTGGACTGTGACGCATCATCAGGAGGGAAAATCATTATCAAACCAGGCACAATGTCTTGTAGGTCTAGCTCAACTGAATATAGTGATAGCTTTATCCTAGCGATTCTTTGCTTTATTCTGGAAAAAATTATTACTTTTAAAGGGTTTCTATCACTTCGTTGCACATATTTAGCTGTCAGACACTAGCGATCCGCTAGTGTCTGCTCTGCCCAACCATTCTAATATAATTGCTTTTGGGGCAGCCGTTTTGCTAAAAAAAGAACTTTTATTAATATGCTAATGAGCCTCCCTGTGAGCGCCTGTATTCGGCGCATGCGCAGTGAATGTCTGACCGCTTCCCTGCTCAGACATCTCCACTGCGCCTGCGCGATGACGTCATAGTGCTCCGAGGAACAGGCGCAGTGGAAATGTCTGAGCAGGGAAGGTGTCAGACATTCACTGCGCATGCGCCGAATACAGGCGCTCACAAGGAGGATCGCATTCAGGAGGAGATGGGCGGGCTGGAGGGACGCGCTGGGCGGCGGCAGTTTCTGAAGGTAGACGGAGCCTCTAGGTGCTAATGACGCCCCCATAGCACCTAGAGGCTCATTAGCATATTAATAAAAGTTCTTTTTTTTTGCAAAACGGCTGCCCCAAAAGCAATTATATTAGGATGGTTGGGCAGAGCAGACACTAGCGGATCGCTAGTGTCTGACAGCTAAATATGTGCAACGAAGTGATAGAAACCCTTTAATCTATATGCAAATGAGCAATTAAGTGCACCGAGGGCAGGTCCAAGTCACACTGTGCACCCTTGCTCCTCCTGCTTCCTCTTCTTGATTGACAAGACCAGGTTCCTGCATAGTCATCTCACCTGACCCTCATGTGGTGAAGAAGAATAAGTAGATCCCTGTAATCCCTGTGACAGCCACATGACATGGGTAGTTGAGAACCACTAAAAGCCCTGATACACATTAGTGTATTGTTGGCCAAACTCACCAGGAATGGGGAGTACGGCCAACAGTCTATTGTGTCTGAACAGCTCCCAACATTTCCCCAACAGATGATGTCGAGGGAGACAAGGATTGGGCGAAGTGAATATTTTCTCCTCATCCTTTTGTTCTCCTAGGAGACAAGACACCACCAGAAACATCTGGCATCGGCTTTCTCCCCGCTCGCCATCAAATACATATACACGTCTCAGCTGAGCCAAACGTGTATGTGTATGGGGAAGCCGCAACGGAGTTGGAAGCGGTAACTGTGTGCTAAACGATCGTTCAGCTGAGAGCTATTGAATGTGTATGGCCGCCCTAAGCCTCACATACGCCCAATTTCCTTCTTTTGTTCCAAACACAACACAGTAACAAGTCCGGACACATGTTTCACAATGAACGCCACACAATGAGATCAAAGCTGAATTGGAAGCTGTTAAACCCGAGTCTGTAAATGATTTCTTCCAACAGTAGAAAAAGAAACAAGAATTTGTGTATAAATGATGGCAGCAGATAATGATATATTAGATAATAGGTTCACTCTTCTGTAGATTTACAATCAATATGGATGCAGCCTTGCAGAACCTCCACCGCCAGAACATAAAATAATACGACTACATGAGCTATTTATTAATACCGCCGAAAACTACCATGAGGAATGAGACAAATAGGATGAAGGAAAACTGAAAGTGAAGTACAAGATGCTGTAAGTGTAACACATAAAAAAACTTGATGGACAGTGTTTCTTGGTAAACCTAACAGCATGCTTCCCCTGTCGAATCCATCAAATATTGAAAAATAGACATATAAATCTAGTAACAAAGGCTGATAAACTGATTGAAGTGATCAAACAGTGCCCGCCTTGACGGCATTTCCAGGATTCTGGTACTGATGGCCTATCCTCAGCATTGGTCATTAATATCAGATCATTGGGGGTCCGACACCCCGCACCCAAGCAGATCAGCTATTTCTTGGTAGCTCTGGCACTGGAAGTCGGAACCAGAACTACACAGCTCCATGGGGGGGACTGGCCTGGTGGGCTGATGCACAGAGTCCCACCAGCCAGGTACATAAGGATCTGATGCTCTCAGCAGGGCCCTCCTGAATTCAATTGTATTGCTATCCTCAGGAGGACGATGATATAGTTTCAAACTGTGGAGTGGAAGGCAGTATATTGTGCCGCACTGTGGTATTTGGTTCTGCTGGGGCAGTATATTGTGCTGCACTGTAGTATTTTGTTCTGCCGGGGCAGTATTTTGTGCTGCACTGTGGTATCTGGTTCTGCTGGGGCAGTATATTGTGCTGCACTGTGGTATTTGGTTCTGCTGGGGCAGTATATTGTGCTGCACTGTAGTATTTTGTTCTGCCGGGGCAGTATATTGTGCTGCACTGTGGTATTTTGTTCTGCCGGGGCAGTATATTGTGCTGCACTGTGGTATTTTGTTCTGCCGGGGCAGTATATTGTGCTGCACTGTAGTATTTTGTTCTGCCGGGGCAGTATATTGTGCTGCACTGTGGTATTTTGTTCTGCCGGGGCAGTATATTGTGCTGCACTGTAGTATTTTGTTCTGCCGGGGCAGTATATTGTGCTGCACTGTGGTATTTGGTTCTGCTGGGGCAGTATATTGTGCTGCACTGTGGTGTTTGGTTTTGCTGAGGCAGTATATTGTGCGGCACTGTGGTATTTGGTTCTGCTAGGGCAGTATATTGTGCTGCACTGTGGTATTTGGTTCTGCTGGGGCAGTATATTGTGCTGCACTGTAGTATTTTGTTCTGCCGGGGCAGAATACTATGGTATTGCTGGTTCCACCTACTTCTTCTATCACACCTCCTGTCACTATGGACTTGCCTACAACCTGGGGACACTTTTTGTTTTTTTCCAGGGCCACTTTAAGTTCCCAGTCCATCCATGGTGTAGTGGATGTAGCTGGTAACTGCAGCATTCACTTAAATAGGAACAGCACTGCAGTAACCAGCTCCGTCCATCGTTCAGTTCCTGGTCCGAAGCTACTGCAGAGTAGCTGTTCAGTTGGGGGAGGGGGGGGGGGGTGTTGTTGGACTCCCACCAATCTGATATTGATGGCCTATCCTGAGCCTTTCACTGGTGTTATTTGGGCACTCTATGGTAAGTCATAACAGGATGAGGAGTGTCAATAAAAAGTAATACACAAGGCACCATCAACCCTAGAGTTAAGACCAGTAAAAACCTGAATTGCAGTAAGAGGGTCAGGTAAGTAAAGGATGGAGGCCCGAGGTTCAGCGTTTTAAGAGAGTGAAACCGGTGTGACTGGAAAGTGTCTACCACAGGTGCAGATGTGGGAGATTCTGCTGCCTCTATCTGTGCCTATAATAGAAGATGGAGCCAAGGAGGTGGTCATGTGGATAAATCACTGTCGCCATCTTGGATGTGGTGGTCGGTTTATATATGGCACCCATGGGTAACATGGAGGCTTCTACTGGCATGCTGGTGTAATCAATGGGCCTTTTTTTTATCATTTCATGTACAAGTCAGTGTATAGCATCTAAGAAATTTAAGCAGAAAGTAGACAGCCTGGTTAACCCCTCAATGGCTTAGTCCTGCCACACTGGTTAACAAGCACTCCATGGTGAGCATGACCGACAGGCATCAATGTCACATGCCGCACCAGGGAATGAGTGCAAATCGAAGCTGAATAGTCTCTATACTCTATACGCCAGAGATATCAGTGCACTTTAGGCAGCCACAGTTGGCCATGTGAACAAGAAGTATATTATACAGTGTAATAATAGATATTGATTTCCTTGCAGAGTGGTTTTAGCATTTTTTTTCACTACAATGAGTGAGGCACTTAGCCAAAATATTAACAGAGCATGCCAGGGCTGTCCACGATTAGAAAAACATGGATAGGTGTCTTATCACTGGGGGTCTGACTGCTGGGGCCACTGCTGATAAGAATGGGGTTCGTGCTCCCTGGTTTAAATGGAGAGGTGGTGACATATGCACCCTGCTGCTCACAAAATAGGATAAAAAATGGTCTCTTCTCCCATAAAAGTATCCTTTCCCCTATATCATATTTGCTCGGGGTTATTCACTTTTGGACTTTATATCAACATGGTTAAAAGCTATGGGATCCATTGTGATGCAGGTACTAAGGGTACCTTCTTTAGGGAACTATACTCCCTATGTTGATACCCCCAGGTACCTGTATCCTTATATACCCAGGACTATGGTTCTGAACCGGGAGTTCTTGAATCCATGTTAGGAGTCCCCAGAAGCAAAAATGATTTAGATATAGGATAGATGAAGGACTTTTGACTGCTGGGGCTCCTGCCTATCATGAGAATGGGGTTCGTGCTCCCTGGTTTGAATGGGGAGGTGGTGACATATGCGCGTTGCCGCTCCAGGAGGGGGAAGAAATTACATGATAAAGAGGTTGGGAATAAAGTAAACAAGAGTGATCAGTATTTTACCTATGGTCATGAAAGTTGAAGAACCAAAGAGGAATAACCCCATGTAAACAGGCAGGCTGTTGGGTTGAGCTCCAGCTATTACCCGTTAGTGATGAGCGGCAGTAGTCATATTCGAATTCGCAATATTTCGCGAATATTCGCAAATTCGAATATTCGTTATATTCTACGATTTTTTTTACTCGAAAAATCGACAAGATACTGATCGCGTAATATGCGAATTTTCGTAATGCGAATTTTTATCGCAAATTTTTCAATTGCCGAGCAAAAACATGATTCCTACCTGCTTCTTGCTTGTGGGCCAATGAGTCATAACACTATATCGAATATATTAGTTTTTTCGAATATTCGTAATATTCTAAAAGAAGAATATATAGCAATATAGCGAATATTCAAAAAAATAAACAGAATATAGAGCAATTTAGCTAATATAGTGCTATAATCTTTTTTTCAATAGTGGAAATTTTTTTCCAATCTGACCTTCAGATGAGAAAAAAATTACAACTATTAGACAAAGAAGATTATAGCACTATATTAGCTAAATTGCTCTACATTCGTTTTTATCGAATATTCGCTATATTGCTATATATTCTTGTTTTAGAATATTACGAATATTCGAAAAAACTAATATATTCGATATAGTGCTATATATTAGTTTTTAGAATATTCATCATTTTTCCCATTTAAAGTCATGATTCCTCCCTGCTTCTTGCTTGTGGGCTAATGAGTCATTGGCCTACAAGCAAGAAGCAGGGAGGAATCATGTTTTTACTCGGCAATTGAAAATTTGCGATGAAAAATCTTGAATATTCGAAATTACGAATATATATCACTATATTCTAGATATTCGAATTACCTATATTCGCGATAAAAATTCGAAATTCGAATATTCGTGATCAACACTATTACCCGTATTTAATAGTAATGGTCTCTTCACATGAGGCAATAGGACTTTTTGGACCCTTCAGGCTCCAGGAACTCAGCGCAAGTTTCTACACCCCCACAGTTAAACCCCTGGAGGTAATAAGTGTTTTATATACAGTACAAGACAGAGCCATCAACTCTCCAGTCGGTAATACATAATTGTGGCCATATTGGTTGTCATTGCTTTACAAGACATTTCTTTCATCTACCATTTAGACACAAAAGGATACAATTTAGGATGATTTCACACTTAGTTTTTTTATGGTATTTTTCTGAACTTTTTTTGCAGCGTTTTTGCTGTAGTTCTATGGGAAATATGAAATGGAGCACATACAAGTGTTTGTTTTCTTTTGCTAACCCATAATATACAAGGTTTTGGTAACCAGATGTGGATTACTGATAATTACCAGGCTGCACCTTTAATCAAAACTTAACATAAAATTTCACCTAACTTTGTGTAACAGACAAAATAGACAATGTAACTAGAAAATGTGAAGTGAGTCCTGGGGTTCAAAAACAGCTATGTGTAATATGAGGTGGAATAATCCATAATAGGGGCACATTTATATGAAGTGTTAGAGTACATTAGCTTTTTTTGGCATAGATTTAATGGGTTGTATGCCAAAAAAGAGTGAAATATATATTTTTTTACTTTATACATTTACTCTTTTTGGCCCCTCCAACGTCTGACACCTCAGAGCTGTCGGCCTACAGTCTCCTGAAACACACATGTTCAAAAACCTGTCAGCCAAGTGTAAAAGTTGCTTAGGAAAAAGTTTAAAGGAACTTTTTGCAAGATTGACAGCTAGTGCTATGTCTAGGGTCTGAGGGGGAATCTAGCTGCCATCATTTTAATAGAAAAATCCTAAACATACATGACCATATTGAAATGAAGCTTCATGGAGACTGGTGGGTGCGGCGCAGTACTTCATTGAATCTTTTTTGGGGTGAGGACTAGCCTGCTTTTTCACCATGTTATGCCCTTTTATACCAAAATCATGCCCCCTTTCATGTCACCCTGCCCCTTTCCATACAATACTCTTCCAATGCATTTTGGGCACCAGGGCTGGGTCTAATGATGCAGTTTCCTGGTGCCACATATGGTCAAAGTGCATAGAGGGCTGCTTTGTGGGAGAAAGCAGCCCTCCATACTGTGCCTGGGAAATCTGACAACTTTTTTGGATGTCCAGGAGGTCTCACCTTTTTCAGGAGCCTTCCAGACGTTCTAGGAGAATTGACAAGTATAGTCATGAATAATCAATCAGTAGGGGTCCAAAGTCTGGAACTTCCAATAATAACTAAAATGGCGGGGCCCAGTGCTCTATCTCTCTCCAGCAGAATAGCTGCAAAGCGAAGTAGTTGTATGGAGTGGTGGTCAAGCATACACTCTACATACGACTTTGTGAGAAGTATAGCCAAGCACGCTCCTTCATGGACTAGTGGGAAATGTAGGTGGCTGGAATACCTCCTTAATTATCACCCAAAGATTTAGGGAAGGGAATTATAGTTCCAATGATGTAAAATAGATCCCATCATAGCATATGTTAAGACCTATAGGCCCTTCCCTCACGAGTGAAGCCTTTGTGATTATCTTTATTTCTATGTGTAGTGCAAAACTATTGCTTTGTATCCCTTTGTGTTCATTCAGGACTCTGTAGGCACCAACTGGCTTTTGATGAGCCTCCAAAAAATGTGCAGTTTTATAGTCAGTAATATTGGTAGTCAGATTATATGATGTTCTGCCAATTGAAATGCTAAAGCGGTCAAAAATTTTGTAAGGTTACAAATGTACTAAATGACTATAATTTAATATGTTGTACATGCACCGCACAGCAGGGACCTCTGTGTTTGCAGCAGGTTTGGCCCTCGGTTCTTCACAAGCAGAAAGGAAATATGATGTCATTCTGCCAATCCTTCTTGGAAGTGATTCTTTGAAAACACTAATAAATTAATTTTGCTTCCTTTGTGTATTGTAATTGGAACCAAGGAGGAACATCTGCTTTTTGAGGGAAACATCCCAAAATAATAACAAAGTAGTTCTAAATTGTATATTACAGAGCAAAGCTATAAAAACTCTAATACCAATGTAATAACTTCATACATAGTAGTAGTAGTAGAGTATTAAATACCATTTGTTTTTTATTTCTTATTCTCATAGCATTGTATGTGTAACTATAGGGGATGCAGAGGTACAGTAGCACACAAAAGGTCCCCCTGAACAATCTGGAGACCATTCATTATAAAATGACCTAATGTATATATACACACACACTTTTTTTTTTGTGTTTTGTTAAATTTACCATGTCAATATCTATATTAGAAGCATGTATATAGCCTTGCAATTTTTCACTCTGGCCACTAGGTCTAATAATAGGTCATGATTTCCTGTTCTGTACAGGTAAATTTTCAAATGCCATTATCATTATCATCACAGGCAGAATTACAATGACAAGTAACATCTCTATATAAATAACACAGGATCCACCATTCACAGAAGGTGATATCACAGCTTATCTACTCCCTCCTGACCTCTGAACAGTTGACAATGGGAAAACTCTCCCATTGAAGTCAATGGAGTCTCGTCCTCTCCATTGTTTCTATGGTCCGTGTAGCTGCTCTCAAATGACAGAATGTGTTAACATATTTTAGATCTAGTGGCCGGTGTGAAAAATGCACCATGAAAATGCAATTTAACCTGAAGACAGCATGCTATAGAATAGGAGTAGCTAAGCAAATAGATAAGGACGTGTCCTATCAGTAACTGAGGGCTATCTCTATATTCACAGCCATGGGGAGAAGGCTGTCAATCACTGATAGGACCGCCTCTTTTACATAAAAGCCAAGAATGAGCAGGAATTTAAATGAATAAATTACAAGTTTTACTGAATCTTTTCCCATAAAACTATACATAATTATGCTCAGCTATTTCCTGTTCTATAACGTGCCAGATGCTATGTTCCAGGTGACAGTTTCCCTTTAAAGTATAGATAGTGATATGGAAAAATTAAGTAAAACAAAAACAAACTCCCCAAACATTCTTTAAAAATATGTTTAACATAAAAGGTGATTTAAACAATAGGTCATTTTCTGATGACGCATTCCCTTTCAGTACAGCTGATAGTTGGGAGAAGGGCTCTATTGGTGCTACTTCTCTGCACAGCTTCCAAGAACATTGATTTTGCCCTCAGGTTCACAGTTAACACCCCATTGATGAAAGAATTGTTTTGTTATGACAAGTTGTAGAAATTAAAGGCTATCTTTGGGGGCATTTTTCTTTATTATTGCATTATATCAATTTTGAAAACAAGCACAAATGAAGATAAATTTATTGGACCCCCTGGTCCCGCCCCCCCCCCCCCCCCGCCCTCACCACGCCCCATTTCATAAAGTGGCATTTAAATAATTGCAAATACAGTGTTTGTAACTTTTTTATGCCACAAAAGAGGCGCCTGGAGATGATAAATTCTCCCTGTTTATAAATTTTTAGAACACAGAACTACAAAGAAATGTATATGCGGAGAAAACAGCAACATAAAAAGACTATTAACACCGATTTATTCAATAGAGGTGATATACACAAAGAACACGGACCTTCTCTGATCTGCGGGGAACCTCTGAAGAACCTCCATCAATTGCTGTATTAAAGTCTCTTGCTCACTTCATATCAGAGGCTCACAGCACCACAGTATAATGCAGCACAACTGCAGTAAAAGCTTATTATCGATTTATTGACACTGCAACACAGGAGAAATACAATGTTCCCACAGCACTGACACTAACACAACAGAAAACGCCAATATTTGACATTAATATATTTTAGAGGCATTGCTGAGCCAAATTCTGTAACAAACAATTTGCAACTAGGGCTATAGTCGTCTTCTCTCCGGAGGAAGTAATGCCAGACAGGGGCTTTTCAATGTCCATCTTTTTCCAAATCTGCTCTGCTATGACTTCCGTATATATATTTTGGATAGAGCCTTGTGAATTATTACTGGGGTCAGTTACAATATAATTTTCTGAGGGCTGCGCTGGTGCCTTATTTGCCCCTCAGATGACTTTTATATTGCTCCCTGTATGCTATATTGGGTATTGGGTAGCTGTCCAAATTCAATTCCTTTGATTTGGCTACCACATTCTGGCTATATTTCAGCCTACTTCCATAGGATCAGGCATCTGCTCATTAGGAGGCCCACTGGGGACTAGTTCCCCCAAAAGCAACCTGAGAGCGTAAAGGTACTAACTTATTAAAGCACTGGATGGTAACATTCTGTTACAAAAGATATGGCAATGTTATGGGGCACTATATGATAGTATTATTTGGATACTGTATGGAGGTATTATTTAGATGAGCAAATTTCTTGAAATTTGTTTTGTGTACGATTTGGCTAATTAAGAAAAAAAAATGTGCTCCAATTGCTCTGAAAGTTGGTATATAACAGTGTCTGGTCTCCTAGGATTCAGAGAATAAATATTTAAATCATATCTTTCCCAGAAACCCAAAGGTAAGAAAATGTACTTTCCTTCCAAAAAGAAAAGAACACTAAGCCTATATGTTGCCAGCAGATGTAAGATACTCATGTTTGCATATAGGTTTCCCAGAAAGAAAGGGCAGCATTGGCTGGACTATAATACACCTTCTGCATACTTGTGGTCTCCCTTATAAGAAAGAGCACCCCCAGAGCCACTCAGATAACTAGGGCAACTTTCTCTTGAGACACTCAGTGCTCTTGTCCTTTTGGAAGGCAAACTGGCTTGCACGTCTTAGGGCTCATGCACACGATTGTATTTTCTTTCCGTGTCCGTTCCATTTTTTTTGCGGACCGTATGCTGAACCATCCATTTCAATGGGTCTGCAAAAAACGGAAGGTACTCGGTGTGCATTCCGTTTCCGTATGTCCGTATTTCTGTTCCGCAAAAAAATTAAACATGTCCTATTATTATCCACATTATGGACAAGGATAGGACTGTTCTATTAGGTGCCAGCTGTTCCATTCTGCAAAATACGGAATGCACACAGACGTCATCCGTGTTTTTTGCGCACGGTCGAGTGCATGAGCCCTTATTCAGAGAAGCATAATAGTAGGACACCCAGTACTCTTGTCCTTTTGGAAGGAGTACTAGTTTGCATCTCTCATTTCCAGATGAGTATTACATGTGGGGTCTTTCTCTCGGTTTTTGATTCTCCCGAAATGAATCACAAAAATTTTTAGTTTGTTAGAATTAGAATTGGAAATACGGGAAAAATTCCTATTTGGTAGAATTGATTCGCTCATCTATAATGGTATTATTATCTGTCTTTTCATCGACAGTCTGTGATAATGTGGCCATGCATAGCAAAACAGAATACCAAGATTTAATGGCAACCTGTCACCGGGATTTTGTGTATAGAGCTGAGGACATGGGTTGCTAGATGGCCGCTAGCACATCCACAATATCCAGTCCCCATAGCTCTGTGTGCTTTTATTGTGTAAAAAAAACAATTTGATATATATGCAAATTGACCTGAGATGTGTGCTGTCCCTGAGATGAGTCCTGTACGTGAGATGAGTCAGGGACAGGACTCATCTCAGGTTAATTTGCATATGTATCAAATATTTTTTTTTACACAATAAAAGCACACAGAGCTTGGGGACTGGGTATTGCGGATGTGCTAGCGGCCATCTAGCAACCCATGTCCTCAGCTTTATACACAAAATCCTAGTGACAGGTTCCCTTTAACTGTATTTAGAGAATAATAATGGCAAATCTAAATTTCCAATGCAATATCTATACAGTACCTATATTTAGATGATCTTCATAGATGGTGATAAAGTACTAAGTGTACAGTCCAACCCTGTTTAGATGTTATGCCAGATAAGACCAGTAGATCTTCTTTATTTGTTGGGCCTTCATCCCCACAATTTTTGCAATGAGAACTTTTCTTAATGGGGTTCTCCACTTTGGACAATCCCTACTTGTTAGAAGGGTCCCTTGCCAGTAATTTGCTTACAAAGTGTTGACCTGCTGGAAACTCCAGCGATCGTCTGGAATCTGTGGGGGAAACCTGGCTGTCAGTGTTCAATTTCCCTGCAGTGCCACCCCAGGAGAAATACGGTATTACACACTTCCCATTCATTTTAATGAGTGGGTATAATGCAGGACTGAGCAGGTCCTCCAGAGGGAGAAATACTCTTAATAACCACTAGGATGAGATGAGCGTTCCTTTCCAGAACTTCTAACCATACTAGGTAGAAGGAAGTCATCAGTGTGCACTGCATAAACCTCAACACACACTCTGTGTGCAAGAATGCGCACTGCATAAACTTCATCCAACTCTCTGTGAGCCAACAAAGAGAATATGATTGATAAACCATAAAAAATCTATTCTAAAGCCAGCGATTGAATACCAAAAAAGAAGAAATGAATTAGTTATCTAAATTCATCTACAATGCAACCATACAAGGAATGAAGGCAATGCTGTACTCGTGCTACTGTACATGGGAATTTGAAAGTGCAGTACATTTCTGCCCCAGCATCAATTGAGCACTGATCTAGTATTTCTGGGAATGGTTGGTCTACAAAGAGGTAGGAAAGAAATGTGTCATATCTGAAGAAACAGATTTTTCCTTGCACACCCCATATCCTGAACATACACCCATTTATGTTATGTCCAGAATGTTCCTGAACAGTTTTCATTCTTTACAGTACCGTAAAATGGAAATATCTCATTTTTACAGTTTGCTTACTTGTGAATATAGCACAGACCACAGAAGGAACACCCAACATCAACAAAGCTCCACCACCCATAGTACTCAATTAGGAAAATAAACTAGGTACAGGGAATGCACAAAATGGACTGCATTTACTTTATGGGGTGACTCATACACGCCTCACCGATCCCATGCCGGAGGTTAGAAGCCGAGACCGGAGGATGGATGGGGGAAGTCAATGACCAGGCCCAGTTAAGGGATAACAATGAACAGTCTTTTTACTGCAGATGCTGCATCACGCAGCACAAGCATATATCAGGGGCAGTTCTGCGGTATTTTACAGAGCTTGCTTTTCTCAATGGCTGTGTATAGGCAGAGGCAATGATAGTAATAGAAGTCCTTGAGTCTCACAAGTACACTTTGCAATGTTTCCAAATTAAACACAGGCATGCAAAGCTCACAATCAATAGTGCAGTTCCCACAGCGGGTTGCACATCTTCAAATGGATGGCCAATCCATTATGTGTGTGGAGGGCACCGAAGCTGTATACCATCGCCACAGGCAGCAAAGTCCATAGCCATAAACGAGCATTACATTTGCTATTACAAATGTGACTGTGGTTATCTATCCTGCTTCCCCTTAGGGCTAGTCTCCTGGCACAATTACTTTGCTCGGTATCCTGTCACTCCATAGAAATTGTGTTTTTACTGGAGAAAAATGTACTTTCCTTGCTATCAACTTCTGCTAGGCCCACAAACTGTCCACAGCCCAAATCAGAATGAATTCTAAACTACAAGAAACTAACCAGACAGAGGCATGACCAGCACATTATTGTGATAACCTAGCTAGAACTGCCATAGTTAACTGCTTCCTTGCCTAATGTAGGATACAAAGTGGATGAAATAAATGGCATTAACCCTTTTTGCAATAATAAAACATTGCAGTGGTCCTCTGGGGTACTGCACTAGCTCCTCTTGACATGGAACTGTTATCAACCAATGATGACTGAGGTAGATCACTGCAATGACCATTTGGCCGAGCCATCACATATCCTGTGTCAGGAGAGAACAGGATTCAGAGACCAACAGAGAACCTGGGGAGATTGGGGAGGTGAGCACTATTCCCTCTAAGTGTGTAGCAGTGCTGACATGCCTCCAAAAATCTGGTGCCCGCTCAAGGAATGTTTTTTCCAATGCAGACTGGATTCAGTCTCTCCCTTTAATGGTTTGTAGACCACTCCTGAATCACTCGGCCTGATCATAGAGAGAACTGTTCAGATGTACATTTACATCTGCATAGTTTTTTCTATCCCTGTTTCCTCAATCAATGCAGGGAGGTTAGAACCAGGACAATGCTAGAGCCTGGAGAAGTAAGTAACCACTGGACCCCAAGTATGCAGCATTAGGCCTCCTGCACACGTTTACGGGCCGTTTTTTGCATTCCATATACGGTCCGTATACGGAACCATTCATTTCAATGGTTCTGCAAAAACACCTAATGTACTCCGTATGCATTTCGTTTTTGTATTTCCGTTTTTCCGTTCCGTTGAAAGATAGAACATGTCCTATTATTGCCCGCAAATGACGTTCCGTGGCTCCGTTCAAGTCAATGGGTCCATAAAAAAAAAGGAACACATACGGAATGTACTCCGTATGTCTTCCGTATCCGTTCCGTTTTTTACAGAACCATCTATTGAAAATGTTATGCCCAGCCCAATTTCTTCTATGTAATTACTGTATGCTGTATATGCCATACGGAATGTAAAAACAATGGAAACAAAAAACGGAACAATGGATCCGTGAAAAACTGACTGCAAAACACTGATAAAGCCATACGGTCGTCTGCAGGAGGCCTTAATGTAAAATGTAACCATCTGGCTGTCATAGATTCTTACATTAATCAATTCAGTGCCCTAGACCCCCAGGCATGCAGACATTAACCCATTTACAGCCCAAGACTACAAGAAATACTGGAATAAACACCATGACTGTTCTAGACCATGAGATATACTGATATTAACTCCTTTGCTGCCCTGGTCCAGCAGGGATGCTGACATTAATTACTTCACTCCACCAGACCATCAGGAATATTGACGTTAATTATTTCACTGCAATCCACTAGGGATCTTAAATTTAATCATTTTACTGTCATAGACCACCAGGGATTCTTACTTTAGGCCCATCATTGCCCTTGGCCATCAGGCATTGTAAACATTAACCCATTCACTACCACAAAACACCAGGGATACAGACAAAAAACCCGTAATTGCTTAAAGCCACCAGGGATGTAGGCTAGCCCTTGTTGCTGTTTAATCCTATTTGGCTATCTGGCTAGTTTATAGATTATAACAGAGCTATATGATAATATTTATTCTTGCTTCTGAATGCCTCCCCCCTTTAAATAGGTTTCTTCCAATACTGTATGATTACCAGTTAAAACACTAACAATAAAAGGAAAGAAACTGGTTCCATTACCTGAATTTGCCTGTAAGCTGAGGTTGAGAAGATCCTTCTTTCCACACTCTGGCCCCACATCACCCGTGTAGCTGGTAGGACGTGCACAAATCATAAACCTGCCCTCCTTGTCCTCCTCTGTATTGTTGCTTATAACTGCAAACACATCAAAATCACTACCCTTCTCCATCTTTTCGGACACATTAATCTTCATGTCAAGTGCATATGGGACTTGCTCTCTCTGTACTCGAGGAACTGCCGCCTGCTCATTTGCTTTTTCAAAGACCCGTCTTTCATCTTCAGAACCTACGTACCAGAAAAGGTAGATAAAAATCAATCAACAACTGTTTATGTGGCAAGATGATAACCTGAAAGGTGGTAATAAATCCAGATTTAGTGCAAACCCCTCTAATTAAAAATGTCACACTATTATCATGGCTTCTGCTCTTAGCAGGGCTGCACCAGTTCTGACAGATTCCGATGGATTCCATTGACTTACAATGCATTGTTTTGGATTTCTGATGTTTTTGACAAAATGAGTAGAGCCTCGGGCTAGGTTATTCTTTCTGTCAAATACACAAGAGAACAGCACACAGCAATAGCGTGAGCAGAGCGGTGGAGCTACTCAGCTTGTATGTACTCATCACATCTAATCTACCAGATGCCCCGCAGCTAAAGTTCATCCATTCTGTCTGAATATACCACTTGCTATTACCGTAAATGCATTTGGAAAGCCTTCAGACCCTTTCACATTTTGTTATGTTGCAGCCTTGTGCTAAAATAAAAAAAAATTCCCCTCCATCAATCTGCACTCAACACCTCATAATGTGAAAGTGAAAACTGAATTTTAGGAAAACCTTGATTGGAGTCCTCCTGTGGTAAATTCAGTTGATTGGACATGATTTGGAAAGCCACATCCCTGTCTATAAGGTCTCACAGGTGACAATGCATATAAGAGCAAAAACCCCAGAACAGGGTTATTGCTAGAGGGTAATTACCGTGAAGTTCTGATTTATTGTATTTGTATACCTAATAGCTTGCCACATTGGCTCATCCTCTTAGATTGCCAGGAGATGGACTTGGGTTCGCTCTCTGGTTAGTCAGTAGAAAGTATAGTTCTGCCTGAGTAACCTACATGTGCAAGTTCCTCAGAGCTGGGCCTGAGCTCAGAGTATATATTTCTGTTCGGAGACAAACTACAACCAAGGAAGCTTATCATCAAAAGTGCTCCAGAGAGAAGGAAATCAGATGCTCCAGAAATTATATGGCCAAGCATTAGAGTCAGACAGCAAGGCATTGTGCACATTTATGGCAGAGAGACCTTACTGCTGAGATTTTACTGATGAACTATCCTCTGGTTCAGTATCTGATGGATGGTTGTCAGAAAACTGGGAACCCGGCAATCAGCTGTTTGAGAATGCATTGGTGTTCCTGTGAGGGCCGCGGCCTTCTCCATGCTCACAAAGCACAGCGCCATATATTGTATAGTGGCTGTGCTTGGTATCACAGCTCAGTCCCATTCCCTTCTATTGGGGCTGAGCTGCGCCTAAATCATGTGTCACTCAACCTAGGGACAGCAGCGAAAAGGATAGGAAATCATTATTTAAGTCTTAAGCTACTTTCACACTGGCGTTTTGGCTTTCTGTTTGTGAGAGCCGTTCTGTTTGTGAGCTGCCTGCAGCGTTTTGCTGTCCGCTTGATGAAACTGAGCCAAACGGATCCGTCCTGGCACACAATGTAAGTCAATGGGGGACTGATCCGTTTTCTTTGACACAATCTGGCACAATAGAAAATGGATCTGTCTCCCATTGACTTTCAATGGAGTTCATGACGGATCCGTCTTGGCTATGTACAGATAATACAAACGGATATGTTCATAACGGATACATGCGGTTGTATTATTGTAACGGATCAGTTTTTGCAGATCCATGACGGATCCGCCCAAAACGTGAGTGTGAAAGTAGCCTAAGAAAACTCCTTTAGGGCTCATGCACACGACAGTATTTTGCGTTCAGTATACTGGCCGT